>NC_138541.1:72407949-73007949 GCF_964234715.1 Podarcis melisellensis | reverse complement strand
TTGGCCCTCCAACCAATCGTCAGGAATGAGTTGGAATCACTCGGCATCTGGAGGGCTGCAGGTTAGCTGCCTCTAGTTTATGAATAGATTCGGAGCATCCTTTTATGTTAGATGGAGCTGTGACAATCTCGTAATCTGGTGAAACGGGTTCACGTCTCCGCTCCTCCACATGCAGCTGCTGGGTGATCTTGGGCCAGTCACACTTCTCTGAAGTCTCTCAGCCCCACTCACCTCACAGAGTGTTTGTTGTGGGGGAGGAAGGGAAAGGAGAATGTTAGCCGCTTGGAGAATCCTTTGGGTAGTGATAAAGCGGGATATCAAATCCAAATTCTTCTTCTTTTTCAGCCTAGTTAAATGGTGGATGCGGCCTGTTAGTCATCTCTTCACTGTCTACCTGAACTTGCCTCATATGAGATCTGAGAAGGGCCATAGCTTGGTGGTAGAGAACATACTGTGCATTTAGAAGGGCCCAGGCTCAAACTATGGTATCTCCGGGTTGCCTTGGGAGAGACTGCTGTCTAAAACTGCCTTTGGTGGGAAATATGGAGCCAGATGGACAAATGGTTTCAGGCAACTTCCCACATGGCTGTATTTTTTAGGCACTCCAGTCAGCCCGGACAACGTAGGGCCATCTATTTCCCACTTCAGGTCTAGATTTCATGCTACTGTGTGGATTTGTGGTGCTACCACAACACCACAACAGTTCAAAATGCTCAAACTGATGTGCAGCCAGTTGCAGATGAAAGCTAGAGCTTCCTGGATTCTCAAACAGCTGCCGGGTACTCAGAACAAACATTTGGTTACAGTCAGTACTTATGGAGGGACGTGGGTGGCGCTGTGGGTTAAACCACAGAGCCTAGGACTTGCCGATCAGAAGGTCGGCGGTTCAAATCCCCACAACGGGGTGAGCTCCTGTTGCTCGGTCCCTGCTCCTGCTAACCTAGCAGTTCAAAAGCACATCAAAGTACAAGTAGGTACCGCTCCGGCGGGAAGGTAAACGGCATTTCCATGCGCTGCTTTGGTTCACCAGAAGCGGCTTAGTCATGCTGGCCACATGACCCAGAAGCTGTACGCCAGCTTCCTCGGCCCCTAAAGCAAGATGAGCGCCACAACCCCAGAGCCGGTCACGACTGGACCTAATGGTCAGGGGTCCCTTTACCTTTTTACTTATGGAAGTATAATATATCTGATTGAACGCATTTGATAATTTCTGGCCCTCCTTTGGAATTGATGGCACATAGCTGTGGTGAGTTTGAGACCCTGTCCTCACTGAGATGCAAAACCTGTGTCTGGGCCACCGCACCTCAGATGGCAAACAGGTACCAGCAGGATGCTTCTATCTGAAGAAGAAAATAAAAATCCATGCATGAATTGAATTCTTCTTTCTGCCTCTCTCTAGTTTGCCTGCAGCAATTTTTTTTCTCAGGCTGTTTCCCTGGAGAGAGGGAGAGAGAGAGTGGGGAGAGGATAAAGGATAGAGAATTTGGGCACAGAAGAGTGTGGCTTGATCTGTATTAAGTCTGCAAAGCACCATGTATCCAGACCAGGAGAACAAAGCTGTCCTGTGTGTACACAAAGCCCCAGGTCCACCTTTCAGTTGCAACAGGTGCTGCTGGAACTGAATAGCCTTGCATCTTGCCTTAATAATCCCTCACACGTTTGCAGCTGCCTTTAGCTCTTCCAAAGTGGGTCAGGTTGCATTCTGAGACACTTTGCCAAATCCCCCCTCCACATACTGGAATGGGAACTAGTTGGTATGTAGGCAGGGGAGAACAAGACTCAGCTTTCCTTGGGGTGGAGTGCAGAAGTAGCCCCACCTCCCTTGCAGGGTTATTGTAGGATAAAGTGGGGGAGCGGGCATTAAGTGATTTTGAGCTCTTTATTATTATTATTATTTTTACAAATTTCTCTTTTACAAATTATTCAAACATTACCATATTTGCCAAATTACAAGTTTTTGACTTCCACCAGCTCCTCCCACAATCCTCATATTTTATATTTATTACGCATTTCCTTTATAATATATTGCCAGTTGATAATATCCTTTCATCTCGTTTTCTTTTACAATACCCTTTCTCATCACAAAGCCTCTTTAAAACCGACTAGCGTTGTCTGTTCATCACAGATATTTTCCAGATAAATCGTAAACTTTCTCCAGTCCTCAGTGAACTTGTGATCTTTCTGGTATCTAATTTTCCCAGTCATTTTATCTAGTTCTGCAAAGTCCATAAGTTTCATTCTCCACTCCTCCACTGTCGGTAATTCCTCTTGTTTCCATTTTTGGGCCATTAAAATTCTTGCCGCAGTCACTGCATATTGAAAAAGTTTGTAGTCACTTCTATTAATTTCTCTTCCTGTAATTCCTAACAAAAAAGCTTCTGGTTTCTTTACAAATGTATATTTAAACATCTTTTTCAACACGTTATATATCATTTCCCAGAAGCCCTTCACCTTCTTACACTCCCACCACATATGGAAAGAAGACCCTTCCTTTTTTTTACATTTCCAACACTTATTACATGTTTTGAACATTTTTGCAAGCTTAACCGGGGTGATATACCATCTATATACCATTTTCATAAAGTTTTCCTTTATCGTCATACATGCAGTGAATTTCATATTGTGATTTTGAGCTCTTTGCAGGAAGGAGGAGTGTGTGAGAGTTTTGTTTCATTTTTAAAGGGTGAGGTGTTGATTGCTGAGCTGCATTCTGGTCCTTCATACATTTTTGTAGATATATTGATTTTGTACACCTATTAACCTACCTACCCTGGAACTTACTGCAATGGCTGTTATCATTTGAACTTCAACAAAATACTCCTGGAAAATACTCTTTCATATGAAATACTCCTGGAAAATTTTTCTGCTAGAGAATGGTAGTTACTTTAAACACACTGCCTTAAAAAAGAGGGGGAAGATTGGCATAGAATTTGCATGTGCTTTGATGTATAAATGCAGCTTCAGATTTAAGTAGATTTAAATACAAGCCCTCTTGCCCCAGGGAGCGAGGCTGGGAGCTGCCTGTCTGCCCAGCCTGCCTTCCAGGGGCAAACTGCAGGTGGGTCTCTCCAGGGCCCTTGCTTTATTTTCCTAGGGATCTGTATCACTGAACTGGGCGTGAACCTGACAGCCCTTCAGTTAGAGGAAGCCTTCAAACAGACTAGGGTGGTCCTCTGTAAATCAGGACATGTGGCCACCGCAAAACGGATCAAAATATTGGAAGCGAGTGGACCAATTAATGGAGGAGACAGTTATTGGCAGCTACTAGCCACAACGTGGGTGGTGCTGTGAGTTAAACCACAGAGCCTAGGACTTGCCGATCAGAAGGTTGGCGGTTCGAATCCCCGCAATGGGGTGAGCTCCCGTTGCTCGGTCCCTGATCCTGCCAACCTAGCAGTTCGAAAGCACGTCAAAGTGCAAGTAGATGAATAGGTACCGCTCCGGCGGGAAGGTAAACGGCGTTTCCATGCGCTGCTCTGGTTTGCCAGTCATGCTGGCCACATGACCCGGAAGGTGTACGCCGGCCCCCTCGGCCAATAAAGCAAGATGAGCGCTGCAACCCCAGAGTCGGTCACGACTGGACCTAATGGTCAGGGGTCCCTTTACCTAGCCACAGTGGCTATGCTGTCTCCATAGCTGAATGCCACAGTGCTTTTTCTGGAAACCACAGAAGGGGAGAGGGCCCTTGTGCTCAGATCCTGCTTGAACACTGGACCAGATGGGCCATTGGCCTGATCCAGCAGGCTCCTCTTACATTCTCAGATCTAGGGAATGAGGCCAGTTTGTCAATGAAACGTCTTGTTATATGGCGCCCCCTCCTCACAAATCTCTGAGCAGTGCAAGAGTCCAGGGGTATCAGTTGCACTTCTTGGGGACTGTGTTTACTTTAGGACAATGAGACACAGAAGTCTGTGGCATCTTTATGATCTATGGTTCATTTACGCATGTATACAGCCTGAGTCTGAATGGAGAGTGTGTGTGGAGCATTCACATCCCAAGAGGGTCCTATTTCTTCCCCTTGCTGCAGCCCCAGATTCCAAGAGAGCCCCCAATATCACATGTGCTATGCCTGCCTCCTGCCCACGCTTGCAAAATGGACCCTGTTTCGGTTTGCTTAGATTCACTTGCAAGTCTTACTCAGAACAAACCCATTGAAGTGAATGGACCCAACTAACTTAGGTTCATTAATTTCAATGGGTCTGCTCTGAGTCAGACTTACGTTTTAACAATGGCAGCCACCATCCAGGATGACTTTCAAGCCCAGATTCCTGGCTCAGCTGAGCTACCTTCCTGCACAAAGTTCAATTGAATTGAATTAACTCCCTCTAAAAGAAATCAAAAGCTGTTCTTGAGTCAGATCTCTTATCGTTTTTATTAAAAGCCACATGCAATATGCTCTCATTGCACTCTCTGCTCCTCCATCCCCTCCCACCCCTCAAACACTTCCCAATTCACTGTTGCGCTATTCATTTTGGCGAAAAGCAAAATGCTCTCTGGGGAGTGATGGATAGTGGGAAATGAAGAATACGCAGGGGCTTTATTGCAGCCATCAATCTCTTCCCTCGCAGTCCCGATCAAAGCCTTTGCTTTCCCAGGCAGAGGTTAGGCAGAGGAGCAAAGGGATCGAGTTTCGGGCAAACGCAGGGCGGAGTGTGGACTCCATGCTGGGAGAGCGAGCAAGAATTTGGCTCTTGCAAAGCGGTCACTGTGAGATGCCCCATTCATGCTTGGCATGGTCTCTGGGGAGACGAGGGGACCGTACAGATGGGAATGTGGATCCCTCGGGTCCAAAGGGGGAAGGTGTAGACCAGGCACCCCCAACCTGTGGCCCTCCAGATGTTTTGGCCTACAACTCCCATGATCCTTAGCTAACAGGACCAGTGGTCAGGGATGATGGGAATTGTAGTCCAAAACATCTGGGGGGCTGGAGGTTGGGGGTGCCTGGTGTAGACTCTGGCTCTGAATGTGCCACCTGTGTGACTCCCCCCTCAGAAATTCTGAAATCCTTCCTTGTACATCTTTGATTTTGGTGATCTGAATTCATAGAATCATAGAATTGTAGACCAAGGGTCATCCAGTCCAACCCTATGCAATGTAGGAATCCCAGCTAAAACATCCATGGCAGATGGCCACCCAATCTCTGCTTAAAATCCTCCAGGAAGGAGAGTCCATCACCTCCTGAGGGAGGCTGCTCCATTGTCAAACAGCTCTCATTCTCAGAAAGTTCTTCCTGATGTTCTGGACTGGTTAGTAGCCCTCACAAGCTGCACAGTTAAACTATGAAACTTGCTTCCCCATGTGATGGCCTGGGACTCAGACTCGGAACTGGAGGAGTCTCGGTCCGCACTCGATTCTCTGCCTCAGGCAGCATCTGAACCGAGTCTGGGGCCTGATCCTGAAGAGCCCCAGGCTGCACAGGTTCCCCTGCAACAAGCACCAGCTGGGCCGAGTCAGGGGCCTGAGCCTGCCCTGACTCCAGGTGTGGGGATTACCTCGTTGCCTTCAGTTGGGCCATCACTTACAGATGCTCCTCTACCGGATTGGTCAGGAGAGGCTGAGCTGGCCTCTGGGTCTAGTAAGCCACCGAAGTCTCCCAAGCTGCAGAGACTCAGGTCTGAGAGAAGCAGAGACCTGAGTACTTGCAGGAGGAACGCTCGCTTTCGGCCGAGGCAGGGAGGTGAGTCACTGGGGGATCAGGACCGGCCGTTACCCCGTCAGAGATAAAAGGCTGCTGGACCCTGCCCCAGGTTGCGGGAGCAGCATTGCTGTTACCTGCCTGTTACCCTGTGCCTGACCTAGCCTGGTTTCCTGCCTTGGCCCTGTTGGACTGACTTCTTGTGGAATCCTTGGATTCGGGACCAGACCTGGACCGCGTTGCTCCCGGGCCCAGCACACCCTAGAAGCAGTGATGGCCACCAACTTGAATGGCTTTAGATGAGGCTAAGACAAATTCATGGAGGGGAGGGCTCTCGATGGATACCAGTTGCTGTAAACCACGAGAGGGCTGCTTTTGTGCTTGAATTCCGCTTGCTGGTTTCCCTTTGATCACCTAGTTGGCCACCGTGAGACCAGGATTTTGGACTAGATGAGCTACTGGCCTGATCCAGCAGACCAGTTCTTTTGTTCTGATGACTGAGGACCAGTGCTCTAATTGCAGAAGAAGCCCATGCCCTTCTTTTGGAAGTGGCCTCCTTGTTGTTGTTTAGTCATTTAGTCGTGTCCAACTCTTCGTGACCCCATGGACCAGAGCACGTCAGGCACTCCTGTCTTCCACTGCCTCCCTCATGCTGGTAGCTTTGAGAACACTGTCCCACCATCTCGTCCTCTGTCGTCCCCTTCTCCTTGTGCCCTCCATCTTTCCCAACATCAGGGTCTTTTCCAGGGAGTCTTCTCTTCTCGTGGGGTGGCCAAAGTATTGGAGCCTCAGCTTCAGGATCTGTCCTTCCAGTGAGCACTCAGGGCTGATTTCCTTCAGAATGGAGAGGTTTGATCTTCTTGCAGTCCATGGGACTCTCAAGAGTCTCCTCCAGCACCAGAATTCAAAAGCATCAATTCTTCGGCGATCAGCCTTCTTTATGTTCCAGCTCTCACTTCCATACATCACTACTGGGGAAACCATAGCTTTCACTATACAGACCTTTGCCTCCTTAGCTACTGTTTTTTAGAAATGGAGAGCGTGGTTTGGCTGAAATTGGCAGGAGTTGGGACATGGAACCCAAGAAGTGCCTGGTGAATCAGGCCCATGGCCCATTTAGTCCAGCATCCTGTTCTCATGCTTGCCAACCAGATTCCCCCCAGGGGAAGCCCACCAGCAGGATCTGAGCCCAAGAGCCCTCTCCCATGAGAATGTAAGAAGAGCCAATTTGCCCAATCCTCTTTTAAAGCCATCTTTAATCATTTTTGCTTCAGCCCCCTCCTCCGCCCTGCTCCTGAGATTCACGTAAACCACTGTTAAGTAAAGAAAACAATTGGTTTGGTTCATTCTGGGTCTGGCGTTCTCCGCAGTGGAGGGTGGGTGGGCAGGAACCCAATTCAACCTGCCCTTGCTTCCTTTTAATCTCCTTGTCTCATGTCATGACCCAGACTCTCCCAAGCGAGATTTTTATGGCCACGCTCTCTATTCTCCTTTGTTTTCATCAGCTGTTGAAACAGGAGTCACTTGGAGCCAAGTTCTACAGAGTAAAGTGGGAGGGAGAAAGAAGCAGAAGGAGCGAAAGGAAAGAAAGAGTTGAGTCGGATGTGTTGAGCCTCACAGCTGCCAGAGCCGGGCGCAATGGGGGTTTAAACTCAGCAAGTTGGCCTGAATCAGCTGGGGGACAGATGCTTAATAAGAAGGGTTAAATCTATAGCTAAGAAAAAAATCTCACGCATCCCCGCCCCCATTATTCTTTGCATTTATCCTGCCGGACAGAAGCAAATAGGATGTCTTCCCAAGGGCTGGTGACCGACGACCTCTCCATGGATGGCAACTTTGCTTCTGATGATAATTGGTATATATATGACCAGACAGGGGACCAGGATGAGTAAGTATTGCTAATCCATTTGTTTCCCAAGTATGATGTGTGTGTCACTGAATAGGAAATGCGATTCAGTGGGGGGAATCCCAGGTCTGAAATGAATGTGCTCCTAAAACTTCCCTTCCTTTCAAATTTCGGTTTCCTATCTGCTCAGGATATGCCAGCATTTACTGAATGTTTGGTGCCTTTATGTCCAGCATTGTACTTTATTTGACCACTACATCTCATAGCTAGTTTGGGAGGGTGTTTTGAGAGTGTTTTCTTGGGGGATCTGCAATGGCATATGACTACATTTGATTGCCTGACATGTAAAGGTATGTAGTATCTGAGAGATAACATGCAATGGAAGTTAGTACCTTACCTCCATATTCAATGCCTGCCGAAACCATGAGTAGGAGGCAACAGATCTAAAGTACTCAAATTTTCACTGGGGGGAGGGGGAGAATACATTTTGGTGATGTAGGAGCATATTTGCTTTAGGTAGGGTTAGGGTTAGGGTCTAAGCCATAATCTGTCTTTCACCACCACCTTGCCACACTCCTTGGCAAAGCTGTTCTTAAAAGTCCCTATGCCAGCTTTTTCTGTAATCTATTAATCCTCCTGTAGCCCCATTTATATTACTACTTTATCATGGTCTCCTCCTGGGGCAGAAATCATATCATATATCATATCATATCCATATTATGTATTGTTATTAACGTGTTTTTGGAAGTAGCCTTTTCAGTTCAGCCCCAAAGCGTGTATTTTGAGAACTTTCACTCCTCAAATCAAAGGCATTTTGTTGGGGGGGTGCATTTCATACAACTGTCCCGTCCCCCCGGAATGCGGCTTTTTCATTTATTCGTGGCAGCTGTGCCCAGTGATCCATGCAATTTGGTGCTGATTGTGAGTCTCCTCCTTAATGGAGCTCAGGACTGTTCCCTCGCCATTCAGAGTGAGGGCAGGAATCATTATTTTCTGATCCTGCCCTCACTCGGATATGGTTTTGTGAATGTTTCCCACATGGCTACAGTGTCACTTCACTAGCCTAAATACCCACCAAACAACCTATGAACAAAGTGGTAACATTGGCAAAAAAACCCACCCTACAATTAGACATCAGTTTTGATGGATTGATGTGAACTGTAGATTCTTTCGGCTTGTATCAGTCTAAATACAGGTATTAGCAAATATGGCTTCATATTAGTTTCAATATTCTCATTTCATTTTCATTTATTTTTAAAGCCTTATTTTCATTTTCCTTCTGCTGTGGGAGCAGCAAGATCCTCTTTCTTTCTTTCTTTCTTTCTTTCTTTCTTTCTTTCTTTCTTTCTTTCTTTCTTTCTTTCTTTCTTTCTTTCTTTTTACTGGATTTTTTGAAATGATAGGCAAAACAAAAGTTTAATATCACTCTCACAATAAATTTGGTACCAATAAGAATGCTAAGCCTAAGCGATATTATATAGAGTTTTTCAACAACAAAAAGGGAAATAAAATAAAGACCCACAACTACACTACAGGGTCCTATGCGGGTGCATTTTGCGGATACATTTTATTGACCCCAAAATAGCTCTTTAATGTGGCCGCCAAAGGAAATGGTCTTCAGTGGGACTCCCATTTGTTCCTCTGAGCATTTGTTTTGAACCAAATGGGCTCCATTCAGTTTCGTATTCCACTTGCTCCAAAATAAATAAAAACATGACAAGAGCCTGGCTGGATCAGGCCAGTAGCCCACCTAGTGCAAGGGGCTGAAGGTGACTTACACAGTTCTCCTCCTCCCCGTTTTCTCCTCACAACAGCCCTGTGCAGTACACTAGGCTAAGAGTGTCCCAATGTTGGAATTCGAACCCTGCTCTCTCCCAGTCCCAAGTCCAAGAATCTTAACTACTGCACCTAATTGGCTCTTCAGTTGGGCTGTTTGTTTTTGGTCGGGGTTTACTCATTGGTTTGAAACCTTCTGTCAAAGTCAACTGTGATTTTTGACGTGAAGCTTTAATAAATTCAAATAATGCTTTTTTGTTTTTGTTTAAAAACACAACATAGCATCCTGTTAAGGCTCTCATTTTCTTTAATTATTTTGTTTGTCTCAAAATGTTAGTTGATTGCCTTTCAAAGCTGTTCATGGGGCAATTTACATGTTTGTTTTTGTTTTGTTTTGTTTTGTTTTGTTTGTAAAATCCACCCTGAATTGGGGGGGGGGGGGACACACAACCTCTAAAACTAATAAACACATTTAAAAAATAATAATCATAAAACAACAGGAACATAGCAACAGGATGAAATAGTGCTGACTTTTCTACAAAATGAAAAACAAGGTGAAATAACACTTTTTATGGGTTTTGTAGAGTTTTTATGGGAATTGTAGAGTTGAAAGAGACCCCGAGGGATATCTAGTCCAACGTTATGCAATGCAGGAATCACAGTTAACCCCAATTTACTCCAAAGCCACAGCGGGAAAAGCCCTGCTTCCTGAAGGATGACCATAATAATAATAATTATTATTTCTTGTTCTTCCCCATGAACTGGATCTGAATGGGTCTGAAGGTGGCATCTTGCTGGATGTTTCCGAGCACAATTCAAAGTGTTGGTGTTGACCTTTAAAGCCCTAAATGGCCTCGGCCCAGTATACCTGAAGGAGCTCCTCCACCTCCATTGTTCTGCCCGGACGCTGAGGTCCAGCTCCGAGAGCCTTCTGGTGGTTCCCTCATTGCGAGAAGCAAAGCTACAGGGAACCAGGCAGAGGGCCTTCTCGGTAGTGGCGCCCGCCCTGTGGAACGCCCTCCCATCAGATGTCAAAGCGATAAACAACTACCTGACATTCAGAAGACATCTTAAGGCAGCCCTGTTCAGGGAGGTTTTTAATGTGTGATATTTTAGTGTATTTTTGGTTTCTATGGAAGCCGCCCAGAGTGGCTGGGGAAACCCAGCCAGATGGGTGGGGTACAAATAATAAATTATTATTATTATTATCCATGTGCAACTCCCCAGGGTGGCAAACAACTGAATTGCACATGGCAGCTTCTCCAGGGGGCTCTGGGCTCCCTCCTCCCACCCAGGCTGGCCTCTTCGTCCTCCAGGACAGGAAGAAGTGTAGGAGAGCTTCCTGTTCCAGTTGAGCCTTGCTTGAGCAACCAGGTCTCCCTGAGTTCCTGTGTGTTCCCAAATCCTTAATTCCTGATTTCCCTCCTCGATCTTGACTCCTGGTTTATCCTTTTTGGTTCTGGCCAGTGGCTGGACTGGATTCACAGAACAGCTGTGCAGCTGTAAAGGTAAAGGGACCCCTGACCATTAGGTCCAGTCATGGACGACTCTGGGGTTGTGGCGCTCATCTCGCTTTACTGGCCGAGGGAGCCGACGTACAAATTCCGGGTCATGTGGCCAGCATGACTAAGCCGCTTCTGGCGAACCAGAGCAGCGCACGGAAAGGCCGTTTACCTTCCTGCTGGAGTGGTACCTATTTATCTACTTGTACTTTGACGTGCTTTCAAACTGCTAGGTTGGCAGGAGCAGGGACCGAGCAACAGGAGCTCACCCCGTCGCGGGGATTCGAACCGCCAACATTCTGATCGGCAAGTCCTAGGCTCTGTGGTCTAACCCACAGCGCCACCTGCATCCCGTGCAGCCACTACAGGGGGGCTAAACAGGTTGCAGAATCTTTTACTGGCTTGGATTCAAGAACTAGACCAGAATCACAGCTGAACCTGAACCAAAAACCGTAGCTTGAAACAGGCATCAGGAATCACCAGAAGTGCAAGTGTAGGATGGACTAGCTTAACAGCAGTCCGTGTGAAATGGATCTAGGGGTCTTGTTAGACCACAAGCTTAAAGTGAGCCAACTGTGATGTAGCAATAAAAGGCCAGTGCCATTCTAGGCTGCATCCACAGAAGTCTCATTTCCAGATCAAGAGAAAGCGTAGTGCCACTCTATTCTGCCTTGGTCAGACCACACCTGGGGTCCTGTGTCCACGTCTGGGCACTCCAGTGTAAGAAGGCCATAGCCAAGCAGGAACATGCGCAGAGGCAGGTGACTGAGATGATAGAGTCTGGAATCCAAGACCTTTTGAGGAACCGTTAAGGGAACTGGGGGGACGCGGGTGGCGCTGTGGGTTAAACCACAGAGCCTCGGACATGCCGATCAGAAGGTCAGCGGTTCGAATCCCCGTGACAGGGTGAGCTCCCATTGCTCGGTCCCTGCTCCTGCCAACCTAGCAGTTCGAAAGCACACCAGTGCAAGTAGATAAATAGGTACCACTCTGGCAGAAAGGTAAATGGTGTTTCCGTGTGCTGCTCTGGCTTGCCAGAAGCGGCTTAGTCATGCTGGCCACATGACCCGGAAGCTGTACGCCGGCTCCCTCAGCCAGTAAAGCGAGATGAGCGCCGCAACCCCAGAGTCAGCCACACTGGACCTAATAGTCAGGGGTCCCTTTACCCTTTAAGGGAACTGGGGCTGTTTCGCCTGGAGCAAAGAAGACTGAGATGTGGCCCGAGAGCCATCTTCGAATATCGAAAGGACTGTCACATGTAAGATGGAGTAAGCTTTCCTTCTGCTGCTCCAGAGGGGAAGACCCGAAGCAACAGATTCAAATGACAAGGAAGGAGATTCTGGCAAAATATCAGGAAGAACTTGCTGGCAGCAAGAGCTGTTCAAGAGGGAAGGAGAATCCCTTGGGAGGTTGTGGAATCCCTTTCCTTGGAGGTTTTTAAGCAGAGGTGGGATGGGCCTCTGTCAAGGGTGCTTTAGCTGTGATTCCTACATTACAGGAGGTTGGCCTTTGGGGTCCCTTCCAACCGTATACCGTATTTTTCGCCCTATAGGACGCACCGTCCCATAAGGCGCACCTAGTTTTTTTGGGGGGAAATAAAGGGGAGGAAGTTATTTTTTCCCCAGGCACGGGGCTGGGGTGGGGGAGGCCCGAGCTTCCCCCGACCCCAGTCCCCAAACAGGCAGCTCTCTGCAAGCCGTGGGAGCCCAGCGCTGGCTCCCGCTGCTTGCGGAGAGGTCTGCGAAGCCTGGACGCGCTGAGCTCAGCGCGCGCAGGCTTCAGCATGCAGGCAACTCTCTGCAAGCAGCGGGAGCGCTTCCGCTGCTTGCGGAGAGGTCCGCGAAGCCTGCATTCGCCCCATAGGATGCACACACATTTCCCCTTCATTTTTGGAGGGGAAAAAGTGCGTCCTATAGGGCGAAAAATACGGTAATTCTATGTTCCAAAAATGAGGTGCTGAGTGATTCAGCTGGGCTTTGCTAAACAGCATGACTAGAAGTGGGCACAAAGCTCCTCTTTGCATTCAGATCCCAGGAAGGCTTGGACTTCAGTTTCATTCATCGGCTGTAACTTGATCCCTGTTTGGGTTTAGGTGAAACCAGAAGCACTGAAAAGTCACAACAAAGAGCCAAATTGTCCCTTTCTCTAGGTCAGCATCCTGCTGCTCCTCCCTCCAGAATGTTTGTTCTTGTTAGACTTTGCCAGGGAGGGTAAAAAGTAAAGGTAAAGGGACCCCTGATCATTAGGTCCAGTCACGGACGACTCTGGGGTTGTGGTACTCATCTCACTTTACTGGCCGAGGGAGCCGACGTACAAATTCCGGGTCATGTGGCCAGCATGACTAAGCTGCTTCTGGTGAACCAGAGCAGCGCATGGAAAGGCCGTTTACCTTCCTGCCGGAGCATGCTTTCGTACTGCTAGGTGGGCAGGAGCAGGGACCAAGCAACAGGAGCTCACCCTGTCATGGTGATTCGAACCGTTGGCCTTCTGATCGGCAAGCCCTAGACTTGCAAAAAGAAAAAGAAAAAAAAGGGAGACCCAGTCTTGCCCTGCTCTTTAAATCCGACCAGTAGCACTGCCACAGAGCACACCGTGGTATCTGCAAAATGCTACAGAAACAGTGGCGTGAAATATTTCTTTGTTTGCTGGCTTACTATTACACTTATATCCCATGTTTTTCTCCAATGAGCTCAATGTGGCATACATGGTTGCCCCCCCACCGCCACCTATGTGTCCACAGAGCCTAGGACTTGCCAATCAGAAGGTCGGTGGTTTGAATCCCTGCGATGGGGTGATCTCCTGTTGCTCGGTCCCTGCTCCTGCCAACATAGCAGTTCGAAAGCACATCAAAGTGCAAGTAGATAAATAGGTACCGCTCCTGTGGGAAGGTAAATGGCATTTCCGTGCGCTGCTCTGGTTCTCCAGAAGCAGCTTAGTCATGCTGGCCACATGACCCAGAAGCTGTACGCCAGCTCCCTCGGCCAGTAAAGCGAGATGAGCGCCGCAACCCCAGAGTCGGCCACGACTGGACCTAATGGTCAGGGGTCCCTTTACCTTTACCTATCCCTGTGAGGTAGGTCAGCCTGAGAGTGAGTGACTGGCCCAAGTGGCCAAGTGGGGATCCCAGGTCCTAGTCTGACACTCTTACTATTGCACCACAGAGGGCAGTGCAGTGTAGTTCAGCTGGGCAATTATCCAGGGGTGAGGGCAAGGCAGCAGGGTGCAGCTGCAGGACTTTTGGGTTGGAAAGAGGCAGCTAGGCAGAGCTTTGGGAAACCCAGAAAGAAACACTATCTGACCTGTGCCACGACTGTGCATATCTTGAAAAAGCGACCATTCTAAAGAGGTGAGTTTCTTGCTCTGGGCCACAGTCCAGGCAAAAAGCAACCTTGCCCGCAGCAACAATGAGTGGCCAGCAGGGTCCCTGGTTTCAGATAGGTTGGTTTCTTCCAAGCCGATTTCCCAGTTCTTGGCTTCTTCCCAGGGTGGGGACTGGGGAGCCTCGGGTCCAGGGGGGCCAAATAAGAACTTAGGAAGAGCCTGTGAGTTCAGACCAGTGGCCCATCTAGTCCAGCTTCCTGTTCTCACAGGGGCCAGCCAGATCATAGAATCGTAGAATGATAGAGTTGGGAGACACCCCAAGGGTCATCTAGACCCACCCCCCGCAATGCAGGAAACCAGCAAGGAGGACCCAAGCACAAGAGTCTCCTATCCTGTGGCTTCCAGCAACTGGCATTAAGAAGCAGTCCTGCTCCAACTGTGGAGGCCCTCAAGGCCTCTCCAGAGCAGGGGTCAGCAATCTTTTTCAGCCATGGGCAGGTCCACTGTCCCTCAGACCATGTGGTGGGCTGGACTATATTTTGAAAAACGGCCTTGGTCCAGTATACCTGAAGGAGCGTCTCCACCCCCATCGTCCAGCCCGCACACTGAGGTCCAGCTCCGAGGGCCTTCTGGCAGTTCCCTCGCTGCGAGAAGCCAAGTTACAGGGAAACAGCCACAGGGCCTTCTCGGTAGTGGCACCTGCCCTGTGGAACGCCCTCCCACCAGATGTCAAAGAGAAAAACAACTACCAGACTTTTAGAAGACATCTGAAGGCAGCCCTGTTTAGGGAAGCTTTTAATGTTTAATAGACTATTGTATTTTAATATTCTGTTAGAAGCTAGGGAAACCCAGCCAGATGGGCGGGGTATGAATGAATGAATGAATAAATAAATAAATGATAAAAATGAACTAATTCCTATGCCCCACAAATAACCCAGAGATGCATCTTAAATAAAAGGACACATTCTACTCATGTAAAAACACGCTGATTTCCGGACCGTCCATGGGCCGGATTGAGAAGGCTATTGGGCTGTATCCGGCCCCCGGGCCTTAGGTTGCTTACCCCTTTGCTAGATGGTCCTTGGGACTCCCCAGGCCCTTGAGAGTGTGGAAAGAGCCCTTGAACTCTGATGCTGCCTCTTGAGGAGGAACTGGAGGGGTGGAGGGGGCAGAGACTTCAGCCTGTGGCACAACAAGGTACAGTACATACACCCATGGTAAGGGTCACTTCTGACCACGTTTGCATGTGTCCCCCACCCCTGCTCTGTAGCTTCTGGAAGATTGTCCATGGTCAGTTGTGGCCCTTGAGATGAAAGGGCTTCCTCATCTCCACCTTCTTCTAAGGCCTCCCAATTCCCAGAGCGCAAGGCCAGCCCAAGACATTTTGGCACCTGAGGTAACCCATAAAAGGCAACCCTCCTTCCCACCAGGAAAGAAGGAGTGAGTGAAGATCTACACCAGGAACAAGGGGGAGAATATAGTTTGACGTGGGGATCTGCTGCCTCTATGGATTCTGCCGCCTGAGGCGGTGATCTCACCTTGCCTCATGGGTGGGTTGGCCCTGCCAGCGCGCCCTATGAAGAGAGGCTGGCTGTTAAACCCCTCTGGGAACTGTAGTTTTGTGAGAGGAACGGGGCTCTCAGCACCCACAACAAACTGTAGCTCCCAGCATTCTTTGGGGGCAGCCATGACGGTCTAAAGTGGTGTCCTAGCACTTTCAATACAGGGCATGATCCTGACCTAAGTGGGCTCCACCTGCCATTGGCTCTGATGCCCCCCAAGGGGCTCCAGCTCATAGCTGTCAACTTTTCCCTTTTCTTGCAAGGAATCCTATTCGGAATAAGGGATTTTCCCTTAAAAAAGGGGAAAGTTGACAGTTATGCTCCAGCTGCCCTGATGCTCCTTTGCTCATTGTTTGCAAATAGCTGCTTGGCTCCATCTCCTGATTCCATCCAGCCTTTTCTATGACAAGGGCGTAGATGCCAGGGTCAGCTTCCCCACCCTTTTCAGCCCCCCACTGCTTAGCAAAGTCCTCTCCCTCCCTCCCTCCCTCCCTCCCTCCAGTAACGTCCCTTGGGACCCACCTGAACTAATTCCTTATCCGCTATGAATTTCCCAGCTCTTCAAATAAATTTCCACGGTTCTCCATCTCCCTTAGTTGAACCGTGTTATGCATATTTAGCGCCTTTAATCTCTTGCTCACAAAACCAGTTCTTTTAACACCCCTTCGGTTAATTTGATTGCTCCTTTTTAAAAAAAATCCCTTTAATTTTAATATATATTGCCTCCCATTAACATAAGATATGTAAGCTCTGCCCTCAAACCCCTATTTTCCAAGGAACCAGAAAATGGCTTTGCATGCATGACATGGATTTATCTCCCTGCTTGGTTAATACAGTGACACACATATACCAGAGATTTCCTGGAATAAGTATTTTACCCCCCGAGGGTGGAATCCTTGTGCAAAATCCTCCTTTTAGCTGGGCACAACTTATTGGATTCCATTTTACACATATTTGCATGTTCAGACCCAGAAACCGCCCCCCTAAATAAATTTACACTTGACTCAAATTTTTGGTTTGGTTTTTGGCAGAATTTTGGCCACAACTTTATTGATTACAGAAAGTGACTGGTTGCATAGGCTCTGGTTCGACTAGCTCCCTGCCATGCAGGTAGTGCTGACCCAGGGCACCAGCATAGGTCAGCCAAGGGTGAACAAGCGGGCACAGGCTAACTCTGCCACCCAGATTTCCCCCTGGACTCAGGCACGGGCACAACCCCCTCTCAGGGGTTGACCAAACCCTCGAGTCCCTGGATTCCTTTAACGGAATAACCTTCACATAGGGATGGCGAGAGCATTCTCCCATCCCTATCACCTGAACCAAAGCTTATCTGCAACCTTACAAGTTGTGACGATTTGCTACGCGGCAGGTGAAACCCAAATGGCAACAACCAGTCAGCCAAGTGGGGAAAATTCCTGCCGTGCCCCTGTCCCAACGACACACGATGGCATAGCAAGGTCAAGCGCAAAGCCCTAAAAGTAGGGAGAGGTGGGCGGGTGTTCCGAATGCATGCGCCGAAAGAGGAAGCTCTGGGTCATGTGCATGGGCATAAATAGGTCCCTCGAACCGTTTGGACTGCGTCCCATTAGCCAGATTATACCCATCTTCAAGGAACCTACCACTTGGGTGTTGTAGCTTACCAGTTGACCCCACCCACAACACAGGGTGTTGGTTGTCCAGGTCTCAGCGCAATACGTGCCCGATCTCTCCTGTGTTAGCTTTTTGGGCCCCTTAGTCCAGCACCCTCTTCTAAGCACAAGAGTCCTCTTCCCTTCCGTGGTTTCCAGCTAGGAGCCCCAATAGCCTTTAGCTCCATGGATTTGTCTCATCCTTTTTAAAAGCCATCCAAGTTGGTGGGCATCGCTGCCTCCTGTGGAAGGGAGTTCCATAGTCTAACTGTGCACCGCTTGAAGTGAATGTTATTTTAAACATTTGCATTTCTCTTTCATATAGCATGACTCCTGAAGTTATCCCAGACTGCCATCCCACCATCCCTTATGATCTCTATCACGCCTGCATGGCTCCAGTATCAGTAAGTATTTCCCAAGTCGTCTCCTGCTCATGGAGCTCACAGACAATTTTTCAAGAAGATGAAGTCACACTGGAGACATCACTGTGAGCAGGGAAGAGGAGAGGTGTTGCTAACTTGCCTGCAAAGTTTAATTTCATTTGCAAGTGACATTTGTGAAACTTAAACTGAAATGTTATGTCAACTATTTTCTATAGCATTGGTGTATCATGTTTCTCGTTTATGTAAAAGGTCTTCCGTTGTTATTCTTTTATAGAGCTGAAGCATAATGGTGGATACTAATTGATCTATTCTAAAATATTTCTAAAATGCTTAATATATTTTTTAAAAAAATGTTAGGGGTATATGGCAGTACGAAACATAACAAGACCCAAAAATCATCTAATGAAGCAGAGCTTTAGAAGTACCATACCCAACTACCAAAGCCGATGCAAACGGTTTGTCTCTGCAAAGCGAGTAACTGAAGTCGCTTCATGTACAATGGAGAGAAGGGCTTTTCAGAGTGTAGGAGAAACAGTGGAAAATGTCTGTTTTCAAGTCAGCACTCTAATGTATTTCGCAGTCAAGTAAAAGTAAAAAGAAATCAACATCTCAGGGCCGTCTCATGAGGGCCCTGCTATAAACCCATAAGCCCTTGGCTCCAGGAGCTGACACATTTTATATTTATCAAGATGGAATAGAGCTGTGCAAACAACAGTCCTTGAATCCACACCACTTCCTCTCTTGCAGCTGGTTGTCTTGCTGATTCTCTCTCTGCTGGTGAAGCGGAAGAAACTCTATAAAAATTGTTGGGATGGAGCCCCTGGACTGCTAAGGTACCCTCCACAGTCCCCATGCAGCCTAGGGATGGAGGACATGGTCTTTTGCTGTCTCTGAGCTAAGATTGACAATTGTCATTCGTCAGGTTGTGAGTGGCAAATCGGGCGGCGTGTGATTGTGGTAGGGCCATCAAAGGCAGAGGCAGGTCCAAGGGGTCCTTCCCATTGCCTGGCATGTGTGTAGGCTGCATGAGCTTTGCCCTACATAGTTCTTTGCTGCCCCCATGACTAGTAGAAGGTGAACCATTTATGCAAAAATTCATGTGGGTCGGGCTAATGAGCACAATGTAATGTATGCAGGTTGTGGAAAGCTCGCTTATACATTTCTATGCCAACTTTCCTCCAAGGAGCTCAGTACGGCACATATGAAACGCCCCCCTCCCTGTTTAATCTGATAACAACAACCCTGCAAGGTAGATCAGACTGGCCCCCGAAGTTACTGCCAGGGAGCTTCATGGCTGGGTGGGGGATTTGAACCCAGGTCCTAGTCCTCACTTAATCTCCACAACAACCCTGTGTGGTAGGTCCTGCTGAGAGGCAGGAACTGCCCCCCCAGGTCACACCCAGTGAGTCTCATGCTGGAGTAGAGATTTGAACCCTGGTCTCTCCCAGTCCAACATTCTAGCCACTACGCAACTAGTAAAATGGATGTGTATACACCTGGGTAGGGAGGCTACTTCAAGCAGAGGGCCACATTCTCTTGTGGACAGCCTTCCAGGGGCCACATACTAGAGAAGCAAGAGGCATTGCCAGGGGAATAGCAGGCTCTGTGAGGGATGTGGCAACAGGGACCGTGGCATGGGTACACTTCCCAGGATTGCAGTGTTGCACCTCTCTGTGCTCTTTGGTGGGAGGGGCGGCCCACAGCTCAGTGGTAGAGCATCTGCCTTGCATGCAAAAGGTCCCTGTCTCGACTGTGGTCATCTCCAGAAAAGGGTCAGGTGGCAGGTGATACGTAAGGGCCCTTCATTGCTCTAGACACTGGACAGTCACTGCGAGTCAGAGCAGGAATACTGCAAAAGCTGGGTTAATCGCCTAAGCGGCTATTGGGCAGTTTCCTAGGCCACCTGAGTTCAGCCATTCACACCTGCATATAGCAAGTTGAGCATGAAAAGCTCAGGTGTATTTGGCTCCTGCTACCTGGGTGCATTTTTTGGATACATCCACGCACAAAGTCATTTGTGCAGATTCTTGTCCATGCACAGCATGAATGCATTGAGCACACCCCATCGTTCCAAAAGCTGAACACTGAAATGGTGTGGGTGTCTCCACTCTGGGCCTGCTGTGTGTCTGCAGAGTTTGTGGGGAGGGCAGCCCTTCTGCAGAGATGTTCCGCTGGTGCAAATGGGTCCTTTTTTTTAATCATTCTCGTCTTTGTTCCTCCTTAAGCCCTGTGCATTTCTTGGAAGAGGAAGGTCACAAGGGGCTGTCTGTGGCAGTTTTTGGCATCCTCTTCTCCTCCTTATGCGTCCTGGTTCTGGATAGCGACCCTCTGCCCTTCATCTCCGGCTCCTCGACCCAGAATCGAGGTAACACTGAGAGTTGTTGTTATTATTTATATCCTCCTTTTCATTAGACCGGGACTCAGGCAGCTTACAAAAATCAAAACAGCCCAGATAAAATGTTGTTGTTGTTGTTGTTGTTTAGTCGTGTCCAAGTCTTCGTGACCCCCTGGACCAGAGCACGCCAGTCCCTCCTGTCTTCCACTGCCTCCTGCAGTTTGGTCAAACTCATGTTGGTAGCTTCGAGAACACTATCCAAACATCTCGTCCTCTGTCATCCCCTTCTCCTTGTGCCCTCCATCTTTCCCAACATCAGGGTCTTTTCCAGGGAGTCTTCTCTTCTCATGAGGTGGCCAAAGTATTGGAGCCTCAGCTTCAGGATCTGTCCTTCCAGTGAGCACTCAGGGCTGATTTCCTTAAGAATGGAGAGGTTTGATCTTCTTGCAGTCCATGGGACTCTCAAGAGTCTCCTCCAGCACCAGAATTCAAAAGTATCAATTCTTCGGCGATCAGCCTTCTTTATGGTCCAGCTCTCACTTCCATACATCACTACTAGCCAGATAAAATACAGAAAGCTAAAAACTTACACAAGAGAATCATTTAAATGTAATTAAACTCTGATAGAATTAAAGTGATATAAAGCCAAATCTATTATAACACAGATATTAAAAATGGCACAGCACTATAAAAAGCCCTTTCCTTTACAAAACAATTGATTCCCCAAAGCATGTCAGAACAGAGCCATCTTCACCTGCCAATGGAAGGACCACAAGGAGGGAGCCAGTCCAGCTTCTCCAGGAAGGGACTTCCAAAGTTGTCTGGGAGCAGCCACCAAGAAGGCCCTGCCCCATGTCATTACCAAGGATGCCTGTGAGGGTGGCAGGACCAAGAGAAGCCCCCCCCCCCCCAACCTCAGAGCCCAGGCAGGTTTATATGGGAGAATACAGTCTTTCACAGGGCCTGGGCCTAAGCTGTATAGGACTTTATAGCCCTGTATAGTCATAACCTGGTTGCCTCCATGAGCACAGGAGAGACCCCTTCTTCAATGGCCTACTACACCATCCTTTTTAATGTTGTGCATTGTTCGCCACTCTGGAGACCTTCAGGGCTCCAAAAGCTGCATTGTGTCTGCAAGATTTATACATTGAGAATGTGGAGAATGTGAAGACCCCTGCTGTATCGGAGCCAAGATCCAGCATCTGGCTTTTTGCAGTAGCCAAGAACAGTTGCTTCCAGGCAGGAAAGGCCCAAAATTGAGAGAAATGCAACTTTTGAAGTATGTTATATATTGTTTCAGGACGTGCAAATTAGGCAGGTGGTTATGCCTAATTTGCACTTCCCGAAACAACATATAATGTACTTCAAAAGTTCCATTTCTCTCAACTTTGCAATGCTAATGCATATGCTAGGGTAAAATGCACATAAAATGTATATATCTGTTAAAATAGCATACAGAAATGTATTATGTATGTGGAAATGGCCCCCAAATTCATTCATTCGTTCGTTGTTTGTTTGGTTTCTATACTGCCCTTCATCATAAGATCTCAGTTGTGCCTAGTAGGGGAAATGACCAGTTGAGAGGGTCAGGGGAAAAAGGGGGGCCCTGCCAGGCCCCCACCAGGCCAGGAGAACAAGTGTGCCCACTTCCCAGCTGCTGCCTTGACTCTTGAGCCTCCTGTTGCTGGCAGCTGCCTGGCTGCACACTTTGACAAAGCCTTGCAAAACTTGGTGTGGCAATGGCTAGGACTGATGGGAGGGTCCTCTGAAATCTCTGAAGGGCACCAGGTTGGGGAAATCTGCCCCAGAGCTGACATATGTCACCCCTTCCGTTTTAATATAATCATGTTTTGTGTCCGTTATCACAGAGCACTAGATGACTCTTAAGAGCTGCTCCGCTGTGCAACTGTGTGTATGTGTGCACAGATTTAATGAACACACTGTGGACACACAATTTGCGTGGTTGGAGTTCCCCAGAGATGGTGTAAATGGGTGTTTTTAAATATGAACACACACACCACTCATTAATCCTGCAGAGCTCAGCCATGGAGAATTCCTTATCTATTCTACAGGGTGTTTCCTAAACTGACGTGGAGGGCAGGAGGGTAGACCAGACCGTACATTTTCAGATCTCTCATCAATGCATGGCTGGGAGCAATTTGGGAATGCCAGGAATCCATTCTGGGGCAATGCCCCACAAATGATGGAAGGATTCAAGGGATAGATGGAAGCTCAGGAGAGGGAAGAAATTCAACTGAGTTCACATTTAATGGTGAACCTGCCTGATTTACACTTCCTGAAACAATATGTAAACCGAAACACTGCTTTCTTCTTTTTTAAAAAAAAATCGCACTTCTCTTAATTTTGCAATTCAGAGCAAAAGTGTGTATATAAGAAGAAAATGTGTATAAATGCATATATTAGTGAACAAATATCCTTGCTACTGGGGGCAGTTGCTTGCAAGGAGATGTACCATACATCAGAAAAACGGCATACAGAAAATGTATAATTAAGAGAAATAATCACTAAAACGTTGACAGGTTTTCATGAGGACTTTAAAGAGAGGGTGGAGGGAAAGAGAGAGCATTTGCAGGCTGATGTGTCAGTGCAGAGAACTAAACTTTAAGAAAGTAGACCTTTAAGAAATTTGCCCATCCCTATCGCACAATCCTGGAATTGCAGAGTCAAAGTCCAAGCCCTTGCAATGCAGGAACCCCTAAACTAGAAGCCACACTGCCTTGGCAGCTTATGCACCAGCACCGTCACTCTTCCAGGGGAATAGCTTCCAAGGAGTTCTTTTGCATGGGGGAAACTGATGCCGCATCTTCAAGGGACGTTTGTGGGAGCCCCATCGCTGACTCCACCCTGCATGCTCTTGGCATGGCCTGCCTTGCTGAACTGCCTCTGTTTGTTGTCCGACTGAGGCTCTTAACCTCTGCCCTTCTCTCCCCCTTGATCTCCCTCTCCAGAGTACTGGAAGATCATGGCTTTGCTCTATTACCCTGCCTTCTACTACCCCTTAATTGCATGTGCTACGGTCAGGCACAGAGCTGGGTACTTCTTGGGCTGCCTGCTGTCCTGGTGCCATTGCGTGGTCCATCTCTGGCAGAAGGTGGAATGCCCTCAGTCGCCCAAGGTAAAGACAACCGGGGAGGCTTGGAAGGCCCTGAGGTTTGGTTGGCACGGGCCAGTTCTAAATGGCTGCAAGGAGGAAGCCCGTTCCTGGTGAGACTGGCTACTGCTTTGCAGGAGGGGTGGGCAAGAGCACCTACCCATGTTCTGAGCAATATATGATGCCCATAATGGCACCATGGCTGTGTGTGCCTGGCCCATTTTTGCAGACCTCAAGACCCAACTGTTGGCAAAGAAAGGGAGGAGGAGTGAGGAATCAAGAGTGAGGCAAGGAGCCTCTTCAAGGGTTTTCAGCTCAGGATCTACTAGTAGGACGTGAAAGCAGAGGGCCCACCAGAGGCAATGACAGGCAATCAACAAATTCTACCCTCCTCTTCCTCCCTGCTGGGTTCTGCAAGGGTTGTAGGAACTTGCTGGAGTTATCCAGCAGGGGGAGAGTTGTCGCTTGAGTTGAACACAAGATTGTCTTTCTTGCAGCCGTTCTCTCTCTCTCTGCTCAGATTTATAGGTACTATTCCCTGCTTTCTTATCTCCCCATCATCCTGTGCCTTGTGGTTCTGAGCCTTTGGTATCCTGCACAGCTCATCAAGAGCTTCAAGGAGCAGAAGAGGAAGAAAGTGACGGTGGAGGTAAGGCATGGCAACATCACTGGGTCAAACTAGAGGAAGATACGTCTCCGGGTGCTGGTGTAGACTGAGTGGAGCAGGGAGGGGGAACCTCATCTCCTCCAGATGCTTAATTATAAGAGTACTTGTAAACCAATATATAACACACACATATGGTTTACACAACAATGAAAACACAAAAGCCGTACACAGTTAAAAACATTCAAAAGGCTAGAAACAGACCACTATTAACCAGGGTGGAAAGATGCATTCTTAATTGCTTGCCCAGCAGAATAGAAAAGTTTCCAGTAGGTGTTTCATAGTGGGCACAGGAAGCATCTGCTGAATCTCCAGTGGTGGAGAGTTCCACAGGGCTAAGCCAATAACACTAAAGGCTCAGTTGCTTCTTGTTGTCAAGTGAGCTTCACTAACTAGGGTGAACCACTTTCCTGCAGGTGATCTCAGTGGGATAGAAGGGTTCAGGCCATAGCTGTCAACCTTCGCTTTTTTGGCAGGAAATTCCCTTATTCCAGCACTGCTATCCCAGATTGTTAGATATCCCGTAGACTGTCCCCGGGACAGGTGAGGCTGCTGATCCCTTATTTTCAAGTCTGAAAGTTGACAGCTATGGTTCAGGCAAACCCTGGACCTAAGTTGTTTGGGGCTTTATAAATTAATGCAAGGACCTCATGTTGGGTTGAAATAACGACAGACGAGTGGTGAGTGTCATATGGGAGGCATCTCTCGAGCAAGTCTCGCTTCCCATCAACCTCACACCTGTCTCAGTAGTAGATGGGCAGCTAGTGCAGCTGTCAGCAATCTGGTCACAACATTTTGCACCAGCTGGAGCATCTGAACCAGGACCAAGGGCAGCTCCACACAGAGTGCATTGTGGTAGTTCAGCCTCAAGGCTTACGCGTGAACAACAATTCTGGGACTCCAGCCCCCATTGGCCTCTGCCAGGATGTCCAAGGTTCGGGGTGATGGGAGTTGTGGTCCAACAAATCCCTGGAGGGCCACAGGCTCAGCCTCTTCATCCCTGGAACAGAAAGGACCTTAGGACAAGAAAACAGACATGCTGCAAAGCAAAAGCCTTACTTTATTCCTGGGACGTGGGGAGTGTGCATGGCTTTGTCACGAGACCAGCAGTGGACAGAGCCCATCTTCTCTAACCATTGGCCATGCTAGCTTGGGCTGAAGGGAGCTGAGAGTCAGAAGGACAGAATAATTCTCAGGTAAGGAAGTGTTGGGAACATCAGCAGGCACCCTCTGTTTCAACTTTTAAATTCCTGATGGAAGCAGGCAGTGAAGAATACATTTTCCACAACTGTTAGTTGGTTACTGATTTTAACTTTTTCATGCGGTTTTTATTGTATGCTTTTACATGCTCTTGTTGTAAACTGCTCTTATTGTTCTTATGAATAAAGGTAAAGGGACCCCTGACCATTAGGTCCAGTCATGGCCGACTCTGGGGTTGCGGTGCTCATCTTGTTTTATTGGCTGAGGAAGTCGGCGTACAGCTTCTGGGTCATGTGGCCAGCATGACTAAGCCGCTTCTGGCAAACCAGAGCAATGCATGGAAATGCTGTTTACCTTCCCGCTGGAGCGGTACCTATTTATCTACTTGCACTTTGATGTGCTTTCGAACTGCTAGGTTGTCAGGAGCAGGGACCGAGCAACAGGAGCTCACCCCATCGTGGGGATTCGAACCGCCGACCTTCTGATCGGCAAGTCCTAGGCTCTGTTTAACCCACAGTGCCACCCGTGTCCCTGTTCTTATGAATAGTGGCATATAAATATACCAACTTGTGTAGGGGAAAAATACAACAGGACTTGCCCTTGATGAATTGGGGTTGGGCGGAGAGATATACAGGCAGGAATTCTGAGATGGTGTGGTGGTAAGGTATTACAGCAGAGCATGTGGACCTGTCTAATGATTCCGACTCCCAACTGTTTCCATTACGAAACAGGTGCAAATTATGCAAGGCATTGCCAATATGTGGTGCATATTTTTGGAGTGAGCACAAATTGTAGATGCCGTACAGAAACAGAAAATGGAACCTGACCCACTTGGCAGTTCCTGAAATGTCAAGGTGACATGCATGCCTGCGCGCATTTAAAAATAACAAGTGTTTCATTTTCAAACACCTTTCCGCTCCATGAAATTCTGGCGATGCAGAGTTTCTTTTAGTGGGGAGGAATGAGCTGTGCTCTTGTAATGACTTGATAGGCAATAGATTAAAGGTAAAGGGACCCCTGACCATTAGGTCCAGTCGTGACCGACTCTGGGGTTGTGGCGCTCATCTCGCTTTATTGGCTGAGGGAGCCAGCATTTGTCTGCAGACAGCTTCCGGGTCATGTGGCCAGCATGACTAAGCCGCTTCTGGCGAACCAGAGCAGCGCACGGAAATGCTGTTTACCTTCCCGCCGGAGCGGTACCTATTTATCTACTTGCACTTTGATGTGCTTTCGTACTGCTAGGTTGGCAGGAGCAGGGACCAAGCAACGGGAGCTCACCCCGTTGTGGAGATTCGAACCGCCGACCTTCTGATCGGCAAGTCCTAGGCTCTGTGGTTTAACCCACAGCGCCACCTGCGTCCCACTGGGCACTACATTAAGCTGACACAACAAAATGGCGGAATTGTCTGGCCTGGGAACAAACAGCTTTCTAAGTTCCTAGCTCAAGAGTGGGGAAAACCTTGTGGCCATCTAGATGCTGTTGACTAGGGACTATGAAAAAGCTGTTGTCCTGCAACAGTGTGAAGCCAATGCAGTCCTCAGCTGCATTACTAGAAGTCTCATGTTCAGTCAAGGGAAGTTCTTGTTTTTATTATGTGTTTTGTGTTTTTATCATGTATTTTTATGCTGTGAACTGCTCTGAGATCTAATTTAATAATAATAGTTACAGGTAGGTAGCCATGCTGGTCTGCCAGAGTCGAAACAAAATTAAAAAATTCCTTCCAGTAGCACCTTAGAGACCAACTAAGTTTGTTATTGGTATGAACTTTCGTGTGCATACCAATAACAAACTTAGTTGGTCTCTAAGGTGTTGCTGGAAGGAATTTTTTTTATTTAATAATAATAATAATAATAAAGGTAAAGGGACCCCTGACCATTAGGTCCAGTCGCGGACGACTCTGGGGTTGCAGCGCTCATCTCGCTTTACTGGCCGAGGGAGCCGGCGTTTGTCCGCAGACAGCTTCTGAGTCATGTGGTCAGCATGACAAAGCCGCTTCTGGCAAACCAGAGCAGCACAAGGAAACACTGTTTACCTTCCCGCCAGAGCGGTACCTATTTATCTACTTGCACTTGACGTGCTTTCAAACTGCTAGGTTGGCAGAAGCAGGGACCGAGCAAGGGGAGCTCACCCTGTCACAGGGATTCGAACCGCTGACCTTCTGATCGGCAAGCCCTAGGCTCTGTAGTTTAGACCACAGCGTCATCCATGTTTGAATAATAATAATAATATTCCCATTCTATTCTGCCTTGGTCAGACCACACCTGACCACCACAGGAATGTGTGCAGAGGAGGGCAGCCAAGATGACCAAGCCTTATGAGGAACAATAGAGGGAGTTGGGGACGTTCGGCCTTGAAAAGAGGAGACTCAGAGGAGAAAGGAGAGTCATTTTCAAATATCAAAGAGGAGGATGGAGCAAGCTGGTTTTCTGCTGCTCTGGAGGCCAGAACCCAAGCCAGTGGATTCAAATTGCAAGGAAGGGGATTCCGACTAAAGAACTTCCTGGCAATAAGAGCTGTTTGACAATGGATCATATTCACTCAGTCCTCAGAAGGTGGTGGTCTCTCCTTCCTTGGAGGGTTTTAAGCAGAGGCTGGATGACCATCTGTCAGGGATCCTTTCGCTGTGATTCCTCAATGAGCCTTGGGGTCCCTTCTGATTCTACAATCTTGTGATTCCCTTCCCAAGGCCGACTCTAATTGAGGTGCCCTCAGCTTACAGGGTGTGTGGGAAAGACAATTTGGCTCTTGGGGGGGGGGCAATAATCTGCTTTTTTGTTGTTGTTGAAATCTAAACCACTTAGCTCAAGAAGATTTGAGTTTCTGAATGTTTCCTATTCAGAGCCTTACAGTGGAAGGAGGAGAGTGAGTGTTTGGCAACAGAATCATAATCCAAACGATTGGCACAGGGTTTTTATTTTAAGAAAGAAAGCTCTATTTAAAAATAAATAAACAATCGATAGAAGCCCAAATCTGCACTCGGATTTTAGGGTTTAGCCCAATCCACAACTCTGGGATAAGGAGTCGGAACAGAACATTCCTTCTTATTCCACTTCCGAATTTTGTGCAGATCTCCAGCTGGGATTCTGCAACCACCTTGTGTAGTGACAGACCCACTCCTCTCCCCACGATAATTAGCACCTCCGCAACTGCGATCACAAAGGCTGGCGAGGCATATGGGAATTATGCAAGGCATTTTTAAATAGGTTGCAGAAGTCGGGTGCTTCTTAAAAAATATAAGAAGAGTGCTGAGGATGTTGCAGAAACTGTCTGAAGGCACAGCATCCCTTCGCTGGGTCTTTTCTGGGTTAATGGAAGCAAGAGCATACTCTGACTGTCAGTGGCAAAGAGAGAGGTCACCAACAGAGCTTCACTCAAAGTAGATCTAATATAAACACAATAAATAAATATATCATGGGTGTCTTTGCTACATATCACAGCCTGCATGTTGGTGGGTAGCCTTTCACAATATGGTTTTGCTTCCTGCGGGAAGATGCTGGAACAATCAGCTATGAGCCTCTTCCTGAATCACTGCCTTGCCAACCCACCGTGGTGCCAGTCCTTGCCCACTGACTGTAGCGTCAGATAGTGACTTGAATGTGTGAATGAGACATCGCAGATTAATCAGCGCAGATGGTAGCATTTCTGGAGGGGCTCAGAATTCAGAGAACATGGTTTGCATGCAGAAGATCCCAACTTCATTCCCCAGTATCTTCATGCAGGGCCAGGAAATAATCCTTTCTGGAATGCTAGAGAGTCATGGCAAGTTAGTGGAGAGTCTCACTGGAGAGACAGTGTGGTGTAGTGGTTAGAGTGTCAGACTAGGACCTGGAAGAGACCAGGGTTCAAATCGCCCACTCGGTGCCAGTCACTGCCTTTCAGCCTAACTTGCCTTGCAGAGTTGTTATGCGGATTGAGAGAGTCTTGTGTGCTACATTGAGCTCATTGGGCGGCAGAGTGGATTATAAATGCAATATACTAATTCTAAACAGGCAAATGTTTTTTTTTCCAGTGGTGGCTCCCCAATTGGAAATTTAAGGAGGTTCACCTGGAACCGTCATTGCATATCTTTAGGTGCCAGACAAAAACATTCCCTTTTAATCAGACCTTTGGCTTTTAAGTGTCTTATCACCTGTTTGCATGGGGGGAGGGGTATTTTAGTGTAGGGTTAAAAAAAATTTGAAAAATGAATTGTCAATAATAATAATAATAATAATAATAATAATAATAATTTATTCCTAACCCACCCATCTGGCTGGGTTTCCCCAGCCGCTCTGGGTGGCTTCAAACAGAATATTAAAATACAGTAGTTTGTGAAACATTTAAAGCTTCCCTAAACAGGGCTGCCTTCAGATGTCTTCTAAAAGTCTGGTAGTTGTTCTTCTCTTTGAGGGTGTTCCACAGGGCAGGCACCACCACCGAGAAGGCCCTCTGCCTGGTTCCCTGTAACTTGGCTTCTTGCAGTGAGGGAACCGCCAGAAGGCCCTCGGCCTTGGACTTCAGTGTCCAGGCAGAATGATGGGGGGTGGAGACATGCCTTTTAGATCCCCCAGCCTTGCCTCCATGCTGGTTTTAATGATTCACTGGAAAATGAAGTGAAGCAGAGCTCTGGCTGAGCACACCTGAGAGAGAGCGAGGATGGAAATGGACTGAGCTTTTGGGTGTGTGTCCTCCTGTTTTCTCTCTCAGCAGCATCACTGGCTTGTTTTGCCCTTTTGAAAAGATGCAGCTCCTACCATATTATCCCCAATCAAAGCACATTTGCCACATTGCAGTTGAAGGGCAAGCCTACCTAAAACGTTTCCTCTACAGCACTAGAAACATCTGGCCAGACAGCCTGTGAATCCTCCTGTACAATTGGTGGCCTTCTCCTTTAATTCAAAGAGCCTTTTTACTTGAACCACATTCCCTGGAAACCATATTTTCTGTCCTCCTGGTCCTCAAGGGAGTAATTGGAGAATCCTATGTGGTCTCTGCCCCAGCCCCCTTTGCTTTTTAATTGATTCTTCATCTCGTCCTCCTTCCTTGCCCTGATTTCCCAGCTGGTGTCTGCCATCAAATATCTCTTGGATGAATTGCTTGCATTTTCTCTCTGGCTCCAGACGGCCAGCAGCATCTCAAGATGGGGCTTGTCACCTTAGTACTCCATGGCTCAAGCTCAGACTCAGATCAGCTCCTGGGTTGCGGTAGCCCTTGGCAAAGTGTTTTCCTGATGGAGCAAATGGCCACTTTGATTTTCCACAATTTCCACGATGCAGCGCTGGGTTTATAGGGTTTCTTGCTCCTGTAGCCACTGGGTGTGCCCACAGCCAGAAGCCCAGGGCAGGCATCAGGGCAGAGAAAGCTGGATGCCCCCGCAGCTGTCGAAGGGTGCCAGTTTCCTATACCATGCCTGCTATAAACCTAAGCAGTACTTGAGCCGATGATGGCCAAGTACCTAACAAGAATGTGCAGCAGGGGTGATTATTGGAGCTGTCAGTTCATTCATTTTCCAACTAATTAACTATTCATTTTGCAAATTGCAAAACTGCACATGTTTGTCATGTTCGTAATTAATGGGCTTTTACAGGTGTGCACCTAATATTCTTTTAATGTGCAAAGCGGCCTCTTACATTTTTGCAACTGCCCCTTTAGCTATGTGAAAATTGAGGCGAACCGATGGATTGATTGAGACCATTGTACCTTTTCAACAGGGGCATTTTGGGGCGGAAGTGGGGTGTTTCCAAGGCCCAGTTACACAACAATGGCTTAAAAGCCAAATCAGAGTGAGGGCAATGCTTTCTGCCATTACTCTGAATGGGCAAGCATTTTCATGCCATTTCACAGCCCTGCGGAGCAACTGCCCAACTGGAGTTGTGTTTTGCAGCCCCTGCTTTGGTGTGGTCTGGCTTTCAAGACCACCCAGCCTGGCTGGTGAACTGAATTTGGCTTAATAAATGGCAATTGTGCTAGCCTAGGTCTTCTGAGCCCCAGATCCCTTGCCCCTTGCCCTAAACACACACACACACTTAAAAAAAGGAAGAATACATAGTTTACGTGGTGGGCTGGGCATGCTGTAAAATGCAGATGTTTCTGCAAATGTTCCCCACCCCCCTATCCTAAATTTTCTCTGGAACTTCCATACTTATAAATTAGCAAATTGGTGCTATAAAGCTGTACCCCAAATCCTTTAAGTACGCAGCAAGGTTCCTACTTTCCCCTTATATTTCAAATGCTGTCTGTTAAGAACTGTAGACCTGTAGATTTGGAAGGGACCCAAAGGGTGATCTAGGTCCTGGTCCCCCCCCCCCAAAAAAATCAGGAATCGCAGCTAAGAGAGCATGGCCTAATCTGGAGATGTGGTCACATTCACACAATACCTTTAAAACACTCTAGTACTACTAAAACAGTCATGGGTGCCGGGAACTCTAGCTCTGTTGGGTGAACACCCTTTATAAACTATAGTTCCCAGAATTCTTGGGGGGGGGGAGCTATGCCAATTGAAGTGGAATTAGAGCACTTTCAGTGGGGGTGGGGGCAGATGCAACCTTGCACCAAAAATTCATGTGGAATAATCAGTCTTTTGTGTCTGTTTTAAGCTGCCGGGGAGTGGCTATTATGAAGACTATCTGAAGAATATCCTGGCAAAAAGGACACCAAATAAAAGGTAAACCTCACACACCCAGGCAAAACCACATCCCAAAATCTGGAGATGAATGGGAACTGAAATGGGGGTGAGTGGGCAAGTTGGCCCCAGAATATCCCTGTATCTTTTAAAAACAACAACAACAACAACACACCAAGCCATGAGTAGATTTTATGACATAAATAAAAATACAAATAATGTGGCTCTCTGTCTGGCCCAAGCCACGCTCCTTGCTGGCCCCAATCCACACCCTCCTCAAGTGTTTATTACCTCCTGGAGAGCTTGACCTATGATCACATGTCTGGGTTGGCTTAATGGAGCTATGAGCATGGAAACCTCTGGCTTTTGCAGGCTGGACGGTAGTCTATTATACCAAGGCAACAGTAGCTCCACCCACTTTTTAAATAAATTAGCCAATATGAAGCAAGAAAGGCGAATTAAAGACAACACATTATTAGGTTAACAACAGCAGACACACAACAAGCAGGTATGATAAAAAATAGAAGGCTGAATATAATTTTAAACTTAGAGTATAATAAAGCCCCTTGCTGTCATGGGTGGAATGGATCATATATTGTTGAATCAATCAAATCCAGTGATAAGCAAAGGGGGGGGGGACGTACCCTGTTCTTCCCTATGGGCATAAGTAGTAAAATCAAAGCAGACATCTGGGAATCTATCCTTTTTACGTTATACGTTGGAACTGTGTGGTTTGTTGGTTACTTTCCTACTAGCAGAGAGCTGTGCGAAGCCCGAAGCCTGGGGGGTGCTGAGCTCAGCGCACCCCAGGCTTCGGGGTGCAGGCAGCTCTCCCACGGCTTGCGGATAGCTTCCTGAAGCCTGGAGAGCGAGAGGGATCAGTGCGCACCAGTTCTCCCACTCTCCAGGCTTCAGCGAAAGCCTGCATTCGCCCCATAGGATGCATACACATTTCCCCTTCATTTTTGGAGGGGAAAAAGTGCGTCCTATAGGGCGAAAAATACGGTAAATCAAGCTCCCAAACTTTGGAACTGCCACATCCACTTTTTGATAGGTTTGAAAAATAATATTGGTTTGTTTATAGTTCATAGATGATAGATAGATGATAGATAGATAGATAGATAGATAGATAGATAGATGATTAGATAGATAGATAGATAGATAGATAGATAGATAGATAGATAGATATAGATAGAGTGGTACCTTGGGTTACAGACGGTTCAGGTTACAGACACTTCAAGTTACAGACTCTGCTAACCCAGAAATAGTACCTCGGGTTAATAACTTTGCTTCAGGATGAGAACAGAAATCGTGCGGCATCAGGAGGCCCCATTAGCTAAAGTGGTACCTCGGGTTAAGAACAGTTTCAGGTTAAGAATAGACCTCCAGAACGAATCAAATTTTTAACCCGAGGTACCACTGTAGATTAGATAGATAGATGATAGATAGATAGATGATAGATAGATGATAGATGATAGATAGATAGATAGATAGATAGATAGATGATAGATAGATAGATAGATAGATAGATAGATAGATAGATAGATAGATAGATAGATATAGATAGATGATAGATAGATAGATAGATAGATAGATAGATAGATAGATAGATAGATAGATAGATGATAGATAGATAGATAGATAGATAGATATAGATAGATAGATGATAGATAGATAGATAGATGATAGATGATAGATAGATAGATAGATAGATAGATAGATAGATAGATAGATAGATATAGATAGATAGATATAGATAGATAGATGAGTAAAAAATATAGCTTGAAGGCTGGAGCTAACCAACTGTCCACTGCCTCTCTCATTTGCTAGCATTGCTAAAAAAGTAACATAAAATGCACCGGAGTCCCCTTGTTAAAGTGGGGGAAAAAAGGTTATTTGCTTCCAGTTACGTACTTCACATTCCCAAGAATGGCTTCGGATTCTAAGAATATGCCATGAGAGGTTGTGTCATAGCTGCCTCATGCAGAAGAGAGAGAGGATGAGAGTGAGCAGGAGAAAGGGGTGCAGCCTGGGTGTGAAGTGGGAAAGCACAAAGTGTATTTTCCCAGACTACCTGCTAGTGCCAGCCTTGCCTTCTACTGGCTGCTTACGCCCAGCAAAAGTTGTCAATGAGGCATTGCGGCCCTCAGCCTGAAAAGGGTCCCCTGGCCCTGTCCTCGTGTCTTGGTGTGTTTGTGTGTGTGCCTCTTCTTCTCTGCCTGAGCCAAACTTTCTTTCTGTCCCTCTAGCATCAGCAGAGCCAAGCCAAGCCTGCTGTCAAGGATCCGCTCCTATGTCTGCTCATTCCTCTACGCACCTCAGGAAGGTACTGCATGCACAGATCTTTCGAAAGGCTCCATTGTTGCTTCGGCTTCTTCTTAGGTCCTCCACCCGCAAAAGAGGCTGCAGGTGCACATGTAGCGCAAAACAGGTGGAGAAATGCATGCAAATGAAAGCCAGCGTGGGTGCTTCTTCTTGAAGCGGGTCCTGGCAAACAGGGATTGTGAAGGCAACATGATTCCGTCAAGGGATGCTGCCAGTTTCGCAATGATAGCTTGATAAAGCCAAGTCAGAGTGAGAGTAGTGCTTTCTGCCCTCACTCTGAATGGACAAGTGTTTTCATCCCATTTCACAGACCTACGGAGCAATTGGGCGGAGGAAGGGGCGGTAGGAGCGCTCCGCCCCAGGTGTCACCACTGAGGGGGTGACAAAATATCAGACAGCACTCCCTGCAGGGCCTGCAGCGCGCCCAAGCCACGCATCTCTTTTGGGAGTGACCCGGTGGCTTGGGCACCCGCAGGCTCCGTGCTGCCTCAAACGGTCTGTCTGCCACCTCCCCCTCAGCTGTAGGGCAGCTGAGTGGGAAGAGGCAGGCAGACTCCTCGCAGGCCCCACAGAGCGTCCTGCCCCAGCTCGCCCTGCCCCGTTGGGAACAATGACTATCATTTCTGGCAGACCAAACTACTTAGCTAATAAGCTGAATTTGACTTAAAAGGTAAAGGTAAAGGGACCCCTGACCATTAGGTCCAGTCATGGCGGACTCTGGGGTTGCGGTGCTCATCTCGCTTTATTGGCCGAGGGAGCCGGTGTACAGCTTCCGGATCATGTGGCCAGCATGACTAAGCCGCTTCTGGCAAACCAGAGCAGCGCACAGAAACGCAGTTTACCTTCCCGTCAGAGTGGTACCTATTTATCTACTTGCACTTGATGTGCTTTCGAACTGCTAGGTGGGCAGAAGCAGGGACTGAGCAACAGGAGCTCACCCCGTCGCAGGGATTCGAACCACCAACCTTCTGATTGGCGAGTCCTAGGCTCTGTGGGTTAACCCACAGCGCCACCCATGTCCCTGAATTTGGCTTAGGAAGCAGCAATTGTGCATGTGTTTTTGTGGCTGTTGGATTTCTTTGTGGGTTCTTGGGACACATCTCTTGATTATATACTTCAATTGTTTGGACCAAAGCTTCTCTCTCTCTCTCTCTCTCTCTCTCTCTCTCTCACACACACACACACACACACACACACAATTGTGTTTTCACTCATTTCATTTAAGCTACTCTACATCCATGGCATAGACTGCATTTCTGCATTCCATTTATGTTTAACTCCCACCCCCTTTTACATTTCCTTCTTTGCACCGTATAAACCTGACAACTGAAGTCTCATGTTCCCTGCAACCAGTGGAGCGGACTCTGACCCACCAGTGCTTCTTTCGTTAATAACATCAGAAAATGTTGTGGAACTGTTGGGGGCTACCCATGTGTGATTGTGATTTTTTGTGTGTGGAATTGCAGGCTTCCAAATCCCTCTGAAGCTGGTTCTCTCCCTCGCCACATCTGTGATTGCTGTCTATCAGGTAAGAACCTAAGAAACCACGGCCCATCCAGCCCAGGATTCTGTTCTCATGGGTGCCCACAAGCGGAAGAGCGCTCTATTGCACATGTCTCCTAACAACTGGTACCCAGAGACATAAGAACATCAGAAGAGCCTGCTGGGTCAGGCGAGTGGTCCATCTAGTCTAGCATCCTGTTCTCTCAGTGGCCAGCCAGATAAACCATCTCTTGGTTTACAGGTGGCCCTCCTCCTCCTGGCTGTCTTCGTCCCCAGCATCCAGATAGTAAGGTCTGGGATGACCAAGGAGCTGACTGCACTCTTCATCCAGTTTGGTTTAGTCCCCTCTGAAAATCCCGCTGGGATCCCTGGAGACAAAGAGTTAGCCACCCTCAAGCACTACATCTGGTCGCTAGAAGGTGAGTCTTTGGGGCCCTGGTCTTGTTGACAATGTCCCTTTCTGCCCCTGATAAGAGCAAACTCTGGAGCTGGTCACAGAATCGTGGAATTGCAGAGATGGAAGGGGTCCCATCTAGTCCAACCTTCTGCAATTCAGGAATCTCAACTGAAGCATCCCCAAGAAATGGCTCTGAAGAACTAAAGAAACACAAGGATATAAGAGTGCCCATTCCTGGCTGCGCCCCTGCCCACATTTTTATTTTTCAATTAATCCTCCCCCCAAAAAAATAATAATAACGAAACTGTAGGAACAAGAACTGGGTCATAAGCCAGTTATGCAATGAGGTCTCCACATGAATACAGTCTAGTCGTTTGTATTTATCTTGGAGCATATCTCTAAGCACATTAATGATCAATATATCCTCTCCAGACCTGGTTGGCCCCCTAACTGAGAAGCTAAAAATAATGATAATAAATGTTGAGCCAGCATTTTAATCATCGTCCCCATAATTCAATTGAAGTGACCTTTCCCCTTTCCCAAGTTTGCTGAGCTATCAAAATGTCAATTAACAGATACATAATGAATTCAGCTTAGTGCCAAGATCTTTTAAATCTCCCAGAATTCTCTGCACAGGATTTGGTTTTAAACCATGGATGTAGCCATGATTTATGGTGGGGGAGGCTTTATGCGTGTGGGGGGGGGTAGAACTTCAGCTAGTTAAGTACCGTATTTTTCGCTCTATAGGGCGCACCGGATCATAGGGCGCACCTAGTTTTTAGGGGGGGGAATGAAGAAAAGCATTTTTATTCCCCCCCCCCGCCCCAAAGAGCAAAGAAGCCAAGACAGCCACCAACCCCTCTCGTTCTCCAGGCTTCAGCGAAAGCCTGCATTCACCCCATAGGACGCACACACATTTCCCCTTCATTTTTGGAGGGGGAAAAGTGCGTCCTATAGAGCAAAAAATACGGTATTTTGTATTGATCTACTTGATTTAGGGGGGGGTAGCTGCCCATGCACTAAACATTGGGTTTTCCCCAAGAAAGGAATGGGAGAATGGGGAAAGCACACGGGCCTCTGCTTTCTAGACATGGGAAAAGTAGGAATGTGGACGAGCACTTTGAGAACCAAAATTCCCCAATTCTTCCATCCTTAATCGTGGTCATTGCATTATTGTCCTCAAATTGGACTGTTGCTACAAAATGGAAAGGAAGGTTAACGCGTTCTCCTATTACTTTTTTAAAAAAAGATATTTATTGAGATTTTACAAACAAAAGAAAATTACAGAATAAGAAAAGAGAAAAAAGAAAGAAAAAAGATGCAAAAATACAGAGAAAAGTACAAAATACATGAAAAATAAAAAACAATTAAAAACAGATCAATCTTTTCGTATCTTATATTTCAATTACTGTACTTGTTTCCTGACCTCCTCACACCTCCCTTTTTTGTATTCCAGTTCACATAGTTAATTCAGCAAATCCTTTCCCTCTTTGTTTTTATCTTAATTCTATATCTTAACATATTAAAACTTCGTATCTTCATCTGATTATCAATCCATTTTTACATATTCTTTTTAACTTTGTTGCTAAAGCCATTTCATTTCAATCCAACATCATTTTAACATTCATTAATTTTACAATGTTTCTGTAGATAGTTTTTAAATTTCTTCCAATCTTCTTCCACCAACTCTTCTCCCTGGTCTCGGATTCTGCCAGTCATTTCCGCCAAACGCGTTCTCCTATTACTACCAGGGTATCTTTCATGTGATGAAGAGGGCAAGTTCCAAACACTGGGATGCTTATACGGCTGTGTACTTATCAAGTTGGCTGCCTACCCCACGTGCTTCAATGTTTCTCCAAGTGTTTTTTTCTTTTATGAAATCCTAAGTTCCTAGCCCTCGTGATGTGCGTGCAGAGACCTTTCTGAAGTTCATAGGGGATGGATTCTGGGCGTAGGTAAACGTTGCAGGCGGGATCAGGGTCTGTGGTCAAAGTTTCCTAAGCTGAGGGGCGTCTTATGGCATGCAAACATCCTTGTCATTGTGGGGTCCGTTGGGGGTTTCCTTTATGCGGATTCGTCCCCTTTCCCTGCTTTATTTCTGGGCCATTTGCCAGCAAGCTAAAAGCAGCGCTCAGTGCCAAGAAGCGAAGGGGGAGTGAAATGCAGGCAGCAGTTTCACCCCACAGATGGTAGTGCAGTGCTCACAAAGGCTTGCAGGGGGGCGGGGGGGATGTGGTAGAATCCCGCATTTGGCACAGAGAAGATGGGATGGGATGAGGGGGAGGGGGAGTACATAGCCGATGACAGGCTGACTGACAAGCAGGCAGGCAGGCAGACAAATGGGCTGCTGTCTGTCTTGTCAGCTCTCCCTGGTGATAAGGACCCTCCCTCTTGCTATAGCAGAATGGCAGAAGCACACCTGAACCAAGGGAATGCAGGTGAGAGTCAGGGAGCACATCTGCACCAAGATACCACTTTAAGCAACCCCCTGCTTCCCCCAAAGAGTTATGGGAGCTGTACTTTGTGAAGGGTGCTGCTGAGAGTTGCTAAAAGGTCCCGATTCACCTCCCAGAGTTCCCTGGGAAAAGAGGGACTGGTTGTGAAACCAGTTCTGTTTTTTGCAGTCTGCTTCGTCTCCTCCCTGGTCGTCTCCTGCCTGCTGACTTTCTGTATGCTGATGAAGTCCATGGGGAAGCACAGGTGAGCCTTGTCCTTCTGGACTCCACCGGGGGCAGGGAAGGGAGGTCCATCAGGGCAAACGGGGCTCTGTCCCACCCAAATCAGGCTGCCCCAAGCCAGCCCCCTCCTGCTTCTCTTAACTGGCAAGAGATATGGCATGGCATTCCCTCCGTCTTCCTCCTGCTCCATTTCACTTTAACTGCTCCAGCTGAAAACCCTGATCTAGCATTGCAGAAGCTCTGTGGTTTGTGCATCAAGCCACTTCCGCTGTTGTTCTCATCCCTGCTTTGAGAACAAATGCCTTCACTTGGCATCCACCATCCTAAAAGTCCATCTTTCACAATGAGGGGTTGATCTATGGAAGTCCTTCCCCCGGGAGGGAGGGATGGCTGCCAACGTGGATGGCTTTAGAAGAGGATTGGACAAATTCATGGAGGAAGAGAGGTCTTTCCATGGCTACTGCGATACCACGATAGCTGTGCTCTGCCTCCACAGTGGGAATCTACAAAACTGCAAACGCAACACGCTGGCTAATAACTGTTAGTAAATATATAATCAGTATGATGTCATTCAAAATAAACAAATAAGCCACTTCAAAATAATATAGATATCATACAACACATCTCACAAAATATACAAGTGACTGCAAGTTGTTATGTGTGTCAGAGTCAAACAAAGGTTCAAACAACCAATGAATAGGAATGCCAAACCGTCTCTCAAAGGAAGACATCTCAGCAGCTACATTATCCAGTGAGCACTGATCCACTAGTATGATCTTCACTAGTATGTATATTTCATTGATAATTATTCGCTGATGAAGACTATATTTTGAAACAGTTGAACTATTCCAGACGCACTGTCCTTTTGAGACTTCGGAGTAACGTCTTCCTTTGAGACTTGTGTGAGACGTCTTCCTTTGAGAGACGGTTTGGCATTCCTCACTGCTCATTGGTTGTTTGAACCTTTGTTTGACTCTGATACACATAACAACTTGTATATTTTGTGAGATGTGTTGTATGAGATACATATAATTTTGAAGTGACTTATTCGTATATTTTGAATTGGCATCATACCGATTCTATATTTACTAACAGTTATTAGCCAGCGTGTTGTGTTTGCATTTTTGTAGATTTGTCACATTTTGCAACACGGGGGTTTGTGTTTGTTTCCAGCTTCTGAATACTAGTTGCTGGAAACCACAGGAGGGGTTTCTTCAGGAGTAGAAGAGGAGCACCCTTTGGCCTGGTCCAGCAGGGTCTCCCTACATTTTCATCTATCCTCCTTAGGTGCTCTCACATTCCACTTGACTGCATCTTCCCCCTGGTTTCTCCCTCTCCGTTTTCAGGATCAACCTCCAGCGCCTGTACCAAGGGGCAGTCAGAGACGTCTTCTATTGCTCTCGCAAGCTTCAGCCTTCACAGCAGGCTCTGGTGTGCTGGATGTTCTTTGCCAGCTTCCAAACTGCATTTGCCTGCTTAGGTAAACAATATGCTGATTTGTTCCTTTTGTTTTAAGGATTGGGGCGGAGGTGCTGGTGTGTTAGAGAAAGGTGCTCCAGAGCAATTTGTGAAAAACAGAGGATAACTGCAATGGAAACTAATGCAATAAAACCTGCAACAAAGGGTCATCTCGTCCAACCCACATGGTGCTCTAACCCAAGACCCTGAGATTAAGAGTCTCATGCTAGAGCAACTGAGTGGTCCTGTTCCATGTTGCTACTTGCACTTTGACGCGCTTTCGAACTGCTAGGTTGGCAGGAGCAGGGACTGAGCAACGGGAGCTCACACCGTCATGGGGATTCAAACCGCTGACCTTCTGATCTTTAGGCAAAGACCAGTAACAAGTCATACCTCTTGTTAAGTTTGCTTCAGGTTAAATCTTTTCAGGTTGCGTCCCGCGGCGACCCGGAAGTACCTGAAAGGGTTACTTCCGGGTTTCACTGCTCGCGCATGCGCAGATGCTCAAAATGACATCACACGCATGCGCAGAAGTGGCGAATTGTGACCCGCACACTCATAGACACGGGTTGCGCTTTACTCATGTTGCGAACAGGGCTGCAGAATGGATCCCGTTCGCAACCAGAGGTACCACTTTATGGGTGATTACTCCAGAATGTTGCTAAGACAGCCCACCCACTTTGGGGGGCCCTCAGACACATTCTGCATCCTGAGCCCCACAGCGCTATTGGGATCAGGCTTGGATTGACAGGCTCTGATGCAGGTGAGGGAGAAACACAGGAGGAGGGGCATTGAATGCTCTGGTAACCTCCAGGCTAGAGGAGTGTGTGTGATGTATTTTGCGTTTTTATCCTGTGAACGGCCCCTTAATTTTTGGATGAAGGGCAGAATATGAATTTAATGACGGATGGTATGACAATCTCCCTTTTCCACCCCAACTTCGGCCTCTTTGAAAGCAGGGGCATACAAGAAGGGTTGGAGGGGGCAGTCCACCCCAGGCACCACTCGGGGGGTGACAAGATGGCCCGCTGCCGCCCCCCCAGCTGTAGAGCGGCCAAGGGCACACGTGCAGTTAGTATGAGCGCCGCTTGCATGGCTGCCTCTCACATGGTGACCGTACAGGCTGCCACGCATCCGCAGTCTGTTCAGACGTTGCACATGCACCGCTAGGCGGTTTGCCCCGCCCCTCAGCGTCCCGCACCAGGTGCCAGAGAGGGTTCCTCCACCACTGTTTGGAAGGGGAGGCAGGGAAGTTGGTCCTCCAACTGAGGCTGTGGAAACCGCTGTCTGAAACCCAGGAGAGCCATTGCCTGTCAGAGCTGAATGGTCTGTCTAGCTTGTCCACACTGGCCGCTCCCTCTGTTGTGACGGTGTGTTCTTGCCCCTGTTCCAGGTCTGCTCATCCAGCACATTGTCTTCTTCGTCTGCACTGTGATTTTCACTTTCTTTGTGGTCATCCCCCTGCAATCTGGCAGCAACATGCTCCTCTTTAAAATCATGGAGAACATGTGGTAAGAGTTCTACAAGCCTAATGGGCGACATAGGTAAAGGTAAAGGGACCCCTGACCATTAGGTCCAGTCGTGGCCAACTCTGGGGTTGTGGCACTCATCTCGCTTTATTGACTGAGGGAGCCGGCGTACAGCTTCCGGGTCATGTGGCCAGCATGACTAAGCCGCTTCTGGCGAACCAGAGCAGCACACGGAAACGCCGTTTACCTTCCCGCTGGAGTGGTACCTATTTATCTACTTGCACTTTGACGTGCTTCCGAACTGCTAGGTTGGCAGGAGCAGGGACCGAGCGATGGGAGCTCACCCCGTCGCGGGGATTCGAACCACGACCTTCTGATCGGCAAGCCCTAGGCTCTGTGGTTTAACCCACAGCGCCATCCACATCACCTAATGGGCGACATACCCAAGCTTAAATCTGCAAAATGCTAAGATCCCCTTGGATGGAGGATGCTCAAGCCAAGGTGGAAGGTACTTCTGCAAATGTCCAGCCTTTGCTTTTGGAGCAAGGATAAGTTTCAGGGCCTCCTTCCATCACACTGGCATTGCATTTGAAGATGAAGTTGGCCCTTGAGTGTCTGCTTCTCTTATTCTCTTAACATAGCAGCCACAAGCATGACAGGATCCCGACTGTGGCATGCAGAGAAGAAGGTGATAACTTTTTCCTACCATGCCGTGGTCCCACCACCACCATCAGTGGTGCATTTAAACAATTGCCGACCAGAGGTAGCCAATGTGGTTGTCCAGATTTTGTGGACCACAGCTCCTACTGGCCGTGCCTTTGACCTTGCTGGCCAGGGATGATGGGAGTTTGACCCCACCACATGACTCTCAGAAATCTAGGTAACTGTGGCATTTCTGAATACACCCACCCACCGTGCGCCCTCTGCCCCCGCCGCGCTGCCAAGTACTGAATAGTCTGTGTTTCATAGAACTTTGGAATGGAAAGTAACCTTGGAGGTCAACTTGTCCAACTGCAGCATCCCAAAGATATGACTCTCCAGGCTCTGCGTAAGCCTCCAGTTTAAATGCCCCACCAGAACCCAAGGCAGGCCCTTTGCACTTGAGTACTAAGAAAAGAATTCCCATTGTTATGTACTGAGTTGAATAGGATTCAGAATGCAGCAGTCTGATTGGTCCGCAGGAGCCATCCAATCCAACTCCAGGTGGAAGTGAATCCGCAACCTGATTGGCCTACAGGAGAATCCCTGAATTAGCCAATCACATGGGGCCCATTGTGTAAATAACGTATATAAAGCAGACATTTCAGGGGAACTGCCATTCCTCACTACTATGAGCTGAATAAAGAGCATGAAATCCACACTCGACTCCTGAGTATATTTCACCCAACCACTGAAATCTTTGATTTACAGAAGATGTCTAGATCACTGAGCATTATTCATCTGGAAAGGTTCTAAGACTGAAGTTTCCTCTTCACCCTTGCAATTTCACAGATCCCTTGAGTGGAACCATGACTATGCAAATACTATCATGCAAATACTATATCCTGAGCAAATCTGACCACTTCTGATTTGCTTTCTTTGTCTAGGCCTTTCTGGTTGACCTTGGTGCTGGCTGTGGTTGCACAGAACCTGCTGACTCACTACTATTTTTTGGAGCGTGGCCACCTCCCTAGGGAGCTGACCAACAGGTGACTATGGAAGTTGTTTATCCCAGCTGGAGCATGAGAGAGCAGCACCTCACTGTCTCTTGGATTACCTCTTGCAACGGCTGTACTTGTTAACATCTCAGGGTCCAGATGATGGAATATGGACCACAGCTGTGATGTAGGCAATGACCACATGTGCAGTATCATATCACTTTAAAAAATCATGGCTTCCCCCCAGTGAATCCTGCAAAATGTAGTTTGTTAAGAGTGCTAGGAGTTGTCTGGAGACCCCTAGTCCCTTCACAGAATTACAGTTCCCAGAGTGCTTGAACAATCAGTCTGGGAACTATATAACTCTGGGAACTATAGGTCTGGGAGGGAAGGGTTTCCTAGGAACTCTCTGCAACCTTAACAAACTATAGCTCCCATGATTGCCATGGCTGTGGTATGAATCAGTGTTTAGCGCGGATATGGCCAATGAGTTGCATTCCAGAATCAGAATGGGAAGAGTGAACTGGTTTGATTGAGCCTCTAAACCAGTTTATGGTTGCCCAGAGGTTAGGGGCATAAGAAGGCACTATTTTCCCTTCCACTCACTTTTTGTCATGTGCAACACCATTTCCGTTCAGCTGCAGTTCGTCTTCCACCAAAAATGACATGATTGGCCTCTCTGTGAACTGTGGCAAAATTGTGTAACTGACACAACTTAGGTAACGTACACTGTCGTGACATTCTTCCCCCCAGTTTCAGTGTAGAGGAAACACAATCCAGGGCAGAGGGGGTAGTCACAATCAATTATGTATTGATTTGTGGACCGAAAGCAACAAGAAGAGTGACTCCCAATTCTATGCCCTGGGTTGAGCTCCGTTTTGGACATGGGATGAATCAGTGAACATCATCAGCTTCTAGTCCCATTTCCATCTCCACCAGAATTCTCTGGGGAAGGCGTGGCGGGCGGGCGGGAATGATGAACAGAAGAAGCTCCTGCAAGGCTATGCAGGTGCCGCTTATGCAAAAATAATAATCTGTCTGCACTCTCTCCACTTTTCCCCTCTGGGAAGACGGGCGCTCTACATTGTGACCTTCTTGCTGTTCCCCATCAATGTGCTCGTGGGGGTCTTGGCTGGAGTCTGGAGGATGGTGGGGTCTGCACTGTACAATGTCGTCCACTTCTGCCGGCTGGATGTGAGCATGCTAGGCCACGGCGTGGAAGTCTTTGATCCAGGTCAGCAGAATGCAAGCGGTTTGATCCCCTTTCTGTTTTCCTCGTCTGCTTTCTTTCCTTCTGTCCTGCATTGCATGCTCTTTCTGGCTATATGTACCTTATCCAGGAAGTTGAGATTGGCTGTGGAAGCTCACTTACAACAACACACTTTGCACTTTAAAATACAGATTGGATGGATTTCCCCTTCATCCCTTCATCCCTGAGGGCACTTGCAGACTTTCAAGATAGGATTCACTCATGTGCTGGCAATACAGTCATACCTCGGATTACAGACGCTTCAGGTAGCGTTTTTTTGGGTTATGGACCCGCCGAAACCTGGAAGTACCGGAATGGGTTACTTCTGGGTTTCGGGGTCGCGCATGCGCAGAAGCACTAACTTGCGCTTTGCACATGCGCAGAAGCGCCAAATCGCAACCTGTGTGTGCGCAGATGCACCACTGCGGGTTGCGAACATGCATCCCGCACGGATCACATTCGCAACCCGAGCGTCCGCCATATTGCATTGTACAATTAAAGTTTATTTAGCAGTCCTGCACAATAAGACCCACCTCTACCGCCCGCCAGCATTTTAAGATTGCCCCGGGACAGCGGAGAAGTCTCCGCTGTCCCGGGAAGCCAGGTGGGGGGGAGCAAAGACTTTTGCCCCCCGCCAGCCTTCAGAAGAGGTCCAGGACCTCTTCTGAAGGCCGGCGTGGGGCAAAAGTCTTTGCTCCCAACCGCCAGCATTTTAAAAGAGGTCCCCGGAGATTTCCCTATGGGCTTTCTTCTTGCGAAGCAAGCCCATAGGGAAATTCGTCTGGCAAAGCACCTCGAAAAATGGAAAACTCTTTCTTCTTGCGAGTTTTCCGTCTTGCGAGGCATTCGTCTTGCGAGGTACCACTGTATTGAAAACCTCCAGTGATCTTGGGGTTGCCTGGAACAGTCTTCTGCAGCAAACAAAGGCACCTGGTCAACAGGAATGTTTTCAACTGTTTGGTATTCCTCCTCTTCCCCCTCCAGGCTACCGGACCTATTGCCATTACTTGAAGATTGAGGTCAGCCAATCGCACCCTGTGATGAAAGCCTTCTGCTTCCTGCTCCTCCAGGTGTGCAGAAAGGGATCCCAGCCAAGAGATGTGGAAGAAGGTGAGCACTCTCAGTCCCAGTCCTGGTCCAGCCTCATCATCACAAAATGGATGCAGATAACATCCAGCTTCTTGCTCACTCGCCCGCTTGCTCTGTCATTTGTGGCCAGTCAGGGAGATGATTTTCCTCCGTCATGTATGGAAAGATCACTTTTCTGTCTCTCTGTATAGATTCTCATGGGAAACATGGGGGGGGGCAGAGGGAGGAGCCAGCTGTGGGTTTGCTTCCTTGCTCCAAAGGCCTTCTGGTGAGTGCAGGTGGGGAGGTCAGATCTGTGAAAAGACGAGTGACTTTGGCATCCACATTGTTTTTGTCTGATGCCCCCACACCCCAAAGGAGAGAAGCGCTGTGTTCAAATGACGCCCAATGTGGTGCATGAGCACTAGAGGGGCAGGGTCATTGATTTATTTTAAAGGGTGTGTGATATTGTTCCATGCCAGCCCAGTCTCTGAGCTGAGTGAGCTTCCAGGGATATCAGGTGCGCTTACTGTGATTCCTTCCAGATAATAAGGCACAGTGTAGACTGTGGTGTCTTTGTGATTAATAATAATAACAACAATAATATTGTTTAATTACACATCTATGCAACCTGAGCCTCAATGGAAGAGCTCCCAGTGATATCTGCTTTTCAACATCATGATACATCTGCAGCTAGATATCATGATATACTGATATATCGCAATGTCTGAAATGTATCTTGGCTGCTGCTTCCTCCCCACTGCCCAGCCCTACAGCTGAGTGAGCCCCCATACTACTCCAGCCTGTGACAGGAGGAAGGGCACGGGCTGCGCTTCCTCAAAGGTGTACATACCCAGGCAGACCGAGCCCAAGAAGGTGCTCACCCACAAGCTACTCAGGCTCCATCCACCTGCCTGCCTCTGCCTTCACCTGATTGGGTGGGCTGTCTCTTTCCTCCCGGTCGGTCACTCCAGGAGTGACCCACCAGGAGGAAGAGGCAGCTGCCCACCTGGGAAAAGACAGAGGCGAAGGCAGGAAGGCAGGCAGAGCCTGAGAAGGTTTTGGGCAAGTACCTTCTCAGGCTCCATCTGCCTGCCTGCCTTCCTACCCCTTTGCGTTCAAGGGAAGAGTGCACACTTTTGAGAGGGGACATTTTTAAAGCAGCACCTAAGCTATAAATTTAAGGTTTGCAGAATGAAGCCTTGATCCCTTCCACTCTGGCTAGTGATGGTAAATGGGAAACCAGGGCAGATTTGCCCCTCCTTAGCCGAGTGCAAGGTCCCCCCTCGATGGTGGAATGGCCCTTGAGACTCCCTCTGGACTCCCCAGGGAAAGTGTGTGTGGGTTCCTGGATCTTCACAGTGGCCCTTTTGTTGGCAGGAGTCAAGCTCATGAAGACCAGGGCGTGTTCATCGAAAGGGTCCAAGGGCAAGCGCAGTCGTGCGCGGTGGTTCTTGGCCTACACCTTGCTCAACAACCCCTCCCTCCTGCCTTACCGAAAGGGGGCTCTCTCGGACTCCACCGCCAACGGGATGCAGGCCAACCCGGCAAAACCTTAGCCACCCATGACAAAGCTTCTTGGGAATGATGGACTCCGCCAGTTGAGAAGAATGGATCCCCTGTGCCTTCTTCATCACCCCAATCCCTGTGTTGTCCTTCTCCCATGCGCTCCATGTGCCTCTCCCATAGTCTCCTCAAGAAGCTGCAGCCTACTTGCCCTGAGGCTACAGCCTTTCCTTCCAGGGCCAAAGATGGGACAGAAGTGGTGTTGGCTCAAAGTGGGGGCAAGCGGTCAGCCGAGCTGCCCCAAAGATGTTGCTTGTCTGATGGCCCTCCCAGTTCTTCCTGGGCATCTTTCTTCCATGGACAAACGAGTGTGCAGCTCCTAAATGCTGGGAGCGGGGGACCACGTTAAATGTTTCATAGAACCATAGAATTGTAGAGTTGGGAGGAATGCAGGAATCTCAGCTAAAGCATCCATGACAGATGGCCATCCAACCTCTGCTTAACCTCCAATGAAGGAAAGTCCACCACCTCCCAAGGAAGACCATTCCACCGTTGAACAGCTCTTACTGTCAGAAAGTTCTTTCTGGTGTTTAGTCAGAATCTCCTTTCTTGTAACTTGAATCCATTGGTTCGGATCCTACCCTCCAGAGCAGGAGAAAGCAAGATTGCTCCAACTTCCATGTGACAAGCCTTGAGATACTGGAAGATGGCTATCATATCTCCACTCAGTCTCCTCTTTTCCAGGCTAAACATACCCAGCTCCTTCAACCTCTCCTCATAAGGCTTGTTTTCCACATCCTCGATCATCTTGGTTGCCCTCCTCTGCTTACATTCCAGGTTGTCAATATCCTTCTTAGATTGTGGTGTACAGAATTGGACGCAACATTTCACTCTCCAAGATGATGTCTTCGAGGGGATTGTCAGATATCCGCCTAAGGTTCCCCTGCAAATCTTTCTGCTTAGTAATCCCCTGCTCTCGAGGAAGGCAATGTGCTGTTATTTACTCTGCACCCCCCCCTGGTGCCGTTGCCTCCCCTTCTATTCTCCTTGAGGACTAACCACTTGTAGCCCTTTTTGTTAAGCCGCTCCTCAGGCCTTGTGTCGTGGAAGCTGGCAAGGTCAACTCCCAGAGCCTGCTAAGGTAGGACAGATCATAGTATAAAGAGAGTCGGACTCTCCGGTAAGAACAATAAACAAAATTTCATGGTTACATTCCAGTGAAGGCCTGGTTTGTCTATCAATGTTTGTGCGTTCCTTCCTGGTAGGGCTGATTGCAAAATTCAAGTTATGGAGAAACGGGCTGGGTCCACACATCTATGGCCAATGTGCAGATGAGATGGGGAAGAAATTCGATTTAGTTTGCAGTTCCAGGTGAACCTACCAAATTCATACTGAAAGGCAGCCGTCCTTCAGAAGCAGCACTTCTCCGAATTTTGCAATGCAATTGGCCAACAGTGTAATGTGTACAAAAGTGAGTATACAATAGGGGAAGTGTGTGTCAGAACCTACACATAATGGAAATTGCATTCAAACATCCAGTATATTAGAGGAAATTGCTTTGCAAAAAAAAAAATTGTATATTAGGGGAAATTGCATATAAAAACATGTATAGTAGGAGAAATTCATGCAACAGTGCAGATGGATTTTCAGGAGGGTTTTTAAAAAGAAACATTGCAAAGTGAGATGTGGAATGTGGAGAACAGAGCTTAAGAGTGGGAAAAGGAGAAACTGGGAAAAACTAAGATTGTCAGGTTAGCCCTAGCTTTTGGAATTTTGTAATACAGTCTGTAGCATAAAAATTAACAGTATGTGTTCCAAAGGCATACTTTGGGATAATTTAGAAATATGCATATTGAAATAAAATGTGTGTTTAATTAACATATTTTGTGATGAAAATATCTACCTATCTAGTCTGTCCATGGATGGCATATCCAGCGGAATAAGTATATAAATGCATCCATCCTCCATGTGAGCAGTCACGGTGAGGCAAATGGTAGGTGATCCTAATGACGTGACCTCGACCATATTCCCATCATCATCATCATCATCATCATCATCAGTTTATTCAATCCTATATCCAGAGATGAAACCAAAGCTACTTCTCAAGGTCATTAATTTGGGTTCAGTTGTGTAGCCTTTTCCATAAAACAATCCACAATTAAAATAATTAAAAGGGATATATCAAGTGTTGTGGGGAGGTCATGTCATGCTCCTCCTGGGGTAATTGTCCACCTTTGGTCCCCACCCTGCACTCAGCTCTCCCCTGCGGCTCCTAGAAGTTGTTAGCAGGCGACAGTGGCCACATACCAGGGAACAACTTCGACTGGCCAGCTAAACCAGGTGAGGACCGCCAATGGGTCTCAAACCTTCAGTGAGTTAAGGACCTGCCCTGTATGTGAAGACAGACTCTGGCGGACTGAGCAGATGAGACCAAGAGTGGGCCCAACGGTCAAGAAGGCAGTTTCTGCATGTGCTGTAGAGGAAAGTGGGGACCAGATGGGGCTCATCAACCTGGGAAGGTGGTCCATCTAGGAGAAGGAAAATTCTGGTGCTGAAACTGCACTGCCGTGCAGAATATCTTCAGGAAAGGAAAAGGCTCAGGAGTAAACCCTACACAAATCTGGAGTCCCCCAAATCTGGTGGCGCCTTGTACACCTCCTTTCAGCAACTCCTGCAGCCAAGCTGGTGCCAAATATATTGATCTGTTGCCCTTTGGACCACATCAGTGAGGCCAAGAGGGAGGTCCCATCATCTGGGCAGCCCAGGACCTCCACACACCACCCAGCCTTGTGCCCCAAAGAGGTCACTGCCAACGTAGTGGCTTGACTTCAACCCCGCACACTATTGTCTCTCGAGACAGATGGCTGCCAACTTAAGGAAGCAGGAAAGTGAATTGGGCCCTTTTGCCCTGAATTCGGTTTCATGGGATGTCCATGGGTTCTGGTGTTATGAGAGAGAGAGGAAAACCTCTTCCCTATCCACATTCTCTATGCCATGCTTAATTTTATAAACTTCCGTCATATCGCCTCTTCCTCACCTTTTCTGTAAACTAAGAAGTCGCAAGCGCTGCAACCATTCCTCACAGGGGAGTCACTCCCTCCTCTTGATGGTTTTGGTGATCATTTTAGACTCCAGCTGGGGCTTTGCTCTGCTGCTTAATTGGCTGCTGGTTAATCCACCTGTTCCAGGATGATGCCTGAGCAGTGAGCGGAGCTGTACATTTGGCCAGGTTCCATGTTTATGAATATGATGCAGCCTTGATATTGCCAATAACCAGAATTGTGATGCAACCAGCACCTGTCAGCCGCTGAGCAACTTACCTTGTTGTGACAAAACAAACATACTCAATCCAAATGGTTTGCTTTGCTGCCAAAGGGAATAGAATATTCTGCAGATTTACCCTCTCGGATTTAACCTCGGAGAGTAGCAGCTATCACCTGATTATAAAGAATCCTTAAGTTGATTAAGCTTCACTCTATTTAATCAAGCAATTAAATCTGCATGAATTTGCTTTAAGCTACACGATTTAACTTTGAACAAAAAAACCCCACACACATTGGTTTTAGATATTCTGTGTATGCAGCCAACAACTGCAAATTGTCTTAGAGGCAATTCTTCCTGCAGTGGTGGAGTGTATGTCAACGCCGCCAGGGGCAGGCGGGATGCCCACTCTCCTCACTGCCAGAGCTGCCGGGCTGGGCACAGGTGTGCCACAGCCTCTCTCTGCCCCCAGGTCAGCTTTGGCCCAGGGATGGAGCTACTGCTGGCGACATTGGGCCGTTGCGCGAGGAAGCCATCTCTGCAGTTCCTTTGCGTGCCAGAGCCAGGCTCTGATGAGGGAGCCTGTTGTGGGGGCAGCTGGTTGCGCCCCCTGAAAAAAATGTGCCCCCCAGCCCCCCCCACTATGCCACCGCCTTCCTGAGAGTTGTTAGGAGCTACAATTCCCAGTATGCTTAACAAACTACAGCTCCCATGATTTGGGGGCAAAAACCATGATACAAGGCAGCGGCTGATTCCTTAACACTCCAAATTTGTCATCTTATCTCTGTTTCCCCTTTTTTGAGGGGGCTGTTTATCTAGACATTGTGACTGGGGCAGCTGCTGTTTTATCACTGCTTTGAGAGTGTATGTGAGCGTGTGTGTTTTAAGGCATTTTATATTTGTTCCAGCTGCCTTATGGGGACTCAAAGGTGGCCTGGAAATGTCTGAAGAAATCGATAAGCCATTCTCTACAGCAGGGATGCGGAAATCTGTGGCTGTCCATACATGGTTGGACTCCAACTCCCATCAGCCGCAGCCAGAAAGCCCAAAGGCCAGGGATAGCAGGAGTTGTAGTCCAAGAGTGCCTGGGGGGTGGGCACCACGTTGAGGAAGCCTATTGTTCAAACATGCCTAGCAATTCTCCAGATCTCACGCATGGGTCTCTTCCAGCCAGGTCAGGATACTTCCTAAGCTGTGGAAGGATACCTTTAAACTCAGGGTAGAGAACTTCTGGCCCTGCTGGCATTTAGGGACTGCAGCTCCCATAATCCAGGGGCAAAACTAGGCTTTATTTCACCAGTTTGGCACCCCCGTGTGTATTTGTGTACACATTCACATAGGCTGGTTCCTCTCTGGAGGCTTCACTTGGGGCAAAAACCCACCCCGGTGGCAACGGCACTGCATAATCCCTAACCTTTGGCTGTTTGGAGGACATCACATTCAGGATCACATTCATCCAGTGCTTTACCAACTGCACTGGCTCCCGGTGGAGTACAGGGTCAGGTTTAAGGTGCTGGTTTTGACCTTTAAAGCCCTACGCAGCCTAGGACCCTCGTACCTATGGGACCGCCTCTCCTGGTATGCCCCGCGGAGGACCTTACGGTCCACAAATGACAACACTTTGGAGGTCCCAAGTCGCAAGGTGGTTAGATTGGTCTCAACCAGGGCCAGGGCCTTTTCAGTACTGGCCCCGACTTGGTGGAACGCTCTGTCACAAGAGACTAGAGCCCTGCGGGACTTGACATCTTTCCGCAGGGCCGGCATGACAGAGCTGTTCTGCCTGGCCTTTGATTTGGACTCAGTCTGACCCTTATGTTTCCCTCCCCTTATGGTTTTGATCTATGGGGCTGCTTTTAAAATGAGGTTGCATTTTAAGTTGCATTCTAACCTGTATTTTAAATTGGTGGGTTTTTTCTATTATGTTTTTATTGTAATTTTACTGGTGTTAGCTTTCCTGAGCCCGGCCCTGGCCGGGGAGGGCAGGGTATAAATAAAATTTATTATTATTATATGAACTTTAGTAGAACTTGCTGCATCAGGCTAATGACCCATCTCGTCCAACATCCTGTCCTCACAGGGGCCAGGAGCTCTCTCTTCCTCCATGAATTTGTCTAATCCTCTTTTAAAGCCATCCAGGTTGGTGGCAATCCAAGTCCCCTGCAGCAAGGCGTTCCACAGTTTAACTTTGCACTGTGTGAAGAAGGGCTTTTTTTATCCATCCTGAATCTTCCAACATTCAGCTTCACTGGATATCTATGAGTTCTAGCAATATAAGAGGGAGGAAAACATTTCTCTATCCACTTTCTCCAGGCCATTAATACGTTTATACATTTCTATCACATTGCCTCTTGCTCGCCTTTTCTGTGTCATGTTGGGGAAGTCCAGCAGAAGGCAGAGTCCAATATCCTTCTCATTAAAAGGTAAAGGGACTCCTGACCATTAGGTCTAGTCGTGGCCGACTCTGGGGTTGCGGCGCTCATCTCACTTTATTGGCCAAGGGAGCCAGCGTACAGTTTCCGGGTCATTTGGCCAGCATGACTAAGCCACTTCTGGCGAACTAGAGCAGCACATGGAAACGCCATTTACCTTCCCGCCGGAGCGGTACCTATTTATCTACTTGCACTTTGACATGCTTTCAAACTGCTAGGTTGGCAGGAGCAGGGACCAAACAATGGGAGCTCACCCCGTTGTGGGGATTCGAACTGCCGACCTTCTGATTGGCAAGTCCCACGCTCTGTGGCTTAACCCACAGCACCACCCGCGTCCCATATCCTTCTCATTACTCACTGTATAAAAACCAAACCACAATTCCAGCCATTGCTCAGAATAGTGGCCATGCCTGCAGGGTTTTTATAAATGCAAATGGCATCAGTGCAGGAGAGGAGGGACTGATGTTATATCAGAATTTAACGCCTGCCCTGGAGGTGCTATTTGCATTGGCAGGGAATCTCCACTGCAGACCCATGGGACACACACAGAGAGAGCGAGAGAGAGCGCAAATGCCAGCTTCAGAACAGGGACTTTTCTGAGGGCCATAGCAGGGAAGGAAATGGTTACATCTCTCTATACCTGTGCTCTGATCCCATTAAATTTCAGTCCCACTCTGATACACATTGTACTGAAACACACACACACACACAAACGTTAAATGAAAAGATGCATTTAATGTTCTGTCTTGTTCAGCCTTTCAGTGGTGATGCAGAAGACAGATTTCTTTGAATATGTAAAGTGTGGTTAGTCATAGCTGGAATAAACTGCAATCTTGCCTTCTCTTTTTGCAAATGTTAAGCAGAATGACTGGAAATATGGTGAGCCTCTCTTTGAAAATGTTAGACTGTTGTTTGTGAACACAGCATTGACTACAATGAAGATCAGGATTTATCCCTCACCCTTTGCTGGTCACAGCAGTTAAACATACAGTTATGAGACTAAAATGGAAGAAATCAAGTCCTTCCCACAAAGACTAAATGTATACTACAAACTCAATCACTTTTCCTACTGCAATGCCATGGCTTCCTTCTAAGCTGCAAAGGATTCTGTTTTTGTGGACTCCAATCCCTACATGGGAAACTACAGTTCTCAAGGTTTCCTGGAAGGAGGAATGATTATTAGGCTGATTTAACTTTGGCAGCTCTGCTTTGCAACCAGGGGTGTAGTGCTACATAGTGGTTAGAGTGTTGGACCAGGACCTGACAGAGACCAAGTTTCAAACTCCTACTTGGCCATTAACATCACTGCCTCTCAGCCTAACCTACCTCACAGGGATGTTGTTGTTGTAGGGATAAAATGGGTCGGGGGAGAACTAACTACCTTGAGCTCCTGGGAGAAACAGGTGGGATATAAATGCAATAAATAATATCTCAGCCTCGCCTCCAATAATGCAGCACTACGTTCCTACGCATGATACCAGGCTGCACGTGTCTCAGCCATAAAGAGTGAGCAGCGAAAGCAGAAGGACGCCAGCCCAGGCCTGTGACTTCCACAAGGTCGCTCCCTTATTGCTGGTCATCGGCACCACAGGTGTAAGGTAGATCACCACGAACTTGTCTTCCGATTTGGGGGACTCCTCTTTCTCACAAGGTTCAGTCTGGGGCTTGCTGGCTTGGATGTTGTTCCGGATGATGTCCCCGGCAGGCTTCTTCGAACCGGCCAAGGCCACGTTGACCGAGGCCTCTCGAGATCCCACATCATTCAAGGCCTGGCAGGTGTAGATGCCCTCGTCAGCCTTGCTGAACTCAGGGATGGCCATCGAGCCGTTCTTGAAGACCAGGATACGCTGCTCCAAGCTCCCGGCAGCCAGCCAGTTGCCCTCTTCTCCCACGTTTGGTCCATTGATCACCACCTCCCGAGTGGAGGTCTGGATTTTCCACTGGATCTCCGGCGGCGGCCTTCCCACCGCACTGCAGTGCAACCGGAGAGTAAGTTCATCGTGCAGCACACTGTTGCCCAAGCTGGAGTGGTATGCCAACTGGATGGAAGGAAGCATGCAGTCAAGCTTCAAGGCTCTCCCAAGGATGAAGCCCTTCAGGTTGTCTGGGGCAGCACAAGTGATGGAGTCCCTCTCTGGGATGGACACTGGAGTCTCCTCCAGCCACCTCTTCAGTCCCCAGACCTTGCAGGAGCAGTTGAAGGGGTTGTGGTTGATCTGCAACTGGGACAGGAGAGGCAGGGAGCTGAAGGTCCCTCCGGCGAGGACGGAGAGTCTGTTGTCGTTCAGCCAGAGGGATCTCAGGTCCCTGAGGGTGCGGAAGGCCTCAGGGGGGACCCTCTCCAGCCGGTTGCTGCTGAGCTTCAGCTGCTGCAAGGCAGTGAGGTTGACCAGGTCTCCCCAGGGGAAGACGGCAATCCGGTTGTGGCTGAGATCAATGGCCCTCAGCTGCACCAGGGAGGCAAAGGTGCCCTGGGCAACAGCGCTGATCTCATTGTGCGACAGCCACAGGGCCTGCAGGTCAACAACATCCGCAAAGGAGTCTTCCTGCAGGGAGGAGATGTGGTTGACGGACAGGGTGAGAGTAGTTGCGTTGAAGGGCAGGCCGAGGGGAACGGCCCGGAGGTCTCTGTAGGAGCAGTCGGCGATGTGGCGGCCATATTTCTTCTTGGCTACGCAGTTGCAGATCTCGGGGCAGCTTTGAGTCTCCACCAAGAGCAGAGCAGTGAAAAAGCAGAACCATGGACCCATTGCTTCTCCCCATTCAGCTGCAGGAAAGAAAGAAAGAAAGAAAGAAAGAAAGAAAGAAAGAAAGAAAGAAAGAAAGAAAGAAAGAAAGAAAGAAAGAAAATTATTGCCTTGCAAACCACTTGTGTCCTGTTGATACCCACTGATTATCAGCCTGTGCTGATGTGTAGGCATATCTCTTTGCTGGTGGCATTGGTGTTGCTGAATGCCCTCCCTGATGAAATGTGAGAGGCCCCATCTGCATTGGCATTCCCACGGCTTTTCAATATGCCCCTGTTGACACAGGTAGGCCCTTGAATCTCTTAACCTACATCTGCTGCTATAAATGCTATGGCCTTTTTATGGGGTTATTTTATGGCATACTTTACTTACGGGTTTTAACATCTACTGGATTGTTTCAGTGTGGATTTAATTTATGTGCATTTGCATCTTATTGCTTGTGTAATTTGCAGGCATGCATGTATGAGCTGAGGGACGTAGGTGGCTCTGTGGTCTAAACCACAGAGCCTAGGGCTTGCCAATCAGAAGGTCGGCGGTTCGAATCCCCGCAACGGGGTGAGCTCCCGTTGCTCGGTCCCTGCTCCTGCCAACCTTGCAGTTCGAAAGCACGTCAAAGTGCAAGTAGATAAATAGGTACTGCTCTGGTGGGAAGGTAAACGGTGTTTCCGTGCGCTGCTCTGGTTCGCCAGAAGCGGCTTAGTCATGCTGGCCACATGACCCGGAAGGTGTCTGCGGACAAATGCCAGCTCCCTCGGCCAGTAAAAGGAGATGAGCACCGTAACCCCAGAGTTGTCCACTACTGGACTTAACAGTCAGAGGTCCCTTTATCTTTTATGTATGAGCGAGCCCCATTTCAGTATCTAACCATTGGAGCCCGGGTCCAGGCCTGGATTTGTCAAAGAACCCTGATGAACTGGAGATTGGGTACTTGATTGCAATAGTTCTGCTTCTATTTGGGGGGTTCCTCCCCCAAGAGAGTAGCATTGAGGGACTTCTGCTCAGCCCTATGCAGTCACTGCAACACAGGGCCCCCAACTCCAACCCCTGGAGCCACTCTAGCAAGAACCTTCTCCCACAGAGGGCATCCACCAGAGGGGCCAAGGCTCCTTAGGTGCCAGGCCTGGACCCAGACTGCAATAGGTCTGGGTCAGTGAGTCTCAAAGGGAGTGGTACTGTCCCCTGGGATTGCCTAGGGGGTGCCAAGAGATAAGGGGGTGGAAGGGAACCGCTGGAGGAGTAAATGACTATCAAACTTTGAAAGCTGGTCTCACTGGATCAAGTTCATCCATTTGGTTGAATTAATTAAACTAAATGGTTTTAATTGGATTTTTGAATGAATGTACAATTAACTTGTTACTGCTTTGAATTTCCATGTGTTATTATCTTCCTTAATGGGTTGTGCAAAGTGAATCGTGCTTTTTATAGAATAGGAGTAGGAGGCCCTGGGAATGAGTTACTAGAACCAGGCAGCCAGAGCAAGATAGCTTCCTTTTATCTAAAATCTCCTTCCTTGGAGGTTTTACAGCAGAGGTTGGGTGGCCATCTGCCAAGGATGCTTTAGCTGAAATTCCTGCATTGCAGGGGGTTGGACTAGATGAACCGCGGGGTCTCTTCCAACTCTACAATTCTATAGTTTCAGTCTAGTCTCCCAAAACATCCTACATATCCTTGACAAGATGTCCTTTACAGCTAATACGACAGGCTGCAGTGAAGTTCTGTGAAGACACTGTCTTCCTGAAAGATGACCACATTTCTAAAAGAGGAAGAAAAGTCTCATTGACCAAAGTCAAGGCATCACGCCACACCAGCTTTCCAGTCAATTCCTGATCTCACTTTCCCCAGGGTCAGTGAACTCATGCGCACGAGTTCATCCCAATACATGGAGCTGGAGCAGGCAGTCGGCAAGGCAGGATCTCGCCCTGAAGTTCCACCCTCCATTTTGTGGATGAGCATTGCAGCTGTGCACAGAGTATTCTTGGCCGCAGTAGGGAGGCAACCATATTCTGGAGCCCACTCCCGCTGTTGTCTTGAAATTACATTGCCAGTTCTGGAATAGGATTGTTTTCTGCCGGCTGTGGTAACTGAGAAGGCAGCAGATGCATATCTAGCAACCAAACACTCATACCGCCAAGGTCACAAAGCTAGACTACTGCAATTCCCTTTTATGGGGCTGCCCTGGTTGTCAGTTCAGAAGCTCCCGCCTGACTTAGAGCACACGGCGCCAGAGTGGCCCTGCTTCCTTTCAGGCTCAGTTCATGGCTGGCAACCTATAAAGGCCGAAATGGTGGGTCTCTAGCAGCTGACCCAAGAGGCTGGGTGCTGCTGGCGCTGGGTCTGGGTTGGATGTTTTGTTAAAGTTGATCAAAGGCTGCTATGGGGCTAGAATAAACTTTATGCAAGGCAGTAACCCAGGGGTAAGCAACCTAAGACCCGGGGGCCGAATCGCCTTCTCAATCCGGCCCATGGGCAGTCCAGGAATCAGCGTTTTTTACATGAGTAGAATGTGTCCTTTTATTTAAAATGCATCTTTGGGTTATTTGTGGGGCCTGCCTGGTGTTTTTACATGAGTAGAATGTGTGCTTTTATTTAAAATGCATCTCTGGGTTATTTGTGGGGCATAGGAATTTGTTCATTTTTTTGAACGGTCAGACCAATATTTATATATGCAACTACGGCGGCAAGGTTATTGATTACCAAAAATTGGAAAAGCAGCAGCGTCCCAACTAAAACAGACTGGTTATCTAAAACGATGGAATACTTCCATATTGCTGAACTAACCGGGAGGATAAGAGGAGAAAAGGTACAAAAAGGGAATAAGGAGTGGGCTATCTTTAAGGAATACATCAAAATTGATGTGGAAAAAGTAGAATTTCTGACAGATACTGAATGAATCCAGAAAATGATTAGAGTGAAAGGAGAGTAAAGTTAAGATAGAAGAAGAGATTAAAGAAATAATGAAATGTGTTTGAGCTAGTTGGAAAAATAAAGTAGTATAACAAGAACGGCTGGAAGTCAAGTCACTTGGTGGGTGTCCGTGAGGGGTAGGCGTGTAGGTATGTTGATATGTATAGTATAGGTAGGTATTATATAGAGTAATGTAGGTATGTTTTATATTATGAAAATAAGGTAGTGTGTTGTGTATGTGTGTTGTGTAAATGTATATGTATGTGGGACACGGGTGGCGCTGTGGGTTAAACCAGAGCCTAGGACTTGCCGATCATAAGGTCGGCAGTTTGAATCCCTGCGATGGGGTGAGCTCCCGTTGCTTGGTCCCTGCTCCTGCCAACCTACCAGTTTGAAAGCACATCAAAGTGCAAGTAGATAAATAGGTGGGAAGGTAAACGGCGTTTCCGTGCGCTGCTCTAGTTCACCAGAAGCGGCTTAGTCATGCTGGCCACATGACCTGGAAGCTGTACGCCGGCTCCCTCAGCCAATAAAGCAAGATGAGTGCCGCAACCCCAGAGTCGGCCACGACTGGACCTAATGGTCAGGGGTCCCTTTACCTTTACCTTTATATGTTTGTGTTTTATATGTTAATAAAAAATAAATTAAAAAAGGAATTTGTTCATTTCTACCCCCCAAAATATATATATAGTCCGGCCCCCCACATGGTCTGAGGGACGGTGGACCGGCCCACAGCTGGAAAAGGTTGATGACCCCTGCAGTAACCTCAACTAACGTTTTCTGCTGGTGGAACACATAGTGACTGCTAGCATGGCAGGGGTTTGGGGGCAGCAGCCTGTGTCTTGCACAAAAAGGATCCCAGCTCCAATACCCAAGACCTCCAGTTGAATGAAAGAGGTAGCAGATGAGGGGAAGCCTCTCTCGATTGACCCAAACCCAAATCTTGATTCAAGTTACAAGAAAGGCGACTCCAACTCAGTGGCGTAGCGTGGGTTGTCAGCACCCGGGGCAAGGCAAATAATTTGCACCCCCTAACACGTGGATTTGCGCCCCCTAACCCATGGATTTGCGCCCCCTAACCATAACCCCCAGATGTTGCACCCGGTGCGGCCGGCCCCCCCTGCACCCCCCACGCTACGCCACTGATGATATTAACACTTTATAATCGTTTCATGTCGGTGAAAACAGTGGCGTAGCGTGGGTTGTCAGCACCCGGGGCAAGGCAAATAATTTGCGCCCCTAACCCGTGGATTTGCGCCCCCTAACCCCCAGATGTTGCGCCCGGTGCGGCCGGCCCCCCCTGCACTCCCCACGCTACGCCACTGCTCCAACTAAATGTCAGGAAGAACTTTCTGACAGTTTAAGAGCAGTTTGACAGTGGAAGGACTCCCTCAGGTGATGGTGAACTCTCCTTCCTTGGAGGTGCATAAGAAGAGGTTGGAGGGCCATTTTAGTTGAAATTCCTGTATTGCAGGGGGTTGGACTAGATGACCATTGGGTGCCCCTTGCAACTCTGCAATTCTATGGTTGTTTGCTGCTATGAGACCCTGGACAGCTCCTTCCAGAGCAGGCAGTGCCAGGCTAAAGAGATAAACACTCTGTTGTGTAGATGAAATATCACGGCTGGCCATTTTCTACAGATCCTTAGGCAGGAAGCTGCCTTTGACTGAGTCCATCCAGCCCAGTATTGTCTACACTGACTGGCAGCATGCAGGGTCCTCTCTCAGCCCTACCTAGGCAGGTCAGTGGGTGTTATGGACTGGCTGGATTCAGAGGGCTGGTGGGAGGCACCAACTGGGGAACCCCCAAGGGAGAAAGGCTCAGAGCCTGGGGAAAGGCAGTGGGACGACAATGAGTAGGCAGAGGGAGAAGAGGGGGCAGACGGGGAGGAGGAAATGTTGGACGCTGGAGAGGTAACAGGCCTTAGTGAGCTGGGAGAGTCTGTGGCAGAGAGCAGTCCAGAATCAGATCTACCGGGAAGAGTTGCTGTGCTTACTAGGCCTGGCCCCCTGAGCTGTTTATTTCTTAACAGCCCTGAGACCCCGCAAGTACAGTGGTACCTCGGGTTACATACGCTTCAGGTTACAGACTCCGCTAACCCAGAAATAGTGCTTCAGGTTAAGAACTTTGCTTCAGGAACAGAAATCGTGCAGCGGCAGCGGGAGGCCCCATTAGCTAAAGTGGTACCTCAGGTTAAGAACGGTTTCAGGTTAAGAACAGACCTCCAGAATGAATTAAGTTCTTAACCTGAGGTATCACTGTATAGGGCGGCATATATATTCAATAAATAAATATTTCACATGGCATCAGTAAAGTTAACTTATTCAAAGCAATATTTATTTCTTTATCGAATTTATATATTATACTAACCTGCTCCTGGCATGCACACCCAGACACTTGACTGTGGGAACTGAACCCGGGACCGTCTGCATGCAAAGCAGCTGCCCTGCCCCTGTCAACTTGTCAATCACTGCTATGCACAGAGAGGGCAAACCGTTCTCTCCTCTGGCTACTCCAGAAAACGCCTGGTCAGGTCAAGTTTTTGTATTCTGGGGCCATCACCACCTTCCCTGCTAAGGCCTTTCTAGGGGGAAATAGCAACCATAGGACCATACAAACATCAAAAGAGCACATTTCCTCCTCCCTGTCTGCCCCCCCCTTCTCCCTCTGACAACTCATTGTCCTCCCACAGCCACTCCCTGGGCTCTGCTGGATCCGGCCAGTAGCCCATCTAGTCCAGCATCATGCTCTCACAGTGACCAAACCAGATGTCCTTGTGAGAAACCAGCACTTTCCCGCGACTGGCATTCAGAAGCATCACTGCCTCCTGGCCTCGTCTTCTTATGAAACCATGTGGATTGGTGCCCACACATTTTGTCTGGCCTGAGAAATTTTTCTGCCTAGAATTGTAGGGCTGAAGGGAGCCCAAGGGTTATCTAACCCACATACCCCCCTGAAACGGAAGAAGCCAGCACACACACACACTCACTGGTTCCATGTACAGAGTCCAGCTGGAGGGGTGGCTGGTTTTTATTCTGGCTCCACCAACTCTGGGGGCTGCAAACTAGCTTAGGGGGCTACAGGACAGCCAGCATGGCCCCCGCACAGCTCTGTCCTCCAGTCCCTTCCTGCTGCCCCCCTACTTTAGCACCTGAAGCAGCCTCATCTCCCTGCCTAACAGGAGGGCCGGCCCTTTCTCTCTCTCTTTGGCCTTTGCTGTATCACAGGCCCAGATGCATAGCAAACGCTTTCGGGGAGCGGAGGCAGGGAGACAAAGACTGGCTGCAGAATCAGAAAGGGTATCAGGTGGGATTGGCAAAGCTCAAACATATTCTTTCTTTTTTTAAATGCTGCTGAAAAGACAAGAGATGAAAGTTCTCTTTTCGTTACCTCTTTTTCCCCGTGACTCTTCTCCTTTCTTCACGCGAGGGTTTCAGCCAGAAAACTGTGTAAACATTGTGTCGGGTCCTGACAGACTCATGCATTCCAAAAATGTTATTAATAAAGGCGAAGTCCAGCCTCCGACGCTCAGGGAGCCAGAAAAGTGGTTTTGATTTGTCACAGGCCTCGAAAAAAGAAAAAAAAATCCCTCTCTTTTTGTTTTGTTTTTTTCATTTTTGCTTTGGTTTTGTCCTGAAACGGACCCTAATTCCTGACACATTTACTGAATTAGAAACTGCCCATCTTCTGTTTTGAGGAGGGGGTTGCACTGGATCAAGACCCCAACCCTTGCCTCTGCCAGAAACCTCACAAAAGTCCGTTGATTTAATTTCCTCCCCCTTTGATTATGTGTTTTCAAGAGACCTGGGAATACATTTTTTATGAGTACCTGCCTCTCTAAAACAACAGCCTACACTTAACAAAAATAAAGTTTGGTGGTGTTTTCCCCAAAACTTCCTTATCCCTCCCTTCTTGGCTTGGGTTCTGCCGGCTTCTTAAAGAGACAGCCAATAGCAACACACAGAGTGCAGTTAGGATGAGTAAAAGCTGGGTTTTGGGGTTTTGCAAACTGCACACCAAGAAATGTAAGGCTGGGATGGGTATGGAAATGCATGCTTCAGGCAGGTGTGCTCTTCAGGTAAGAGCCACAATTGGCTGCAGAATCCTGCCTTGAGTTTTCTGCTGCACGCTACATGCAAGGGTACTTGGTTCCATTTTACAGCCATTACCACTGAGGCTCGGTTGCAGCTCACTCTAGGAGTCTACGGCTAAACAAAAGCATGGGCCTGTAGTGGTTAGAGTGATGGGCTAGGACCTGAGAGACCAGAATTCAAATCCCCATTCAGCCAAGAAATTTACTGGGTGACCTTTGGCAGGTCACTCAAGCCACCTCACAAGGTTGTTGTTGTAAGGATAAAATGCAGGGGAAGAAATATGTGTGCCACCTTGAGTTCATTGGAAGAAAAGTTGGATATAAATGTAATCAGTCAATCATCCCAAAGGCAGGGCTGATTTCTTGCTTTAACCACTGCATTGATGAGGAGATTTCACCCCTCCCATATCCAAGAATCTCCTGATGAGTCTGCTGATTCTCCAGAGAGGAGGGGCGGTTTCTGCTCTCTACTTATTCTGCTCCAGCACCACATCAAAGAGTCAGTCAGTCAGTCAGTGTGTCAGAGAGAGAGAGACTGAGTGTTAGAGATCGTGTGTAGAGATAAGGTTGCTGCTAAGAGCAGCTGCAGACACTCAGTGTAGTGCAGCATTCATTTATGCTTAGACCTCATTAAGCTCTGTATATAGTTGTATAATAGTTGTAGATAGAATAAAAGAAGATATTCTACGGAGCTGCTCTCCGAGTCGTTTATGCTCTGCTAGACTCTGCTATACTCTGCTGTGCGACGACTGTCTTCTTGTTGGAGTGAATCCGGTGCTCACAACTCTAAGCTGTGAGTCCACAGCACTTTGACCTGTTCCTGTGCAGAAGGTGGTCTCTGGAAGTGCTACTCGCCTAGCCCAGTCGGGGCTGAAGTGGATGAGCCCAGTTAGTGGCACTGGCTCAAGGGTGATGCTGACAATTCGTATAAATATTTTCATGGAAATAAGTTCCATTGAACTCAACAGGGCTTACTTCCGAGTAGATGTTATTGGATTGCAGTGTTACACTTTCAACCAGAGGCTTCAGTCTGCAGCTTGTTCCAAATCCATGGCGGGTTTTCGTTTCACCTTCTCTCTCTCTTTTTCATTGCACAAACTCACTTAATAATTCACACATTCGCTGTCTCCTCCAGGCTGTGAAGAGCAGAGAGAAAGAGTAAAACGGTGATTGTTTTTCTCCCCAGTGAATAACTGATGAAGCAAGACCCTGTTAAAAGCACATTCCCAGACACACTTCTCCTTGGCTGCGAAGTCCTGTGGACTTCAAGTGGCTTACTCCCGGGTAAGTGGATACAGGACTGCATCCTAAGATGCACACCAGGGGCAGGCTTTGGGCCAAAGTCATTTCTCCTTGCAGCTGAAAATTTCTCCATAAGTATATAAAGAAGTCCATCCTGGTCTCCTTTGTTGTAAAATGGCTATTTTATTCTCTTCTGAAGATGCTTGCAAGGACAAGGGAGCGCTTTCAGCTATGCCAGACTAAGGCCATTTCAGGCTTTAAAACCAGCACAATCCTAGGCACACCTAAGAGTAAATACCATTTGTCACGGCCACCCAGGATGGGTCCCAGCTCACAAGAGACCTCACTCCGTTGCAGTTTATTTACAGGAAAAGTTTATTGAAGATTTCTGCTTCTCATACAGTTCAGCATTGTGGCCGTACGTCTGTCACGTTAGACCGCTGAAGTCCCCTCTGACTCCTCCCCTCTTCCACACCAACTTAATAGCCTGGCTCTAGACCACCTCTTCCTCTCCTTTCTTTTCCGCAGGGTCTTCCTGCCCCCCTGGGTTCCCTCTCTCCGTGACTCGCCTGAGGCTGAATCCTCTGCCGCCTCTTCCCCCCTCCTTCTGGCTTTGGGGCCGGGCTCCTCCCCTGAGCTCTCTCCACTTCCGTGCGCCTCTACGTTTGAACTTGGCGCGCGTACGTTGCTCCTGACCTTTCTTTCGACCGCTACACCACCCTTTGTTCTGCTCTCCACCCTTTCCGGCTGAACACCTTGCTCCAACCCCCTTTCTCTGTTCTCTCCTAATCCTGCTCCCTCCGAGAGGCTGACGACTCCACCCCCTTTACTCCGTTCCAGCTGAGACGCCTCTTGCTGCGTCTGTCTTCCACTGGGCTCCTCTCCGCTTCTCCCTTCTCCTCCCTTTTGCTTGATTAAGGTAACCCCCTTTTGAGAATCCTCTGACTCGCTGCTCAGACTCGTGGATTCCCTTAGAATTCCGTCATCTTCTTCCTCATCCTTCTGCCCCTCCTCCCACTCGCTCTCCGTCTCCTCTGTCATCTCCTCCTCTCTCCCAGAAACCCTGACATCCATCCCCCCCTCGAAGCCCCCCCTTCCCCCCTCCCGCTCGCCGGGTGCAGGTTGAGGAAAACGTGGTTCTTCCGGGGTCGGTTCAGGATACAGGTTGTCCACTTCAACGTTCTCCACTGGCAGCTCCGTATATGTGTGTTCGAACTCGGGTTCCCCACCCAAAGACATCACAGTCTCTTCCTCCATCACTGTTTCTCCTGGCGCTGCCTGCCAAGGACCTACCATCCATCTCTGACTCCATGCCTCCCTTGGCTGATCCACCCACCAACAAGGGCCTGTCTCCTCCCCCCCCAGTCTCGGATCCCTGGTCGGGCTTGTTTCGGGCGTATGGCCCTCGGGCGAGGAGAAACCCTCGAACGTGCTGTCCGACAAAGTGGGCGTGAAAAGCCAATCATCAAAATACTCCTCGGGCATGGGCTTGTGCGGAAAAAGTGCATGGAACTCCTCCTTCAACAGGGGTTCGTCCAACGCGTAACCCGGCACCCAGCTATTGGCAGAGGCCGGAGTGCCTTCCCTGGCGAGAAAATATTCAACTCCCTCCTCCCCCCATCTCGAGTCCAGTATCTCTGTGACCTCGTTAAGAGGTTCTGGTCTTGGCGATTCCCCCCTCTCAGGCGCCCTCCTACGTGGCTCTGGGGGTGCTCCTGACTCTTGAAACCTGTGTGGGGTTTTGTAGGGAGTGAGCACCGACCTATGAAAGACCGGGTGCACCCTGGAACCCTCCGGAAGGGCTAGACGAAAAGCCACCGGATTGATCTTAGCCTCAACTTGATATGGCCCTAGCTGCCTGTGTCCTAACTTCTTCTTGGCCAATGACCTGGCCGGCATCGCGTGGGCTGCTAACCACACCCAGTCCCCAACCTGGATGTCCTCTCCCGCCCTCCTGTGCTTATCGGCCTGCACCTTATACGCCTGTTTTGCCAGCTCCAAATGTCTCCGCAGCTCCTCGTGCACCTCTTGCAACTCCGCTGCAAACTGGTCGGCATCTTGAGGCCCCCCCCCTCCTGGTGCCGCAAATCTCGGGAAGGTCCTGGGATGACGGCCATTGTTCGCGAAGAAAGGCGTCACCCCGGTGGATGCGTGTTTCGTGTTGTTGTAGGCGAATTCAGCCATCGGCAGATAGTCCACCCACGCCGCAGGTCGCTGGTTGGCGTAGCACCGCAGGTACTGCTGCATGATCGCGTTGACCCTCTCCGCTTGACCGTTGGTTTGTGGATGCCTCGCCGATGTCAGGTTGATTTTGACGTGCAAGATGCCCAGAAGCTTTCGCCAGAAAGTGGAAACAAACTGGCGCCCCCTGTCGGACAAGACGGACTGCGGAAGTCCATGCACTCTGAAGACGTGATCGATGAAGAGCTTTGCGGTCTGTTCTGCCGTCGCCACCTTGGCACAAGGGATGAAGTGCGCCATCTTGGTGAACAAGTCCACCACCACTAACACCGCCGTCTTACCTCTGGAGCTGGGCAGGTCTGTAACAAAGTCCAACGCTACCCTCTCCCACGGTTGCTGCGGTGTCTCCAGCGGTTCTAGCAATCCCGCCTGCTTCTGGTGCACTGGTTTGGACCTCTGGCAGATATCACACCTGGCGACGTAGTCCGCCACCTCTCCTCTCATCTGGGGCCACCAAAAGTCTCTAGCCACCAACTCCATCGTCTTCTCTTTGCCGAAATGGCCTGCACTAGGGGCGTCATGCAATTGTTGCAGAACCTTGGCTCGAAGCTCGTCGGTGGGCACGTAAAGGGCACCCTTACGAGTCAAAAGTCCATCTTGCAATTGAAACTCATCGTTGTCTCGCGACCCTCCGCGTAGTTCCTCCATCTTAGACTGTGCAAACTGATCCCTTTGCAACGCGCGTCGCACCGCGTCCAGGTCGACTGCGATGGTAGCGCACGTCCACGCCTGTGGTGCGAAAATGTGCTTTGCTGCGATTGGAGCTGCTTCCTCCAAGTATTGCGGCTTTCGGGATAGCGCGTCTGCAATAACATTGGAGTCTCCTGGGATGTATTCTATTTTGAAGTCGAAGTCCGCGAAGAACTCCGCCCAGCGCATGTGTCGCTGGGTCTGCAACTTAGCCGTCCGCCAATACTCTAAGTTCTTGTGATCCGTGCGGACCTGCACCGTGTGCTTGGCTCCTATCAAGAAGTGTCGCCACGCTTTGAAAGCTGCATGAATGGCCAACAACTCCCTGTCCCATATGGTATAATTGCGCTCCGTCTTGCTGAGCTTCCGGGAGTAGAACGCACCCGGTCTCCAGTTGCCTTGTGAATCCTCTTGCAAAAGAACGGCCCCAACCGCTCTGTCTGACGCATCGGTCTCTACCCGCATGGGTCTGCCGGGATTCACGTGGAGCAGCTGCTCTTCGGAGGCGAAAAGACCCTTAAGCGTCCGGAAGGACCGCTCCGCTTGTTCGGTCCAGACGAACTTCTTCTTCTTGGAACTGAGGGTGTCAGTGATAGCCGCCGTCGCGTTCGCAAAGCCTTTAATAAACTTGCGGTAAAAATTGGCAAAGCCGATGAACCTCTGGACCTCTTTCCGATTTCGAGGGCTTTTCCAGTCCAACAGCGCTTGAACCTTAGCCCTGTCCATGGCCAGTCCCTCGTCGGACAACTTGTAGCCAAGGAAATCAACCTCTCTGACATCAAACTGGCATTTTTCCAACTTGGCGTACAGCCTGTGTTCCTTCAGCCTCTGCAGGACCTCCCTCACGTCCTTATCGTGATCCTCCGGCGATTCCGAGAAAATCAGGATATCGTCGAGAAAGCAGACACACTTTTTGTAGAGGAGACCTGCTAGCACGTGGTGCATAAATGCTTGAAAAACGTGGCTGCCATTTTGGAGGCCGAAAGGCATGACTCTGTATTCGTATGTGCCCAGAGGGGTGAACATGGCGGTCTTCCACTCATCTCCTTTCCGGATGCGGATGAGATTGTAAGCTCCACGTAGGTCCAGCTTGGTGAAAATCTTGCCCTTCCTGACGGTCGCTAAAAGGTCGTCAATCTTGGGCATGGGGAAAGCTTTGGGCTTAGTCAAGCTGTTTATGAACCTGTAATCCACTATAAGCCTTTTTTGGGGCGTGTCTTTCTTCTTCACAAAGAAAACAGGGCTGCCTCCCGCTGCTTTAGATTCCTGGATGAAACCGCGCTTGAGGTTATGGTCTATGAACTCCCGAAGCTCTTGCATTTCGTCCTCCGACATGGAGTACAGCTTGGCAGCAGGCAGTTGCGCCCCTGGCACTAAATCAATCGCGCAGTCGTAAGGTCTGTGAGGCGGCAACTTGTCAGCTTCCTTCTCACAGAAAACCTCCAAGAAGTCCTGGTACTTGTGAGGCACTGTTTGCACCATACCCAGATGCAACTGCTGCTCGGCTTCTCCTCCCTGATCGGTCTGAAAGCAATGCTGAGCACAATACGATGAACAAAAGGTGATCTGCCGCTGATACCACGCAACCGCGGGACTGTGCCTCTCCAGCCAACTCATGCCTAACACGATGGGCGTGTCCGATAAGTGGGTGACATTGAAACTAATAAGTTCTCGATGGTTGCCAATCTGCATCAGCATGGGAGGGGTTTGCTGCACCACTTGCCCTCCCAGCAACTTCCTGCCGTCTACCGTGACCACGTTCAGAGGCGTCGTTGCAGGCAGGAGCGCCATGTTGTGCTGCTTAACGAACTGCAGTCCCACGAAGTCGGCGTTGCTTCCCGAATCGATCGTTATTGGAACCTCGAGGAGTCTCCCATCAGGCAGCTGGAGTGTTGCTGTGAGCAGAACTGCCGGTTTGGGAGGCAAAGGGTCCACGCTCTGCGGCGATGCTGGGGGCTTGTCTACAGATCCGCCTGGCTGAGCCCCAGGAGCTCTGCTTCCAGCCAGGCACTGTCGTTTCCCTGAAGTCGCTCCCCTGGTTGCACCTCTGCTGTCACAGTTGCCAGTGCCGCAGTGTGCTTCTGGAGCCTCTGGGGGCACTCTTTCGCCATATGGTGCGCACTGTCACAGATGTAACACTTCCTGGTTCCTCTAGGAGGCTTCGCTTTGGCTGCACCAGGGACAGGGCTCTGGGATGGCTTCTGAGCCCTAGCACCACCAATCTCCATTGGCTCCTCGCTGTCCTTCCCCATTGGCGAGGGGTGCGCACGGCTGAAATCCCTGTGCACAAAAGGGAGAGTCCTCGCTTGCGCACGCGCTTGGGGCCCGTCCTCCTCGTGCCACGGACGTCCCTCATGTCGAATTCCAATAGCTAAAGCCCGTTGCACCACGTCTTCTAGGGTCTGGGGTCTGTCCCCCCTAGCGATCTCATCCTTGATGGGGGGGCTCAATCCCTCCCAAAAAAGATCTCTGACCGGTTTACTGTCCTTTGGCCAATCTAAGGCGGTGAGCAATGCAAAAAATTTAGAGTGGTATTGGCGCACAGTCGCTTTCCCCTGCCTCAGCCCGTGCATTTGACGGCGCGCAATGTCCACATCCACAGAGGATTGAAAACAAGAATCCATCGCTTTGATGAACGCAGTTGAATTGCGACGGGCCGGTCCATCTTCGCGCCACAGATTGCGTAGCCAAGCCCTGGCCTCCCCATGCAGGTGCGAAACAATGAACCCCACTTTCTCCTCCTCATCTTTAAAATCGTGACGGAGTAAATGCAGTGCATACACGACGTCCGCTCTGAAATTGGGATAGTCTTGCAAGTTGCCATTAAAATGCGGAACCAGGGCACCCCCCCGCCGTCCAAGCGCAATGCCCTCCGCTCTGGATCCTGGGGCCCCCGCCCTGTCCGCGTGTTCCCACCTTGCCTGCAAATCCTGGCACGTCTTCTCCAAGTCGTCATTCTTCTTCTGCGAAGCAATGACTGCCGATGTGAGAGCGGTAACCTGATCCCGCAGTGCAACCAGCTGCTCCTCAGCGCTCATGGCTGCTCCCGTTCGTGAGCTTCGCAAAAAAAAATTTTTTGCTTTCAGAGAGGGGACTTACTGTCACGGCTACCCAGGATGGGTCCCAGCTCACAAGAGACCTCACTCCGTTGCAGTTTATTTACAGGAAAAGTTTATTGAAGATTTCTGCTTCTCATACAGTTCAGCATTGTGGCCGTACGTCTGTCACGTTAGACCGCTGAAGTCCCCTCTGACTCCTCCCCTCTTCCACACCAACTTAATAGCCTGGCTCTAGACCACCTCTTCCTCTCCTTTCTTTTCCGCAGGGTCTTCCTGCCCCCCTGGGTTCCCTCTCTCCGTGACTCGCCTGAGGCTGAATCCTCTGCCGCCTCTTCCCCCCTCCTTCTGGCTTTGGGGCCGGGCTCCTCCCCTGAGCTCTCTCCACTTCCGTGCGCCTCTACGTTTGAACTTGGCGCGCGTACGTTGCTCCTGACCTTTCTTTCGACCGCTACACCACCCTTTGTTCTGCTCTCCACCCTTTCCGGCTGAACACCTTGCTCCAACCCCCTTTCTCTGTTCTCTCCTAATCCTGCTCCCTCCGAGAGGCTGACGACTCCACCCCCTTTACTCCGTTCCAGCTGAGACGCCTCTTGCTGCGTCTGTCTTCCACTGGGCTCCTCTCCGCTTCTCCCTTCTCCTCCCTTTTGCTTGATTAAGGTAACCCCCTTTTGAGAATCCTCTGACTCGCTGCTCAGACTCGTGGATTCCCTTAGAATTCCGTCATCTTCTTCCTCATCCTTCTGCCCCTCCTCCCACTCGCTCTCCGTCTCCTCTGTCATCTCCTCCTCTCTCCCAGAAACCCTGACACCATTGAACATAGTGGTACTTATTTCTGAGTAAAATGTATGGCAGCCATGGCACACTGCCCAAGCTACACCCCTTGCCAGCCCTGCTCTGCACCTTCCCACTATTCCCACTATTTTCCGGATGGAATGTGCCTTCGAATTGCATCCATGCCTCTTGCCCTCCTGGAAGGAGGATGGTTTGATGGCATGTATAAAAACCTCTGGCATTCATGTAGGGGAATGCAGCCTCCCATCGAAGGGTAAGCGTTGTGGGATGTGAAACACAAGAGCAGTCAACATTCCTAGAGTGAACATGTTTACACATGGGGAGAAATGTTTGTCCAGCCACCAGGTAAACTTCCTGTTTCCTTCTGGGCTGGGATAGACTTCCTCTGCATGTGACTAGAGATGGGTGTGGCCTCACCTGTGCAGGTAACGACAAAAGCACAGGGCAGGGCAGCCATATCTTTCTCTTTCATTACATGCATCGAAGAAGCAAAGCCAGAGATGCTTCCAGCCAAGAGAGGACAAAGGGACTGTCTTCTTATGAGATAGTTTCTAGGTATATGTTACTTTTCTAAGCTAAGTCTGCCTTCTGGGATCCTATTGTGAACCGAATGATGTGTGAGTAAACCTTTTTTATACTTTTATGGAAGACTGTGTCGTGTCTTATCTTTTATGAGGGAATAAGGGGGAAATACCAGGACAGTTATTATGGAGGCTTTAGCGAGCCTGAGCAAACGCATCCGCTGAGTTTAAAGAGGGGAATGTTACTCTGCTAAATTGTGAACTTGTTAACACAAGTTGGAAATGCTATAATCAGACAATATATCCTCTCCTGCGTCCCTGAACATTCCCACAAGGCTCACAAACACAGCACCACGCACTGCAGCCTTTGGCCCCGCCCACTACTGGCACACCGGCCCATCCAAAGGGAGATGCAGGCCTTGGGGCGGGAAAGGTCCCCCAACCCCCAGTAAGGCAAAACTAGCAACTTATATGGTTCTTGCCATATTGTCTTCACAACAACCTTGTGAGGTAGGTTAGGCAGTGAGATCAGTAACTCAGACCCATGGCTGAATGGTGATTTGAATGTGGACCTCCCCACTCCTAAGGGGCACCCACACCCTGCCTTTAAAGTGCATGGCTTCCCCTCAAAAATTCCTGGGAACTGTCCTTTGTTAAGGGTGCTAGGAATTGTAGCTACGTGAGGGTAAAATACAGTTCCCAAGATTCTTCTGAGGGGGTGCTTGGAATGTGCTTTAAACATACGGCATGTGTACTGGAGATGGTCAGAGGATGGGTGGCAGCTAACAGATTGAGGTTGAATTCTGACAAGACAGAAATACTGTTTTGGGGGGACAGGGAGCGGGCAGGTGTGGGGGACTCCCTGGTCCTGAATGGGGTAACTGTGCCCCTGAAGAACCAGCTGCACAGCGTGGCAGTCATTTTGGACTCACAGCTGTCCATGGAGGCGCAGGTCAATTCTGTGTCCAGGGCAGCTGTTTATCAGCTCCATCTGGTATGCAGGATGAGACCCTACCTGCCCGTGAAGTGCCTCGCCAGAGTGGTGCATGCTCTGGTTATTTCCCACTTGGACTACTGCAATACGCTCTACGTCGGGCTACCTTTGAAAGTGACCCAGAAACTACAACTAATCCAGAATTTGGCAGATGCTGTAAGATGCCTTTCAAATCCCTCCTAAAAGAATAAAGACACCACAGTCTTATTCATAAGCAATAAAAAGAAAGTTTACTCATGATCAGGCAGAGCACAGTGTGATTCCTGAAGGCAGGCTTTAGGCTTAAAGTTACAAACATGTACAGACAGGTTTACCCCATAAGGGAGATGTCCTGGGGGACTGCTTGGCTGACAGCCAGCAGTTCATTCCAGGAAGTTCGCAGGACGAAAGGAAGATGGAAAAAGAGAGAGAGTGGCAGCATGCCTTGGCCTTTTACCAGGCCTGGAAAGGTCACGCCCACAAGCAGGAAGGATGCTCCAGGCCAGGAGGAACAGGAAGTTTCGACTGGCTGGACCAAACATTCCCTTGCATGTCCACTCTAGCAAAACAAGGAATGTTGTATTTGACTGCTCCCAGTGAAATTTGACATTCCAGACTGAAAGACCTATATTGGCTCCCAGTAAGTTTCCAAGCACAATTCAAAGTGTTGGTGCTGACCTTTAAAGCCCTAAATTGCCTTGGTCCGGTATACCTGAAGGAGCGTCTCCACTCCATCATTCTCCCTGGACACTGAGGTCCAGCACCAAGGGCCTTCTGGTGGTTCCCTCCCTGTGAGAAGTAAGGTTACAGGGAACCAGACAGAGGACCTTCTCGGTAGTGGCGCCTGTGGAATGCCCTCCCATCAGATGTTAAGGAAATAAACAATTACAGTGGTACCTCAGGTTACATACACTTCAGGTTACAGACAATTCAGGTTACAGACTCCACTAAAACCAGAAATAGTACCTCGGGTTAACAACCATTAACCCAGCACTTCATTGGGAAGCTAGGCTGGATTATATTTTAACCCTTGCAGGGTCTAGGGGTTAAAAGGTCTGGCACCCACAAACTCATAGCAATATTTTGAAAATAATTTTATAGAATGCCACATATCTCATGCTCTCGGATGGAACGTGTTATGTACTGAGTTGAATAGGATCCAAACTGCAGCAGTCTGATTGGTCCTAGAACAATAGGATTCAGAATGCAGCAGTCTGATTGGTCCTAGAACAATGCAGCAGTATGATTGGTTAGCAGGAACCACCCAATCATGCTCCAGATAGCAGTGAATCCACAACCTGATTGGCTTACAGTAGAATTCCAGAATTAGCCAATCATGTGCAGCCTATTGTGTAAATAATGTATATAAAGCAGATACTTTGAGGGGACATTTATTCATTCCTCCTCACCACTATGAGCTGAATAAAGAGCATGAAATCACTTTGCGACTCTGAGTATATTTCAGAACGTGAGCCCTGACAGAGCAAATGCCCCTGGAACTTCTCACCACTTGAGGAAGCAAGGGGCATATGGCAATGTTTTGAACAAAGCACTCATTTAATTCACCGTTAACAGGAACCTTTCCATGCAGATGTCCGAAATAGATGGTTGGCTTTTTCTTGCTCCCTCTGCCCAAGAGCTCTTGATTCAACTCCCAGGCCTGTCTGAGGGGGCCACAGACAGCTTGGGGGGGGGGGACATGATTGGCTGACCTCAATTATCTGAGCATGGCAGGGGGAGAACAGAGAACTGTGGGGAGAGAGAAGGGAGAAGAGAAACCTTTGTAGGAACTGGTCAAAATAGCAGCAGTGGTTTCTGTGTCTGCCTTTGCCCTGGACAACGTTCTTGGTTCTTTCCTTACCTGCCTAGAGTCCTAATCAACACCTGTCCTAAAGATACCACAGTCTCCGCTGTGCCTCATTTCCAGATGGAAACACAGGCCCTGGGTGAGCGCTTGTAACCCCTAGAATCTCACCCTGCTCAGAAATTGGGTTGGTGTGCAACTGCATGCGAGTGGAGCAGAAGGGAAGGAAAACAAGGCAGATGAGAGAGAGCCGATTCCAAAGCTTACTGTATCCCATTGGGAGCTAGGTCACATTTAAAGGTAAAGGTAAAGGACCCCTGACCGTTATGTCCAGTCGCGGACAACTCTGGTGTTGCGGCGCTCGTCTCGCTTTACTGGCCGAGGGAGCCGGCATACAGCTTCCGGGTCATGTGGCCAGAATGACTAAGCTGCTTCTGGCGAACCAGAGCAGCACACGGAAACACCATTTACCTTCCCGCCGGAGTGGTACCTATTTATCTACTTGCACTCTGATGTGCTTTCGAACTGCTAGGTTAGCAGGAGTAGGGACCGAGCAACAGGAGCTCACCCCGTTGTGGGGATTCAAACCACCAGCCTTCTGATCGGCAAGCCCTAGGCTCTGTGGTTTAACCCACAGCGCCACCCGCATCCCTAGGTCACATTTGTTGTTGTTGTTGTTTAGTTGTTTAGTCGTGTCTGACTCTTCCTGACCCCATGGACCAGAGCACACCAGGCACTCCTGTCTTCCACTGCCTCCCACAGTTGGAGGACACATGAATTTCCCCCCTCCTTGTTTCATCCACACAACAACCCTGTGTGGTAGGTTAGACTGAGAGAAAGAGAGAGTAACTGGCCCAAGGGCCACCCAGTGAGTTTCATGGCTGAGTGCAGATTTGAACCCTGGTCTCTCCCAGTCCCAGGTGCTAGTCTGACACTCCAGCTACTACACATCACTGTTTCTTCTGCAAACCTTGAAATGTGCCAGAGTCTGATAGTACCTCCTTGTTTTGCATGAGTGTTCATGCCTTGGATACAGGTTTGAGATTGCTACTGGCACATATGGCAGAACCCACAACAAATGATGTTGGAAACGCTTCAGATCCACAGGATGTGGTCTGCTATATATTGTCAACACTCTCTTGAGACAAAAATTCACTCTATTTGCCTATTTCCATTCTGCTCCCAGGCTCAGAAGAAATGGCGCTGCAGAATCCAACTCCAATAACTCATCATAACTAGATTCCCGGTAGAAATATTAGGGGGCGCAGGAAAAGAAATCTATTACTCTCTTAATTAAATGGATGTGGAGAGGGCTGCATTTCCTCTCGTCTTTGTATGTCTTAAAGCATAAAACTCAATTAAAATGTACTCACAAGAGGCCATTTATCCATAATGAGAATTCTACATTTCTAATGCGCATTAAAATGTTGATATTGTTATCAGCTAAGGAGATAGAAAAGAGAAAGCACCATCTCATTTCTGATCTTGATTCCATAGGGGTGTAAATCAGAATAAGCCTCAATAGTTTTACAAAATTGGCACCAGTGCAACTTTGCCTCAGAGCCTGACAAGTATCTATCATCTGCATGTCTGGAAAGATTTTTGCATTTTGCATTTTTCCACTCTTCTTTGTTATTTCATATTCCTTCTTTTCCATACAAGCTAGACAATGACTTCATGCACGCTGACAAAAGCTGAGCTTTTGTAGCATAGAAGGGGCGGGGGCGGGGGGGAATCCTGAGAGGGATTGAAGGGAAAGTCAATGGTTCCAAAAAATTCATGCATTTTCCATAGTCCAGCAGACGTCCTTTGGCAAAGGATGTTGCATTTTTGAAATCCTTGAGCTTCAAGATGTTATTATTTATTGCATTGTATTTACACCCCACCTTTTCATCCAATGAGCTTGAGGCGGCTTGAGGGTCTCCCCCTCCTCATTTATTTCCCGCAACAACCCTGTAAGGTAGGTAGGCACTCAATGACTGCCCCAGTGATACCCTACTTTGGGGGGGGGGAGGAGGAAAGAATCACAGGCCATGGGGCTGCATTATCTGGATGGCGGTGGGAAGTAAGGCGGTGATGGTGCTGTGGTTGCAGTCTTGGACTAGGACCTGGGAGACCAGGGTTCAGATCCCTGCTCAGCCATGAAACTCATCTGGAGATCTTTCTTTTAGGAATTACAGGGAACGAAATTAGAAGAAAAGACTGTAAACTTTTTCAATACGCAGCCACAGCAGCAAGAATTCTACTGGCCCAGAAATGGAAACAAGAGGAGATACCGACAATAGAAGATTGGAGACTGAAGCTGACTGACTATGCAGAATTGGACAGATTAACCGGAAAAATTAGATATCTTCAAGACCATCGAGGACTGGGGGAAATTTGTTGAATATCTGAAAAGAATATGTGATGTGCAAACAACACTGGTGGGATTTCAAGAAGCACTGTGAACACAGAGATATATTGTTAAAAACAAATAGGAGTGGGAGGGAAGTTTAATGGCAATATAAACAGAGAAATGCGTAAACTGAGAAGAAATTATGGGTGATTGTCAGAGAAGCCGAAGGAAGTCTAAAAAGTATCAAATTTGTGAAAATTTGGCATAATTGTATTTTTGTGTTGGAAAATAATAAAAATTATTCCAAAAAAAAGAAACTCATCTGGAGTGACCTTGACCCAGAAAGCCATTGTATGAGTACAAGCAAAATGTGAAATACTAAGGCAGAGGGGGAATTTATCTCCCCACCCGCTGCAACCCCCCCCCCCCTCACTAACACTGCTTCAGCCTGGCTGGAATGAGTCTCTGAACTCTGATAACGTCTCTTGCTTGTCTCAGTGCAGGACCTGTGCAGACATTAGGACTTTAACTCCAAACCAGCATTTCCCCCTCCCCCTCCTTGAACCCTGCCCAACATCCAGAGCCCCTTGTTTTGCATGTAGAAGGCCTGGGGCCACCCCACCCCAGATGATGTTGGGCTTCATCTCCCATCAGCCCCAGCAAGCAGGGCCAGTGGTCACATCTGCACCATCCACAGAAAGCTCTCTTCTCACCCTTTAAGAGCCATGGCTTGACCCAAAGACTCCTGGGAGCTGCAGTTTGTGAAGGCTGCTGGGAATTGTAGGTCCTAAACCCAGTGGCATAGCGTGGAGGGTGCAGGGGGTGCTGGCCGCCCCGGGCGCAACATCTGGGGGTTAGGGTTAGGGGGCGCAAATCCACGGGTTAGGGGGTGCAAATCCGTGGGTTAGGGGGCGCAAATCCACAAGTTAGGGGGCGCAAATCCACGGGTTAGGGGGTGCAAATTATTTGCCTTGCCCCGGGTGCTGACAACCCACGCTACGCCACTGCCTAAACCCCCCAGCCTTCATTCCCTGGCAGGAGGGGTTGTGTCTAAGAAGGTTTGTGGTGGTCGGTCTGACACATACACAAACTATCTAAAAGCAAGCAAATCTGACTGGGGAAGGGCAATTGTCCAGGGGGAGAAGGTCTCTGGTGCAGGACACACGGAGGTCTCCAGGTAGGGCTGGGAATATTCGTGGTCTGAAACCCTGGAGACAATACTGAGTTAAATGGACCACTTGGTCTAACGGAGTCTAAGGCATAGCTGTCAACTTTTCCCTTTTCTTGCGAGGGATCCTATTCAGAATAAGGGAATTTCCCTTTAAAAAAGGGAAATGTTGACAGCTATGGTCTAAGGCAGCACCCAAAATTCCTATCCAGCCTGATGGACAAAGAACTCTGGTGGACGCAAAAGTTTGCTTGCTATTTTGTGACATCTGGGCTGTTCTTCATAAAGGGGCTTTGAATTTTGTTTGGGGGAGTAAGTGGCGTTTAACCCGCGTGCTAATGTAGCTCTATTTTCTCGGTACACTTGATGGACTCTCCCCCCCCCCCCCGTGAACGGCAGATTTATTCGCCAGGCCAACAGTGCCCAGGAGATGACATCATTACCCCTGACGTGGAAGACGCGGCTGCCCCAACCCATGCACGGCCTTTTCCGGCTCCTCCTCCACCAGCGCCCCGAGGGAGAAGCGCCACGTGCCAAGACCAAAAGCTGGAGGGGGGGCGCGCGTCAGTTTCTGCCCCTAAAGCACACATGCCAAAACCCTGGCATTGTGGCTACAAACCATCATTGCTGGAGCCAGTAAATGCTTTTAAATGAAGGTTGCTGAAAGCCACAGGAGGGAGAGTTTCTCTTGTGCTCAAGCTCTGCTTATCTGGTTGGCATCTGTGAGAACAGCATGCTGCACTAGGTTGGCCATTGGGCTCATCCAGCCGGCTCCTCTTAGGTTTTGATGGAGCCTCCAGGTCCAGGGGCAGTCTATCGAGATTCCTATGTTCTTAGGGGTATTTGCCCACGGTGAGAAGAGGGTGAAAGACCAGGTGGGCCATTGGCCTCATCCAACAGTCTCTTCTTACCTTCTTATCGGAGAGATGTGGTTGCACAGCTCAAGACTGGCTATGGCCAAAAGATGCTTTAAGCCAGGCTTCCTCAACCTCGGCCCTCCAGATGTTTTTGGCCCACAACTCCCATGATTCATAGCTAGCAGGACCAGTGGTCAGGGATTATGGGAACTGTAGTCGGTCCTAAACGGCCTCGGTCCTGTATACCTGAAGGAGTGTCTCCACCCCCATCGTTCAGCCCGGACACTGAGATCCAGCGCCGAGGGCCTTCTTGCGGTTCCCTCATTGCAAGAAGTGAGGCTACAGGGAACCAGACAGAGGGCCTTCTCGGTAGTGGCGCCCGCCCTGTGGAACGCCCTCCCATCAGATGTCAAAGAGATAAAGAATTACCTGACATTCAGAAGACATCTTAAGGCAGCCCTGTTCAGGGAAGTTTTTAATATGTAATGCTGTACTGTTTTTAACACTGATTGGGAGCCGCCCAGAGTGGCTGGGGAAACTCAGCCAGATGGGTGAGGTATAAATAAATAAATTATTATTATTATTATTATTATTATTATTATTATTATTATTATTATTGTCTCAAAACATCTGGAGGGCCGAGTTTGAGGAAGCTTTTCCAATGGATGCTTTGTCGGAGAAGGAATTCTTTCATCTGTATTAACGTGTGCACAAGAGCTTATTCCACTTTGCTTAAACCGATTTTAAGGGGGACGAGGGGTGGCGTGATCCTGCAGCAGTGGGGTCTTATCCCAGAGAGAAGATCCCGCTCGGTGGGCGAGGAACTTGCCGAACAACTGTCGAGGGAGTGCATGTTTACCGAGAGGGTAGAGGAAGCCTAGAGGGCAGCTCGGAAAGATTCCGTAGAAATTTCAAGCATCCAGATTAAATTTCATAAGAAGGAAGGGATATGAATCGTGCCCACTTAGCTCTTCTTTGTAATCACAAAGGTGCCCTAGCTTCGGGGGAGAGCACACACCCGGGAGCTTGAATAAAATAACGACTTCTGCTGATATGCAAGCCCCCCCCACACACACCTCAGACGCATTTAAAACATGAGTGTGCGCGCGTGCAGCTTTTTACAAGAGCGTGTGCACAAACACTACCTCTGTGCTACATGCAGGTTGTGTGTTTGTATGATTTAAAACTCTTGCATGCACGCGCACAATTCTATGGGAGCAGGAATACCCAAGCCCAGCTCCCTAACTAACTCACACCCCGCGCCTGCATTTAAAACTGCTGCTTATGCACATGATGCGTGTGCTCGTAAATCTTCACAGTAGCGTGAACACTAAAAGCTTGCTTCCGCGCACATGCAAGCCCCGTCCTTAAGTAAACACGCACACACAATTCATTTGAAACGAGGGCCGGCCGCGCACAAAGCGTCCCCGTGTTTCTGGCAAGCGGCCACGCCCTTCCCATGAGATCCCAGGAGCCATGCGGAATCCGAGCCAAGGCCCATCTGCTCTGCTCCGCCACCATCCTGCTAATTTTGTCTGGCAGTAATTGATATCCAAAGGCATTTCGCTATCCGTCCACTTTCGCTGCCCTGGCCCTGGAGAAGCCTCTCGTAGAAAGACCCAGCTGTCTGGGCAGGAGAAGACTTCGGGGGCAAAGTCCAGAGCTTTGCGCGGCGGAATGGTCAGGAGCAGGACCCCCAAATGCAGTAGGGCGTTTGTATTAAGTAAGGTACAATTTGCATTGTGTAACCATTAAGGCTGCAACTCCCATGCCCGCTTTTGGGAAAAAGCCTCGCTGAATTCCATGGGACTTACTTCTCAGTCGACGTGCACAGGATTGTGCTGTTAAGTCTTGAATCTAAAATTACCTAAATGCACACAACGGCAGCTGTGCGCGCATAATACAAACATGTGCTAATCATATACCGATATGTGCCAGACAGGCATAGATTGCCTACGTAGTCAATTAAGAATACATCTTTCCACAATGGCTAATAGATGTTGGGTTTAAAAACCTTTTTATATATGCCTTTTATTGCATATTTTTTCGTTTTATTGCTGCGAACTGCTTTGATATTTTTCTTTTGATGATATAGTGGTATATAAATATTTTTATAAATTAAGAAAAACATACCTTTCAAGGATCTGGTTCTGGCTGCTTCTCATGTGTTCCTATTTGGATTTTACTTCCGTCCAAGAAAATGCATGATATAGCCCAAGATATGTATTTTGATATGTATTTTGCTGGGTACACACACAGCAACAAATAAACATGCATTTTGTTGCACACATCGACAGTGTTTCACACTCTCTCTCCTTTCCTATCTGGAAGCGAATAGCCAAGTAGGAATTCTTGTGGCTTTGATCCTGCCATCCCTTTCCATGCACGGAGCTGCAATCCTTTGCACACTCGAGCAAGACCCGCTGCAGACACAATGGAACTTACTTCCGCGTAAACGGCCACAGAATTGTGCAGCAGCCCCTGAGGACTATGAGCTTTTCCTGCTCCCAAAAGCAGTTTGGAAAAACGCATAGGCTGGGTCAGTTTGTGGGACCTGGCAGACGCAGAGCACACCTAAAGTCCCGGTGCATAAGGCAAGGCTGCCTGCACATATGCTCAGCATGCCATTTGCGCTTAACTGTTGTCTTGAAAGAGGCATGTTGGAGCCTCGGGTGGGATGCGGATGGTTCGGAGGGCTCGGGGGTCCCCACCCTCAAAGCCCCTTTGCGCTTCCTGAAGGATGCGCTCCCTTTGCGTTGTCCCAAGCCTGAGACTCCGCTCGCGTTGGAATTCAGCCCTGCGCAAATACGCGCGCCATATGCAAGCTGTTCCGCGCAGCGGAGCGACCTGCCGCAAACTGCGCGGCTCGGCTCCGGCCTGCTCTGGGCGGTGGTGCTTAGTGGGCGCTCCTTGGAACTGAGATGGCGAAGGAGGCCAGCAGCAGGGGGCGCCAGAGCCAACGGACATGCGGAGCCAACGAATTCCTATCGCCGTCCCTGCCCAGCTCCCCCTCGCTGAGTTCCGCAAGGGAGCTGAAGAAGGTAGCAGGAAAAGCCATCCCTCTAAGCTGGAGGGGTTGGGAGAAGACAGGCAGGTGGGTCCTGGCAGAGGGCAGCTGAGGTTGGTGGGCTGGGGGCTCCATTGACCCTAATAGACCAACATCCTGCAGCTCTGGGATGGGCGACGCACCCTTTGCCTGGCTGAGAGTTTCCCTGAACCAGCCGTGATTCCTGTAATGCAGGGCGTTGGACTAGACGACCACCAAGACCTCTTCCAACTCTACAACTGATTCTATGATAGGGGGCTTACGTCGCTCTGCTTCTCTACGCGGCAGACTGGCAGACCTGTTTTGTTCTTTGGCCCAGGCAGGTTTTTTCAAACTCAAAGTCATCCCAAGCCAGAGTGCCCTTTGTGGGGCGTAGGCCGGGGCAATGTGTCCAGACGACAGGACCCCCCCCCCTTTTAGGGTGAGAATAGGAAGCGATGAGGGGTATTTTCATTTTAGGGGTCTTTCCACTTTGCCGTTTTCAAAACACCGCAAACAAAATGTCGTGTCTAGTCTGACACCTCATTTATGGCAGTTTCTTCCCAAAGAAAAACAATGGTATACCCCCTTACCTGAGAGTAAACTCCATTGGACGCAACGGAGTTTCCCCCGAGTAGACATGCACGGGAATTGCAGCGGAAGACACGTTGGGTTGTACTCAGCTGCTGGTTACTCAGAGTCGACCCATTCAAATTTATGGATCTCAATTATCAATGGACATTAATGGGTCTGCTCTGAGTAAAAGTCTGTTGACCACAACCCGTGTTTTACAACGCAGTTCCCATGCATGACTACTCGAAAGTAAGTCCCATTGCGTTTACTGGAGCTTACTTTCAGGTAAGACTTTCAGGTATGATTGCGGCAGCCTTATGTTTCTTAGCGAACAAGTGCGTGCATCTTTTATTTTTCTTTTGACCATTCCACCCCACCAGGAACTGCGGACTTTGCATTCTTCCTCGCCCATAAAAGGCCATCCATACCATTCACCTGTCCATAAAAATCCATAGCAGGTAGATACATCCTAGAGAATCCCATATCCTTTAAAAAGGGAATGATTTGGGTATTAAAGACTCCGGGGTGGGCCGGGGGTGGGGAGCCTGAAAAATAGATGCGGTTTGCTCAGCGCAGCTGTTTTAATGTTCAAAGCCGCCGCGGCATCTGGGTGCAACGTTTGATCGCCAGCTCCGTTTCATGCTAAACGGATCCTGGGGAGATTTGCTCAGACATTCCCTTCCGATCTAGCGCCGCTTTCATTCTCGGCTCTGAAATCTAACATAACACACTTTGCCTATTTGCAAATTACAAAACAAGGCTCCAAATGTCCACTTTTAAGTCTGTTTTTATTATCATTATTCTTGACTTTCCACATACAGAGGCACGGTGAAAAAAGGTTATCGTTGCTCAGCCTGTTCCTTTCTAAAGGATTCCTTGCACAATATTAATTAACAATCACACATTAGTGATAGCATCGTTATTTTTCTCTCTCTCCGCCCTGGAGACGATTGTGCTGGCTTTCTTAGTTGACATTGGGTTGCGCATATATATATATCTCTCTCTTTCTACTTTAAGAGAGGCAAAAACCACCATGATCATTCCAAGCCAAGCACGACTGCACCCTTTGCAAACGATATTTAAATTGTTTCCACTCTCAACACAGCAAAAAAATCAACCCACCGGGACCTCCCATCGTTTTTGCCTTTGAACATCACAGAACCACATCAAGGGCAAGCACGTTTCTCTAGAAGCAAGACTACTCTACCCAATAAACATTTAGCAAATACGGATCTTCGTGGAGGTGACGTGACTCAGACAGGGCTGCAGGGAGGGGGGAAGGGGGTCAGTATCCAGACCAAGAGCTGGGAGCCCTTAGGACTCAAACTCCACGCGTCCACCAGCGGTCCAAAGTCACGCACAGACATAACACACATTTATCTACAGCACGGCTCCATTTATTTAACACAGGTGATCCTGACCAGCCGATGAGACAAGCTGGGGATCTGGGCCGCTGCCTGGCACGGATCCTCATTTCACTGACCTCCTTGACCGCAAGCTCCTTCACACGGGGTTAAGGGGTTGGCGAGGGGAAGGCAATTCGGGGGTGGGGATTCGGGAGCTGTCCAGCACCATTAACCTCCTGAAATGAAATGGATACCCTTTCCCTAAACGCCAAGGGGGACTCTCGCTCCCAGACTAGGGCCAACGACTTTTAATGCGTTGTCGTCGTCGTGTTTTCGTTAATTTCCTTTTTAAAAAACAACAACAAAAAGCAACCATAACCAATTGTAAATTTCAATTTTAGAAAAGAAGTTGCATCTGCGAAAACGCGGAGGCGCGTGGAAAAAGTGGGATGCGTATTTCAGAATATTGGTGCGGGAGCGGACCCTAACCAATTTAGTTTCGAGCCTATCAAATCCACGAAAATGCGGAGGGAGTGCGTGGGAAAGGGGGTGCGTTGTAGAAGACAGGTGATGGGGTGGGGTGGAAAACGTAAGCTTTTGTGTTTGGAGCATATGCAGTAAGAGGGCTTTCAAGAAAGGGGGGGATGAATTTCTCCAGGCTGTGTTGCCCATACCCAACCCATTCTTTTGCCTGAATACTTAGGACATCTCTATAAATCCGTGGGGGGGGGGATCCCTCCTAAAATCAGCCCCTGAACAAAGCCAGCCTTAGGCGCCGGCTGCTGGACGCTCTCGGTGTTGGGGAGACGTCCCTTCCCTTTGGCAGGAGCACCTTTCCAGAGAAGGTCGCAGCCGATCAGGCAAGCGGTGCCCGAGCCCCAGTGAAGAAGGGCGCTTCCCTTCGGTTTCTGCGCGCCCGGAGCTCCGGGAACCGCCCGAGGGAAGCCTCAACGGGGCGGTTGCCTGTAGTTGCCGTTGATCTCCTGGGAGATCGTCACAGCCTCGGCTCCGAGCGGGAGCCGGTCACTGTATTCGGAGCCCACTTCGAATTCCTCCGGGTTTGTTTTGGATTGGGACTCCGGGATGGAGCTGGCGGCCAGGCTCTCGTCTCTCTCCAGCTGTCGTCCCCCAGGCAGCCCCCTCCCCCCCTCCGCCTCTCCCTCCGCCCTCTCCTCCTCTTCCTCCTCGCCTTCCCCTTCCCCCACCTCACTGGGGTCGTAATTCTTCTCGGATTCCAGGTAGGAGGCCCGCGGGTCGAAGTCCGCCGCCATGTGCTTCTCCATCTGGTCCGGGTTCTGGGCTTTCATGATGAGCTTGTAGGTCTTGCCCTGGTACTTGGAGAGCAGGTGGCAGCAAGTGGCGCCCAGCAGAGGGATGGTGGCCAGGCCCAGGAGGAAGACGCTCACCACCACGATGATGACCAGCGAGGGCACCTCCCGCTTGGTGGTGAAGACCACCTGGACCTGGCAGTCCTCCCCGACGTAACTCATGCAGACGGAGTAGTTGGTGCCGGGGCTGAGGCCTTGGAACCAGTAGGAGTTCACCCCTTCCTCGATCTGGGACCACTGCACCAGAGAGTGGCCCCTCCGGCCCGCCTCGCACAGGTAGAGCCTCCTCAGGTGGACCTTCTCTGGCTGGGCGTAGAAAGGGGTGATCTGCACCTTGGCCTCCCTCTCCGAGACATCCAGCGCGATGACCCCCAGGTCGAAACTGTGGGGCTTGAGGGCTCCGCTGCGGTTGAAGGCGTGGTTGGAGACGTACTGGGGGGCCTCGCTCGAGCCGCACTGCTTGGCCAAGACGGGCGGCCCCGACGGCCCGCTGGCGTTCCGGGGGCCGGGCGCGTGGTAGCTCCTGGGCGTGGGTCTCTCCGGAAGGAGCTTGGTCCTCTCCTCGGGCTTCATGACGCTGTTCTTGGAGGCCTTGCCCTCCGGCTTCCGATCCCCGGGCTGGGTCTTGCGGTCCCCCAGCGAGCCCGCCGAGTCCTTCGCGGGGGCGTCCGCCACGGCGACGTGGACCGAGCTCTGGTTGCTGCCCATCTCGTTGGCAGCCAGGCAGGTGTAGGTGCCTTCCTCCTTCTTGCTGAGATGCGGGATGAGCAGCGTGCCGTTGCCAAAGGCCTGGAACCTCTCCCGGTCTCCTCTGGACCAGCCGTCGGAGGGCAGGGCGTTGCCTTCTCCTTCCGCCGCCGGCGCCTTGATCTCCAGGGTCTCGCCGGCGGCCTGGATCCTCCAGGTGACCTCGGGCTGCGGGAGCCCCAGGGCGTGGCAGTGCAAGGCCAGAGCCAAGCCGTAGGAGAGCCGGGTGCGGTCCAGGTTGGGGTGGTAGCTCAAGCGGACGCTAGGGGGCGCGCAGTGCAGGTAGGGCACCTTGGCCAAAGGGAGCCCCTTCCAGGGCTCCGGGGCGGCGCAGGTGATGGCGTTGCGGTCTGGGATGGAGATCAAGGTGTTCTCGGTCCAGTTCTTGAGCCACATGAGCTGGCATGTGCAGTTGAAGGGGTTGTTGTAGATCTGCAGGTGGGACAGGGAGGTGAGCGCCTCGAAGGTCCCCTCGGCCACCTCGGAGAAGCGGTTGTTGTTGATGCGGAGGGAGCGCAGGTCCCGCAGGGTGCGGAACGCCTCTCCCGGCAGGTGGGACATCCGGTTGTTGTTCATCTTGAGGAGCTGGAGGGCGCTGAGGTTGCGCAGGTCTCCCCAGGGGAAGTCGGCGATCTGGTTGTGGCTGACGTCCAGGTTCTTCAGCTGCACCAGGATGGCCAGGGTGCCCTCCTCAATGGCCCCGATCCGGTTGTGCGCCAGCCACAGGGAGGTCACCTGCGTCACCTCCACAAAGGAGCCCCTGCGCAGCTCAGCGATCTTGTTGGCCGACAGACTCAGGGTGGTCACGTTCGACGGCAGCCCGGACGGCACCGCCTCCAGGTTCTTGTAGGCGCAGTCAGCGAACTGCTGGGCGTACTTGTCCACGCAGGCGCAGGGCTCCGGGCAGCCGCGGATCGGGGCCCACAGGAAGGTCGCCGCCAGCCAACAGCGCAGCAGCAGCAGCGGGGACGCCCCCGACAGCATCTTAGCCCTGCAAGGGTGCGGGGAGAGAAAGTAGAAGACCACCGTCAGAGTTGGTCTACAGCACAGCCAGCAGGCGGTTTCCTACCTCCAAAAACATCCACCGCGGCCACTCAACTACAAGTCCCATCACCCATGACCATTGGCCACGCGTGCTGGGGCTGGTGGCAGTGGGAGTCCTTAGGCGTCTCCTCCTATTTCTCCGTTTGCCAGCGTTAATCCATCTAGCCCAGTATTGTCGATACTGGCTGGTAGCAGCGGCTGTCCAGGATTTCAGGCAGGAAGCCTCTCCCAGCGCTACCGGGAGCTGCCTTCTGCATGCCCAGCAGGGGCTCTGGCGCTGAGCCACGGGTCCCTCCCTCCTTTCCGCGCTCTCTCTGCCGAGGCCACCCTTTCCCCTCGAGCTCTGCGACGCTGGTTCCCTCGCCAGAGCGTTCAAGGTGCCGCAGAGCCTGCAGCCCTAACCGTGGCTTCCCGTGGCTTCAGCGGGGCTTGTTCCCAGGATTGCAACCTTACTCTCTTTCTGTGGGGGGCAGAAAAGTCAGTAAATGAGAGAGGGGCTTCTCAGGAGAAAAGGAGCACCCAGCCACTTTCCCGCTCGCTCTGTTTGACTGCCAGCGCCCAGAAAAATAAGGGGTTTCCAAATGATAGAGAGCAGGCTGTCCTCTCTCTCTCTAGCCAGCCCCTCTCCTCTCCTGCCTCGCTCCTTCTCTTTCTCCGTCTAACTTGCAGATCAGCCCCTTCTTCCTTGTCACCAGCTAGCCCCGCTTGTCCTCCAGGTGACACGGATCGACCCCCGCAGATCCCAGCGCAGACTTCCTCCGGTTTCTATCCCCGACGGCAGCCCCTCGACGTCACCCCACCCTCTACACAACCTAACCTCCATATGGAGATAAGAATATCAGAACAATGTCATCCTGTATGGCAGGGGGTGGACTAGATGGCCCCTGGGGGTCCTTTCCAGTGGCCCATCCACTCCAGCATCCTGTTCTTACATTGGCCCCCGGGTGCCCATTATGGGAAGCCCCCCGGCAGGATTTGAGCACAAGAGCCCTCTCCCCTCACAGCGTTGCCAGCAACGGAAGCATCGCTGCCTCCGACTGTGGAGGCAGAGCGTGCTCATCGTGGCTAGTAGACCTCCATAGCCCCCTTCTCTCCATGAATGGGTCCCATCCTCTTCTAAAGCTACGAGAGATGTAGAGATTCACACCTCTTCCTCCCCCCCCCGCCCCCGCCGCACCACACACCCAGCCACTCCTTTCGGGAGGTGCACGGCGGTTTATCTTTGTGTTCCCAGCCTGGCTCTGCTATCTCCCTTCCCAAGCCTTTACTCTGCGCTTTAGGAGAGCCTTCTGCTCTGCAAACCGGGGGGAGCAGCTTCAGCGCCCCCCCAGCCCCCTCCCTACAGTCCGCTGAGCCCCGACAGCGGACTCTGCCGTGCGCCAGCGAGCGCATCCTTCCTCGCTCATCTCCCCGGATGCAGCCGCCTTGGGTACCAACATCCCATCTTCACTGGGTTCCTTCGCGGGAAGTATGTCCCCTCTCTCACGCAAGCCCGAGCCGTGCCCGCCTCCCTTACCGTTCCATCCTGGGCTCCCAAGGGTCCCTTCTAGGGCGGCAGCATCACCCGGAGGGACCCCACCACCGGACGAGTCCTGCGGAACTCCCGGCGCAGGACCGAAGGCGCCGCCATGGAGGCTCCCGTCCCGAGCGCGAAAAAGAGCGGCGGAGAGGCTCTCCCCGGCCCCGGAGATGCCTCCTAGCCCTGGGTCTGCCTGAAGACGGCGGCGGCGGCGGCGCTGAGCTCGCCCCCTCCTCTCCCTTCCTCCCGCACCTCCTCAATTCCAACCCACTTTAAAAAAAATAATAAAAAAAATCACAATCTCTATTACTAGGCCAAGCGCGCGCCCGAGGCGCCCGGGGATGCGCCTCGCTTATCCCACCTCCTTGGGTGGATGTAGAAATCGCAGCCTATGCCCACCCCCAAGTAAAGACCATGCAATATTTATCACGTCAATATGTCTCCAAGTCACCCTCCTTCGCCCTCCGCCACTCCGCAGCAATCCAGCCGGCAGGTGGGCTGCTGCTGTTATGATTATTAATATTATTACTATTTAATCCGCCTTTGAGGCGCAAATTGGAAGCAAATAGCTGAGCAGAGAATTGTATCTGGGGATCCAGGAGGAGATCAGAACGGGTGGAAGGCAGGAGCCGTCGAGATCCCTCTGGTCCTCCCTCCCCGACCTACTCTCATTGCCTCCTCTCCCCCACCCCACCCCCACCCCATTATTCCCGCTTCCTTTATTAATTAATATTTTTATTGATTTAAGTACAAAGTCCAAATTCATTATAAAAACAGGAAATAATCTCAGGCCGTCAGTAAAAACAATCTCCCTCACCCCCACGCGGCACAATAATTCACACGATCCTGATATTTGAGAGGTCAATCAGCTGTTGCAACAAGGAGCTTCGTGAAGGGTCCTGTGTTCAAATCCTCCTCCTTTTTCTCCTCGCCACCTCCTCCTGAACTCAGTTCCAGCAAAATCTCCCAAGTGTTTAATTGCCAGAACTGGACCCCTGCGCCAGCCCTCCGCACACTAAAAGAATAAGCTTGACAGGCTGCTTTTCAGGTTGTGCTTTATAATTTAAAGAAGGGAACGTGTTGCGGGCCAGAGTGCTGGAAGTGACATTTGTCCTTGGCGGGGGGGGGGGCATTTAGCCCAAGGGCCACATCTTATTGTGGCGACCCTTATTGTGGCAGAGCAAGGCAATGGACTCTGACTTCTCTGAACAGTAAGCAGGGCTGGCCCGAGGCATTCGGGAACCTGAGGCGAATTAGAAAATTGCGCCCGCAAGAATACTCGTTTGTTAAGCGTCCTACACGCGCGCCCGCAAGAGACGCGCCTCTTTCTTCTAGCGAAGGCCACGGCATAAATCGCACCGCTGTTGCATATGGTGTTTATCGCAGTTCAGAACGATACACAATTCAAGGAGAGGAAAGTAGGTGGTGCTGGCTGTGCCCGCCCCCCCAAATGCCTACCTTAATTTTTTCTGTGCTTTGTGCAGGAGCAGCAACCGGGCCAGGGAGCTGTGAAAGCGCCCCACTCGCGCGAGAAACCCGCGCTTTTGAAAGTAATTCTGTCGAAAAGCCGGAGATTAGGTTGCAAAGGAGGGTGTCTCCAAAGGAGGAGAGAAGGGCAATCAGAAGGCCAAAGCGAGGCAATAAATGAAAATGAGGACTGAAGTTGGTGCACACTCTTACTTGTGTAAGTAAGTCTCGTTGTTCTGAGTAAACACACCCGGGAATGGAAGTGAGAAATGCAAATTGCATTTCCTGATCGCAAAACCAGGAAGCAAAGCTGAGCACGAACGCGAGCGGTCTGGAGGGAGTGGGGGACGGGCTCTCAGAAAAACCACCTGCAAGGCTTTGCTCGATGGTCCCTCTCCGCCCTGGGGGCGAGCAGGGTGCGGGTGACGCCAGGAAGTAACGCTGCGCTTGCTTGACGGAAAGGGGCGGCAGCTGGAGGAGAAGCTGCTGCAGCCGCTGCTGGGGCAGACATAGCAGCAGCAGCCGCCAGGGCCACCCGGATCTGACCGCGCCCCGCGGATCCTGCCGCCCGAGGCAGTCGCTTCACCTCACCTCATGCGCGAGCCAGCCAGCCCTGGCAGTAAGCTATGTGCGCGCCGCGCAAAAGCCGGTGGCTTTCTATGCACGCGCTCCATAGAACCCACCTCTGCAATCAGAATTGCAGAGTTGCAAGGCACCTCTTAGGGTCATCTAGTGTCCAACCCCGTCATCAACAATCCCTGACTGTCCAACTTCTGTTTAAAAACCTCCTGAGCAGTCCATTCCCCCGTGGAGCAGCTTCAGGCAAGCGAGGCATCCTGGCAGTTCAAAGGCACCTTCTAGCCAGGCGAAGGCGCTCAAGGAGAGGGCAGAACAGGGCTGAGGAGGGGAGTGGCATCGGAGGTGCAAAGTCTGGGGAGAGTCCCGAGGCCTAGAGGTCAGCAGTGATCCACCCACCCAGCAAGTGAAGGCAGCGCAGGTCTTCCTCCTTTCTCAATCAAAATAGACCAGGGGTCAGCAACCTAAGGCCCATGGGCCACAAGTGGCCCACGGGCGTCGTTTAACCGGCCCCTGAGCCGCCCCCCCCAAACCGAGCCGCCCACTTGGCACTGCGCTAAACCAGTGCAACGCAGGGACTCGCTTCCGTGGTGCCGAAAATCATGTCTGTGCATGCGCAGTTGCTGGAAATCACATCTGCACAGATGCAGTCACTGGAAATCGCGTCTGCACAGACACAGATGCCAGAAATTGCGGGTGCACATGCTCGCGCATGCACAATCCAACCCACAGAGCGATCTCCACTGGAGTGAACCGGCCCAGGCAAGGTAAACCTTGCTGACCCCTGAAATAGACTCTTTCTGAAGGGCACTTTGCATGGCCCACTAAGAGAACCATTAATTGCAATTAATTTATTCACACTCCCAGTAAAACTGTTTATTTTAAGCAATTCGACACAAACGATGAACTTGATCTGGTGGTAGTCAGCGAGAGTCATTTACACCTCCGCACATGCACACCCTGCTGCTCCCACGGTCTGTCATGCACACCAGTTCACATTCCAAAGTTCTTTGAAGGTGGCCCATCGCTGGTTTATAACCCAGATCCAACTAGCTCAGATCTGGTTCCCCCTTATGCTGGTGGGGTCGGAAGGTGCGAGGAACATACTCGCCTATGTGGTGGGGATGTAACTGTGCTCAGGAGTTCTGGAACTACTTTGAATGCTGAGTTATGTCTTTTGTCCATTTTTGATGGTGCAAGTGCCAATCCTTTTTGTCAGCAATTCTATATCTGCTGACCACCAGTAGGTTAGTGATCTCTCGAAGATGGAAGGAGGCATCTTTCTACTCTTTGGACTTGTGATTTTAAAAAGTCATGTTTCTCACCATCTCTGAAAAACGGGTCCCCAGGGGGTGAGGCAAACGTTGCTTCTGTTTGTGGGGCTGTTGCTTCTGTTTGTGGGGCTGTTCATGATTAATATGACTCAACAACCTCATGGCCAACACGTTCTTGCCCCATATGGTTTTGTCTGGTGGTGTTTATGAATAGATTTTACTTTACTCTATTTATTTATTTATTTATTTATTTATTTATTTATTACGCTGCCCTTCATCAATAGACCACATTACAACATAATGCAGCAAAACTGTACTGCAGATAAAATTGCAGACAAAAACATTGTGCAATTTTATCTGAGCAAGGAACGTATGAAAAGCTTTAAATGATTAATTGTAGAACAACATTACATCCAAGATATAAACAGACCAGTTCAGGTATAGACACAATGTACTGAAAGCATATAAATTCCGTATTGCAACCAAAGGCAAAAATATGGCAAGGTATTGCTCTTCATTTAACAATATGGAGATTTAGACTGCCAGACTTGCTTCAGGTGTGCAGTTCATTTCCCCCGCTGTGCTCTTTTCCATGACATCACCGAAGGACTTGTGTCAGAGCATTCATTTTGTAAAAATATGAACCTTGTATCCCACTAATGTTTTGCATTAGGGGCCGCATTCACTGGGCGGTGTGTGTGTCCTGTCTAGGGCTGCATGTTGATGCTGGGTGGGGCCAAAGCTGGGAGTGGGTGGAGCCAGTGTCTCCCCAGCCATAGTATGATTGTTAAAAAATATGATCCTCAGAACTAGTTTCAATGCAGTTGTGCTCAGGTCAGGTCCTGCTTATGGGCTGACCACTGGGGCATTTGGTTGGCCACTGTGAGAGCAGGATTCTTGACTAGGTGGACCACTGGCTGGATCCAGAAGGCTCCTTTGATGTCCAGTCCAGTAATTTTTGGCCTCCCTGAGCTAACCTCCCAAGCCGATTCAACTGCAGCATGCACAGCATAAATGAGCACAAAACTGCCCCTTTGTCTTTCATTATGGCACAGAGCGGGTGATCATTGCACTCTCTGAAACAGACTCTGCCACAGGCTCTTGCGGATATTTTTTTATGAATGGTTTAAATTAAGCAATATATTATTGATAACGCTGAATCAGGCAAGCTGCATATTGAACTGCGTTTGGGGAGATTAGTTCAAGTGAGCAAAGCAATATATTGCTCCAAAAAGTAAATGTTATTTCACAGGCTGTTAAAACATTCATGCTTTATTTTCACCAGGATTGGATGGTCCAGGCTCCCTCAACCTCGGCCCTCCAGATGTTTTTGGCCTACAACTCCCATGATCCCTAACTAGCAGGACCAGTGGTCAGAGATGATCGGAATTGTAGTCTCAAAACATCTGGAGGGCTGAGGTTGAGGAAGCCTGGGCTGGACCAACATAAACAGCAACAGCAACAACAGTATGGCCACAGTGCAGAGAAAGAGTGGGCAGTTTGTGTTACTGGACTCCAGCAAAGCCAAGGGATTAGGGAAATGGGAATTGGGGTCCACAGCAGCATCTATAAGGCCACAGGTTACTCTTCCCTGGGGTAGAATGGAATTCCTGTTTCAATGCTTCCCACATATGCATTCAAATCTCATGCATATTTATTTATCTCATGTATATTCCAACTTTTCTGTGGACGTAAGTGTGGCTAACCTGGTTCTCTCTTCCTTCATTGAATCCCCACCATTGTGCTGGCCCCAGGGGGAAGGTTACGTTGGTGTAGTCAAAGTCTGGTCCTGGGTCACTAGCCTGGAAACAGTTCACAAGGAGCGGGGCAAGGTCCGAAGCCGTAAGCCAGGCGGGGACAGGAACACTGGAGGGTCAGGTCTGGGTCCGGGCAGGAACAGGTACTCAACGACGTTGCTCCCGCAACCTGGGACCGGGCTGACTGGCCTTTATCTTCTCTGAGGCCAGGGGCGGTCCCGGCCCCCAGGAGACCCGCCTCTCCTGGCCTTAAGGCGAGCACTCCTCCTGGGAGAAACCAGTTCCCTTCGCCTCTCTGCCCTGAGCCTCTGCAGTTCAGGAGAGGCCGAAGGGTTACTGGGCCCAGGGGGAGACTCACCTGTAGGCACTGAGTCCTCAACCACCTCGGGAGCCAGAGTGGACTCACCTGGTGCCTGCTCCTGAGGATCTGGCACAGGTGCAGGCACTTCAGAATCAAGGCCCTGCCCCAGTTCAGCCGGCCCTGGAGGCGGGGACTCCTGTGCAGGCTGGGATTCCTCTGGTTCAGCCTCTGAATCGGATTCCCAGGCCATCACAACCATAACCCTGTGAGGTAGGTTAGGCTGAGAGAGGCAGCGACTGGTCCCCAAGGTAACCCAGTGAGCTTCATGGCCAAGGGAGTGGGATTTGAACCCTGGTGTCCCAGGTTGTAGGCTGACACTCTAACCACTACGCCACATGGGATCTCGGATTTAGAGCTCTCAGAGCTAGAGTTCCTATCACCCTTGGCCAACTATGTTTCCTGGGATTCTTTGGGGGAAGCTAGTCTCAGAAGAATGAGTAGGAGGGCTCCCCAAACACAGCAAAGCCGACTTACCACATTTGGGAGCAAGTGAAGCAGTACACCTTGCTGTGGGATGTGAAACACAAGAGCAGTCAAGTACAACATTCCTAGAGTGAACATGTTTACACATGGGGAGGAATGTTTGTCTAGCCAGCAGGTAAACTTCCTGTTTCCTTCTGGGCTGGGACAGACTTCCTCTGCATGTGACTAGAGGTGGGCGTGGCCTCACCTGTGCAGGTAATGACAAAAGCACAGGGCAGGGCAGCCATCTCTCTCTCTTTGACTACATGCATCAAAGAAGCAACATCTGCTTAGCCAAAGATCAAGAGACTAGAGGTGGGTGTGGCCTCACCTGTGCAGGTAACGACAAAAGCACAGGGCAGGGCAGCCATCTCTCTCTCTTTCACTACATGCATCAAAGAAGCAACATCTGCTTAGCCAAAGATGCTCTCTTGGCTTCCAGCCCAGAGAGGACAAAGGGACTGTCTCCTTATGAGATAGTTTCCAGGTGTATGTTACGTTTCTAAGCTAAGTCTGCCTTCTGGGATCCAATTGTGAACAGAATGTGAGTAAACTCTTTTTATACTTTTATAGAAGACTGTCGTGTCTTATCTTTTATGAGGGAATAAGAGGAAAATACCAGGACAGTTATTATAGAGGCTTTAGCGAGCCTGAGCAAACGCATCCGCTGTGAGTTTTAAAAAGGGGAGTGTTACTCTGCTAAATTGTGAACTTGTTAACACAAGTTGGAAAAGGCTATAAGCAAACAATATATCATCTCCTGCGTCCCTGAACATTCCCACACTTGCTACCTAAAGAACCCACACGCACACACACCGTAAGATGGCAGAATCATAGAATCATAGAGCTGGAAGGGACCCCCAAAGGTCATCTAGTCCAACCCCCTGCAATGCAGGAATCACAACTAAAGCATCCATGACAGATGGGCATCCAGTCTCTGTTCAAAAACCTCTAACAAATGAGAATCCACCTTGCAAGGGAGTCCATTCCACTGTCAAACAGCTCTTACTGATAAAAAGTTCTTCCTAATGCGTGGTCTGAGTCTCAATCGTTTCTTGTCATCTGAATCCACTGGTTCAGTTCCTCTGGAGCAGCAGAAAACAAGCTGGCTCCACCTTGTTTCCAGAGTTGCAGGGGGTTTTACTAGAGAACTCTTGCAGAGTCTGTAACCTGAAGCATATCAATTGCTGTTATGGCCTAATCTGTATTGAAATTGTCCTTTGTTTTTTCGGGTGTTATGTTTCGCTGACTAGCTGTACGACTTAATCTGGTCTGTGACCGTTTAATAAAAAATTGATTTGACATATGGAACTCCCTTCCAACTCTACAATTCTATGTTATGATTCCTGGTGACAGCCCTTCAGATATCTGAAAATGGCTCATCTGCAAACCAACAAAATAGCGTCTTTCCATCCATCCCTCCCCCACAAAAAAGCCTCTTGCTTTTAGTCATACGCAAATATACGTGTGTCAAATGATTAAACACTCATTTGATGAATCAGCTAAGATTTCCTCAGCCTGGCAATGGCCTTCCTGTCTTCCCCAACACTGCTTGCCAGTTTGCCTTGACATGGCAGCTGTCCGTCTTGCGTGCTCACTGTGTGTGCTGCGAAGTGTGAAGGGGAAATGCATGTCTTCAAACACACTGGGAGAGCGGTGGTGGACGTGCGCCAGGAATGGCCCTTGGCCATGCTCCCTGACACTTCTGCATCACATAGGGACCACAGGGTAGTGGCCAAGCCCTGTGTGTTGCACACAGCAGGAACCAGGTTTGATTCCCGGTCTCTCCGCTGAAAAGGCTCGGTTGCCATGTGGCAGGAAAGTCCACAGCCTGAAACCTTGGAGAGACATGGAAGGATTTGAAGGGCCAATTTTCTGGCTCAGGATGTAGGGAGGGGAGGGAAATTTGCTCCTGTTTGCATTAAAAAAAAGGAAAAATCTTCATTGAATAATAATTTTAAAAACATAAAAAGGAAAGGGAAAAAATGCAGTTTCAAAGAAACAAACAGATGATAGGTAGATAGATAGATGATAGATAGATGATAGAACGATAGATAGATACTGTAGGTAGATAGATAGATGAACGATAGATAGATAGATATTGTAGATAGATAGATTAGATTAGATTTATATACTGCCCCTCACCAAAAGATCTCAGGGTGGTTCACAATATAAAAACACAAGATAAACACACAAATAAATAGTTAAAACGAAAACAATAAAGCAATTAACTCCCCCTATCCCACAAACACATTTAAAAGGCTGTAGAATATTGATCACCTCAAGGCTTAGTTGAAGACAAACATTTTCACCTGGCACCTAAAGGAGTTGTTGTTTAGTCGTTTAGTCGTGTCTGACTCTTCGTGACCCCATGGACCAGAGCACGCCAGGCTCTCCTGTCTTCCACTGCCTCCCGCAGTTTGGTCGAAACTGCAGTGATCCTTCATGGAAGGGGCTTGAATAACTCAGAGAAGCTATGAGCTATGCCATGCAGGGCTACCCAAGATGGATAGGTCATAGTGGAGAGTTTTGACCAAACGTGATCCATCTGGAGCAGGAACCGGCAAGCCACTCCAGTATCCCTGCCAAGAAAACTCCATAGACAAAGACAACCTAAAGGAGAGCAATCCACAAATGGGGAGCTATTGCGGAAAAGGCCGGTTCTCATGTTGCCACCTTCCGAACCTCACATGGAGGAGGCATGTGAAGAAGGGCCCCAAATGATAAGTGCGGAATTGAGGTCAGTTTTTATGGGGACAGGTAGTTCTTGAGGTATTGTGGTCCTGAGCCATATCCAAAACATATCAACCGGGCAGGTAAGCTTGTAATCCATTTCTCGCTGAGTTCAAAATAAATTCCAGAATTTATACATTAAAAACCAAACTCCGCCCCCCCCCCATGTTAGGTACATCGTGTGAAAAGGAAAGGGGAGCCTATGTCCGGTTTGCATTTTCATTAGGAATTTTTTGGTTCATATTTCTCAAAGCAGAGTGCCAAAATGAAACCTGACTTCTCTGAATCCTGCAAGGAATCCAGCCGAATGTTGTGTGCGTGTATTGCAGAAAAGTGTGCATGCCTATACTGATGAAAACATGCCTATACTGATGAAAATAGCATACAAAAATGCATTATGTTAAGTGAAAGTGCTTGCAAAAATGTGCATTGCTCAAGAGTGCATACAAAGAAAATATGTTTATCGGGAGAAATTGGCACAAAAATGCTGGTGAAGTTTTGTGAGTACAGTGGTATCTCGGGTTAAGTACTTAATTCGTTCCGGAGGTCCGTTCTTAACCTGAAACTGTTCCTAACCTGAAGCACCACTTTAGCTCATGGGGCCTCCTGCTGCCGCCATGCCGCTGGAGCACGATTTCTGTTCTCATCCTGAAGCAAAGTTCTTAAAGTACTATTTCTGGGTTAGCGGAGTCTGTAACCTGAAGCGTATGTAACCTGAAGCATATGTAACCCAAGGTACCACTGCACTTCAGAAAAAAATTGGCAAACTGCTATAGAAAGGTAGATAACTGCATTTTGGATTGGGGGCGGGGAGGGAAAGTGAAATTAACAAATTTGTCCCTTTCCCCTTACAGGACAGATGCCCTCCCTTCAGGCTTGGTGGTGTTCTTGATGAATCCCTGAGGCCATTCGTATGGCACTTGACTCATGCACACATCTCTGCAAGCCGTTTTCCTGAATGCCATGCATTTTGGATTCTATTTTCACACCTGCCTTCATTCCTGTGCACGCCTCACTCAAATGTATGGATTCTTGTAGACACCAATTAGAGAACTGCCTCGCAACATACAGAGAAGTGCCAGTCTCCAAGGATGGCTGTGTTTCAGTTTGCATACTTTTGGGGAGAGTGTGACTCTCATAGATCCCATCTGTTAGGGATGCTTTCAGTTGCGATGGGTGGCACTGTGGGTTAAACCACAGAGCCTAGGACTTGCCGATCAGAAGGTTGGCAGTTTGAATCCCCGCGACGGGGTGAGCTCCCGTTGCTCGGTCCCTGCTCCTGCCAACTTAGCAGTTCGAAAGCACCTCAAAGTGCAAGTAGATGAATAGGTACCACTCCAGCGGGAAGGTAAACGTCGTTTCCGTGCGCTGCTCTGGTTTGCCAGAAGCGGCTTAGTCATGCTGGCCACATGACCCAGAAGCTGTATGCTGGCTCCCTCGGCCAATAAAGCAAGATGAGCGTCACAACCCCAGAGTTGGCCACGACTGGACCGAATGGTCAGGGGTCCCTTTACCTTTACCTTTATCTGCATTGTAGGGGTTGGAGTATTTGACTCTTGGGGTGTCCCTTCCAACTCTACCATTCTGTGATTTTATGAAACAAATTCTCGCCTCCATTCCCAGCTCCCATATATTGAATTGGCGGAAGCAGGGGTGCCATCAAAATGTCTTGGGGTGGCCTTGATTATTTCCCACTGCCTTTGCTGAATTAAGAAACTGAGATGAGGCACTGTTCTTCCTGGGGCAGAATTAAAGGTCTGAGTTCTTTCATCCCATCCCATAATTCCTAGTCTTGGATTAGGAGGCGCTGAAGGAGTCCCCCTTGCAAAAGACCTCTTATCTTAAAAGGCAGCCTTCCACTTGGAAGCAGCTAATCGTTCCGCAGTAGGGTACAGCTCCAAGGTATTATGGCCTCCTTGCAAGCAAACTCCCTTCACACCAAGCTCTGCAGGGCCGCTATTATTAGCCCAGGGTGCTGTGTTCTCTGCAAGCCGTCTCTGCTCACCCAGATATTTCAACACAGGAGGCCAAGACAAGGGAAATTGAAAGAGGGTGAGGTGATGGGCTGCGGGAGGGGTCAGCAAACTTTTTCAGCAGGGGGCCAGTCCACTGTCCCTCAGACCTTGTGGGGGGCCGAACTATATTTTTTGGGGGGGATGAACAAATTCCTGTGCCCCACAAATAACCCAGAGATGCATTTTAAACAACAGCACACATTCTACTCATGTAAAAACACCAGGCAGGCCCCACAAATAACCCAGAGATGCATTTTAAATAAAAGGGCACATTCTACTCATGTAAAAACATGCTGATTCCCAGACCATCTGCGGGCCGGATTGAGAAGGCGATTGGGCCACATCTGGCCCCCGGGCCTTAGTTTGTCTACCCATGGGCTGGGGAGTGACTGTTCCTTAGCTCTCCCTCCCTCCTTGTCCCAGACCTGCTTTGATTTCAGTCCAAGCACTGCTGTAAATCACACCTAGGAAGCCTGAGCTGCCTTGGTTACTGGACCGAAGGTCAGTCTCCTGCTAGGTGTTGGGTGCTTGGTTCCTCTGAAAGTGGCTCGAGCAGATGCTGCATTTGCTTGCTGCCTTGACCCCTCCCTCTGGAGCACAGTACTTTTGACAATAGGAGGAAACTACTAACCAGAGACTGCAAGGTTGCAAAATTAGTTGGCGCTGTGGGTTAAACCACAGAGCCTACAACTTGCCGATCAGAAGGTCGGTGGTTCAAATCCCCATGACGGGGTGAGCTCCCGTTGCTTGGTCCCTGCTCCTGCCAACGTAGCAGTGCGAAAGCACATCAAAGTGCAAGTAGATAAATAAGTATCGCTCTGGCGGGAAGGTAAACAGCGTTTCCATGCGCTGTTCTGGTTCGCCAGAAGTGGCTTAGTCATGCTGGCCACATGACCCGGAAGCTGTACACTGGCCTCCTCAGCCAACAAAGCGAGATGAGCGCTGTAACCCCAGAGTCGGCCACGACCGGACCTAATGGTCAGGGGTCCCTTTACCTTTACCTAAGAACAACAGACTTGCAAGCTAAGTGGGTCAGAGCAGCTGGTTTGTGTTGCCTTTTTACATATGTGGTGGGAGTGTCCCAAGGTGAAAGACTTCTGGGAAAAGATTTATAATGAGTTGAAAAAGATGTTGATATATACTTTTATTAAAAAACCAGAAGCCTTTCTACTTGTAATAACAGGTTTGAAACTGCCCAAGAAAGATGTTAGACTGTTTTTGTATGCAACAACTGCAGCAATAATTTTGTTAGCCAAATATTGGAAATTACAAGAAGCACCAACAGTGGAGGAATGGCAGATGAAGATGATGGGCTTTTTGGAGCTGGCCAACCTGACCAGAAGAATCTGTGAACAGAAGGAAGAGGAGTACCAAGAAGAATGGAAGAAATTTAAGGATTATTTAGTAAAATATTCTAAGATAATATAAGTAGAACTATTTGTGTACTTGGCTTAGGAGTTAAATGTTTTAAATTGCATAACATTATGGATATATGTGAATATGATAAGAAAGAAAGATGTTAATTGATTAGGTTAATTTTATTAGAAATTAGTATTGACTTACAATGACTCCTATGGAAACTCAGCTAGAGGGATTTGAGGAACATAAGTTGGTAACTTATGTTACCAACATAACTTATGTTATGTTGGTAACATAAGTAAGATTATAATAGTTAGGATAAATGTTTGTATGTATGTTTGTTTGTTTGTTTGTTATATTGTAAGTAATGTTGTTTTTGTTGTTTGTTATAAATTTGGAAAATCAATAAAAAATTTGGAAAAAGAAAAAAGAACAAGGCAGGCCGAGGCTCAGTGGGGATGCACTATGGCTGAACTCGATGTCAGATGGGTCTGTGGCCTGGGTCCCCGTCCAAGTCACACCCCCAGTTGGCAATTGATCTTAGGCTTTTTCTTTCAAAAGCAGGGGGTGGGGAGTTGAAGGTAAGGTTTGCAGATTGTGCTGGCCCTAACAGACAGCATGTCCCTGCCCAAGGGGTGGGGGCAAGAAGCAGCTTTGCACAATGGGCTCAGTGCCCCCTGGCAATTTCAGTCCAGCAATGCTACCACATTCATAGAATTGCAGGTGGAGGGGTCCCAAAGGTCATCTAGACCAACCCCCTGCAATGCAGGAATCACATTGACCGATCCAATGCTAGTCTTGTTCAGGCACCTGAGGAATGGGTCCATATCCCTTGGCCAGGCCCAGTGGCGTAGCGTGGGTTGTCAGCACCCGGGGCAAGGCAAGTAATTTGCGCCCCCTAACCCGTGGATTTGCGCCCCTAACCCTAACCCCCAGTTGCTGCGCCCGGTGTGGCCGGCCTCCCTGCACCCCCCACGCTACGCCACTGGCCAGGCCTCTAATGTCCTCGTCTGCTCCATTAAGTGGGAAGCTCTGAAGGTGCCTTTGGCTGATCATCCTTCAAAGGCACTGCAGCGTGGAGGTTGCAGTGTCAGAATGTGACCTGGGAGACCAGGGCTGCAATCCCCTCTCGGCCTTGAAGCTCACTGGGCGACCTGGAGATCCAGTCACTGTCCCTCAGCCTGACCTACCTCACAGGGTTGTTGCAGGGATTAAATGAGAGGAGAAACCACTTGGAGAAAAAGGTGGGATATAAATGAAATAATAAGGGAGGATTGTAAGTTTTTTTTTATTGTGGGATGTGGGTACACCCCATTTCCACACATCATTGTCAGGACCTGGAGTATTCACAAAGCCAGTACAGTTCTTTGAATTGTGCCTTCGCTGCAGCAAGTAGGGCTACATTCATTATTGTCCAAGGGCGACACCTGCTGCCTGACATGAAGAAGTCTCTTTTGAATAGGAGTCTTCAAATATTTAACACAAGAAAAAGAAAATACAGTGGTACCTCAGGTTACATACGCTTCAAGTTACAGACTCCGCTAACCCAGAAATAGTACCTCGGGTTAAGAACTTTGCTTCAGGATGAGAACAGAAATCGGGCTCCGGCAGCGGGAGGCCCCATTAGCTAAAGTGGTACCTCAGGTTAAGAACAGTTTCAGGTTATGAACGGACCTCCAGAACGAATTAAGTATTTAGCCTGAGGGACACAGGTGGCGCTGTGGGTTAAAGCCTCAGCCCCTAGGACTTGCTGATCGAAAGGTCGGCGGTTCGAATCCCTGCAGCGGGGTGCGCTCCCGCTGCTCGGTCCCAGCGCCTGCCAACCTAGCAGTTCGAAAGCACCCTCGGGTGCAAGTAGATAAATAGGGACCGCTTACCAGCGGGAAGGTAAACGGCGTTTCCGTGTGCGGCTCTGGCTCGCCAGAGCAGCGATGTCACACTGGCCATGTGACCCGGAAGTGTCTCCGGACAGCGCTGGCCCCTGGCCTCTTGAGTGAGATGGGCGCACAACCCCAGAGTCTGTCAAGACTGGCCCGTACGGGCAGGGGTACCTTTACCTTTACCTTTACCACTGTACCGGAAAAGAGCAGAGTCTGTTCATGGTTTAAACCAGGCATAGGCAACCTTCGGCCATCCAGCTGTTTTGGCCTACAACTCCAATGATCCCTAGCTAACAGGACCAGTGGTCGTGGATGATGGGAATTGTAGTCCAGAACATCTGGAGGGCTGGAGGTTGCCTATGCCTGGTTTAAAATCATTCAAACATAAGAACTCAAGAACAGACCTGCTGAAGGAGAAGAAGAGTTTGGATTTGATATCCTGCTTTATCACTACTCCTCCTTCCTGCAAAGAGCTCAAAATCACTTAATGCCCGCTCCCCCACTTTATCCTACAATAACCCTGCAAGGGAGGTGGGGCTACTTCTGCACTCCACCCCAAGGAAAGCTGAGTCTTGTTCTCCCCTGCCTACGTACCAACTAGTTCCCATTCCAGTATGTGGAGGGGGGATTTGGCAAAGTGTCTCAGAATGCAACCTGACCCACTTTGGAAGAGCTAAAGGCAGCTGCAAACGTGCGAGAGATTATTAAGGCAAGATGCAAGGCTATCCAGTTCCAGCAGCACCTGTTGCAACTGAAAGGTGGACCTGGGGCTTTGTGTACACACAGGACAGCTTTGTTCTCCTGGTCTGGATACATGGTGCTTTGCAGACTTAATACAGATCAAGCCACACTCTTCTGTGCCCAATTTCTCTATCCTTTATCCTCTCCCCACTCTCTCTCTCCCTCTCTCCAGGGAAACAGCCTGAGGGGAAAAAATGCTGCAGGCAAACTAAAGAGAGGCAGAAAGAAGAATTCAATTCATGCATGGATTTTTATTTTCTTCTTCAGATAGAAGCATCCTGCTGGTACCTGTTTGCCATCTGAGGTGCGGTGGCCCAGACACAGGTTTTGCATCTCAGTGAGGACAGGGTCTCAGACTCACCACAGCTATGTGCCAGCAATTCCAAAGGAGGGCCAGAAATTATCAAATGCGTTCAATCAGATATATTATACTTCCATAAGTAAAAAGGTAAAGGGACCCCTGACCATTAGGTCCAGTCGTGACCGGCTCTGGGGTTGTGGCGCTCATCTCGCTTTAGGGGCCGAGGAAGCTGGCGTACAGCTTCTGGGTCATGTGGCCAGCATGACTAAGCCGCTTCTGGTGAACCAAAGCAGCGCATGGAAATGCCGTTTACCTTCCCGCCGGAGCGGTACCTACTTGTACTTTGATGTGCTTTTGAACTGCTAGGTTAGCAGGAGCAGGGACCGAGCAACAGGAGCTCACCCCGTTGTGGAGATTTGAACCGCCGACCTTCTGATCGGCAAGTCCTAGGCTCTGTGGTTTAACCCACAGCGCCACCCACGTCCCTCCATAAGTACTGACTGTAACCAAATGTTTGTTCTGAGTACCCGGCAGCTGTTTGAGAATCCAGGAAGCTCTAGCTTTCATCTGCAACTGGCTGCACATCAGTTTGAGCATTTTGAACTGTTGTGGTGTTGTGGTAGCACCACAAATCCACACAGTAGCATGAAATCTAGACCTGAAGTGGGAAATAGATGGCCCTACGTTGTCCAGGCTGACTGGAGTGCCTAAAAAATACAGCCATGTGGGAAGTTGCCTGATAGCAGTCAGACCATTTGTCCATCTGGCTCCATATTTCCCACCAAAGGCAGTTTTAGACAGCAGTCTCTCCCAAGGCAACCCGGAGATACCATAGTTTGAGCCTGGGCCCTTCTAAATGCACAGTATGTTCTCTACCACCAAGCTATGGCCCTTCTCAGATCTCATATGAGGCAAGTTCAGGTAGACAGTGAAGAGATGACTCACAGGCCCCATCCACCATTTAACTAGGCTGAAAAAGAAGAAGAATTTGGATTTGATATCCCGCTTTATCACTACCCAAAGGATTCTCCAAGCGGCTAACATTCTCCTTTCCCTTCCTCCCCCACAGCAAACTCTCTGTGAGGTGAGTGGGGCTGAGAGACTTCAGAGAAGTGTGACTGGCCCAAGGTCACCCAGCAGCTGCATGTGGAGGAGCGGGGAATCGAACCCAGTTCACCAGATTACGAGTCCACCGCTCTTAACCACTACATCACACTGGCTCTCTGAATCAGTGGCCCATCTAGCCCAGCATCCTCTTCTCACAGGGGCCAACCAGATGCCCATTATGTGAATCCTGCTAGTTGCCGATAGCTTGATCCACCATGAATTTGTCCCATTCCTGCTCATCTGCAGCCGGACATGGGGCACCCCCTCTACAGCACCCCCTGCCAGGAGTTCAGCCTACACTCGAGTAGGACCCTGGCAGAGACACATGCCCGAACACCACAGCGACTGATGCCAACTGACACTGGCACACTTAGGGATCCGCAGAGTTAGCGCAGTTGCGTGACAGACCTCAGCAACTCAGCAGTTAAAACAATGGAAGATGCTGAAATGGCAAAATTGACAATGAAACTAAGAGGAAGAGACATACATGAATTTAAAGAAGAATGGAAAATGTTTATTGCATATATAGAGAAGCATTGTACACAGGTTAATACATTAGCAGGGTTTTAAAATTACATGTAATTTTGTTATGAATGGATAATAAGTAATTTAAACAGGTTTCAAACTGGACAACAGACATGCGCTACATTAAGAAGTAACGGAACCAAGGAAGGGACTAGAGGGAAGCCAATTACTTCTTTTGTAGTGTTGTTGCTTTTATTTTTGTGTGCGTTATCTTTGAAAAATCAATAAATCGTTATTTATTTTTTAAAAAAAAGTGAAATCAACCGCCAACAGACATGACTGAAACTTAAGCTCAAATTTCCAATCAGTGCAGATCCCACAACTTCCTGCTGAAATCCTGATAACTTTTCATACCACTGATCTTGCAGGCTTTTTCTAACATCACCCCCCCCCCTTTGTCGTGCTACAGGGCAGGAATGTCCATCTAGAAAGCAATAATGTGGCAACGCAGGGAAAGCGTCTTAGAACAACTAATGAAGTGGACTGATCTAGGGACAATCCGTAATATTGCACTGATACTGCGTCAATGAATTGCTGCAGAAGAAAAGCAAACACAAGCCCACAACACCAGGCTGGAGGGGCCCTAAAAAAATTGAGCCTGGCTGCTGGATGAGGCCCATGACTCCTGTTCTCACAGTGGCCAACTAGATGCCTCAAATGGGAAACCCACAAGCAAGACATGGAGGGAATGGCCCTCGTCTTCTAGATTTCTCCCCAACAACCAGTAAAGAGTGTCATGCCTAAAGGCCAACATTAAGACATCCTCATTGCTCACAGGCAATGCCTCTATTGCCTTTTTGCTCCCTCCAGTCTTTTAAGTGGGTATCTATGTCCCAGTCTGTACCTGTATACAGTGGTACCTCTACTTACGGACGCGATCCATTCCGGGGTGCCGCTCACACACCGAAAAGTCTGTAAGTAGAGCACCGCTTCTGCGCATGACGTGATAGAGCACTCCTGCGCATGCACGAAGTTTGCAAATCGCTCCTGCAGATGCGCAAAGCACGCAGATCGCTCCTGCGCATATTGGCGAACCCGGAAGTAAACACTTCCAGGTTTGCCGCGTTCGTAACCAGAAAAAACGTAACGTAAACCTAACGCAACTAGAGGTATGACTGTAACTATTTAAAAAAAATCTATTTCTACAGTTAATCTCTTTGGGATGTTTTGTCATGAGTAGCAATCCAGAAATGAAATAAATGTGCCTAATTCTCTGTTAATGCCCTCTAAGGCACCAGCTGGCAGCAGTGAATTTCTGAAATGAGTCAGAATCCAGGTGGGGCTATTGATCTCCCGCCTCTTCTAGGCATCTGGCTGGAAGACAGGCTGGGCCTTTGCTTTGACCCAGCACTGCGCTCCTGAATTTCCAGTCCCCCATAAAAAAAACTGAGCATAACGTTCAGTCTTGCCAACCCTCCTTGATTTTTTCAAGCCTCCTGGGTGCATCTGTTCCCATGGCAGGAGAGAAAATAACCGAGGGGGTGCATGTAGCAAACACTCAGCTTTACGCATTGAACATGTTTCATGACAATAGTACCTTACAAAATTCCTAAGCTAATAATTGGACAGAAGGGATGGCACAGGCCAAATCTCAGCTGCCTTAAGACTGCCACCAGCCCTTGCCAGATAAAAGGAGAGGGGTGGCAAGCCATTGGGGAGAATCGATGGGCGGTGCCTTGGCCCACCGATGGGCTTAAGGTAAAATTCACCGCTGACCAGGGAAACACATGTTCCTTCTCAGAAGACCGCTGCCTGTGATCACCTGTTGCTCCAGGTGGATGCTAAGTACAAGGTATTGCAGCAGCAGCATCATCACCTAAAGGCACTTGTGCTGCCCGGGCAGGAATGAGGAGTGGGCAGCCTCAGGGTCAAGACGTTCTCTGCAGAATCAGCCAGCGGAAGGCAGAAAGAGAGATGTGGGCATCTTGGCAAGCGACGTCATGGCTGGGGTTTCGAGGTCAGCTTTGGAAAAGGCACCTCTGCCCTGCTGCTGTCGACACCCCCTCAGACCTCGGGCGGGCATTCCAGCAGTGGTGGGCAATCACTGAAAGGAAACAGACCATAGTGAATGTTTTCGTCCAGCAGACCAAGTGCAGCAGTGTAATGGCAGGTGCCAATCTGAACTTTTTGTTTTAATTTCTTCCTTTCATAAAATTTGTGCACGGCTTGTTCGTGGAGGAAAACATTGAAGCGGTTTACAAAAAGATAAAGTGAGACAATATGAAAATGCAGCAATACTTTAAAACATACTGTCAGGGGTTCAGGAGCAGAGGCACAGGGGAAAGAGGAAGCGGAGAGCGAAGGGGAACAATCCGAGGGCAGCGTAGGTGAGGATGACAGTGGGGCAAGAGATTCCATGAGCCTGTCCAGTGATTCGGAAGATTCCCAGAAGGGGGCACCGATAGCCAGAGCAAGGGGGGTCCCGGGAGGGACGCACCAGAAGCAAGGGACCAGCGGTGACTCCCAAAGCAGCAGCTGGAGATCGGGACCAGTTTCCCCACCAGAGCGTAGCGGGGGGGAAGAGTCCCAGGTGTCAGGACCGGTTTCCCCTCCAGGGGAAAGAGAAGATGAGTCAGGGCTGACCACGCCCCTATCGCTGAGTGAGGGAATAGAGGGGAAGTCAGATCCAGTTAGCCCCTCCGAAGGGGGAAGCAGTGAAAGAAGCAGTGTAACGGTCAGGAGGAAGGTTACCGGCTGGGCGCGCGCGCCAAGTTCAAATGCACAGGCGCGCGGGACAGCCGGGAGCGCGGACTGGGAGCCAGGTCCTAAAGCACGCCGGAGGCAGGGGGAAGAATCCGGGGACTCTTCAGCATCAGCATCAGAAGAGTCCAGAAAGGGCAACACCCCAGCGGGCAGAAGGACCCAGAGGAGAAAGGAGCAAAGGAGGAGGTGGAGCAAGGCTAGGGTCTTGAACTGGTGTCTGGGGGGAGGAGATTCAGACGGAGCTTCAGCGGTCTAGGGTTGAGACGTAGAGCTGCGCGCCGCGGCTTTGGAATCGAAACTGAACCTTAATAAAGACTTTTGTATATAACAAGAACTGGCATTGGTCCTCTGTGAGCTGGGACCTTGGGCAGCTCTGACACATACAAAAAGATAAAAGACTAAAACAGGTTAAAATTCTGCCCAGTATTTCTAAGCACCTGGGTAGGTTTGTCTAGGCACAAATGTTTTTAGCAGGCATGGACAGAAATACTGTTGAAGGCACCTGCTTGATATCAATAGGTGGGGAGTTCGAAACTTTTTCTGTGGCTTGTTACTGTAGCTCATGGCATCAGTAGGGAGGGCATAAACTTGGATGTAAAATATATCCTTCAATGAACGAAGGAGGAATCCTGGAAGAAATTGACAAGACCGTCTTTCCTTGGACATTTTTGAACAGAGGCTGGATGGCCAGGGATAGTTTGGTTGTTATTCCTGCACTGAAGGAGGTTGGACTAGATTACTCTTGAGGTCCCTTCCACCTCTACAATTCTGTGGTTCTATGATTTCCTAAGTCTTTATATGTAAAGGTCAGCATGGTAATATAAAGGATGTTTCCTGCATTGATTATGGTAAGATAAAGTTAGACATTGATGCCGAAATCCAGCATCGCCTGAGCTCTGCGAGTGTGGCTTTCTCCCAATTGAAGTGCAGAGTCTTTGAGGACCGGGACATTCGCAGGGAAACCCAAATGCTTGTTTACAAATCTATTTTGCTACCAACCTTACTGTATACTTGTGAAACATGCACCACTTACAAAAGCCATCTCCAACTCCTCGAAAGATTCCATCAACGGCATCTCTGAAAATTTTTACACATCACTTGGGAAGACAGGCAAACTAATGCCAGTGTACTGGAAGAAGCAAAGATCACCAGTGTTGAAGCAATGATTCTTCAATATCAACTTCGTTGGACTGGTCATGTTGTGCGGATGCCTGATTATCATCTTCCAAAGCAACTACTCTATTCCAAACTTAAAAATGGAAAGCGTAATGCTGGTGGTCAACAAAAGAGGTTTAAAGACTGTCTCAAAGTAAATCTAAAAAATGTAGTATAAACTCCGACAACTGGGAAACACTTGACTGCGAGCACTCCAGTTGGAGAACAGCCTTTACCAAAGGTGTCGTGGACTTTGAAGACACGCGAACTCAGAAAGTAAGGGGAAAATGTGCTCAGAGGAAGGCACGCTTGGCAAATCCACACCATCAACTCCCGCCCAGGAACCAATGTCCCCAATGTGGAAGGACGTGTGGGTCCAGAATTGGCCTCCAAAGTCATTTACGGACTCATTGTTAAAACCGTGTTCATGGAAGACAATCTTACTCGGCTACGAGTGATCGCCAAAGATGGTAAGATAAAGTTAGAACTCGGGAAACAAAGAAAGATAACCTGTTATTCATTTCTCACTAGGAATATATTCTTTAACTAGCAACTAAATAAGGATGTGGGTGGTGCTGTGGGTTAAACCACAGAACCTAGAACTTCCCGATCAGAAGGTCGGCGGTTCGAATCCCCGCGATGGGGTGAACTCCCGTCGCTCGGTCCCTGCTCCTGCCAACCTAGCAGTTCGAAAGCACGTCAAAGTGCAAGTAGATAAATAGGTACCGCTCCGGCGGGAAGGTAAACGGCGTTTCCGTGCGCTGCTCTGGTTTGCCAGAAGCGGCTTAATCATGCTGGCCACATGACCCGGAAGCTGTACGCCAGCTCCCTTGGCCAATAAAGTGAGATGAGCGCCGCAACCCCAGAGTTGGCCACAACTGGACCTAATGGTCAGGGGTCCCTTTACCTTTTAAATAAGGATAACAATATAAGGAGCAAACAAGAATTTGTAAGAAATGGACAATGAAATGAAGGAATTGTCATGGAATTCTACTCTTATGATCCAAAGCAGAACTCAACGTATAGTTAGCAGTGTAAAAACTTAAAACACGTTGCAGGATTCCCAAACAATAGACGAGAGGCCATTGTATTTCATCCAGCAGAGCTTTACTGCTACGTAAGGCAAATGAGCATGATGGTCGCAAATCCAATACATTCAGGACTGGCACTGTCCATAACTAATCCAGTTGCAGCAGACTTAACTTAAACTTACAATAACTTATAGTAAGACTCAACCTTAACACTGAGCATACGGAACACCAGAAGAAAAGAGAGAAGAGAGAAAGCAAAACCCAGGCTCCTTCTGGCCTCTTATTGTCAGCGTGACCTTGACAGAAGGAGATAACAGAATCAGTTTAAGCCAGCTGTACTCAGCCGCTCCGAAGGAATAACCCAAACACCACGAACCGTCTGCTTGTTTCTTTCACACAGAGAAGCTTCCAGAGAACCCTCTTGAATTAATTAGAGTAGGAAAGATGTCTACGCACAGATCAATACTTTCTGTACTAAGAAATGCATACTGACAGGAATGTCTGTAGGTGTTATGGCCAAATCCTCAACCTGAAGACCTCCTCCCCTCTCCATAACCAAACATGGGGTCAAAACAGCACTTAAACCCCAGATTTGCGATGGTGGGTGAGCTCTCACAAGCTCCAACATGGATCCCCTTTCCATTGTGCTCTCAAGGACCGGCCTGACATGATGCTTCACTCAGTGAAGAGGCCCCCCCCCCCTGCAACCAAATGCTTCTTTTCCATTTCCTCTTACCCCCTCTTACTTCTTAGGAGGCCCAGCTGCCAGTCTGGCCCAGTCTGCTGCCCTCCAGCTCCCTGGCAGCGTGGCCAATGGCTAGAGATGATGGACACTGGAGTCCTACCAGATCTGGAGGACAGGAGCCTGGGAGAGACAGCAACATCATCCTAGCAGCACCAGCAAACTCACTCCCTGCATTGCAGGGGAGCTGGACTAGATGACCCTCAGGGTCCCTGCCACTAGTCTATTACCGCAAGACCTCAAGGACCGCCTCTCCCCATGTGAACCGAACCCTGCAACCCTCTCCTGAGGCCCTTCCCTGGGTGCCTCCTCCAACTCTTTAGGGGCCAGGCAAAAACATTACTCTTCTCTCAGGCCTTTGGGTAACTAAACAATGTATGGGCTTTTAAACCGGGGGGGGGGCGGGGCGTGATGCTTTTGTTTGCTACTATGACATATATTTTTATATTATAAACCACCCTGTGATATTTTTATATTATAAACCACCCTGTGATACTCGGATGAAGGGCAGTATAGAAATTTAATGAATGAGTGCCTGGAGGCGGTAGGAGGATGGATGGCGGCTAACAGATTGAGGTTGAATCCTGATAAGACAGAAATACTGTTTTGGGGGGACAGGGGGCGGGCAGGTATGGAGGACTCCCTGGTCCTGAATGGGGTAACTGTGCCCCTGAAAGACCAGGTGCGCAGCCTGGGAGTCATTTTGGACTCACAGCTGTCCATGGAGGCGCAGGTTAATTCTGTGCCCACCTGGTACGCAGGCTGACACCCTACCTGCCCGCAGACTGTCTCGCCAGAGTGGTGCATGCTCTAGCTATCTCCTGCTTGGACTACTGCAATGTGCTCTACGTGGGGCTACCTTTGAAGGTGACCCGGAAACTGCAATTAATCCAGAATGCGGCAGCTAGACTGGTGACTGGGAGCAGCCGCCAAGACCACATAACACCAGTCCTGAGAGATCTGCATTGGCTCCCAATACGTTTCCGAGCACAATTCAAAGTGTTGGTGCTGACCTTGAAAGCCCTAAATGGCCTCAGTCCTGTATACCTGAAGGAGCGTCTCCACCCCCATTGTTCAGCCCGGACACTGAGGTCCAGCACCGAAGGCCTTCTGGCGGTTCCCTCATTGCGAGAAGTGAGGTTACAGGGAACTAGACAGAGAGCTTTCTCGGTGGTGGTGCCCGCCCTGTGGAACGCCCTCCCACCAGATGTCAAGGAAATAAGCAGCTATCCTATTTTTAAAAAGGCAGTCCTGTTGAGGGAAGTTTTTAATATTTAATGCTGTATTGTTTTTAACACTCGATTGGGAGCCGCCCAGAGTGGCTGGGGAAACTCAGCCAGATGGGCGGGGTATAAATGATGATGATGATGAATGATTCTATGACCTTGGAAGGTGGTGGACTCTTCTACCTTATGGGAGGCTTTTAAGGAGAGGCTGGATGGCCATCTTTATGTCGTTCCCATAATTCTGTACCCATCAACGGACCCTCAATGGACAAAGGGCGTGGGAGAAATCAGCAGGCTTGTAGGAACCTCAAGGTTTGCAGGAATTGGGGTGGGGGGGAGAATGCAATGCTGAGTGTCCAGGGAAAGAGGGGGACCCAAAAACAGACGGACTGGAGTAGCCTGGGAGAGGGCACAGCTGCCTATCTGGAACCCTGCAGAGAAGACCTGTGCCCCACTCCGCTTTGCCGCCGATCCCCCTCGCCTCCTCTAACTCCTGTCACCCCAGGAGTCATGGGACCTCTTGAAATGTGCAGGCTGCAGCTTTCCTTTCCACGGAGCCTGCGGTGGGGTCTCTGGCCTACTCACCATCATGTCGTCTTCAGTGTCCTCGGAGCTGCTGATCAGGATGCTGGCGACCTCTGCAAGCAGATGGAGGACAAACAAAGTGTCACCCACACTTCAGAGCGCACAAACCGTGGAACTCCCTCCTAGCCAGCGGGGCTCTGCTCTGCCCCCCCCCCCTTGCTGGAGACAGCAGGAGCCGAGAGAGCTGCTCTTGTGCTCGGGGGTCCTGCTTGCTCCCTTCCCACAAGGAAAAAGGCACACCAAGAACTCAGGCCAAATGTACCATATTTTCGCCCTATAGGACGCACCGGCCCATAGGACGCACCTAGTTTTTTGGGGGGGAAATAAAGGGGGGAAATTATTCCCCCCCAGCTGCGGATATCTGCCCGAAGCACGGGGTGCTCTGCTTCAGCGTGCCCCACGCTCCGGGCAGCAGGCTGCAGATATCTGCCTGAATCGCGGGGCGCTCTGCTTCGGCGCGCCCCACACTCTGGGCAGCAGGCTGCTATCCGCAGCCTAGGGAGCCCTGCGGGGACTCTCGTGGGCTCCCCAGGCTTGCTGATAGCTTCCTGAAGCCTGGAGAGCGAGAGGGGTCGGTGCGCACTGACCCCTCTCGCTCTCTATGCTTCAGCGAAAGCCTGCATTCGTCCCATAGGACGCACACACATTTCCCCTTCATTTTTGGAGGGGGAAAAGTGCGTCCTATAGGGCGAAAAATACGGTAAGTTTCAATAGTGGGAGTGGACCCTACTCGCAAATCAATAGTCAATAGTAATAAAAACTGATCCATTCAAAAGTATATATTCTGACAAGGATTACAAACTCAAATAGATATTACAAACTCTAACAGAAATTTCAAACTCATAAAGATATGTATAACACAATAATTCATTACAGAATTAGGGATAAGAGTTTATGAGTAGAGATAAGTTCATGTTAGTCCATAGTCAGATTCAACGTGAAGGTCTTAATTTCATTCATTGAGCAGAAGTCAGAAGTCAATTATGGATCAGAAGCCAGGACAGGGCCCTGTTTCGATGTATACACCTTCATCAGCTAATTTTTAAAGGTTCGTGTAAGTTTGAAGACGTTCGGATAAATGTATCCTGTTATTTTCTACATTTCTCATCGAATCTGGACTAACATGAACTTTTCTCTACTCATAAACTCTTATCTCTAATTCTGTAACGAATTATTGTGTTATACATAGCTTTATGAGTTTGAGTTTGTAATCTCTATTTGAGTTTGAAATCCTTATCAGAATACATACTTTTGAATGGATCAGTTTTTGTTAAAATAGACTATTGATTTGTGAGTAGGGACCACTCCCACTATGGAAACTTACATTGGCCTGAGTTCTTGGTGTGTTTTTTTCTTGGTATATTTAATAACAAGAACTCCCTTCTCACAAAGGGGAATCTGGTGAGCAGAGGAGGCCGGGCAAGATAGGACGTTACCCGATTCACAGATCTCGTGCACAGAATTCTCCAAGAGCTCCACCGCATTGACCGCCCCACACTGCTCCCTCTCTGGTGTCGATTCGCGGGGGGAAGGGGACCAGGAACTCAACCCAACATCCTGGACATGCATCTCGGAGTTCTGCCCGTCATCATGGTAGTGGTCCTCCAGCTTCATCACCTTGGGAGAAGCCTGAATGGACTTTTCCGTCTGTCCCATCAGCCGTTTCACTGGGCAGCTGATCGAGGAGACCTAAAAAGCAAGAGTAACACAAATTTAAAAACGAGACCAGCTATTTTTAATCCCAATAAATCAATAATAAATTATTATCAATAGTAAATCCATTGGAGAACCTCAGAAAATCTGCATTTGTGCAACGTGTTATGCGCTTGGGCGACTGCGGAAAAAACGGCAGACGAGCTGTGTGTTTCCAAAACACTTTTTATGACGCCTGGTGGGATTTTATTTCTAGAGCTTCAGATTTAAGATATTTGACTTAAAGATACCCTCCATACCCTCGTCCACAGGGAAACATGGATGCCTCAATTGGCATTGGTGGGTAACCATTTTCTTTTATTATATAATGTTTGCTTGCTTTGTAAATGACATGAAGTAACACACAGGTGGTACTGTGGTCTAAACCACAGAGCCTAGGGCTTGCCGATCAGAAGGTCGGTGGTTCGAATCCCCGTGATGGGTGAGCTCCCGTTGCTCGGTCCCTGCTCCTGCCAACCTAGCAGTTTGAAAGCACATCAAAGTACAAGTAGATAAATAGGTACCACTCTGGCGGGAAGGTAAACGGCATTTCTGTGCGCTGCTCTGGTTCGCCAGAAGCAGCTTAGTCATGCTGGCCACATGACCCGGAAGCTGTATGCCGGCTCTCTTGGCCAGTAAAGCGAGATGAGCACCGCAACCCCAGAGTCGTCCGCAACTGGACCTAATGGTCAGGGGTCCCTTTACCTTTAACACCCTAATACCACACTTTTGGGCTGTTAGTAATGGCAACGAGGGAAATCATTCTTAATAATAATATTAATTCACAACTCATGGATCCTTTAGCTGTGATTCCTGCATTGCAGAGGGGCGGGTAAATGTCTCTTGGGGTCTCCTTCCAGCTCTACAACTTTATGATCTTCCCTTGGCTGAAAGTACAGCACCCATCAGCTCAGAAGGAGCTGGGACAGCCTGTCAGCAAAGAGAGAGAAGAATCAAAAGAACAGAAGACACAAAACTGTTATGAGCAGCAGAGAACTTACAAATCCATGAGGTGTCTTCCTGAGACTGAGGGTGTACGTGGGCGCCTGGCTCCTTGGCTGGCTTTTCTCATTATGAAGACCTTTCTGTACGCAAAAGTGACAAAGGCAGAATTTTTAAAGCGCTGTAACAGTTAGGGGGCGACTGACAGTGAACCTTGGAGACCAAGAAAACAGGCTGATCCTGTTCTTCAGAACAAGCACATTGTTCTCCCGGGCAAACTGTCATCTCACATACCAACTAACCTTACATTCTTCTGTTTAATTTTCAAGAGATGTGTCCTTAAAGTGCTCATACCAGAACAAAGGAAATTTGCAGCAATATGAAACGGCTAAATTACAATACATCAAGAAGTTCAGTCCTATTGCTTGTGCACTGAACTCAGGGAATGATTTTTATTTTTATCCTCCCACATGTTACCAGTGCCAGGATATCTGTGTTCTCAACAGCAATGAATGGCCACTGCTATTTTCCACTGTCTTGGTACTTTCTACATTTTGCTCCCCTCTCAGCTCCCTGTTTCCTCTACGTCCACTTCCACGTTTCCTATCCCAGCTCACCGAACAGACCACCGGGGCAGCTGGCCGAGAAACAGAAGGCAGGCAGCCGACAGCATCTGCAAGAAAAGAAAGAGGGCAGAGTGTTCCAACGTGTTTGGATGAGGCCCTTCACTTCATTTCCCCCATATTATACCACCTTTTTCTCCATGGAGGTCATGACTCTCTCCCGCTCCTCATTTAATCCCAACAACCCTGTGAGGTAGGATAGCCTGAGAGCGAGTGACTGGCCCCAGGTCACATGCAGTGAGCTTCATGGCTGAGTGGAGATTCGAACCCTGGTCTCTCCCAGGTCCTAGTCTCTCTCTTAGCTCAGTTGGGAATGGACTCAGCTGTTCAGCACCAGCAGCAGAGCTCATTTAAGTGTGTGTGATCTAAAACTGAGCACCAAAACCTCCTCTCCTGTGGACTCCACCCACATGAGCTTCTCACGATGGGCTTTATTAAAGCAAAAGGGCTAATTGGACAGCGTCTGAAGGACTTAAGAGCAACAGAACAATCTGGCCATTATAAAGAAACTCTGTCCTTGGTATGCCTTGTTTTTCCCTTCTCAGTTTGATTCCCTGACACCATATTTGTATAAATTAACTATCCCAAAATACAGACGTGCCTTCGCACTGGCCAGATGGAATGTGATGCCCTCTGCCATACTTGAGGGCAGATACCAAAAGATTCCAACTGAGAAACGACTCTGCCCCTGTGTTGATGGCAATATGGAAACAGTGGCTCATGTTCTCCTGTCCTGTCCCCTTTATAAAGATCTGAGGAAGGAGATCATCACCCCATTCTTCCTTACCATCCCAGGCCGCCCATCTGCGGCCACATTGTTCTTTCTTTTATCAGATCAAAATGATCAGACAACAGCAAAGGTTGCTATCTGAAGGCAGCCCTGTTTAGGGAAGCTTTTAATGTTTGATGTATTAGAGTATTTTAATATTTTTTTGGGAAGCCGCCCAGAATGGCTGGGGAAGCCCAGCCAGATGGGCAAGGTATAAATAATAAATTATTATAAATTATTATTATTGCTAGGTTTATCGAGGGTGCAGTGAGATTAAGGGCCACTATCTGAACGATAATCTTGGTCATCTGATTGTCCTTTTTACCCATTGTTGACTTTTTAATTGTATATATTGCTTGTTTTATGTTGCTATGGCTGTTGGCTAATGCGAATTAAGTTTATCTACCGTATTTTTCGCTCTATAAGATGCACCAGACCACAAGACACACCTAGGTTTTGGAGGAGGAAAACAAGAAAAAAATATATATTCTGAATCTCAGAAGCCAGAACAGCAAGAGGGATCGCCGCGCAGTGAAAGCAGCAATCCCTCTTGCTGTTATGGCTTCTGGGGTAGCTGCTCAGCCTGCATTCGCTCCATAAGACGCACACACATTTCCCCTTACTTTTTAGGAGGGAAAAAGTGAGTCTTATAGAGCAAAAAATACGTATCTATCTATCTTTGCACAGAGCTCAAGTCAGCAAAGGAGGACCACAGGTCCAGGGTGGAGAACTTGTAATCTTCCAGCAGGGACTGGAGTCCAGCTCTCACCATCCTTGACCGCTAGCCCTAAGGACAATAGGACAGCCTGCTGAATCAGGCCAGTGGCCCACCTAGTCCAGCATCCTGGTTGCACAGCAGCCAGTAGGACGTCTCCAGGAAGGCTGCAAGCAGGATTCAAGTACAACAGCCATCTCCCGCCCCCTTGGGCCTCTGCAGCTACTGACATGCAGAGGAATGGTGCCTCTGATGGTGGGGGCAGAACAGAGCCCCTATCACTAGCAGCCATCAATAGCTTTATCCCCTTCTGGTGCATTCAGTGCTAGTCCTACTCATAGTAGACCCATTGACGTTAATGGACAAGACTAACCAAGGTTCATGCTTTTGAATTATGGTGCTGGAGGAGACTCTTGAGAGTCCCATGGACTGCAAGAAGATCAAACCTCCATTCTGAAGGAAATCAGCCCTGAGTGCTCACTGGAAGGACAGATCCTGAAGCTGAGGCTCCAATACTTTGGCCACCTCATGAGAAGAGAAGACTCCCTGGAAAAGACCCTGATGCTGGGAAAGATGGAGGGCACAAGGAGAAGGGGACGACAGAGGATGAGGCGGTTGGACAGTGTTCTCGAAGCTACCAGCATGAGTTTGACCAAACTGTGGGAGGCAGTGGAAGACAGAAGTGCCTGGTGTGCTCTGGTCCAGGGGGTCACAAAGAGTTGGACACGACTAAACAACAACAACAACAACAACCAAGGTTCAATGGCCAATGTGCCCTGCGATTCACATTCATTCTCACAACCAGCGGGACAGGGTGACAGAGAATTACGGCAATCGAAGCCCAAAGCTTTTTCCTGCTGAAAAAGCCAGCAGGGCCCCCTGGCAAGGGAGGGGCGAAGAGAGCAGGATTGCAGGAAGTGCCTCACCTTCGCAGCCTCTCACCCTGTTAAACAGGGCCAGGAGTTCGCCTCTGACCTCCGAGATGTTATCCGCCTGGACCCGGAAACCCACGGCCAGCACCTTCTCCCTGCGGAGATCGTCTAGGGACTCCTTGACGAAGGGGGCCATGTCCAGCACCTCCTGGTCCGAAGCAAAGAGGTTCATCTTCTCCACCAGCCGCTCGCCGGACTCCAACCTGCCGTGGTTAGAATCATTTAACAATAATTTATTATTTCTACCCAGCCCACCTGGCTGGGTTTCTCACTGGATCATTACCGCTTTACTGAACTGTCTTGGTGGCTCAGATCCATTTGTTGCTGTGCATTGCTTCAGTTAAATGCTATCATGTTTTAACATTCATATCGATGGCACTGTTTTGCTGTTTCTTAAATTATTATTACTTATTTTATAACATTTATAAACCTCTTGATTGGTAAACAAAAAATAGAAAACACCCCCCAAAGCGGTTTACAGAGAAAACAATAAAATAAAAACTTTAAAATGCTTTAAAACACACAAAAAGTTAAAGGGATTAAGTACAAATAAGTATTATAGTATTAATGCAAAATAAGGTTAAAATATGTTAAGATAATTATATGACAGAAAATAGAGAAAGATGGAAAGGAATTGCCGAAACAATTAATAGAAGTGGAATACAAAAAGGGAGGTGAGAGGAGGTCGTTGAAACAAGGGAATGAAAGATAGGGTATTGAAATGGTACGATGTATGTTTTAAATTGTTTTTGCTCAGTCTTGTTTAGTTTATTGTGTTAATGTTGTGTTGTGTATTGTTTATATAATGTATTGTATTGTTTTTCCTTTCTTTTATCTTTTCTTTTATCTTTTCTTTTTTCTTTTTTGTAAGGTTTAAAAGCAATAAATATTATTTAAAAAAATAAATAAAACACACAAAAAGTTAAAATACTAAAACAGATTAAAAATACCTCAACTTTTTAAAGCATCTAGGTAGGCTGGTCCAAACAAGAATGTTTTCAGCAGGCCCTGAAAGGAATACAGTGAAGACGCCTGCTTGTCTCACTAGGCAGGGAGTTCCAAAGTGTACATGACGTCACACTAAATGACCGAGTCCTTACAAAGGCGGAATGGAGATTATGGGGCATCTGTAACAGGGCTCATTCCGTCAATTGGCACGGTGGAGAGGACATACGTCAAGTAAGCAGATTTTGTGGGCCAACTGGTCTCAAGTCTTTAAGGGCTTTATATACTGTATCATATGTGGTGGGATTGTAGCAAAATTTTAAAAAATTGGTAAATTATATAAGATGAGTTGAAGAAAATGTTCCATTTAAAATTTGTGAAAAAGCCTGAAGCTTTCTTGTTAGGGATTGTGGGAAAAGACCTGCCAAATAAACTAAAAAACATTTTCATGTATGTGACAACGGCGGCAAGAGTCTTATTAGCACAAGGATGGAAGAATGAGGAAATCCCAACTAAAGAGCTGTGGCAAGAAAAACTGATGGACTGTGCGGAATTGGCAAAATTTACACACAAACTACGTGACAAGGATAACTGTGGCGTTAAAGATGAATGGGAACCTTTTACGAAGTATTTGAAGAAACAACAAAATTAACTGTACTTCTTGCAGGTTTTGAATAAACATTCACAAACTCTTCATCGGTAATGTATAGATAGATAAATTAAGGATCTTTACAATTTTACAACAGATAAAATTGTGTGTCGAGGAACCAGAGAGAGTCACTAAGAGAAGTTTCTTTTATCTCTTTTGGGGGGGAGGGGAGGGGGGAATGGGGGGGCAAGAATGTGGATGATGTATTTCTGTTAAAATTGTTATGCTGGAATTCTTAATAAAAACATATAATAAAAAAGGGCTTTATATACTGAGAGTATCGCCTTGAACTTAGCCTAAAATGGCAGCTCCAAAGACCTGGGCATGGGCATTTTTGCGCATATGCAGAACCCTTGGACCCAAACCCCCACGTAAGAGGCAAACGGGCTGCACAAACATTAAACCAAATAAAAACGAAGCCAACCTCTTGACGATGCGCTCGGCGCACTGCAGCTTCCTCTGCACGTCCTCGCGCTCCTGGTGGAGCTGGCTGTCCACCTTCGCCAGGAGCTCCTCCCCCTTATTCTGGATCCACTGGACCATCTCCTCCACCTTCTCCTGGATCTCCTCTCGGGTCTCCTTGCGCACCTTTTCCAGCTGCTGCAGCCGTTCGTGGACGGTACTGTACGTCTTCTCATAGCTCCTCCTCTTCTCAGCAAGCTCCGCCTTTATCCTGCCCAGCTCCTCCTTCCTGCCTTCGATTTCCGCGCGGATGTCGCAGTACAGCTTGGCGTTGTAGTGCTCGCCGTCGAGCAGAGCGCAGGAGCAGCACAGGGGCTTGCGGCATCCGCGGCAGTAGATGCTGTTGACGTAAATACAATGTTCAAGGAATGAATGAATGAATGAATGAATGGCCACGGCAAGAAAAAGAGGCTGGACTACAGTGGATGGGCCATTGGCTTGATCCAGGAGGCTTTCCTTAGGGTCTTAAACAGGAAGGTAGTGTGGCACAGCGGTTAGAGTGCTGGCCTAGGACTTAGGAGACCCAAGTCCCCACTCAGCTACGAAGCCCCCTGGGCGGTCTTGGTCCTGTCAACATCTCTCAGGCTCACCTCCCTCACTGAGCAGAATTCCCTGGAGAACAGGTATAAGTGTAATAATAGATAGATAGATGATAGATAGACAGATAGATAGATGATAGATAAATAGATACTGTAGATAGATAGATAGATGATAGATAGATAGATAGATAGATAGATAGATAGATAGATAGATAGATATAGATATAGATATAGATAGATGATAGATAGATATAGATATAGATATAGATAGATGATAGATAGATAGATAGATAGATAGATAGATAGATAGATAGATAGATAGATAGATAGATAGATAGATAAATAGATAGATAAGCAACACCAGGCTTTGTGCTATCAGTTTCTCTATGGAAGGGGAAGGAGGGAGAACACTGGGAAGAAAGGAAAATGAAAACCGAAGGGGAAGGAAGTGGAAAGTTATGGAGGGACAGATGAGCCTATTTCTCCCCAATACAGTGGTACCTCGGGTTACATACGCTTCAGGTTACAGACTCCGCTAACCCAGAAATAGTACCTCGGGTTAAGAACTTTGCTTCAGGATGAGAACAGAAATCGTGCTCCAGTGGCGCAGCAGCAGCAAGAGGCCCCATTAGCTAAAGTGATGCTTCAGGTTAAGAACAGTTTCAGGTTAAGAACAGACCTCCGGAACAAATTAAGTACTTAACCCGAGGTACCACTGTATCAGTTTTCCATGTACTTGGACCACAGGTCTATTCCATCCAATTTTTTCCAGATTTAAAAACAACATGCTTGAAAAAAATAGCATTTAAACTGTAAGCATTAGAGTGCATTTAAATGTAAGTACTAATTAAAACATAAGTATTAACTGTAAGCACTGCATTTAAACTGTAAACATCAATTTACTGTTGGTAATAACAACAATCATCTTATTGTGCCTTTCCCCCACAAGTAGGATTCAAGGCAGCTCACGAAACTTAGAACAAGCATGGACAAAAACCAGAAAGGTAATGTTAAAAAGTGATTAAACTCTTGAAAAATGAAAACCGTATAAAAAACAAAGCTATTAAAATACAGATAATGAAAACAGCACAGCACCTTTAAAAGCCCTTTCTTTAAAAAGCAGTCCATTCCCAAAGGCCTGTTGGAGTAAAAAAGGTATCCAACTGCCAGTGGAAGGCCCACAATGAAGGCACCAGTCGGGCTTCTCCGGGGAGGGTATTCCAAAGTTGCCTGGGAGAAGCCACCACCGAGAAGGCGCTCTTCTCCTGTCCCCCACCCAGACCTCGCCTGCTCATCATGGGGTCCCAGGTGGCTGGCAATGCAAAATGAAGTTGGACGTGTGCCGTATGAGTGGGCACAGCCCAGATGACTGCCTGCATTCCCTCTCCCCCTTCACAGGCACTGGCCTGGTAAAGGTAAAGGGACCCCTGACCATTAGGTCCAGTCATGGCCGACTCTGGGGTTGCGGAGCTCATCTCGTTTTGCTGGCTGAGGGAGCCGGCGTACAGCTTCCGGGTCATGTGGCCAGCATGACTAAGCCACTTCTGGCGAACCAGAGCAGCGCACGGAAACACCGTTTACCTTCCCGCCGGAGCGGAACCTATTTATCTACATTTATCTACTTGCACTTGACGTGCTTTCGAACTGCTAGGTTGGCAGGAGCTGGGACAGAGCAACGGGAGCTTACCCGTCATGGGGATTCGAACCACTGACCTTCTGGTCGGCAAGCCCTAGGCTCTGTGGTTTAACCCACAGCGCCACCCGCATCCCTTCAGAGAAGTGTGACTAGCCCAAGGTCACCCAGCAGCTGCATATGGAGGAGCGGGGAATCAAACCCGGCTCACCAGATTATGAGTCCACCACTCTTAACCACTACACCACACTGGCTCATAGTGGCCTAGTAGCTTCCTGCAAACTATGCATTCCCCCCCTCCAGTAGCATTACCTTATAACCTGGGTGTGCTCCGAACATAAAAGGTTGCTGGACTTCTTTGCCCCCTCCAGGAAGCTCTGGGCGGTATCCTTCTTCAGATCGGCCAGTTTCTGGGTCTCGTGGCTCTTCTGCTTCAAGTACCACTGGTGAGACTTGTAGCATTTCAGGCAGAGGAACTCGGAGCACTCAGAACACCAGAAGTCGGCCGCATCTTTGCAGTTATCGCACACCAAATCCCTGTCACCGGCGATCTTCCGGTAGGTGTTCAGCTTGGCCTGGAGGCTTGCAAAGAGGACGTTATCTTGGAAGGGGACCCCGGTGGCACGCGCGAAGGAAAACCGGCAGACGGGACACTGGCCCACGGGTTTGTTCTCGTCCAGGCACTCCAGGCAGACGGTGTGAAGGCAGGCCAGGAGCTTGGGGTTCGGGGCCTCCCTCTGGCACCTCCCGCACAGCAAGAACTCAAATTCCTCCTCCATCTCCTGCAAAAAATAATTCTTTTTTAATGAGAGGATGAAGAAGAAGGAGGAGGAGGAGGAGGAAGAGGAGTTTGGATTTGAGACCCAAAGGAGTCTCCAAGCGGCTAACCTTCTCCTTTCCCTTCCTCCCCCACAACAAATACTCTGTGAGGTGAGTGGGGCTGAGAGACTTCAGAGAAGTGCGACTGGCCCAAGGTCACCCAGCAGCTGCACGTGGAGGAGCAGGGAAGCGAACCCAGTTCACCAGATTACGAGACTACTGCTGCAATGATATTGGGAAATCTTAGCAGGTTAAAACTTTGGCTCATGCAAAAAAAGAGCATTATGGAAGAGCCAAAAGCTGTAGAATGCTGGGAATGCGTATCTGGGTTTAATTACAGACTTTCTGTCTTTAAAAGTGTGAACTGGGTTATCTCCTTCATCTGCAGGAAGAGAGCTCCTAGTTGATTTGTAGTTTTGACAACTGGTTGTTTCAGACTTAGATTCAGTGTGAAAAGGTTTATCAGGCTAAATTTACAACTCAAAGAATCTGGTCTGTCTCTGGGAATGAGGGGAGTGGGGCTGAGAAACTTCAAGAAGTGTGACTAACCCAAGGCCACCCAGGGAATCTGTCAACATGGACTAGTGCCTTATCTCGGCTGCAACAACAGGGTGGCTCACAAGAGGCGATGTGATGGGAGTTTATAAAACAATGCACAGAGACAGAGAAATATTTTTCTCCCTCTGTCATAAGACTGGATCTTGTGGACAAAGTTCAATATTGGAAGATTCTGGGCAGATCAAATAAAGTCCTTCAGCCAGCGCAGTTAAACTATGGAACTATGGACGGCTTTTAAGAAAACAGAATGCAATGCAAAGGCTTGACGGAACAGAGCTGCCAAATACTGGAGCTTTGATTTTGGAAAAACAAAAGGGAAACCAGGAGTGGATGCGCAGATGAAAAAGGATAAGACTCTGTGTGCAGTCTGAATGGAACCTGGAAAAGAGGGATATTAATACAGCTGCATTTCTAATGAACTGGAAGAGGAGGAAACGAAAGAACTGACAAACAAGATTGATGGACTGATATAGGAATACAAACCAGGAAGCTGTGGCCCTCCAGATCTTGTCGGCCTCCATTTCCCTTGGGCCCCGGACATCATGGCTGGTGCTCAGGAAATGGTGGGCGTGCACAGAGTAGTCCAAGAACACTGGGAGGGCCACAGGACCCCCCCCCAAGCCCCAGGAACCTAGGAAGCTGCCCTATACATTACACTCAGGTCCGTCCTGTGGGGCAAACATCCGGGCAGGGGGGGCTCAACTGTGGGAAAGGGTTTTTGCATACCACAATTCAGAGTAAGTGAAGTCAGGCACTCCGTCACTTGAAGAGAGGCACACACGTGTATGACAATTCCTAAGAGCAGGGGAAGAGGCTGCTGGATGAGGCCAGTGGCCCATTTAGTTCAGCATCCTGTTCTTTTAGCATCTGAACAGCTGCCTGTGGGAACCTGCAAGCAGGAGATGAGCCAAAGGTTTCACTAGGGCACCACTCCGACCCCCTGGTCATTTTGGCAGCCCTTTTCGGAACCTTTTGGACATGGGTAGGCAAACTAAGGCCCGGGGGCCGGATCCGGCCCAATCACCTTCTAAATCCAGCTTGTGGATCAGCATGTTTTTACATGAGTCGAATGTGTGCTTTTATTTAAAATGCATCTCTGGGTTCTTTGTGGGGCATAGGAATTCGTTCATTTCTCCTCCCCAAAATATAGTCCGCCCCCCCCCCCAAGGTTTGAGGGACAGTGGACTGGCCCCCTGCTGAAAAAGTTTGCTGACCCCTGCTTTTGGAGGATTCCCTCGTTCCTGACCCTCGTCCACACTGTCAGGGGCTTATGGGAACTGTAGTCCAACAGCACCTGGGTGCCCAAAGGTCTTCTTTCCCCCCTGATCTATAGGAGGCGTCACCCAGCTGCACATTAAGAGGCTGTTGCGTCCAGAAAAAGCAGATAAAGTGTGTGTGCATGGGAGGGGCTGGCACAGCGGGCAAGATCCACTCCCCCCCGCCCCCATCTCCAGGCACAGAGCCCCCCCCCCCCACACACAAGGCTCTTTGGCAGTACAGGAGGCTGTTGAGTTACGCAGGCCCCGCAGATTCAGCCAAGCCAAGACCCCCCCCCCCATTCTTCGGACGAGGGAAAGGAATCTAGAGGGTCGGAGAGATCAGGACATAACGGGGGTCAGTGGCGTAGCGTGGGTTGTCAGCACCCGGGGCAAGGCAAGTAATTTGCGCCCCCTAACCCATGGATTTGCGCCCCCTAACCCTAACCCCCAGATGTTGCGCCCGGCCCCCCCTGCACCCCCCACGCTACGCCACTGCGGGGGGTTGGACTAGATGACCCTCCGGGTCCCTCCCGCCTCTACAATCCTTTTTCCCCTCGGCCATGTAGCTCCCTGGGTGACCTTGGGAGCCAGTCCCGCCCTCTCTCAGTCCAACCGACCTCACAAGGTTGTTGTGGGGATGAAATGGGGACGGGGAGGGGGGACCAATTCACGCCCCCTTGCGCTCCCCGGAGAGCCAAGACGTGGCGTATCGACGCAATGCATAAATAAAAGTTAATGCATGAATAAATAAAAGTTAATGCATAAATAAAACGCAGCCACGCACGCAAGTCAAAGGAACTCAGCTGAAAGGCGCGACCTGCAGCGGTGTCCGGATCGCGGAGCAGCAATCGGGTCTGGGGATGGCGGCGGCTGCGAGGCGTCTGGGTTCACTTTCGCTTTGTCCCGGCGAGGAGGCGGCGGAGGAAGCAGCGCGGGGCTGCCGGGAAAGGAGGGCCCTCCGGGAGGGAGGAGCAGCGCTGGCCCGGCCCGCCTGCAGCGGCATCCGGCTCCCTTCAGGTGCTTTCTCGGGGCCAAGCCTCTCCGGTCCCGTGCATGCGTTTACCCGGGAGTAACAAATAGGAAAGGGCCGCGCTGCGTCCGGCAGGACTTGCATAGCATCCCAGGGAGTGGCTGTTGCAACGACAAGCCCGTGCAGCGTGCGGGGAGGGGGGTGGATTTACTTCCGAGGAAACAGGCGCAGAGTCCGGCGGCCTCGCTACAAGGCTGTGTGTACATGCGATGGCTTTAAAGCATTTTTTTTTTCATCGCGATGGATTCTGGCTACTGTAGTTTAAGGGCTGGTGGGGGTGGGAAGTCGGGGAAGGGTAAACTGCAGCGCCCAGAATTAGAAAGTGGGTGCCTCAGGTTTGCTTTAGAAACGCTGCACTGTAGCTTTAGGGTGAACCCCTTTGTTGTTGTTGTTTAGTTGTTTACTCGTGTCCGACGCTTCGTGACCCCATGGACCAGAGCACGCCAGACACTCCTGTCTTCCACTGCCTCCCGCAGTTTGGTCAAACTCATGTTTGTAGCTTCGAGAACATTGTCCCACCATCTCATCCTCTGTCATCCCCTTCTCCTTGTGCCCTCCATCTTTCCCAACATCAGGGTCTTTTCCAGAGAGTCTTCTCTTCTCATGAGGTGGCCAAAGTCTTGGAGCCTCAGCTTCAGGATCTGTCCTTCCAGTGAGCACTCAGGGCTGATTTCCTTCAGAATGGAGAGGTTTGATCTTCTTGCAGTCCATGGGACTCTCAAGAGTCTCCTCCAGCACCAGAATTCAAAAGCATCCATTCTTCAGCAATCAGCCTTCTTTATGGTACAGCTCTCACTTCCATACATCACTACTGGGAAAACCATAGCTTTAACTATATGGACCTTTGTTGGCAAGGTGATGTCTCTGCTTTTTAAGATGCTGTCTAGGTTTGTCATCGCTTTTCTCCCAAGAAGCAGGCGTCTTTCAATTTCGCGACTGCTGTCACCATCTGCAGTGATCATGGAGCCCCAGAAAGTAAAATCTCCCACTGCCTCTATTTCTTCCCCTTCTATTTGCCAGGAGGTGATGGGACCAGTGGTCATGATCTTCGTTTTTTTGATGTTGAGCTTCAAACCATATTTTGCTCTCTCCTCTTTCACCCTCATGAAAAGGTTCTTTAATTCCTCCTCACTTTCTGCCATCAAGGTTGTGTCATCTGCATATCTGAGGTTGTTGATATTTCTTCCAACAATCTTAATTCCAGTTTGGGATTCATCTAGCATATCTGGAACCCAGGCCAGGCTACTGATACACAACGATCTCTGTGCTGTTTTTCCTGCGCTGCAAGGGGTTGGGCTAGATGACTCCCTGAGATCCCTTCCCATCCTACAGCTCTTTGACTCTGCATCCTTTCATAGCTTGTCGGCAGAAGCTTGCAAGGGGACGCTGAGATTTCAAAAGTTGGCATCGGACTTTAGAAACCCATGTGCTTCCCACAGGCTCTCAATGCAGGGGTAGGCAAACTAAGGCCCCGGGGGCCGGATGCGGCCCAATCACCTTCTCAATTGGAATTAGCATGTTTTTACATGAGTCGAATGTGTCTTTTTATTTAAAATGCACCTCTGGGTTACTTGTGGGGCCTGCCTGGTGTTTTTACATGAGTAGAATGTGTCCTTTTATTTAAAATGCACCTCTGGGTTATTTGTGGGGCATAGGAATTTGTTCATTTCCCCCCCCCCCAAAAAATATAGTCTGGCCCCCCCACAAGGTCTGAGGGACAACGGCTGAAAAAGGTTGCTGACCCCTTAATGCATCAAAGTCCTCCTGATGGCAGAGGGAGTAAGTCTTGCAGCTCCCTGGAATTAAAAAACACTCACACACCTGCCTCCTTCCTCTGCTTGTTGTTTGTGTCACTTGTCCAGTGTAACTGACCAAACAGGAAGGAGAAGAAAAGCACCAGCTGCTCTCCTGTGATCAGAGCAAAAGTGTTGAGTGCAAATGTGCTTCTAATGCAAAACGATTTCAACTGAGGTGCAAAATGCATTCATAGTGCCAGTGTGAGATTTCTTGAACACAACTGCAATTGCTGATTGCTCAGGGGCAGAAAATCCAAAAGAAGTAAGTGCTTGGGTGGGGATGAAGATTTGAGATTTCTTGTTGACATGGCTACAACTCAGGCTTTAACGCTCATGTTGGAGCTTTTTCCTGCAGATGAGTGGCTAGTCGTTCCCTCTATTTCTAATGTTCAGGCTGTGGGAGCGCTGATATTTGCAGTAATACAAAAAGCATTTTAAAACAGGGCATTTCGTACAAACAAAAGAGGCGTCAAAACAAGGAGATATGTTCCATGCAGAAACTGCATGCAAACATCTTTCTGCTGATGCTTTGTCATTGCAGAGTTAAAGAATGCAGGGCTCTTTATAATGCACATAAAGGGGGAAAACTAAGAGAGCTACCGGTAACTTGGGAGCTAACCAGAACATGTTCAGCCGGTCAGGATACCAAGCATTGCCATTAGGAGACACTGACCAGTACCAGCAGTCGGGCAACTGGCCAGATGGACCTCGGAAGGCTTTCTTATCACCCGGTCACACATGGAACACACTGAAGCTGATGCAGAAGGGAACAGGTAAGTGGCTGGGTTTGAAGATAGGAGAAAAGTCCAACTGGCTCAGATCAAAGGTCTGCATCTGTCCCAGATAAGCTAATCAGATGCACTGGGGAAGCATGCAAGCGAGAGCCCTCCTTTACTCTTTATTATGACAAGTAAAAAGGATCCAGGGGTCTTAGGAGACTACAAGCTTAACATGAGCCAACAGTGTGATGCAGCAACAAAAAAAGCGGATGCTATTCTCAGTTGCATCAACAGAAGTATGGTGTTCAGCTCAAGGGAAGTAATAGTACCCCTCTATTCCACCTTTGTGGGAAGCGGGTGGCGCTGTGGGTTAAACCACAGAGCCTAGGACTTGCTGATCAGAAGGTCGGCGGTTCGAATCCCCGCAACGGGATGAGCTCCCGTAGCTCGGTCCCTGCTCCTGCCAACCTAGCAGTTTGAAAGCACGCCAAAAAGTGCAAGTAGATAAATAGGTACAGCTCCAGCGGGAGGTAATGACCTGGAAGCTGTACACCGGCTCCCTCTGCCAATAAAGCGAGATGAGTGCTGCAACCCCAGAGTCGGCCACGACGGAACCTAATGGTCAGGGGTCCCTTTACCTTTTATTCCACCTTCGTAAGACCACAGGAGGAATATTGTGTCCAGGTCTGGGCACCACAATTTAAGGAGGGTGTTGATAGGCTGGAACATGTTCAGAGGAGGGTGACTAAGATGATCAAGGGTCAGGAAGCCAAGCCTTATGAGGAATGGTTGAAGGAACAGGGTATGTTTAGCTTGAAAAAGAGGAGACTGGGAGAAGATATGATAGCCATCTTCAAATATCTAGAAGGCTGTCACATGGAAGTTAGTTTGATTCCACTTTGGAGGGTAGAACTCGAACCATTGGCTTCAAGTTACAAGAAAAGAAATTCCAACTAGTAAGAGCTGGTCCACAGTGGAATGGTCTCCCTAGGGAGGCTGTGGACTCTCTTTTCTGGTGGTTTTTAAGCAGTGGTTGGGTGGCCATCTGTCATGGATGCTTCAGCTGAGATTTCTGCTTTGCAGGGGGTTGGACTAGATCAGTGTTTCCCAACCTTTGGCCTCTAGCTGTTTTCGGACTACAACTCCCATCATCCCTAGCTAGCAAGGCCCAGTGGTCAGGGATGATGGGAATTGTAGTCCATAAACAGCTGGAGACCAAAGGTTGGGAAACACTGGACTAGATGACCCAGGGGTCCCTTCCAACTCTATGATTATGTGGTGTGGATTGGAGATACTGTACTGTTGTCTGTGCTCTGGTAACTTTTTTAGGTTAAGATTACTGCAACCTGTTTATACGTAGGGCTGCTCCTGAAGACAGTTCACAAAATCCAGCCAGTGCAGAAGTCAGCAGCCAGCTTGATCACTGCAGCAAGATGGTTTGGCGAAACTGCAGTTGCTGCCAATTAGTGTCTGGGCCCAATGGAAAGTGCTGGTTCTGACCTATAAAGCAAACTAAGGCCCGGGGGCAGGATCCGGTCCAATCGCCTTCTAAATCTGGCCTGTGGGCGGTCCAGGAATCAGCATGTTTTTACATGAGTAGAATGTGTGCTTTTATTTAAAATGCATCTCTGAGTTATTTGTGGGGCATAGGAATTCATTCATTTTTTTCCCCCTTCAAAATATAGCCCGGCCCCCCACAAGGTCTGAGGGACAGTGGACCGGCCCCCTGCTGAAAAAGTTTGCTGACCCCTGCTATAAAGCCTTAAACGGCTCAGGGCCACAAAACCTCAAGGACCACCTCTCATATGAACCTTACTGAACCCCGATATCATCCTCTCTTTGTGTGCCTCCACCACAAGAAGTCCAGAGGGTGACAGCACGAGAACAGGGCCTTTTCTTCAGTGGCTCCCCATTTGTGGAATGCTCTCCCCAGGGAGGTTTGGCTGGTGCCTTCATTATACACATTTAGGCACCAGGCAAAAACTTCAACCAGGCCTTTGGCTAGTTAATATTCTATGGCCTTTTAAATATTTTTGTGCAGGGGTTGTGTTCTGTTTTATTTTTGTTTAAACTATTTGTTTGTGCTTTTATCCTGTATCTTGTGAACAGCCCTGAGATCTTCGGATGAAGGGAGGTATATACATTTAATGCATCCCTACATTAGGCTGACCAGATGGAGACCCTGCCCGGCCCTTCAGAGATCCTGCCATTGGCCGGGTCCAGGATGCGGCCTTCTTGTGTTCTTCTACCCACACCACACCTTGACAGCACATAGCTTCCTGGGAACAGCAGTTTGTAAAGGGTGCTGGGAAATGGTGCTGTGTGAGGGGCAAACTAGTTCCCAGGATTTTTTGGGGGGGTGCTCTGTGAATGTGCATTAATTAGTTTGCTTCTCTTTGTTTTCCTCAGATGCCCCTCAAGAGTGTTTGTCATGGGTTTGCCATGGGGTGGTCACCACTTTTGTGTTGCTGGTCACAATCCTCCTCTTCCCCATCTCGGCCTGGTTTGTTCTGAAGGTAGGAACCGGAGATGGGGAGACCTGACGCCTGTTTGCTGTGGGTGAGCAGGTGGGAGGTTCCAACCAATCAGTTTCAGCTCCCTTGCAAATCCCTCTTCTCCAAGATTAGCCCTAATGCAGGTCCCGCATAGCACTGACATTGCTAGTGGCCATCGATAGCGCTTTCCTGCATGCATTTGTCTGAGGCAGAAATGTGGGATGTAAGAATCGGGTGCAGTCAAACACAACATGGCTAGAGTAGACATGAAGGTTGTCTCAGTCCTCCAGCCGGAAATTCCTGCTTTCCAGAACTGAGACGTAACTTCCTATGTGTAACTTGAGATGGACGTAGCCTCTCCTGAAGTACCGCATTTTTCGCTCTATAACACGCACCAGATCATAACACACACGTAGTTTTTAGAGGAGGAAAACAAGAAAGAAATATTCTAAACGAAACAGTGGATGTATGAGTTTTGTGGTTCATGCTGTGGCCACAGACATGTGATCTGACGGTGAGTTTGGGGTAGCCCAATGCAAAAATCCTGAGGATCCATGTGGATCCATGCTAAAGTCGCCCTAAAGTCGCAGGGGTGCTGGATGTCGCAGGGGCGCTGGGGGAGTCAACGGGAAGCAAGAGAATGAGAAGGATGCCACACACACACACACACACACACAGTATCAATCCTAAAGTCGCAGGAGAGCGCAGGGGCGCTGGGAGAGTGAACGGGAAGCAAGAGAAGGAGAAGGATGCCTCACACACACACACAGCCCCTACAGTGGCTAATCCAAAATCGGACAGCAAAAAAATGCAGGCAGGGACAGAGAGCACGGGGTTGTTTTAAAGCAGCCAACCCCGCTCTGCTTCTCTCCCTCCTCCCGGCTAGGCTGGCTGAAAAGCTTTGCTGCTACTTAGGAGCTCAGTGGGGAGGAGAGAGGGACATAGAGCACGGGGTTGTTTTAATAATAATAATAATAATAATAATAATAATAATAATAATAATAATTTATTTATACCCTGCCCATCTGGCTGAGTTTCCCCAGCCACTCTGGGCGGCTCCCAATCAGTGTTAAAAACAGTACAGCATTACATATTAAAAACTGCCCTGAACAGGGCTGCCTTAAGATGTCTTCTGAATGTCAGGTAATTATTTATCTCTTTGACATCTGATGGGAGGGCGTTCCACAGGGCGGGCGCCACTACCAAGAAGGCCCTCTGTCTGGTTCCCTGTAGCCTCACTTCTCGCAATGAGGGAACCGCCAGAAGGCCCTTGGTGCTGGATCTCAGTGTCCGGGCTGAACGATGGGGGTGGAGACGCTCCTTCAGGTATACAGGACCGAGGCCGTTAAAGCAGCCAACCAGACAGGAGCCGCTTACACTCGTGTAAGCGGCTCCTCTCCTCTTCCGCTCTGCTTCTCTCCCTCCTCCCCGGCTCTGCTCGCTGACAGGAGCCGCTTACACCCGCTTTGCTGTTTCAAAGGAAGCCACGGACTGCTCACGACTGCAGCAGATCCCCCCGCCATCCTTAGGCATTCGCTCCATAACACACACAGACATTTCCCCTTACTTTCTAGGAGGAAAAAACTGCGTGTTATGGAGCGAAAATTACGGTAGAAAGAACCAGAAGCGCAGGCTGGCGACCATCTTGTCTTCTCTTGTCTCTATCGATGCCATCTTAACAACAGCACTACAGTGGTACCTCGGGATGTGAACAGGATCCGTTCCGGAGCCCCATTCGCATTCCTGAATAGAACATAAGATGCGATGGAGCATCTGCGTGGGCCGTGTTTTGCCGCTTCCGCGCATGACGTCATTTTGAGCGTCTGCACATGTGCGAGTCGCGAAACCCGAAAGCACTCAACCTGAAGCACATTCAACCCGAGGTGCGACTTTACTGAAATGCACCCTTGGCTCCAGGCCGAGAGAAGGGGGGCTTTCTCCCATAAGAAGATAGTCACCATATTTAAACTATGTTCTAACCTTTTAAGTCTGCCTTCTGGGAACCTTTGTGTGAACAGATGATTATTTGTGAGTAAACATTTTATACTTTGCAGAAGACTGTGTAGCGTCTTATTTTAGCAGGGATTAAACGGGGAAAATACCAGGAAATATTTACAGAGACTCTAACGAGTCTGAGCAAGCGATCTGCTGTGCGTGTGTTTAAAAGGGGAATGTTAACTCTGCTGACTTTGTTGTACAGACAAGTTGGGATAGGATATCTTAGACAATATATCCTCCCCCGAATCCCTAAACAATCTCACAAGAAACACCTGAAATATTTTTCAATCAGAGGTTTGACTTTACTAGATCACAGGGAGCTGCCCTAAACCAGGCCAGACTATTTATTTGTTGGGCCCAGTACAGTGGTAACTCGGGTTACAGACTCTTCAGGTTACTGACTCTGCTAACCCAGAAATAGTACCTCAGGTTAAGAACTTTGCTTCAAGATGAGAACAGAAATCATGCTCCGGCGGCGGGAGGCCCCATTAGCTAAAGTGCTGCTTCAGGTTAAGAACAGTTTCAGGTTAAGTACAGACCTCCGGAACGAATTAAGCACTTAACCCGAGGTACCACTGTATTGTCTACTCTGACGGCTAGCAGTTCCGCAGGGTGGGAATGCAAAGAGCCTTCCTTTCGTTTATATTTGCACCTCTCAGTCCTTCTCTTTCCATTTCCTTTCCAGATAGTGCCTACTTATGAGCGAATGATCATGTTCCGTCTGGGGCGGATCCGGGCCCCCCAAGGGCCAGGGGTGGTTTTGGTGCTGCCCTTTATTGATCACTGGCAGCTGGTGGACCTCCGGACACGGGCCTTCAGCATCCCGCCATGCAAGGTGAGTTGCTGCTACCTCGAAAGATGCTTCTCCAAAGAGCGAGGCTGCCCTGGGCGCCCAAGGGAGCCGGTGGGGGTGAAAGCTCAGAGCAGTGCAGGAGAAGGGGGGGGGGCAACAGTGGAAAATGAAACTGCCTCCCTCCATGCAGCCCATCAGTGCTGGAGGGGGGAACCTGTTGCCCTCCATATGTGAGACTACAACTCCCATCATCCCTGGCTCTTGGCCATGCTGGTTGGGTCTGATGGGAGCTCTAGGATGAAGTATGCTATAGGGCAGTGTGGTCCCCAGAGTAGGCAGTAGGGTCCCAGGGGGAGGCAGGTAAGGAGGTGCAAATGATTACCAGGCTTTGAACAGCTGGATCAAGTCTATCAGTTTTGTTGAATTAATTGTGCTACATTGTTTAAATTGGATTTTAAACAAATGTGCAACTTATACATACCGTTTTGAATTTTATTACATTATTATCTTCCTTAGTGGGTTGTGCAAAACGCTGCTCTGGATAATGTTTTTCTAGAGTGGGGGAAGGGCACCGGGAATGAGTTTTTGGAAGCAAGGAGACAGCAGCCCCCCAAAACTGCTGCTGTAAGCGGTTTATTTATTTCCATTGCGCTTGAAGGAATTGCTCAGGGAAAGTTTCCCTGCGAGGATCACAAAGCTCACTGCGACTGTCTCTGGAGAGCCAGTGTGGTGTAGTGGTTAAGAGCGGTGAACTCGTAATCTGGGGAACCGGGTTCGCGTCTCCGCTCCTCCACATGCAGCTGCTGGGTGACCTTGGGCCAGTCACACTTCTCTGAAGTCTCTCAGCCCCACTCACCTGATAGAGTGTTTGTTGTGGGGGAGAAAGGGAAAGGAGATTGTTAGCCGCTTGGAGACTCCTGAAGGGGAGTGAAAGGCGGGATATCAAATCCAAATTCTTCTTCTTCTTCTCTGGCCTTTACAGCTGACGTCTCGGGATGGAGCGTGGGTCTCTGTGGGGGCTGATGTCCAGTTCCGTGTTTGGGATCCGCTGCTGTCGGTCATGATGGTGAAAGATCTCAACCTTGCCACGCGGATGACGGCCCAGAATGCCATGACCAAGATTGTGCTTAAGAAGTACCTGCGGGAGATTCAAACAGAGAAGCTGCGGATCGCAGACCAGCTCCTGGTAATAAAATCTGCTAATCTCTCTCTCTTTTTCTTTCTCTCTCTCTCTCTCTCTCTCTCTCTCTCTCTCACACACACACACACACAGAGAGAGAGAGAGAGAGAGAGAGAGAGAGAGAGAGAGAGAGAGAGAGAGGTGAGGCTGGGACTCTGCTTAAAAAAGAGAGAGAGTGTTGGTGTTTCGTGCGGGCTGACTGGCTTGACTGGTGCCCGCCTCTCGCTCCCTCGCAACGTGGGCTGGGCTGTGAGGAGGGAGGGAGGGAGGGGAATGCTGGGGGTGGCAGTGAGCAGAAGGAATATCTGCAGAGGCAGCAGGTCATATGAGGGGCACAACACACGCAAGAGACATGGATCCTTCTGCCACGGTGAGAAATCCCAAGGCTACCAGGTGGTGGGGAACCACACACATCCCCTCACTGCTCCCTTTGCAGGAGGCAGACCTCTCTTCCTGCTTGGGGAGGAACACTCTGCACATGCTCAGAGGCACTCTGATAAATTCTGATTTTAAAAATGTATACCCTTGCTTTCTGGGGCTCCCAGAGGCTGCTGCCCCAGCCGCAAATGGGGCACGGTTGGTATTATACGCTGCCTCTCCATATCCTTCAGAGGGGTCTCAAGCGTGCTCGGGTACTGCCTCATCTCTCCCACGGCGCCCTTTGCCTGGCTACTGTAGCCCCACTCCGAGATGACACCTTCCTTCCCTCTCTCCCTCGCTCCCACGTGCCCTCCTGTGCCCATTTATTCCCAACTGCGTGAGGGAGCAGATTTTGCGCCCCCTCACCTGCTTAGTGTGGCATTTGCCCTCCTATGTGTGTGACATCATACTGGGTTCATGGGGAAAGGGTTAACTAATTGTAAAATGACTAACCAATGGGAACCCAGGGGGCAGATGTATAAGGTTTAAGCACAGAGGTTTTTTAGTGAGTTAGAGTTGTTGAGGAGACAGTCTGGAGTTTGAAGAGACAGAGAAGATAAGTCTGTGGGTTGGGCTAGTCTGTGAGAGAGTGAGAGAATTTGTTAGGCATCAGTCAAACAGTTGAGATAATCAGTCAGAAGGTATTAGGAAGGTAAAAAGGTAAAGGGACCCCTGACCATTAGGTCCAGTCGTGGCCGACTCTGGGGTTGCGGCGCTGGCGTACAGCTTCCGGGTCATGTGGCCAGCATGACTAAGCCACTTCTGGCGAACCAGAGCAGCGCACGGAAACGCCGTTTACCTATTTATCTACTTGCACTCTGACGTGCTTTCGAACTGCTAGGTTGGCAGGAGCAGGGACCGAGCAACGGGAGCTCACCCCGTCACAGGGATTCGAACTGCCAACCTTCTGATCAGCAAGTCCTAGGCTCTGTGGTTTAACCCGTAGTGCCACCCCCGTCCCTATTAGGAAGGTATAGGCCGGTAAAGACACTAAAGTTAAGATACTGAGAGGAATATTACCTGAGAAACCATAAACTTGTTAATGTTTGTAAAATAAACTTGCGGTTTTTTGGTTCACTTTTAACAAGTCTGACTGTACTCAGTGTTTTTACCATAGAGTAACTTTTTGGTGGCAGCGGGGAAGCAAGCACAGTGGTGGCACAGGGATCAATAGACCGTTAAATGTCTGGGGACCCTGTGTGATCACCACACTGAGACCATGCTCCCCAGATCCCCAGGTGAGAACACCCCCACACCCCCCACACACAAACACCCCAGCCCTCCCTCAGGGTGCCATGCCCTGCTCACCCCCGAGAGCGCAGCACAGAGTGGCAAGGAAGGCAACGAGGCTCAGGTAGAGAAACAGCAGCTGCGTCCAAAGCTGTGGAGAAAGGCTTTTCTTTCTCTGCGATCGACGAGAAACAATCCCGCAATTGTTTTTTTAAAAAAAATTTTTTTTTTCATTTTTCAAACACATAATAAAAAACAAACACAACACAAAACAAAAACATACACAACATTAAACATATACCGACTTCCCCATACCTCCCTTTCGCTGCATCCTTATTCCACAATTCTTTAGCAACCCTTTAGTCAATTTATCTATTAGTTCCCTTTCATTAAATTTCCTTAAACTTATTAGTTACAGCTGTAATTCTCTACTTCTTACCCCTTGACATCTTAACACTCCTCAATTTTACAACAGTTCTTAAGATATGTTTTAAATTTCTTCCAGTCCTCTTCCACTGTCTCTTTCCCCTGGTCTCGGATTCTGCCGGTCATCTCTGCTAGTCCCATGAAGTCTGTCACCTTTGTTTGCCATTCTTCCAGAGTAGGTAGTTCTTGCATCTTCCAATACTTTGCCAGAAGAATTCTTGCTGCTGTAGTAGCATACATGAAAAAAGTCCTATCCTTCTTTGGCACCAGTTGGCCAACCATGCCCAGGAGAAAAGCCTCAGGTTTCTTAGGAAAGGTCCACTTAAGGACCTTCTTAATTTTATTATAGATCATTTCCCAAAAGGCTTTAATCTTTGGGCAGGTCCACCAAAGGTGGTAAAAGGTACCTTCAGTCTCATTACATTTCCAGCATTTATTATTGGGCAAATGGTAAATTTTTGCCAGCTTGACTGGGGTCATGTACCACCTGTAAATCATTTTCATTATGTTCTCTTTTAAGGCATTACATGCCGTGAACTTAACACCAGTGGTCCATAACTGTTCCCAGTCAGCAAACATAATGTCATGACCGATATCCTGTGCCCATTTAATCATAGCTGATTTCACCATTTCATCCTGTGTATTCCATTTCAACAGCAAGTTATACATTCTAGACAAATTCTTAGTATTGGGTTCTAACAGTTCTGTTTCTAACTTTGACCTCTCCTTCTGAAATCCTATTTTCCTGTCCTGCTTAAATGTCTCATTTATCTGATGGTAGTGTAGCCAGTCTCAAACTTTGAACTTTAGTTTCTCATAACTCTGAAGTTTAAGCTGAAACAATCCCGCAATTGACTCCTCGATCATGATTGACGTGTTGTACATGCCTGGACTAGATGACCCTTTAGTTCTCTTCCAACTATACAATTCTACAATTCCATGAATACCTGCAGGGTCCCAGTTTTCGCATGCCCTTGATCTAAATTCCCTGCCTTCTCTTCTTTCTAGGTGGAAATCAATGACATCACCAGGTCTTGGGGCCTTGAGGTGGACAGGGTGGAACTGATACTGGGAAGTGTCCTCCAGGCGTCCCAGGAGACTGTCCCACAGGCGCCGGGCTCAAGGCCTCCAATCCCAGGACTGGAAGGGCTGGACAGCACCATTCAGCAGCTGGCTCTTCAGTTCTTTGGCAAGACCCTGGCGGCTGCAGCCACCAGTCCAAATGGAGATTTTGAGACAGGTGACCACATCAGTTCTCCAAGCATGACTTAGTAAAATAATAATATTAATAATTTCTTAGGGCAGCCATCCCTTACTGTTTATCTCTAGTCACTCCTTGGTATAATACCATTGTAATATAACAGCGTAGTGTTGGGCTTGGACTTGGGAGACCTCGACTGGAATCCTTGCTTGGGCCATGAAGCACATGGGGCAACCTTTGACCAGTTTGCAACAAAACAAAAGGAGCGTGCTGGATCAGGCCAGTGGCCCATCTAGTCCAGCTTCCTGTTCTCACAGGGGCCAGCCTTAGGACCTGTGCACTGGCCTCTTAAGGGCAGGTAAAGGTTTCCGTCTGGTCAGCCCCATCAGTTCTTTCTGACCCAATGCCTGTAGAAAACCCGCAAGCGGGCTCCAAGCTCAAGAGCCCTCTCCCCTCCTTGTGGATCCTTGTGGAGAGCCAGTGTGGTGTAGTGGTTAAGAGCGGTAGTCTCGTAATCTGGGGAGCTGGGTTCGCATCTCCGCTCCTCCACCTGCAGCTGCTGGGTGACCTTGGGCCAGTCACACTTCTCTGAAGTCTCTCAGCCCCACTCACCTCACAGAGTGTTTCTTGTAGGGGAGGAAGGGAAAAGGAGAATATTAGCCGCTTTGAGACTCCTTAAAGGGAGTGAAAGGCGAGATATCAAATCCAAACTCTCTTATTTTCACCCCTCCCATTGCGTGAATCTCCTGACAATGTTTTTGGAAAGGAGGGGGCAGAAACTGCTCTTCCTGCCTGGCTCTGTGGGAGTCTGAGTGTTATCTATGTAGTAATTAGATGGCTGAGTGAGAGCTGTAACACTCATGCAAGCCAGTACAGTGGTACCTCTGGAGGCGAACGGGATCTGTTCCGGAGCCCTGTTCGCATCCTGAAGCGAACGCAACCCGTGCAGGTCGTGATTCGCCGCTTTCACGCATGCGCGTGACGTCATTTTGAGCGTCTGTGCATGCGCGAGCAGCGAAACCTGAAAGTAACACGCTCCGTTATTTCTGGGTCGCTGCAGAGCGCAACCCAAAAATGCTTAACCCGAAGCTACTTCAACCCGAGGTGTGCCTATAGCTTTTAGTTTTAGTTTGCAGTAGCTATTAGAAAATAAAGAAGTTATGCTTCACAGCTTTCTTCCATGTTGTTCATACTCTGCTGAGTTTGGTGCTTACAACTCACAGTTGTGGGTCCACTGTACTTAGACCTGATTTTCAAAAGTGGAAGGTCTCTGGAAGTGTGGTGTGGTGGTTAAGAGCAGTGGACCCGAAATCTGGTGAACTGGGTTTGATTCCGCGCTCCTCCACATGCAGCTGCTGGGTGACCTTGGACTAGTCACGCTTCTCTGAAAGTCTCTCATCCTCACTCACCTCACAGAGTGTTTGTTGTGGGGCAGGAAGGGAAAGGAGATTGTTAGCTGCTTTGAGACTCCTTCGGGTAGTGATAAAGCAGGATATCAAATCCAAACTCCTCCTCCTCCTCCAGTTTGCCCAGCCAGTCGGGGCAGAACCAGTTGTTGAGCCCAGTCATTGGCATTGGCTCAAAAGCGTACTGACACTCCTGTGGTTTCCAGCAACTGGTACCCAGACGCGTTTAGTGCCTTCAACAGTGGAAGGCATGAGCTCTACCACCTTTTCAACAAGCCTTTTAAAGAAGTATGTTTCCCAGTATGTGTCGGAATTGTTTTTAGATGTGCCACTTGTGTGTGGAAAACCCCTGAGTTCCTTTGTCGGGAGGAAGGTCGCGATATCGATTTGATAATGATAAGGATCATAATTCATTAATACCACTGTCTGTCCGTAGACAATGGTCATGATCTCTGGGGCTGATGGGAGTTATTCTGCATCTGAGAGTCAGTGCAATGTAGTGGTTATAGCATGGGTAACTACAGCCTGGGGGCCGGATCCGGCCCAATCACCTTCTCAATCCGGCATGCGGACAGTCCGGAAATCAGCGTGTTTTTACATGTTTAGAATGTGTGCTTTTATTTAAAATGCATCTCTGGGTTATTTGTGGGGCATAGGAATTCGTTCATTTTTTCTTTTTTTTTTCATGCATAATTTTTTTATTGGTTTGCATAAATTAAAGTACAAATCAAAATACAAAACAAACTATATCAGTGCTCTTATTATTCCACCAAAAATATAAAAGAAAAAGACTTCCTTTGGTCTTTCCACGAATCGTCCATACTGTTATAAACAATAAGTCCGCATTTCTTTGTTTGTAATACCATAAGTCGTTCTCATTCATTCCTTTTCTTTTGGCATTACCCTTTACTTCTTACAAAGCACCTTTGAAACCCGCTAGTGTTATCTGTTCTTCAGTTAAGCTTTCCAGATATTTCGTAAAACTTTCCCAATTTTCAACAAACCTCTGATCTTTTATATATCTAATTTTTCCTGTCAACCTATCCATCTCCACATAGTCAAGTAATTGGGATCTCCATTCCTCCATTGTCGGTAGAGTCTCTTGTTTCCAATTTTTAGCTATTAGGACCCTTGCTGCCGTTGTTGCATATTGGAACAATTTGTGATCTTTTTTCTTTATCTCCATTCCTACCAAGCCTAGCAGGAACGCCTCGGGTCTTTTAACAAAGGTGTATCTTAACATTTTCTTCATTTCATTATATACACTCTCCCAGAACCCTTTGACCTTTTGGCATTCCCACCACACATGGTAGAAAGTCCCCTCTCTTTCCTTACACTTCCAACATTTGTTGCAGGATCCGTACATTCTGGCTAGTTTGACCGGGGTCAGGTACCAGCGATAAAACATTTTCATTAAGTTCTCTTTGAGTGACACACAGGCCGTAAAATTAATGTGTTGTTTCCAGAGTTTTTCCCATTCTTCGAAATATATATTACGGCCCAGGTCTCTAGCCCAGTGTATCATTACTGCCTTAACCTCCTCGTCAACTAAGTGCCAATCTAGTAGATGCTTATACATTTTAGATAAGATTTTTGTATTATTCTCCAGAATCTCAGTTTGAAATCTAGATTTTGTGTCAGCATATCCTTTGTCCTTGACATCTTTCCTGAACAAATCGTTTAACTGGTGGTAGTGCAGCCAATCATATACTTGAGATTTAACCTGATCGTACGGCCTCAATTTCCACTTTCCTTCCTCCTTCATTAACAGTTGTTCATAAGTTGCCCAATTGGCTCTCATATTAATTTTTTTGACGGATATAGCCTCTAATGGAGACAGCCATTGTGGTGTTCTGGGTTCTAACACATCCTTATACCTTTCCCATATCTCCATCAGAGGCCCCCTGAATATGTGGTTCCCGAATCCTTTGTGCCCTTTCTTCCGCCCATGCCATAAATAGGCATGCCACCCGAATCGAGTATCGTGACCTTCCAAGTCTAGCACTTCCCTATCTTCCAGTTTTATCCATGTTTTAACCCAGCATAAACATGATGCCTCATAATATAACTTCAGATCTGGCAGGGCGAAGCCTCCCCTTTCTTTCGAGTCCGTCAATAATTTGAATTTAACTCTCGGCTTCCTTCCCTGCCAGATATACCTGGAGATCTCTTTGTGCCAGGCTTTGAATATCTTTGTGCCTTTAATAATCGGGATGTTTTGAAAGAGAAATAGGATTCTTGGGAGTACCGACATTTTGATTGTGGCTATCCTACCCCAAAATGACAATCTAAGCCGACCCCACGTTTCTAAATCCTTCTTGACTCCTTTCCATACTGTATCATAGTTATTTTTAAATAGATCTATATTTTTTGGCGTTACCCATACCCCTAGGTATTTCACCTTCTTTGTCACTTCTATTTCTATTTCTCTTTGTAATTCCTCAATTTCATCTGCCTGCATGTTCTTAGCTATTATTTTTGTTTTCCTTTTGTTTAGTTTGAAGCCCGCTACTTCCCCAAATTGGTCAAATTCTCCGAGTACCTCTTTTATTGAGTTCAGTGGGTCTTCCATTGTTACGACCAGATCGTCTGCAAAAGCCTTAGTTTTATGTTCGTGCTGGCCGACCCTGATTCCTTTGATTCCTTTGTTAGCTCTAATGGAGTTTAGTAGGACCTCTAACATCACTATGAATAGCAGTGGGGATAGTGGGCATCCCTGTCTTGTTCCCTTGGATACTAATATTTCTGCCGTCTCCACATTATTTATTATCAATCTCGCTCTTTGTTCCGTGTAAATTGCTTTTATCCCATTGTAAAATTCAGTACCTACTTCCATATGTTCCATTTGCTTCAGCAGGAATTCCCAGTTTACGTTATCGAACGCTTTCTCAGCGTCCACGAATAGCAGTAAGCCTTGTTTGTCACACCTTTCTGTTAGGTATTCTATAATATTTATAATGTTTCTTATATTCGTTCTTAAATTCTTAATTTCTTAAATTCGTTCATTTTTTCTTCTTCTTCAAAATATAGTCCGGCCCCTCACAAGGTCTGAGGGACAGTGGACCGGCCCCCTGCTGAAAACGTTTGCTGACCCCTGGGTTAAAGTGTCGGGTGAGAACCCAGGACAAACCAGGGCACAAATCCTCCACTCAGCCATGAGTGGGTGACCTTGGGGCCAAACCCTGCCTCTCAGCCTAACCTACCTCCCAGGGTTGCGGTGGGCATTCAGTGAGGAGGAGGAGGAGGGGAAAACCATGTATGCAGCCTCAAGCTCCTTGCAGGAAAGGGTGGGATATAAATGCACCAAATAATTATAAGCTGGAGGAGGGCCCTGCTTTGGCCACGCCTGCCATAACCTCCGTACCAATTGCCCTTTTTCTCCAGCTGAACATGTGGAGGTAGAGAACGAGATGGAGGAGCCACCGCATGCTGTCCACACAGAGCCAGGCGGCAGCAGTGAAGGAAGGAGGTTTAAAGCTGAGGAGCACCTCTCCGCGTTGGAGCGTTGCTTGTCCGAATCCTTAGTGAACCAGGTCAAGGCTTGCTACCAGATCAATGTCCGGCTGGCCAGTGGAGCAAAGACTACTACTTATTTCATTGATCTCTCTTCAGGTCAGTTTCTTTTGTTGAATGAAGCCATTGACAAAGGCCCCCTCCTATGGGGCTTCCCTCACTCAGCATCTGGAAGGTGCTGTCAGTGCAGAATGCTGCAGCACGATTGCTGACAGGTGTGAGGAGGCCTTGCCAGCATAGAACACCTGTGCCCAGAGATCTGCGCTGCCTGCTGATTGGCTATTGGGACAAGTGGGGCATGTACCTATGAGATTTCATTGCCCCACATATGCCCACTTGACCGCTTTGAAGGGCCCTGTTGCCAGGGCTACATGATGCCCATTCATAAGAAATCGGCCTTTTAGTGTGGCGGCACCTGCACTTTGGAACTCCCTGCCTATTGACACCAGACAGGCGCCTTTGCTGTCTCCTTTTGGCATCTGCCAGAAACATTATTGTTTAGACAAGCTTGCGCCCCGATGCTTAGGAAGTTGATGTGAGTTTTAAGCTGTTTTTAGCCTATGTCATTTTAACTTTTTGAAAGCCTTAATTTGGTGCTGTTAATTTTTCCTTGTTGATAATTTTACAGTGGTACCTTGGGTTAAGTACTTAATTCATTCCAGAGGTCCATACTTAACCTGAAACTGTTTTTAGCCTGAAGCACCACTTTAGCTAATGGGGCCTCCTGCTGCTGCCGCGCCACCGGAGCACGATTTCTGTTCTCATCCTGAAGCAAAGTTATTAACCTGAAGCACTATTATTGGGTTAGCAGAGTCTGTAACCTGAAGTGTATGTAACCTGAGGTACCACTGTATTGTTTTCTCTTTGTTGGGTGTTTGTTGTTTTTTACAATCAAGCAATGTGTACATTTTGGGAAGTAGATGGCCCTAAGGCAGCACATTGGATCCAGCCGTTGGGCTTCTCCACCGACAGCACCGAGAAGGTCTACCAGGCCTCTGAAAACAGCCATGTTTGGCAAACCCCAGGGGACCCACCTGTTAGTTACATCACATGAGAAACGGCCAATCTGAGGTGGCCATTTGGGTCCTCAGGACCTGTCAGGGTGGGGTGGAGTTGGGATCATAGAGTCTGGGCGTAACAGTGCTCTGGGTGTATAATAATAATAATAATAATAATAATAATAATAATAATAATAATAATAATTATACCCTGCCTATCTGGCTGGGTTTCCCCAGCCACTCTGGACGGCTTCCAACAAAAGATTAAAAATACATTAAAACATCAGTCATTAAAAACTTCCCTAAACAGGGCTGCCAGAACAGAGCAGTGTTCACTGCTCAGGCAAAAGAGGGAATATGCAAGTCCTAACGTTGACGTTGTGGGTTTTGTATTTTTTAAAGGTGCATTCTGCAGAAGGCGGAGTAGACTTTCTTGGCTGCTGTTCCAGAGGGGAAGGCTAGAACCAACGGGTGGAAATGTCAAGGGAACAGAATTCACCTAAACATTAGGCAATGACCTGGTTCTTCAGCTGTGATTCCCACATTGTGGGGGGTGGGAGTAGATGGCCCCTTAAGGTCCCTTCCACCTCTACAATTCTATGATTTTATGATAGAGACAGCTCCCCAATAGTGAGAGCTGTTTGACAGATTGGGCTTTCCTTTGCTGGAAGTAAATAAATAAATTTTATTTGTATCCCGCTCTCCCCAGCCAAAGGCAGGCTCCGAGCGGCTAACATCATATAAATAAGACAACATGCATAATACAATATACAATATGCAAATAAAATAACATTCAACATTCATTAAAACAATATAGAATAATATTGAATATCGGCATTTCAAAATTAAACAGAAATCCACTCAACAGTTACAATAAGTAATTTCGAAACTCCTAATTTCTAAGTAGTTAAAGCGGTGTGAAATTCTCTTTGGAGGGGGTTCAAGTTTTGTATTTTGATTTTGCTCTGTGAAACGCCCTGAGACCTCCGGGTATAGAGTGGTATGTAAATTCAATAAATAACAACAACAACAAACAAACAAACAACAGAGAGGCCCACAGCAAACTCCTAGTTTATTCAGTAAAGCATTACTGGACACAGTCCAAAAATCCTGTGGGAGCATTTCTGTTAGGACAGACACTAATCTGGCAAAATATACATCATGTTAGCTGTTCATCCTCTCTCCAACCGTTTCTGCCACCCCAGCTCCCCATCCAACAGTCCCTGGAAACCCTGACTCAACCCTGACTCAGCCTGACACATGTTAAAACTGGAATTGTTTTTCACTTTAGCATTTAGCCGTTAGGTTCATCCTAAGCTAGTTCTTGCCAGCTAGCTTCTTGAATATGTGACACCCAAAATTCCATGTTAACACAGTGGTATCAGTCAGGGATGCTGTAGTTAAAACACTGCCCTGAAGTTCCTGCCCTGGACAACCGAACCTCCAACAAATTTTCCTTTTCTATTATTTAGTGAACACCAGTTTCAAGAGCTGCTGTCCTGATTTGAATTCCTAGGCTACTGGTCTTCCTCCCTTTTTCCCCCTGCAGGACGTGGGCGAATAGGCCCTGGGCCGCCCGACCACAGTCCCGACGTGGTGCTGGAGGTGTCTGAGAGTGACCTGGAGGCCTTCATTCTAGGAGAGCTCCATCCTTTGAATGCCTACGTCTGCGGGAGGCTTCAGGTCCATGGAGACCTGAGTGTAGCCCTCAAGCTGGAAGAGCTCTTCAAAGTGATGAAGCAAGGAAGATGAACATGTTGGGAGTCCAAGAGGAGGGATCATTCAGTTTGCTGCCTAAGGGTTAATTCTGTCCTGGGAAGCCAGCTTAACCTAGGGGGTGGGAAGGTGTTGCTTAGCAACCAGACAGAGTGGCATGATGCTTACTGGTGTAGGGGTTCTGAGGGAGTTTTAACCCTGTATGTTAGTTAAGCGTCTCCCTGCCTGAACTAAGAAAGACACAGCCTCTCTTCCTTTCTCCACAAATGATACCCAGGTTTTTTCAGCTTGCTCAGTAAAGTGTCATCAATACTTTTCTCTCTGGCCTCTGTCTACGTTATTCAAGTGACTTTACTAACAGAACAAAGCCTGTGTAGCTATTTGAGTTAGTTCTAGTGCAACAACCAGGCTGTTGACTGGGTCCAGTTATGGGGATCATGTGTTTCGTGTGATGGAAACAATTGTGCAGGATCCCCAGTTTATTTTCAAACTCCACAAAGTGCTGCTTATGACCTCGTAAAGGTCCAGTCGTGACCGACTCTGGGGTTGCGGCGCTCATCTCGCTTTACTGGCCGAGGGAGCCAGCGTACAGATTCCGGGTCATGTGGCCAGCATGACTAAGCCGCTTCTGGCAAACCAGAGCAGCGCACGGAAACGCCGTTTACCTTCCCGCCAGACCGGTACCTATTTATCTACTTGCACTTTGACGTTCTTTCGAACTGGTAGGTTGGCAGGAGCAGGGACCGAGCAACGGGAGCTCACTCCGTCGCAGGGATTTGAACCGCCAACCTTCTGATTGGCAAAGTCCTAGGCTCTGTGGTTTAACCCACAGCGCCACCCGTGTCCCTTTGCTTATGACCTACAGAGCCCTAAACGACTTGGGGCCTGGCTGTTGGAAGGACCACCTTTTTCTGTACAAGTCTGACCTAATAGTTGTATTGGTATTATTGTCTCTTATCTGCCCTTCAGCAAGTGATCTCAGCGAGTGATCTCAAGGTTACATGAATCTTAGAACATAAGAAGCTAAGAAGCATTGCACTGGATCCGGCCAATGGCCCATCTAGTCCAGCATCCTGTTCTTACAGTGGCCAGCCAGGTTGCCCCAAAAGGAAACCTGCAGGCAGGATCTGAGCACAAGAGCCAAATTCTTGTGGTTTCCAGCAACTTGTATGCAGAAGCATGGCTGCCTCCAACTGTGGAGACAGAGCTTAGCCTTCATGGCTGGTAGCCATTGAGAGCCATCTCCGCAAATTTTTCCACTTGTCTCTTAAAGCCATCCACGTTGGCAGCCATCCCTGCCTCATGTGGGAGTGAGTTCCATAGGTTAACTTTGTGCTGCATGGAGAAGTCCTTTCTTTCAGCTGTCCTGAACCCTCTTAACATTCATTAGATGTCCCAAAGTTCTAGTGTGGGGAAAATCAAAAGACAATATTAAAAACAGTTAAAACCAGTTATATTCAAGAGCAGAGGGTGTGTAATGTATGCCCGTCCGTCCGTATGTGTATATCTGGGGGGGGGGGTGTCCCTTCCAACTCTGTTATCCCAGTAACATTTGAGTTTTTAAGAGCAACGCTGAAAAAGGCAGACATCTCCTACATGTTCCTGCGTGCTTGTCATGACTAAACCAACTCAATTTCTGTTGATTCACCTAAATGTGGAATTGGTTAACAATGTGTTGTCTTTGAATTTGGGAATTGGGGAGAGACGGGAAAGTCCTCACAGTGCCGGTTCTTCTCTGAGCTGGGTTTATTTACACACACCCATCTGAGTCACCAGTCACCTTCCTGCTCATTTGGGGTTGACTTACTATAGGACGGTGAGGGAGGGGCGAGAACACTCTAGAGTTGCAGGACTCCAACTCCCATCTTCCCTGGTTGTTGACCATGCCGGGGTGGGTGGTTGTACGCTCATGGGAAGTGGGATCCCACAGCCCCCGGCAGGGCAAGGCATGCCCATCCCTTCTCATTAACACTGTAATAGCAATCTGGCTTCTCCAAGTGAGTAGTTCTGGGCACCTCAGTCTAAGGAGGATGTACGAGCTGCTTAACCGCGGAACAGACTCCCTCAGAAGGTGGTGGGCTCTCCTGCCTTGGAGGTTTTGAAACTAGGGTTACCAGACGTCCCCGTTTCCCGGGGACAGTCCCCGGATTTGTGAATATGTCCCTGGACAAATGTCATCCCCGGAATGTCCCTGGATTTCATCTAACGTCCTGGGAAACGCAGCAGCGGTAGTCTCAGCAGCCCAGAGCAGTTGGCTCTGTCTGGCTTCAGGAGCTGTTCAGAAGTCCCCATATGATGGTGGTGCAGGGGCTCTAAGATGCAGCTCCCGGGATGCCTCCACCTTCCCTGACCCCAGCAACTCAGCTTCATGCTGCCTATAGGAGTAGTAGTAGTAGAAGAAGAGTTTGGATTTGATATCCCGCTTTATCACTACCCTAAGGAGTCTCCAAGCGGCTAACATTCTCCTTTCCCTTCCTCCCCCACAACAAACACTCTGTGAGGTGAGTGGGGCTGAGAGACTTCAGAGAAGTGTGACTGGCCCAAGGTCACCCAGCAGCTGCATATGGAGGAGCGGAGACGCGAACCCGGTTCACCAGATTACGAGACTACCGCTCTTAACCACTACACCACACTGGCTCTCAGCTCCTACTTGCATGCAAGCAGGAGCGGGGATGGGGATCTCCCAGGCAATGGGAAGCCTCCCTTCCCAGCTGAGGGATCCCCGGCCCTCCTGCTTGCACGCAAGTAGGAATGCCGCTCTTGGCCCTCTTCCACCTTCCATGCCTGACTGCGTACCGTTTCACCACCACCACCACCACTACCACCGAAGAACCAACAACTGAGGGGCTGCCCAGGCTCATGGAGAAAGCAGATAGGAGCCTCGGAGGAAGGGGAAACATAGTGGTTGAGGTCAAGGCAGCAGCCACCCCTCTGCCACCACCATCGCTGCAGCATCAATGTCCCGAACGTGTAGTATTTACTTAAAGTGTCCCCGGATTCATTGAAAAAAAATTGGTAACCTTATTTTAAACAGGTGGGGTGGGGGAGGAGATCTGCTAGAGCATGGGTCAGCAACCTTTTTCAGCCATGGGCCGGTCCACCGTCCCTCAGACCATGTGGTGAGCTGGACCATATTTTGAAAAAAAATATGAATGAATTCCTATGCCCCACAGAAAACCCAGAGATGCATTTTAAATACAAGCACACATTCTACTCATGTAAAAACACCAGGCAGGCCCATTCTACTCATGTAAAAACATGCTGATTCCCGGGCTGTCCGCGGGCCGGATTGAGAAGGCGATTGGGCCGCATCCGGCCCCTGGGCCTTAGGTTGCCTACCCCTGTGCTAGAGTTTCTTTAGCCGTGATTTCTGTTTTGCAAGGGGTTGGACTAGAATGGATGGCCCTTGGTCCAACTCTCCAGTGCTATGATTCTATGATGGAGGAGGAGTCTCTGGCTCCGCTCCATCTTTGAGGGCTGCTGCCACGCACCCTGAGGTGCCTTTCTCAGGGTAGGTATCTCAGGCACAAGTGGTGAGCCTTCCCCGCCCCCTGGGCTTGTCCTCGCTCTCTGCATTTAATGACTCCGGTTATGAACTTGCTCTTTTCTCGCACAGTCTCTGCCAACTGCCACCTCATGACAACCTATCTGTGGCTGCCACACCTGGACTGTAGTTCGGGGTTCATCAAATGCAGACAGTGGCGTAGCTTGGGTTGTCAGCACCCGGGGCAAGGCAAGTAATTTGCACCCCCTAACCCATGGATTTGCGCCCCCTAACCCATGGATTTGCGCCCCCTAACCCTAACCCCCAGATGTTGCGCCCGGAGCGGCCGGGCCCCCCTGCACCCCCCACGCTACGCCACTGAATGCAGAGCAGGTAGAAAACATGTCCTAGGGCCAAGGCCGGTTGGGTCTCAGGAAGAAGGCCTGTCCCATTACCTGCTTTTAAAAGGAGATGATAAGAACCGAAGCCTCCGGCATGCAAAGTATAGTATCCTAGAGTTGGAAGGTTCTCCAAAGGTCATCTAGTCCAACCCCTGCTGAATCAGGAGATCCGCTGCCACGGCATCCCACCACCTTCTGAGACAGTCTGTTCCATGGAGCAACACCTCAGGCCATCGCGATGTTTTGTTTATTTTTATTATGTATTTTGTGCTTTGCATATTGTAACTTTGTGTGGTGCACCACCCTGAGACCTGTGGGTATAGGCAGTATCATAGCTGTCAACATTTCCCTCTTTTGAAGAGAAATTCCCTTATTCCGAATAGGATTCCTCGCAAGAAAAGGGAAAAGTTGACAGCTATGGGCAGTATGCAAACAACAACAACACTCTCAGGTAGCATTTTAAGAGGAACAGCAATGAATGGTGCCCAGTATTCATAAATCATTGTGGTAAGTGATCTTCCTCTTGCAACAGAAACAGAGAAATTATTAACACCGAATTGCAGCAAGATGAGAGAAAGTAGCCAGGCAGGACAGGAACCAGCAATGCCAGCACAGAAGCTAAGGGAAGATAAATAAAGCAGCTATTTTGAGCAGCTCCCCACTAAATCAAGGAAATAAATACAGTGGTACCTCGGGTTACATACGCTTCAGGTTACAGACTCCGCTAACCCAGAAATAGTACCTTGGGTTAAGAACTTTGCTTCAGGATGAGAACAGAAATCATGTGGCAGTGGCACAGTGGGAGGCCCCATTAGCTAAAGTGGTACCTCAGGTTAAGAACAGTTTCAGGTTAAGAACGGACCTCCAGAACAAATTAAGTTCTTAAACAGAGGTACCACTGTACAAATACAGTGATACCTCGGGTTAGAGGTGCTTCAGGTTACAGACGCTTCAGGTTACGGACTTCGCTAACCCAGAAATAATACCTCAGGTTAAGAACTTTGCTTCAGGATGAGAACAGAAATCACAGCGGGAGACCCCATTAGCTAAAGTGGTGCTTCAGGTTAAGAACAGACCTCCAGAACGAAATAAGTTCTTAAGCAGAGGTACCACTGTACAAATACAGTGATACCTCGGGTTACAGGTGCTTCAGGTTACAGACGCTTCAGGTTACGGACTCCGCTAACCCAGAAATAGTACCTCAGGTTAAGAACTTTGCTTCAGGATGAGAACAGAAATCACAGCGGGAGACCCCATTAACTAAAGTGGTGCTTCAGGTTAAGAACAGACCTCCAGAACGAAATAAGTTCTTAAACAGAGGTACCACTGTACTTAACTAACTGACCAGTCCAGTGGTGTAGCGTGGGTTGTCAGTGCCCGGGGCAAGGCAAGTAATTTGCGCCCCCTAACCCGTGGATTTGCGCCCCCTAACCCTACCCCTAACCCCCAGATGTTGCGCCCAGTGCGGCCGGGCCCCCCCCTGCACCCCCCACGCCACGCCACTGGACCAGTCGTGTTGCAGATAGTTCCGTTCTGGTCCCCCCACCAATAAATCTTCGCCCCCCCCCCTAACACATAGCTGCCAACCTTCCCTTTATTGCAGGAAATTCATTGCTGATCCCTTATTTTCGAGGCTGCTGATCCCTTATTTTCAAATTTGAAAGCTGACAGTTATGCCCCAACATAAATCCTGGCTACGCCCAGGGGCGCACACAACAATCAGGAAGACTTTCCGTTTCTGTGAAAACGAAACCTAAAAAGCAGACGTTTCTGGGCAGCCTCCCTTCTCGGTTAAGAGCTCCTCTGGAAGAGGGAAGAGCTTCGTGGGAAGACAAGCATGGCTCAGGGGACCTCAGCGTCCCTCTCCGAGAGCCAGGTAAGACCCTGGACTTGTCCTGGGAGGACTCGGCTGAGTTTCAGGGAACCAGGAAACTCTCGGGGGCATTTACAGCCAAGGCATCCTTCGGAAGCTCTTTCCAGATTTGCCCCACTTCCGTGCCGTGACAAGCGATCAGTTTTTAGGGGGTCCAGCTTTTAGGGGGTCCTCAGTGCACCCTCTCCTCCTTTTCAAGCTACTGCAGCCCAGAGGGAGCTGTTCCTCCCTCTCCATTCCCTTGCCTTCTTTTGCATGGTGGGAAAAGGGAGCGGGGGGGGGGAGAGAGAAGGGGGGAAACTGCAGGACCAGGAAGACGCTCAAGGATTTTAGTGCGCACAGGCAAGGGGGTGGGCAGCAGGAGACCCCGATGCACCCCCCCCCCCGGCCCTGGCGCTGGTCCTGCAAGTGATAAGCTCTAACATAGGAACTTGGGTGGGTGTTAAAAGTAGAGGAGGGGGGGTGAAAGCGAAGGAGGGGGGGAGATATAGAGAATTAAGGACAGGCAGGGGGGAGAAACTCGGTTCAGTAAGGAAACCCAGCCAGATGGACGGGATATAAATAATAAGTTGTTGTTGTTGTTTACAGCTAAATCTACCAAGTTAATGTTTTCTGGACAATATTCAAACCAAAACAAAGCTATCCTCTAAAATTTTCAGTTGTCCAAATTTTGCAATGTTTACAGAAATTTATATTTTAGCAGTGAAAATGAAATGCAAGCATGCATTATGCTGGGAGGAATTGCTTGCAAAAATGTGTGCATTAGTCAAGACTGCATCTACAGATGTGTTTATTCTGAGAAAACTGCACTAAAGTGCTGGTGAATTTTCATGACAATTTTTTTAAAAAAAAAACTACCCACAAATTCCTGCAAAATGTGGAGAACTGGATTTAAGATTGGGGGGGTGAGAAACTGAGGGAAATGAAATTGGCTTCCATCTGTTATACAGGGCTTGGTGGAAGTGAAGAGGGGTCAGAGTCCCTAAGAGGCTCTGAACAGAATCAGTGGCGTAGCGTGGGTTGTCAGCACCCGGGGCAAGGCAAGTAATTTGCGCCCCCTAACCCGTGGATTTGCGCCCCCTAACCCTAACCCCCAGATGTTGCACCCGGTGCAGCTGGCCCCCCCCTGCACCCCCCACGCTACGCCACTGAACAGAATCGATATCACAGTCACCAGCAAATACTCTGTCTTACCCAGGACCAATCTAAAAGTGTTTTGGGAAAAGGCATTTTCATGTCCGCTGTTAGAGGCAGTAAGACTTTGCATACCAGTCACAGGGGGCTGGGAGTTATGCTCATGTCCTACTTGTGGCTTTCACAAAGGCATCTGGTCTTCCACCCTGAGAAGAGGATGCTGAGCTAGATCCACATTCTTACATTCTTGTGTGTCCTTGCAAGAATACCTTCATCTAGGTTTGGTCCTTTTCTTAACTCAGCAGGAAGCTGAAAGTTATCAGGAAATGAGTAATTATTAACTCATTCTGCCTTCTTGCAGTTGTGTTAGGCAATGCTAAGTACATAGTTTCCATTATAAATAATAATTCATGCCCTGCCTCAATGCGAAACTGTAAAAAGGAGAGCTCAGGGGGCATATAAGGTGTTGGGACAGCATCTTATCTTATGCCCAGCCATGTGCCTTAGTGCTCTGATACAACTGCTGGATTGTGTACCTTGTAGCCTGATCTGTGCTTGAGCCAGTTGTGCATTTGGCAACCATGGCAGCTGAGAGGCCAAGTGCCAGAAGAGGCTCCCCTTCTCCAAAGTAGTAGGTAGCCATGTCCTCTGGCTAGAGGATGAGCTCCAAGAGCTGGTACCAGATCAGCAGCCCCCTAAACCCCTGGGCTACTTCAACAAAAGCCGGTTCTGGGCCAGGAGATTCAGCTGCAAAGTGGGGCTTGTGGGATCTCTGATAGACAATGTAGATTCACCTTTGCTTTCCAAAATGTGCAGTTACAGAAAAAATGTCATACAGAAATGTGTAAGCTGGGAGGAATTTGCAACAAAATGCTGATGATTCCCCCACCCCACCCCATTTTCCTATCCCTACTTGAAGCTTAATGGACATCATCCAAACTATTGCCCCTTATCCTTGTTTTTCCACAACAGGAGATGGGTGAATTACAGTTCCTCTTGTGTGAGAGTTGCCATGGGGAAGTTCAGAGCCCCAAACTCCTGCCATGCCTTCACAACCTGTGCGCCCAATGCCTCGAAGAAAACCAGCCCAGTGGTCACTGTGCCATATGCAGATCCCCATACTCTCCCCCTGAACTGAAGCGCAACATGCTCTTTGCAAACCTTCAGTCCCAGCTGAGCATCTTCCAGAAGATCAGCCAAGGCCAAGATTTGGCCTGCAGCTGTAGCTCTGAGAGAGAGGCGGTGTTCTGGTGTTCCGAATGTGACTGGCACTTTTGCGATGGCGTGTGTTTCACAAACCACGAGAGAGTCAAGAAGAACAGCCTCCATGAAGTCAAAACACTGAAGAATCTCCAGGGCATGTCGAGCGCAAAGTTCCTTGCAGAGACCAGAAAGCAAAGTGTCATGAACTGTCCCAAAAAAACCCACAATAACGATGCTGCAAGGTAGGTGGTCCGTTAGCGCTTCATTCTCAGTCTGAGATCCAGGGCCGTCTTAAGCATATCCTGCGCTATGGTGCCAAGATCCCTTCGCCCTCCCCCCCATTTCCAGGGATGTTGACCTTTTCCCAAGCCTCTGCAGGGATCAATCTCCTCCCTCGAAGACTTGGGAAGGAAGCTGCACGCCCCCCAGCCATATGGTTGACGGGGCACAGCTGGCAGGCGTGCAGGGAAAGGGGAGGCCACCGGCAAAGCCGCGCAGGTCCCCCACTCGCTGGGGCGCCCCTGAAAGGCCGGCACCCTGGCACAATGCACCACTAAGCCCAATAGGAAAGACGGCTCTGCTGAGATCTTATTTTGAGTGCCAGGGTTGAGCCCACTGTCCCATCCTCTGCCTGAATGCTTGGGGGTTTCCTACCATGGGTGTCTGGTTGGCCACTGTGAGAATAGGTTGCTGGACTAGATGGGCCATTGGCCTGATCCAGCGGACTGCCTCCAACGGAATCCAACTTCCTGGATTCAGATGGGATGAGGTTTCCTTTTTGACTGTCTGGTCTAATTTTATTTTATATACAAATACAGCAGCATAGAAGCATCAGGTTACATGTATTTATTTAGAGCATTCGTGCCCTGTGGTTGAGCCAGAAATACTCCCAGAACAGATTACATACAATCAAAATGAGCCAGTACCGCAGGTCTATGTGAGTGTCCAGGTTCAGTAAACATTCTTTCCCTCTCCACATGTTTTATGATCAACTCAGTGCCATCAGTATTGGCAATTGTGACAACTTATCTTTTTAAAAAGGACACAGGTGGCACTATGGGTTAAACTACAGAGCCTAGAACTTGCCAATCAGAAGGTGGGCGGTTCAAATCCCTGCGAAGGGGTGAGCTCCTGTTGTTTGGTCCCAGCTCCTGCCAACCTAGCAGTTCGAAATCACGTCAAAGTGCAAGTAGATAAATAGGTGCCACTCCGGCGGGAAGGTAAACGGCATTTCCGTGCGCTGCTCTGGTTCGCCAGAAGCGGCTTAGTCATGCTGGCCACATGACCCGGAAGCTGTACGCCGGCTCCCTCAGCCAATAAAGCGAGATGAGCACCGCAACCCCAGAGTCAGTCACGACTGGACCTATTGGTCAGGGGTCCCTTTACCTTTAGCTTTATCTTTTTAAAAAGAACTAATTTTCGGTGTTACTAGAATTTAAAATAATCATAATGAAAAAACTATTAATAATAATAATAATAATAACTATGAGCCGCGGTCCCAATAACAAAGCCAATGGCGTTTGATTTACAGAGTCTATTGCAATGAGTGTAAGCGGCCCATGTGCGTGGTTTGCGTTACGCTGGACAGCAAACACCAGAGCCAGCACTGCGAAATACAGGACGAAATCAAGCGCATGCAAAACGAGCTGCAGAGCATGCAAAGAGAGCTCAAGAAAAGCAACCACAGTGAAACCTACCGCAGCCTCCAGGAGCTGGTGGCAAGCATGGAGAAGACGAGGAACGAGACGAGGGAGCTGATCCAGCAACAGATTGCCAAGATGGTGAAGGTGCTGCAAGAAAAGGAGGCCAAGTTCCTTGCAGAAGTGGAGGACCAGCACCAGCAACAAGTCAAGGATGTAGAGAGGATGCTCAAGGACGTGGAAGGCCTGGTCAAGAGGATGGCGTCCAGCGAGCAGCTGGTGGAGAAGATGCAGCTCTACGCCTCTGACCAGGTGGTCTTGGAGATGCAACCCTACATCAAAAGTTCATTGGAGAAGCTCAGAGATAACCAGCCACCAGTTGTCAATTTCCAGATCCAAGCGAGGGACTTTGCAGAGGTCAAGTCCCAGCTCCAGGCTCTGTATGAAAGAGTGACAAAGGCCAGAGGTGAGAGTCTTGAAGAGCAATGACTGGCTGGTGTGACTGGGTAGGAGAGGAAGTGAGCCCAGTGGCAGACCAGTGGCCTAGGCCCAGTGGTGGCACCAGGGCAGGACTTCTAAACTGGTTCTTTGCCAGACCAAAGAAATAATCAGAGCCACCTTGTTGGTGTTTCCTCTTACACACCCGCCAGTCAGAAGCTCTCAACATACTGACTGTCGTAGCTCATGTGCAGAGAGATTTCAGCTTTCATAGTATCTAGTTTGAATACTTTCTGCAGCTCATCTCCAGATAGGCAGAACAAAAAGATCTGTGCAGCTGCTGCCCACTTTTTGTGTGACAGATTTGCACAGATTGTAAGAGGTCATACTTTTTGTATGTGGCCATCACTGTGACAAACTTTTGAGTAAAGGAGAGTTGTTTAGCTGGTAGGCTTCAGGGTGGAAGTCTAGAGACCCCATCAACAGAATGAGCAGGAGGGGCTCCCAGAACCACAGGTGAAGGAATGCTCATGACCCATCTCAAAAAGTGCCGCTCATAAGACCATTAAGTCCAGTGTCCGTAGGATTTATGATTATATAGAACAATAAGGATGATTGACAGGCAAAAGTTAAGAAGGTCTTTTCATTAACGCTTTCTGGTGCAAGGATGGTCAGTTTTATAGAATAGTAAAGTTTCAAAGTGAAACACATTCCTTAACGTTTTGTGTAGGAAGATGGAAAACTAACAGAGATATGCCAGTAATGGCTGCAGGATTGAAATACTTGGTGATTCTGTCTCTGAATAGGAACAGACCAGTTTGCTCCATTTTCTAATTCATAATGCCTCACTCTTTTTTAGAAGCTGTCCCAGGTGGACCGGAAACTGCACCCAACCAGGTGAGAGATGCTTTCGCATACATTGGGACTGGCGAACAAGTGAGCCTCCAGACGCTACTGGACTCCAGTTCCCATCAGTCCCAGGCGGCATGGCTCATGGCTAAGGATGATGGGAGTTGTGGCCCTACAAATTCTGGAGGACTGAAGGTTCCTCCGTCTCTGATATTCATCTTGAACTGTCGTCTCCATATTGACAAACTCCAGCTGCACATATGAGGGATATTTTCAGAAAAGCCACGCAGGAGAGAAAAGAGAGAGTTCAAGGGAGAAGCTGACAGTTCAACCATTGGATAGCGAATGGGGTTAGATAGGCAGGGCAACTTGCTTTCGAATCTTTGAGCGGAAGTGAAATCCTAGCAGGGGCTGAATGGCTTGGAAAATATGGTCATAGAATTAGAATTCTAGAGTTGGAAGAGCCCCTGAGGGTCATTGTCATGACTGAGTTGAATAGGATCCAAAATGCAGCAGTCTGATTGGTCCTAGAACAATAGGATTCAGAATGCAGCAGTCTGATTGGTCCTAGAACAATAGGATTCAGATTGCAGCAGTCTGATTGGTCCTAGAACAATAGGATCCAAAATGCAGCAGTCTGATTGGTCCTAGAATAATAGGATCCAAAATGCAGCAGTCTGATTGGTCCTAGAATAATAGGATCCAAAATGCAGCAGTCTGATTGGTCCTAGAATAATAGGATCCAAAATGCAGCAGTCTGATTGGTCCTAGAACAATAGGATCCAAAATGCAGCAGTCTGATTGGTCCTAGAACAATAGGATTCAGAATGCAGCAGTCCTAGAACAATAGGATACAGAATGCAGCAGTCTGATTGGTCCACAGGAGCCACCCAATCCAGCTCTAGTGGAAGTGAATCCGCAACCTGATTGGCCTACAGGTGAATCCCGGAATTAGCCAATCACGTGGGGCCCATTGTGTAAATAATGTGTATAAAGCAGATATTGTGGGGGAACTTCCATTCCTCCTCACCACTGAATAAAGAGCATGAATAAAGAGCTGAAATCTACTATGAAGAAAGAGCATGAAATCCACTCTCGACTCCGAGTATTTTCAGTCATCTAGTCAAAGGCAGCTCACAGATAAAACAGAAACAGCTAAAAACTGGGGAGGGGAACATCCTTAAAAACAGTGTGCGCTTGTGTGTCTATTAAGATATACAGATCTTTGCAATAAAAACACCCCAACACCAGTCCTTTCCTTAAAAACAGGCAGTTTCCAAAAGCCTGTTGGAACAAGAGAGTCTTCGTCTGCCATCAAATTGGGCTGCTTAAAATCCTCTGTAAACAGTGTGTGTCGTGAACTAAGATTTTGTGCCTCACTGTGGAAACCTTCACAGAGTGTTCAGAACACAATTAGATACACACATTGGAAGTGACTCCTCACATTTTGGACCTCTGGGGTGGGAGGGAGTGGAGCCTTCACCTTGCTACTGTTTTATTATAAACACTACCACAAATAGTTAACTTCAGAGTATTCATGTGATAATAGAGGGAGTTTTCTCTATTAAAACACTCATAAAACTGTTTGCATTACCCATCCGCAGAGAGGGTGTGAAAAACAGCCTCCCCGCCATCGCCTTAATGTGGTGGCCAGAAAGACAGATGCCAGCGACCCAGATAGCCCCAGTAGCAGCAGCAGCGCAAGCACCAGTAATCTGGTAAGTCAGAAAGCACAATTCCCCTCCCTCTGTTCCTCCTCCGCTGTCCTGCATTCTCTGGTTGTGACGAATGTGGGAAGGGGGCTTCCTTCTAGGTGTGTGTGTGTGTGTGTGTGTGTGTGTGAGAGAGAGAGAGAGAGAGAGAGAGAGATTGGAACAGTAAAAATGTGGGGTAATGCATACGTCTGGAATTTCCTGGTAAAGGTAAAGGTACCCCTGACCGTTAGGTCCAGTCGCAGATGGTTCTGGGGTTGTGCGCTCATCTTGCGCTATAGGCTGAGGGAGCCGGCGTTTGTCTGCAGACAGCTTCCAGATGATGTGGCCAGCATGACTAAGCCGCTTCTGGCGAACCAGAGCAGCGCACGGAAACGCCGTTTACCTTCCCGCTGCAGCGGTACCTATTTATCTACTTGCACTTGACGTGCTTTCGAACTGTTAAGTGGGCCAGGAGCTGGGACTGAACAATGGGAGCTCACAGGGATTCGAACCGCCGACCTTCTGATCAGCAAGCCCTAGGCTCTGTGGTTTAGACCACAGCGCCACCCACGTCCCTGGACATACGCATAATACTGCAGTTGGAAGCAGTTTCCGGGTGGAAATTGCAAAAATGCCAGTCGGATGGCAACCCTTGTCGGCAGTGTCGGTTTGGGCAACTTTCTTTAAATTAGCTTTAAAGCTCAACAGCTTCAGGCCAACCCCCCCACCCCCCCCAAAGCTCAATAACGTTTGCGTCTGGATTTTATGGCAACACTGTATGATGTGGAAGAATCAGAGGGCTCATCTATACTTCCAATACTTCTCAACCATATTCTGTACTGATTTATTATCCTGTGTCCAATACCTGATTTTGTTAAAATCAGTTAAGATTTTTATTAAAGTTTTGTTGTGATACAGTAAGGTATAGAAAACGAATGTAAATAAAAAACAGAAACAGCTACCAAAAGTAAAAATAGAATACGGAGCCCTCTCTTAAAAGTAGTTCTCTCATCTCTCACCCTGGGAAACCGGCACTTCCCAGTTTCTCATCCAGCGTCCTCCATCAACTATTTTCCATGGCATGCAGTCCCTGGACACTAATAAAGATCCCAGACATAGGACTTGAAAGATATAAGAACAGAAAATGAAGAAGAGAAGGGGGAAGGGATAAAAAGAAAGAAGCAGGAAGAAGAAAGGAAGGGGGGGGGAGAAAAGAAAAAGAAACAAATAAAAATAAAACAGACTTCCGATTTTCCATCTTCCAGTTACATCAATAAGTTATTTAAGATATGCACTCCATGATAGCATCCATCTTCTCCACTTTCTGTTAAACAATATTTCTTTTAAATTCAAATGTCTCAGAATCACTCATTTCTTTTCCCTACAAAAATGCAAAGAGCCCAAAGTAGTAGTATTAATAATATAGTAGTAAATGCAACTGTGTTCAAAGATTAAAACCTCTCAGCTGTAAGATCAAGGGGGAATTTGGTTCATTTTTTATTAGGGGACAGGTCGCCTTAACATTTCTGAAGAAGATGGCCTGCATTGTCTTTAGAGTGGCATTTTCAATGAGAAATATTTGTGGGCCTAAGTTGAATTCTTCAGAAGAGCAAATTTTTATTAGATGGAATGTCTAACTTTAACGATTATTTTAACTGCGTAATATTTTTGTATGTGTGGTTTTGGGGGTTTTTTTGTATCTCACTTTGTAGTGGCTTTCGCTGCACAAAGGAATTAATTAATTAATGGCCATATCATCCTATTCCGTGCTCTTGTCTCCCAGGGCCACCTCCCGAAGTCGCCAGCAAAGAGGAACTATGCCTACCTGGAAAGGGCTGTCCAGACCCCTACAAAAGTGGTGAAAATGGAACATGATGATGATGGTGGTGCCAGATCCAGGCAGCTGCCTAGCAACAGGAGGCTGGAACAAACTTGGACCAGTTCTCAATCTCCAGGATGCTCCCCTTCCACAGGGAGCAGGGACAAGGGAGGAGAAGGCATGGACAGCTCAAAGTGCCCCCCCATGTCTGACCCAGAGCTGTCTGAGCCAGGTACAGACAGAAGCTGCTGTTTTACTCAGGGATTCTTAAGACCCAGTCACACATTTTTGATATCTTTTTTGAGAGGGGCAGGATACTAATGGCTTCTCATCGTGAGAAGTGAGCTTCTCATTGTGAAATCGACAGCCTAAAGAAGGCTGAATTGTTTAATCCATGTATTTTTATTTTTCTGTGGCATTCATATCCCACCTTTTTCGCCAAGGAGCTCCCCACCTCCCCATTCTTAGGCTGAAGGGCAGGGACTGGCCTCAGGTTACCCAGTGAGCTTCATGGCTGAGTAGGGACTTGAACCCTGGTCTCTCCCCGGTCATCGTCTGACCAACTACTACACCATGCTAGCTCTCAAATAGTAACATTGGTATGTCGCCAGCAGGATTTGAACCCGTGGGGCAAGATCCCAGTGGATTTCTAATCCATCGCCTGAACCACTTGGCCACCAAGTGTGAGGAACCTGGTGCCCTGCAAATGTCGTTGAACTACAACTCCCACCCACATCCCTGACCATTAAAATCTAACAGCCTCTGGAGGGATGCGGTCTCCCTACCCCTCGTTTAATCAGTCAGGTCATGTAGTGGATTGAAACCTTCTCTATTGATTAAAAAGCACCAACAATCAAACAGGTTTTCAAAAATACAGTGGTACCTCAGGTTACATACGCTTCAGGTTACAGACTCCGCTAACCCAGAAATAGTACCTCGGGTTAAGAACTTTGCTTCAGCATAAGAACAGAAATTGTGCGGCGGCAGCGGGAGGCCCCATTAGCTAAAGTGGTGCTTCAGGTTAAGGACAGTTTCAGGTTAAGAACGGACCTCTGGAACGAATTAAGTTCTTAACCCGAGATACCACTGTATATATTTTTAATACAGGTACATACACAAATCTCGGAAGAAGCATTACCTGAAAGAAAGGCAGGAATGCCTCTTTTAAACTGGAGCCAGCTGTGAGAGAAGTGTGCCTCGTCCAAAAATAAAAATGTGTTTGTTTGTGTGTACAGTGGTACCTTAGGTTAAGAACTTAATTCATTCCGGAGGTCCGTTCTTAACCTGAAACTGTTCTTAACTTGAGGTACCACTTTAGCTAATGGGGCCTCCTGCTGTTGCCTCGCAATTTCTGTTCTCATCCTGAAGCAAAGTTCTTAACCTGAGGTACTATTTCTGGGTTAGTGGAGTCTGTAACCTGGATCGTCTGTAACCTGAAGCGTCTGTACCCGAGGTACCATTGTATATTGAAACTTAACATTAGAAAGTGCTTTTTGATACTAGGAGCAACTTGGCATTGGGAAAGGGCAGCGCAGAAGGCTAGCCTTCATTGGATGTCCGGCTTTTCTCTTGCAGGTGATGCTCCTGTGAGCATTTCCTCGGGAGACGAAATCACCGACGACGAATCTGTGGTGAGTGCAGAGACCCAGGTGCTGCCACGCTGTCGCATGGTGCCCTCCTCACTGCCTTCTGGACAACGGAGTCCCTTGTGAAGGCCGTGGTCTCACAGCACGTTGGTGGCCCTTTTCACCTATACAGAATAATAAAAGAGCAATCCTTTTCTTGCACCTGATTGTGACATAGGCGCAGCGAAGCAAACCTTCGATGTTCGTAGAATTGCAGAGTTGGAAGGGACCCCACGGGTCATCTAGTCCAACCCCCTGCAATGTAGGAATCTCAGCTAAAGTATCCAAGACAGATGGCCAGCCAACCTCTGCTTAAAAACCTCCAAGGAAGGAGAGTCCACCACCTCCTGAGGGAAATTGTTACACTGTCAAACAGCTCTCACTGTCAGAAAGTTCCTCCTGATGTTTAACCAGAATATCCCTTCTTGTAACTTGAAGCCATGGGTTTGAGTCAGTGACGGATTTACGTATAAGCTAAACAAGCTATAGCTTAGGGCCCCACTCTCTTGCCCCCTCAAAAATAAACTTCTTCTTAATTGTATTTCACTATTAATATACTTCTACTTAATTGTATTTCAGTTCAACAATTACTTGGATAAAATACATATTTTGATATGTGCAAATGGCTTTAGTTACCTATTAGGTCCATAAATTACCAAAGAGCATATGTTCAACACAGGAAAAACCAGCAACAATTTGTTGTTGACAAAGGACAGCTGGACATATAAAGGGCCCCATTATCTTCAGTAGCTTAGGGCCTCATCAAACCTAAATCCGGCCCTGGTTTGAGTCCTACCCTCCAGAGCAGGAGAAAACAAGCTTGTTCTATCCTCCATGTGACAAGCCTTGAAATATTTGAAGATGCCTATCATATTTCCTTTCAGTCTCCTCTTTTCCAGGCTAAATATACCCCGCTCCTTCAACCACTCCTCATAAGGCTCAATTTCCAGACCCTTGATCATCTTGGCTGCCCTCCTCTGCACATGTTCCAGCTTGTCAACATCCTTCTTAAATTGTGGTGCCCAGAATTGGACACAGTATTCCAGGTGTGGACTAGAGTGGAACTGTTCCTTGCCTTGATCTGGGCACTAGCCTACAATAGAATTCCCCATTTTTGCTGCTGCATCACACTGTTCATTCATGCAAAGCTTGTGGTCTCCCAAGACCCCTGGATCCTTTTCACATGTACTGCTAGTAAGCCAGGTGTCCCTCCATCATATATTTGTGCATCTGGTTCCTCCTGCCTAAGTGCAGAACATTTGTACCCATTGAAATTCATTTTGCAAGTTTAAGTCCAGGTCTCCAATCTATGAATCCAGAGTCTGTCTTCTGCGGCATTGACTACCCTTCCCAGGTTGCTGTCACCTGCAAGTTTGATGAGCACCCCCTCAATTCCTTCATCCAAGTCATTTATAAAGATGTTTAACAACAACGGGCCCAGGACAGAACCCTGCGGCACCATTTGTCACTTTTCCCCAGAATGAGGAGGAATCACCTTAATGGTCCACTTTGTAAATCAGCCGAAAGGTGATGTTTGAATACAAAAATCTTACTCGTGACATTTTTCCTGCAATTCCTAGGGGTTTGGACCAGATGACCTTTGGGGGCAGGGCCAGATTTATGTATAAGCTAAACAAGCTATAGCTTAGGGCCCCACTCTCTTGGGGCCCTCCCAAAATGTACTTCTTAATTGTATTTCACTGTTAACATACTTCCTAATTGTATTTCAGTTCAACAATTGCTTTGATAAAATACATATTTTGTTATGTGCAAATGGCTTTAGATACCTATTAGGTCCATAAATTACCATATAGAATATATCCAACACAAAAAACAGCAGCAATTTGTTGTTGACAAAGGACAGCTGGACATATAAAGGACCCCATTACCTTCAGTAGCCTAGGGCCTCATCAAACCTAAATCTGGCCTTGCTTGGGCGTATCTTCCTTCTCGACAGTTCTGTGATTCTGCAAATAAAATCTTGTTAGTCTTTTAAGTTGTCACAGTGCTCTTTTTTCTGGGTCGGGGTTGCAGTGGTTGTGGCTGGGGGAGGGAGGTGAGTCAGTGGCCCATAATCTCTGAAGTGTCCCCCCCCCACTTGTCTGTCTTCTCGCCAGGAATCTAGCTTGCTACGGGACATCAGGAACAGATCACAGAATAGCCAGGAAGAATGCCTGAGGCAGGAATTTCAGTTGGGGCAAGGGACCATGGTGTTCTTCGACCTGAAGCTTCTACGTAAGGGGCTGAGAGCCACTTTTGAAATCAGATACTGCAAAATTATCGCTTGGGAAGAAGGGGTGGGGGAGAAATTCAGTTCGGTTTGCATTTGAAGGCAAATCTACTTGGTTTGCAATTTCCAAAACAATGCATAAAACGAAACCCAGCCATCCTGCAAAGTCTGCGCTTCTGCACAGTCTGAATTTCGCAGTGCAGTTATCCAGCCAAGTCACGTGCACAAAATTGCATATCCCAGGGTAAAGTGTGCATAAAAACACACATACATTGCTAAAAAGGATATATAATAATAATAATTTATTATTTGCACCCCACCCATCTGGCTGGGTCTCCCCAGCCACTCTGGGTGGCTTCCAACAAAGATTAAAAATACATTAAAATGTCACACATTAAAAACTTCCCTAAACAGAGCTGCCTTCAGATGTCTTCTAAATGTCAGGTAGTTGTTTATCTCTTTTACATCTGATGGGAGGGCATTCCACAGGGCGGGCACCACCACCGAGAAGGCTCTCTGCCTGGTTCCCTGGAACCTCACTTCTCACAGCAAGGGAACTGCCAGAAGGTCCTTGGCACTGGTCCTCAGTGTCCGGGCTGGACGATGGGGGTGGAGACACTTCTTCAGGTATACAGGACCGGGGCCGTTTAGGGCTTTAAAGGTCAGCACCAACACTTTGAATTGTGCTCGGAAACGTACTGGGAGCCAATGTAGGTCTTTCAGGACCGGTGTTATGTGGTCTCGGCAAGCACTCCCAGTCACCAGTCTAGCTGCTGCATTCTGGATTAGTTGTAGTTTCCGGGTCACCTTCAAAGGTAGCCCCACGTAGAGTGCATTGCAGTAGACCAAGCAGGAGATAACTAAACCATGCACTACTCTGGCAAGACAGTCTGCGGGCAGGTTGGGTCTCAGCCTGCGTACCAGATGGAGCTGCTAGACAGCTGCCCTGGACACAGAATTGACCTGTGCTTCCATGGACAGCTGTGAGTCCAAAATTACTCCCAGGCTACGCACCTGGTCCTTCAGGGGCACAGTTACCCCATTCAGGACCAGGGAGTCCTCCACACCAGCCCGCCCCTGTCCCCCAAGAACAGTACTTCTGTCTTATCAGGATTCAACCTCAATCCATTATCTGCCATACATCCTCCAACCGCCTCCAGACACTCACACAGGACCTTCACTGCCTTCACTGGTTCCGATTTAAAAGAAAGGTAGAGCTGGGTATCATCTGCATATTGATGGACACCCAGCCCAAACCCCCTGATGATCTCTCCAAGTGGTTTCATGTAGATATTAAAAAGCATGGGGGAGAGGACAGAACCCTGAGGCACCCCACAAGTGAGGGCCCAGGGGTCTGAACACTCATCCCCCACCACCACTTTTTGGACACGGCCTAGGAGGAAGGAGTAGAACCACTGTATAGCAGTGCCCCCAGCTCCTCTAGATGGTCCCGAAGGATATTATGATCAACTGTATCAATAGCCGCTACAAGAAAGTCTTATATTAGGGAAAACTGGTTTGCAGAAATGTGCAGATTGGACAAAACTCTGCACACAAATGTGTAGATGAGGAGAGATTTGAACTAAAATGTTGGTGGCTTTTCATGAGGAGTTTGTCTTTTTAAAAAAACTACAAACTGATGTGGAATTGTGGAGAACCAAACCTAAGACTGGAAAAAGAGAAACCGAGAGAAACCAAAATTGGCATATGTTCCTATCCCTACCTGGGAGTGAAGGGAGAGGCTGGCGTATTAGAGGGGCATCGGGAAAGGGGCTGCTCACCTGCTGCCCTCCTTCCAGCAGGGAAGATGCTACCAACGTTTTCTTCTTCCAACATACATTCCAATGAGAGCACAAGCTGCTATCAGATCAGATCAGCCTTCTGTTTTCCAGTGGTGCCTAGCCAGGTGTCACAGGGGAAATCCACAAGTACCTGATGATGCCACAAACCCACCTTGACTTGGAGGCTCAGTCAGGGCAAGTAGAATCCTGACAAGACTCAGGTCCTGTGGCAGGTGGCCTGTTCCGGCAGGTGGGTGTGTTTGTCATGCACATACCCTTGAAAGTCTGGGGTGCTCCGACATTGGGAGCCCCTTTCCCCAACTTTGTGGAAAGGGATAGCCTGGCCACCTTATGGTTAGATTACTGTGATGTTCTTTACGTGGGACTGCCCTTGAAGATACTTTGGGGACTGCAGCTAGCGCTAAAGTATTTTCGTAAGGCCCTTTGAGGTTTCCTCCAATCAAGCAGTGTGTAAATTTTACGAAATAGTTAAATAATAATATAATAATAATTTATTATTTATACCCTGCCCATCTGGCTGGGTTTCCCCAGCCACTCTGGGCGGCTTCCAATTGAATGTTAAAAACAATACAGCATCAGACATAAAAAAAACTTCCCTAAACAGGGAATCCTGTTGTCTTCAGTTATCTTTCAAAGGTAAAATAGTTGTTTATTGCCTTGACATCTGCTGGGAGGGCGTTCCACAGGGCAGGCGCCACTACCGAGAAGGCCCTCTGCCTGGTTCCCTGTAACCTCACTTCTTGCAGCGAGGGAACCACCGGAAGGCCCTCAGCGCTTGACCTCAGTGTCCGGCCTGGACGATGGGGGTGGAGACGCTCCTTCAGGTATACAGGGCTGAGGCCGTTTAGGGCTTGAAAGGTCAGCACCAACACTTTGAATTGTGCTCGGAAACGTACTGGGAGCCAATGAAGATCTTTCAGGACCGGTGTTATATGGTCTCAGCGGCTGCTCCCAGTCACCAGTTTAGCTACCGCATTCTGGATTAGTTGTAGTTTCCGGGTCACCTTCAAAGGTAGCCCCACGTAGAGCGCATTGCAGTCTCAGTCACCAATCTACTGTAGCTGCCACATTCTGGATTAATAAAGAGGTATAAGGGCGCTTTAAATGCATGGTGGTGATCTGAGCTTACCTATGGTCTTTCTAGCTACAAGGTATGCTGATGGTCACTAACTCAGGTGGTTTCTAAGGGGGGAGGAGCAAGGGTATTGCAAGGCACTTAAAAGATGCAGGAGCACAGATTCATGACACCCGCTGATTGGCCTCTGAGCAAACCAGATAACCACAGTGAATATGTTTGTAGGGAAGCGGAAGGAGATCAGATGCTCTCACACACACACCCTGGCGTTGCCTTCTAAAAATACCCTTAAAGCTCGGGAGGAATAGGTCAGTCTATCAATGGCATATGGCTACCTAGAACGTAAGAGCCTGCTGCGTCAAGCCAGTGTCCCATCCAGTCCAGCATTCTGTTCTCACAGTGGCCAACTAGATGCCTGTGGGAAACCTGCAAGCAGAATTTGAGCCCAAGAGCAACTCTCCCCTCCTGCTCTTTCCAGCAGCTGGGATTCAGAAACATCACTGCTTCCAACACTAGAGATAGAGCAGAGGCATCCTAAAGGTAAAGGGACCCCTGACCATTAGATCCAGTCATGGCCGACTTTGGGGTTGCGGCGCTCATCTCTCTTTACTGGCTGAGGGAGCCAGCGTACAGCTTCCGGGTCATGTGGCCAACATGACTAAGCCGCTTCTGGCAAACCAGAGCAACGCATGGAAACGCCGTTTACCTTCCCACTGGAGCAGTACCTATTTATCTACTTGCACTTTGACGTGCTTTCGAACTGCTAGGTTGGCAGGAGCAGGGACCGAGCAACGGGAGCTCACCCCATCACGGGGATTTGAACCGCTGACCTTCTGATCGGCAAGTCCTAGGCTCTGTGGTTTAACCCACAGCGCCAGAGGCATCCTGGCTAGTAGCCATTGGCAGCCCCCTCCCCCTCCGTGCATTTGTCCAGTTCTCTTTAAAAGGCACTGAAATGGGTGACCATCCCTGCCTCCTGAGGATGCAAGTGCCACAATCTGAATCTGTGCCGTACGAAGGAGGACTTCGTTTCTCTGTCCTGAATCTTTCAGCATTCCACTTCAAAGAGAAAAACAACTACCAGACTTTTAGAAGACATCTGAAGGCAGCCCTGTTTAGGGAAGCTTTTAATGTTTAATAGGTTATTGTATTTTAGTGTTCTGTTGGAAGCCGCCCAGAGTGGCTGGGGAAACTCAGCCAGATGGGCGGGGTATAAATAATAAATTATTATTATTATCATCATCATCATCCATTAATTCATGTTTTGAGAGAGGGGGAAAGACTTTTCTCTATTGACTTTCCTTATGCCATAGTTGGAGGCGGTTTGCCACTGAACCCCAACTCAGCCATGAAGCTTTCTGGATGACTTTGGGTTAGTCCCTGCCTCTCAGCCCAACCTACCTCATAGGGTTGTTGTGTGGGATTAAATGAGACGGGGGGAGAACCATGAAGAAAAGAAGGTGGGGTATAAATGCAGTAAATAAATGATAATAAATAAATCAGTAACCCATTTGGCCTGGCTTCTTGCCTGAAATAACCTGATGGCCCTTGAGTAATATTTATTTACAGTGGTATCTCGGGTTAAAGATGCTTACAGACTCTGCTAACCCAGAAATAGTACCTTGTGTTAAGAACTTTGCTTCCAGGATGAGAACAGAAATTGCATGGAGGCAGCGGGAGGCCCCATTAGCCAAAGTGGTACCTCAGGTTAAGAACAGTTTCAGGTTAAGAACGGACCTCCGGAATGAATTAAGTTCTTAACCCGAGGTAATAATAATAATAATAATAATAATAATAATAATAATAATAATAATAATAATTTTATTTATATCCTGCCCTCCCCAGCCGAAGCCGGGCTCAGAGCGGCTAGCATCAAATGTATAATACATTAACATAAAATCAGACAATTAAAATACATCCTCAAATCAGATCAGGATCAGAATAAAATCCAATCAGATGGCAACCCACAGATTAGGGTTGGGGACCTTAAATGCTCACCAGGCCCAACTGTTTGTGCTGAAATTATATGGGCCTGTGAGAAAAATTGGGAGGCCACTTTCATGCAAGTTCTTATGAAAGGGGAGAGGGAGTCAGACTGAACCCTGACCAAAGGTCTGGCAGAACAGCTCCGTCTTGCAGGCCCTGCGGAAAGATGTCATGTCCTGCAGGGCCCTGGTTTCTTGTGACAGAGCGTTCCACCAGATTGGAGCCACAGCCGAAAAAGCCCTGACTCTAGTTGTGGCCAACCTAACCACTGTATTTGTGATGTGCATGCCTCTGTGCTCAATCTGGACTAACCTCCTCTCACTGCTCTTTCAGCGGGTGACATCCTGCACCTGGTTGCCCTAGCAGAAGAAGAATACTGCTGCTCTGTCATGATCCGGCCGCTGTTGCCTTCCTCTGGCGGAGACGCAAGAAGCAAATTCTCTGAGACTGGGCTGGAGGGGTTCTTTGACTACGTCTGCTCCCTCTCCCTGCCCATTTTGGTGGGGTACGACATCTGGTCTGTGGACCATCTCCCAGCCCTGGTTGGCGCCCTGCAAGCTATCAACAAGGAGGAAAGATTTGAAGCCTCCATCTTTGGTTTCATCGATGCCTTGCCCCTCATTAAGGAGAAGGTCCCAGAGTTGCCCAGCTACACGCTGAAAAGCCTGGACGACACATATCGCTGGGGCGACCTGAACGACACTCGGGCCGACGACTGCGCCAAGGCCCTGAAGGATTTGTGTACTGTCTTGGAGGTTAACCCTGTGATGGAGAGAAGGACAGTCATTGCCTACTCCAACATACGGTCCTACGCCTCCCTGCAACCCCTCCTGTCGCAGAAGCTCCTCTCTGAGCCCTCTGCAAAAACCTTGGCGCTGCACAATGTCTGCCTTTCCATGCTCCAGCACATCTACCAAGAAGACCCAGAAAGGGGGCTGAGCAAGTTGTGCAGGTTCCTGAATCGCCACCGAAAGGACACGGAGGAGAAAATCCAAAAGCTGAGCAAGATTCGCTTCTACTTCCAACAACTGCAATTCGGCTTCTTGGCATCGGCTGCCGGCAGCAACCTCCTAGAATCTCAGAACTGGAAGGGACCCACGAGTCATCTGGTCCAACCCTCTGCAATGCAAGAACCGCATCTGAAGAATCCCTGACCATCCAACCTCTGCTTAAAAACCTCCAAGGAAAGAGCGTCCATCGCCTCTCATGGGAGTCTGTTCCACTGCTGAACAGCTCTTGCCATTTTTGCGGATGTTTAGTCGGAATCTCCTTTCTTGTGACTTGAAGCCATTGCCTCATGTCCGACCCTCCAGAACAGCAAATTCTACAATTCTATGCTTTTACCATGTTAATGAAATAAGTACTAATGCTTTTTTTTTACTAAAGCACATCTTTATTTTGCAATTAAGCAATTAAGATCCACAAGTAAACTATGTTTTTTCCTTCAAGTTTGTACCTAGACAACTATTTGTCAATCAAAATGCAATCAGGGAACCATAACAGAAATACTCAATCTGGCCCAAGCATAAAGATAAGGGAGGAAAATTAACTCAGTCAGCCTGTAACATCCTTCCATGCAGCTGCATGAGTTGATAAGGTTCAGCCATTATCACCAACCTCTGGGCCATAGTTGTCAACTTTTCCCTTTTCTTGCGAGGAATCCTATTCGGAATAAGGGGATTTACCTTAAAAAAAGGCAAACGTTGACAGCTATGCTCTGGGGTTGACTCATCTCAGCACTGGAGTTTAATTTGCAAGTCCAGCTGAAACCTTTTGAGTAAACCTATCTTTGTCCTCTAGTCTAGGACAGGGATGGGGCCCCTGTGGCCACCCAGATGTAGCTAAACTAAAACTCCCACCATCCCTGACCACTGGATACTCTGGGCAGGGTTCATGGGAGTTGAGAGTCCAACAACATCAGGTCCCCAAACTTTCCTACCCCATCCTAGAAAATGGCCCACAGGGCAACCCTGTATGTCTACTCGGAAGTAAGCTCATTGAGTTTAATGAGACTTACTCTCAGGTAAGTGTGTGCAGGATTGGAGACTAAATGTTGTATCTCAACACCTGAAGAGCACAACCAGATTGTTTGCCCGTTCCTTTGTGATTCCTGATTCCTGGCAGGCAGTAATAGCTGTGGGCTGTCAATGAGAGAATTTCAGGAGGTGCTGATTTTCTCTGCCTTCCAGCCCTACAGTTTGGTAATTCTACAATGCAACAGATCACCCTAATGCAGATATAGCAGCCAAACCAATTTAATATCGCAGCTCCAGACTACGTCAGTTCAAAAGCAGTTTCAGAACGGTTTCAGTTTCAGAACCCTTTTAAATGTATGTGGCGGGTGGAGCTATTAGTTTCGTATTGTTCTTATTTTTACTTTGCATTCTGTGTTTTTTATATTGTATTTTTATGTTGTGAACCGCCCTGAGATCTACAAATGAAGGGTGCTATATAAATTTAATAAACAAAAATAATAATAATAAATTCACGGACTAGTTGACCTCCATTTGCTGTCTGCTACAGCTTTCCCCAACAAGCACTGACTTGCACCTGAGACTAATTTTAGTTCCTTCCTTTTTCCCTCCAGAGTTTGCATTTAGCACAAGGTGTGTTTGGGTTCCTCGTTACCTGAGTCAGGTGAGAGTGGACTTTGGGGGTGGGATATAAAGGTTTGCAGAGAACAGTTGTGTTTGTTGCTGGATTTCTTGAAGAAGCAAAATGGGGTTTGGGGCGAACTTGGCTGTTGTCTTGCTCTGCTGGGGGGTTGCTTCTTATGACCCCTGGCAGTTTGCTCCGAGGAATTCAATTTGGAGAACTTCCAGGCCTGTGTCCCCAGCTCCCTCCTGGCCTGAGTCCTCTCCCTGGGCTTGGGTTGATGCTTCCCAGGTGAGAGCGTTGTCCTACCTTGCCCCTGTGGCTGTGCAGTGTGGAGAAGCCCAAGTGGTACTAACAGTGAACAGGGACCTGTTTGGGACTGGAAGGCTCATCCAGGCAACTGACCTCAGCCTGGGCTCCTCGGGCTGCCACTACACCTCCTATGATGCTGCCAAAGATGTAGTGATCTTCGACGTTGGGCTCCATCAGTGTGGCAGCATCCTGCAGGTAACTCTGTATTAATTACCCTTGTTGACCTATCCTATGCATGTTTCTGCATTTGTTTCCAGGATAGTTAAATGGCTTTGCCTGGGGTCCGGTTAAGAGGCCTAATTCTTACCCATCAGGTTATTGTGACACTGGCTACCCTGGGTTCTTTGAAACTACAATAGGTTCTGTGAAATGCTGAGATCCTGAATAGTTTAAACCTGGGGGTAGGAACATGGTGTCTTCACATGTGAACCAAATCAAATTCTTCCTCCATTCCTTGTTGCTCCTCCTCCTCTGCATCACCTGAAGGCTAGTCCTGAGGTTTGCACTTTTTTAATCTTTGGATTCAGCCAACAGCTATTTCACTTTGTGCAGTTGCTTGTTAGCGGGCTTTGGCATGCAAATTTGAAAGGGAGAATATAAACTGCACAAGGCTTTCTAGCTGAAATCTAGATAAAGGTACAGTAAAGGTAAAGGGACCCCTGACCATTAAATCTAGTCATGGATGACTCTGGGGTTGTGGCGCTCATCTTGCTTTATTGGCCGAGGGAGCCGACATACAGCTTCCAGGTCATGTGGCCAGCATGACTAAGCCACTTCTGGCGAACTAGAGCAGCACACGGAAACACCATTTACCTTCCCGCCGGAGCAGTACCTATTTATCTACTTGCACTTGATGTGCTTTCAAACTGCTAGGTTGGCAGGATCGGGGACCAAACAACAGGAGCTCACCCCATCATGGGGATTCGAACCGCCGACCTTCTGATCGGCAAACCCAAGGCTCAGTAGTTTACACCACAGTGCCACCTGCATCCCTGAAATCTAGATACAGTAAAAGGGCTCTATTGGGAGACTTGGATTGGGTTCTGTGGATCATTATCTGTCTGAAGCATTCTGGCCTGATATCATTCCCAATGGACTCCAAGAATTCCAAGCACATCCTTGGTCCAAGTGTTTGTAAACAGTAGCTGAAACAATCTCAAATGTCGTCCTGCACAAAAATTCCCTCCTGCTTTTAATATTTTATATTGCAACTTCATTTTTAAAAAATCGAATTGATTTACAACAGTTGGATAGATACAAAGTCACAAATCACCAGCTGACTTTTACAGAACATTAATTTTTCTGCATTAGCCTGTCAGCAAATGTTTTTTTCCAACTAGGATATCTTCTGAATTGCTATTAGCAGAGCATTTCACAGGACTGGGCCTGTGACACAAAATGCTTGGTTTCTCCCAAGTATTCATTTTTCAGCAAGCCAGTTTTTTTTCTAGGGAGGGGGAAGGCTTTTTATTTGTTGCTATTGTTGGACATTGGGTAGTCAAACTTTCTCTAATCCACCGCAAAGCATCTAGACAATCTTCCTTAAAAAAAAAATTCCAAAACCAAAAAAATAAAAATTGCAAACAAATTCAACATCCATATTCATTTTCTAACATAAACCTATTACATAGTTAATGAAATATACCTAATTACTCTAAACTTCTCTTTGCTGTATACAAATATAACAGTTAGAAATTTTATATTAAAGCTTTTATATTATAAATATTATTTCAAATTCCCCTATACCCGCCGTTCCCCTTCACCCATGTGTGATCTTTTTTTCCCCTTCTTCCATCTTGTTGTGGTGTTATAATTCTTTTATCATTTCCTTGCTCACCCCTCCACGTTTTACACGTTATCTATTAATATTCCAGTTCCGGAACCATATTTTTTCATACATTCCTTCACTCCCTCCCACTCTTTAATTATTGTGATTTGAATGGCCTCTAATAGTTGCCGTCATTTTTGCCATTCTAATAATGATGGTACCAGCATCTAGACAATTTTCCTGAAGCTCCTGCAGTACTTCTGCCCACCTGTGGTCTTAAATTATCCTTGGACTAAAAGTACACAATGAGGCTCAATGGGTCGTCTTGCATTCCCTCCTCCAGATGACTCCAGAATCCCTGGTCTACAGCATAAGCTTATACTATAAGCCTAGTCCCAGCGCCAATGCAGTTGTCATGCGAACCAGCCCAGCCGAAGTCCCTATTGAATGTCACTATCCAAGGTGAGTTGGGGAGATGGCGGCAATGGCAGGCACCTCGGAGCCGTTCACATGCACAGAAGGGCAGTGGCTCCCAAATATTTTTGGGCTACCCCCCCCCCGGTTGCATAAACTCATTCCTAGTGCCCCTACCATACCCTATGAAAATCACTTTTCAGAATAATGCTTTGCACGACCCACTAAGGAAGATTTTAAAAAGGTAAAGGACCCCTGACAGGTAAGTCCAGTCGCGAACAACTCTGGGGTTGCGGCGCTCATCTCGCTTTATGAGCTGAAGGAGCAGGCGTTTGTCCACAGAACGCTGTTTACCTTCCCGCCGGAGCGGTACCTATTTATCTACTTGCACTGGTGTGCTTTCGAACTGCTAGGTGGGCAGGAGCAGGGACTGAACAACGGGAGCTCACCCCGTCACGGGGATTCGAACTGCCGACCTTCTGATCTGCAAGCCCTAGGCTCTGTGGTTTAACCCACAGTGCCACCTGCGTCCCTGGTCTAAGGAAGATAATAATGCAATAATAGTTATGGTTCTGAATTTGTATTGCTCATTTCTTCAAAATCCAATTAAAACTTTCATTAATTCAACAAAAGTGATGAACTTGATCCAGTGAGACCAGCTATACAAGGTCTAGTAGTCATTTGCCCCCTTTGTGAACCACATCTGTGGGGGACTTTCGCCTTATTTCTTTCTCTTTCCAGGAGAAGCAACGTGAGCAGCGACGCCATCAAGCCAACTTGGGCTCCCTTCAGCTCCACCATTTCCGCAGAACACAGGCTGGGCTTCTCCTTGCGCTTAATGAACGGTACTTGAAAATTACGAAACAGGCCATTAGCCCAGTGTGGGGTGGCAGCACCTGGCAGGGCCCACTGCTCAGGCAAGGGAGTTTGGGGACAGGAGGCACTTTCACCTTTTTCCAAGCAAGCACCAGGCAGCTGGATCTGGCCACCCTAAATGCATCTGCAGCATCTCTGGCCGAGCATCACTCTGTGGGAATCAGAAGAGGTAGCTAAACAGGGCTGCCCAGGGCTACTGGGTGCAGTGACCATAGCCAGGCAAGCCTGTTATGTAGTGTAGTTTCACCCTGGGCCAACAGGGGGATACTGTATATAGTTTTCACTCAGGTCTGTAGATAGTTTTCACTCAGGTCCGCAGCAGTTATTTTAGGCGGGAACTCTGGGCTGTGGTTGTTACAATGTTGACAGCCGGCTGCCTATAAAAGCAGGCCGGCTGAGCTGTTTGCAGTCAGTTCTATTCCAGCTTACAAAATAAAGAGCTACTTGAAGAAATCGCTGTGCCGGCTGCTATGTCAACCCACCACTTAATACTGGCGACGAGGATGGGATGGATGGACATCAGAGCACAGCCAGATGCGGCCAGCCTCTGAACTGAGCTGAATCACAGAGCGAAATCACTGAGCGAAATCACTGGGCAGAACCAATTCAGAGCTGACTGTTCTGGCTAGAGCACTGTGTTCCATCCATCGCCCTTCACGCCGGCATCGGAATCATGGCTTCACTTGTGCCTCTACTGCCGTTTGCGCCAGCCTCTGAATCATGGGACTCCTACCTCGCTCGGTTCGACTGCTACCTCCAAGCCAACGAGCTGACAGCAGTATCAAAGGATCGGAAGCGGGGCCTATTCCTCAGCCTCTGTGGGCCTGAGGTGTTTGAGACGGCCCGAGCATTGGTTGCGCCTGAAGCAGTCCAGGCAACACCATGGGACACGATCCAAGAGAAGCTCCGCAACCACTATGCACCAAAGCCGTCCAAGATTGCTGCCCGCCATGCGTTCTACCACCGGAACCAGGCAGAGGGGGAGTCAATCAACAACTACACCACCGCCCTGCGACAGGCTGCAATGCACTGTGAGTTCCAAGACTTAGACGATGCCCTGATGGATCGAATCGTCTGCGGGGTCCGGGACATCCATCTGCAACGGCGTCTCCTAGCCAAGCCAGACCTCACGCTACAGAAAGCCATTGAGGAGGCTGTGGCCTCAGAAGCTGCTGAACGCTCCGCCCAGGAGATCCGCAAGTCCAGCAGCCCGCGTCTTGCTAGGGAGCCAGTTCCGGTGCATCATGAAGAGGCCAGCAGTGATGAGGCATCCTCCAGTGAAGACGATGACGTGCACCAGACAAAGCGGGAGCGCAGGAAGTTCCAACAGAAGTCCAAGGGCCAACCGGAATGTGCCGGCTGCGGAGGCAACCATTCCCGTGCCAAGTGTCGATTCAGAGACGCCATCTGTAGGAAGTGTTCCAGAAGGGGCCACATCGCTAAGGTCTGCCGATCGGCTCCGTCTGACACTCCCCCTTCATCGACTCGCAAGTCCAAGTCTTCACTCCAGTCTGCCAAGGAAAGTTGTTTCGCTCTCACCAACTGCCGCTGCCCGTCTGGAACCACGATTGGCCAAACCGACTCGCCTACGCGACGCAAGCTGAACGTCACGGTGCTCATTGAAGGAGCTCCATGTGACATGGAGATCGACACCGGGTCTGCCCTGTCCATCGTGTCATGGAGCACCATCAAAAGACTGGTACCCAGAGTGTCCAAGAGGCAACTCAACTCCCACCGCGTACACCTGAGAGACTACCAGGGAAACGACATTCCCGTGGTAGGCGTTGGCCGGTTCCGGATCGCCTTCAAGGATTTTTCGGGCCTGCTCCGGTTGGTGGTGGTCGAAGGTCAGCGGCCAAGCCTCCTAGGGCTAGACTGGTTTGATGCCCTCGGCCTGGAAGTCACCGGCATCAACTGCATCTCTAACGCAGAGACTGAGGGTCTGGTCAAAGACTTTGCCGAGGTTTTTGACGGCACCTTGGGGCAATATACAGGTACGCCCATCTCCTTTAGCCTTGATCCACAAGTCGCCCCCATCAAGCTAAAGCCACGCCGGGTTCCCTTTGCTCTCAAGGCTAAGGTGGACGAACAACTGGACAAACTGATTGCCCAAGGAGTTTTGGAGCCGGTTGACCACGCCAAGTGGGAAACCCCCATCGTCACGCCTGTCAAGCCAGATGGGTCGGTGAGAATCTGCGCTGACTACAAGTGCACGATCAACAAGGCACTTCAGCAGCACGCTTATCCGGTTCCTGTTGTCCAACACCTGCTGCATTCCCTGGGTGAGGGTAAGGTCTTCGCTAAGCTGGACCTTGCCCAAGCATATCAACAACTGCCAGTTGATGATGCCACTGCTGAAGCCCAGACGATCGTCACCCACCGGGGGGCATTCCGTTGCCGCCGGTTGCAGTTCGGGGTGAGTGTGGCTCCTGGAATCTTCCAAAGCCTTATGGAGCGTCTCCTGCAAGGGCTTCCGGGCGTGGTACCATATTTTGATGACGTCTTGGTGTCTGCAGACTCACACCAGCAGCTGTTCGAGCGCCTCCGTGCCGTGCTGACCAGGTTCCAAGAGGCCGGGCTCAAGGTAAAGAGGGAGAAGTGCCAGATCGCCGTTCCACAGGTAGAGTTCCTGGGCTATCTTATCGATGCCTCCGGCCTTCACCCAACCACATCCAAGATCCGCGCTATCCAGCAGGCCCCCACCCCAAAGAACAAAACGGAGTTGCAGGCATTCCTGGGGCTGCTGAACTTTTATAACATGTTCCTGCCCCACAAAGCCACAGTGGCTGAGCCTCTTCACCGACTCCTTAGCACTAAGACGCCTTGGGCCTGGGGTCATCGGGAGACGGCGGCCTTCAACGCGGTCAAGGCTCTCCTTTCTTCAGACAGTGTGCTGGTACAGTACAGTGAATCCAGGCCGCTGGTCCTTGCCTGCGACGCCTCACCTTTTGGCATCGGTGCTGTCCTTAGTCACCGTTTTCCAGATGGAAGAGAAGCACCGCTCGCCTACTTTTCCAGGACACTATCTCCGACGGAACGGAATTACAGCCAGCTCGACAAGGAGGCATTGGCACTTGTGGCTGGAGTGAAGAGGTTCCATGAATACCTCTATGGCAGGACTTTTGACCTCATCACTGACCACAAGCCACTCCTGGGCCTCCTCGCCGGTGATCGTCCAACTCCACCGGTCCTCTCGCCACGCATGCTGCGATGGACTGTTTTCCTGGCTGCCTACCACTACCGGCTCATCCATCGCCCGGGGAAATCGATGGGCCATGCCGACGCCCTCAGCCGTTGCCCTCTTCCAGCATTTGTGGAAGACCCGGCTCCAGCTTCGTCGCTCCTTCTGATTGAGGATCTTCCGGCAGCGCCTGTATCAGCTACCACTGTGGCCTCCGCGTCTGCCCAGGATCGCACCATCAGCCGGGTGCTCAACTGGGTGTGGAGGGGGTGGCCACAAGGGCCTTTTGCATCGGAGTTCCAGCCCTTCGCAACCAGACAACATGAACTCTCAGCTCATCGCGGCTGTCTGCTGTGGGGAGACCGCGTCGTGATTCCCCAGGGACTCCGTCAGCGCGTCCTGGAGGCTCTGCACGTTGGCCACCCGGGAATTGTCAAAATGAAGGCATTGGCTCGGTGTTACGTCTGGTGGCCTAATATGGACGATGCCATCACTGCCTGGGTGTCCGCCTGTCAAGCGTGCCAAGAGTCGAGGCCTGCACCACCGGCAGCTAAGGGACACACCTGGGAGACGCCAAAGACACCCTGGTCGAGGGTGCACATCGATCTGGCTGGCCCCTTTCACGGCCGGACCTTTATGGTAGTGGTGGACGCCTATTCCAAATGGCTGGAGGTCGCCCTGATGCCCTCCACCACTACCGAAGCTGTCATCCGGGTGCTGCGAGGCCTGTTTGCAACGCATGGGTGTCCTGATGTCCTTGTCTCTGACAACGGACCGCAGTTCACGTCAGGCACCTTTGAGCGGTATCTTTTGGGACTGGGCATCCGCCATGCCCTAACGGCACCCTTTCATCCATCCAGCAACGGGCAAGCGGAAAGAATGGTGCGCTCGGCAAAAGAGGCACTGGCGCGCCTGGACCGGGGAGACTGGCATGAGCGGGTCGCCGAATACTTGTTCGTGCAACACATCACCCCTCATGCGGCCACAGGGAGGAGTCCTGCTGAACTGCTTATGGGCCGCCGCCTCAGGTCACCACTCGACCGGCTACACCCGGACTTTGCCGTGGCTGAACCCCCAGGCTGTGCCAACGCGCCACGGTCATTTGTCCCAGGAAACCAGGTCTTTGCCCGGAACTATGTGGGGGACATTCCTTGGGTGCCAGCCACAGTAGTGGGAGTCACTGGACCTCGCTCGTACCAGGTGGCACTCGAAGATGGACGCTTGTGGCGACGGCACATAGACCAGCTTAGGCGCAGGGTTGGGAACTTGGACACTACCGAGGTGCCCCCAACTGCGCTTGCAGCTCCAGAAGAGACACGTACAGATGGCGAGGCCCCACCTACACCTCCCTCGCAAACTGCCAGCGTGGAGCCGAACCAAGCCGCTTCAGAACAGACTCAGACCACTCCACTTGCGGAGGCTCCACCCACAGCAGCGGATCCAGGGGAGTTGGTTCCAACGCCACCTAGGGTCGCACCACAGCCTCAGCAAGAACTGTGTGGCCCTCCGGACTTGGCTACCAGTCCCCGGCGGTCTGGCAGAGTTTCCAAGCGCCCAACTTATTTAAAGGACTATGTTGTTGGACATGTATCACTGTTGGTCTAAGTATGGGAAATGTAACCGATATGCTTTTGTGCCTAATTGAACCATTACGCGTAGTGCTGTATATAAGGAAACCATTACGATTGTAACTAACACCTTATCTCGGTGGGGAGGGGTGTTATGTAGTGTAGTTTCACCCTGGGCCAACAGGGGGATACTGTATATAGTTTTCACTCAGGTCTGTAGATAGTTTTCACTCAGGTCCGCAGCAGTTATTTTAGGCGGGAACTCTGGGCTGTGGTTGTTACAATGTTGACAGCCGGCTGCCTATAAAAGCAGGCCGGCTGAGCTGTTTGCAGTCAGTTCTATTCCAGCTTACAAAATAAAGAGCTACTTGAAGAAATCGCTGTGCCGGCTGCTATGTCAACCCACCACTTAATAAAGCCTGCCAGCCGGGCCAAGCAGGTCCCACTAACACCGAAATCTGGTAGTGCAATGGCCATCTAGTCCTAACTCCCTGTTGGTTTTTCATCCGGTCACTTGTTTGTGATGGATTCCACCTTTTCTGCTCCTGAGGGGTGTCAGGATCTGGGGGTGTCTAATGTGGTTAATTGAACTGCAAGCCATTGTCCTCTGTGAAGTGCAACTTTATTTGGCAATCTTTATTTTTCAAAAATATTTTTCACTGCAGGCCTTCCTGTCTTTTAGACTCTCCCTCGAGATTTTGCTTCTGAATAGCCTTGTTTTTTGCTTCACCTTACGTACTTGCCTCCTTTTCCTCTGTTCCTGGTTTTGATCAATGTAGCTGACATGCTACCTACTTTTGCTCCCTTTTCAATTTAAATACAATTCAAATGTTGTTAATTGAGCAGTTTTTCATAGCTTTGAGCCTTGTTATGCTGTATCCTCTCCCCCACACAAATCATGGAAACTGTAGGTGACTCCTCATAGAGCTACAATTCCCTGCACCCTTAAACTACAGTTCCCAGGATTCGGTGTTTGTGTGTGTGCTTTAAATTTAATAAAGGCCTGGGACAAGAGTTTATCTTCTGATAAACAAAAGTTTAAATTTTAGGTGCAGATGTGACCGTAATCTTTTTAGAGCTTAGAAATATTTCTGTCTTATACATTGTATTATTAAGAATATAAAGAGAACCTAGTCCTGCTCTCACAGTAGCCAACTAGATGCTGGTGGGAAACTAGGGATGAAAGACCTTCCCTTTTGTTCCCTGTGATCCTAGGAGCAGTCAGAAGTCGCTTCAAGGGGTCAATTGACAGCAGTAAAATAATTTATTTTGCCATGACAAAGAAAGGTACAGACAAGCTAATGTTCATTGCCTGCCCTGCCTTCCCCCTCTGGGCTTGCCAGCCTTTTTATACCCTCTAGGATGGATGGTCATTTGATTTCCAAGAAAACATGTGTTTTACAAGAAATGCCATAAAAATTAGGTTTAGTTTTTCCATATTTGGATCAACTTCTTCATTTCACGTATTTCCAGTCCCTCCCTCCTCCTGTTTCAGGAGTCGGCATAGCAACCCGTTATCTCTCTTTGCCTAAGCCACCTGCAGCCCTCCCTCACAGCCCGGCTCTGCTAAAAGAAGAGTTTATTTATTGTTTTATGGCCTTGTAGTAATCTTGACACCTCCCTGCAAAGAAAACTGGCCTTTGTTCTGTTACAGACATTAATGAAGGAAGGAAGAAGCTTCAGGCATAAAAGGCAAAAAGCAGCGTTGGATATAAAAAAAGGAAATAATATACTATAAAATAATAGTCTTATGGCCCTTCAGGGAGCTAAACATGAGCCCCAAAGCCCTCTCTCTCCCTCCAGCAACTGACATTGCTGCCTCTGTGACTGAGGAGGCAGAGCCTAGCCATTGCTGCTCCTCGAAGCCATCGATAGGCCTCTCCTCCTCCATGAATTTGCCTGGTCTGCCCCGCAGAGGACCTTAAGGTCCATGAATACCCATAGTTTAGATGTCCCGGGCCCTAAGGAAGTCAGACTATCCTCCACCAGGGCCTTCTCAGTGATGGCTCCGACCTGGTGGAATGCTCTGTCCCAAGAGACCAGGGCCCTGCAGGATTTAACCTCCTTCCATCAGGCCTGTAAGACAGAGCTATTCCGCCTGGCCTTTAATTCGAATCCAGACTGATCTTTTATTTCCCTTCTCTTCCCTCCCCCTCCCCTTTTATGAAGATTACCCGCTCTGAAACCCCACAGCTAATTCTCCCCTGGCCTCCTCGCTGGCCCAAGTAGGACCAATTCAGCCAGCTAGCCCTGGGGATTACCTAATGCTTATTTCCCCTAAATTGATGTCTGAATTTCGAGTATTATTGTAATTCATGTTTTTATACTGTATTTTATGCTGTTTTTACAATTAAGTGTTTTAAATTTGTTGTTAGCCGCCCGGAGCCCAGTTTTTGAACCGGGAAGGGCAGGGTATAAATAAAAATTTATTATCATTATCCTCTTTTAAAGCCCTCCAAATTGGTGGCCATCACTGCCTCTTGTGGGAGGGAGTTCCGTAGTCTAACTCTTTGCTGCCATGATGATGATGATGCATCCTTGGACAGGACAAACCAGTGTTGAGGTCTGTGCTGGATAGCTTTCTTTCCCTCTAGGTAAGATTCTGCAACTCGCTTGTCTTTCAGATGACTGGAGCGCTGAGAGAGCTTCCGGCACATACCAGCTGGGAGACGTGATGTACATCCAGGCTGAAGTGAACGCAGAGAACCACCTTCCTCTGCGGCTGTTTGTCAACCACTGTGTCGCCACGCTGAGCCCAAGCAGGGACGCCACTCCCCGATATCCCATCATTGACCACAATGGGTAGGAGCTCTCTAGGGTTGTCCCTGCCAGTCACTACGCCCTTGGGCAGGCCAGGGACTGCAAGGGAAAAGGGACAAGGAGCAGAAAGGGGAAGCCATCTGGGCAGAGCTGCCAGTTCCCCACCCTTGGACTAGGGCAGCCAGGAACCTCATGTTACAGGAAGTACAGTGGTACCTCGGGGTTACAGACGCTTCAGGTTACATACGCTTCAGGTTACAGACTCCACTAACCCAGAAATAGGGACACGGGTGGCGCTGTGGGTTAAACCACAGAGCCTAGGACTTGCCAATCAGAAGGTCGGTGGTTCGAATCCCTGTGACAGGGTGAGCTTCCATTGCTTGTTCCCTGCTCCTGCCCACCTAGCAGTTCGGAAGCACGTCAAAGTGCAAGTAGATAAATAGGTACCGCTCTGGCGGGAAGGTAAATGGCGTTTCCATCTGCTGCTCTGGTTCGCCAGAAGCGGCTTAGTCATGCTGGCCACATGACCCAGAAGTTGTACGCCGGTTCCCTCGGCCAATAAAGCGAGATGAGCGCTGCAACCTCAGAGTCGGTCACGACTGGACCTAATGGTCAGGGGTCCCTTTTTAACCCAGAAATGGTACTTCAGGTTAAGAACTTTGCTTCAGGATGAGAACAGAAATTGTGCTCCAGTGGCACGGCGGCAGTGGGAGGCCCCATTAGCTAAAGTGGTGCTTCAGGTTAAGAACAGTTTCAGGTTAAGAACAGACCTCCGGAACGAATTAAGTTCTTAACCCGATGTACCACTGTACTGCTGACAGCTAGGGATGGGCAGAGGGGTTGATTCTGTTTGCATTTAAATGCAAATCTGGCTAACTTGCTTTTCCTGAAACAAGACATCCTTTGAGAACTTCACTATTCTCTGAATTTTAAAGTGCAGTTACCCATCTCCATGTGTAGGAAATGCATGTGAAGTGTGAATAAAAATACACATGTTTGGAGGAATTAACATACCAGGAGAAATTGCTTTGCAGAAATATGTATACTAATGGAAAATGGATACAAAAGCATATATTTAATGGGAGAAATTGTCACTAAAATGGTGGCAATTTTTCATGAGGTGGTTTTTTTTTTTTTAAGCTTGTAAACTGATGAGGAAGACACTGAAATACAGATTTGCCCTTCTCCTCTGACAGCTCTTCTTCCTTCCCTTTTCCTTCCCCTTTCCTTTCCAGGCCTTTGGTCAGGGCGCAGCCTGACTCCCTCCTTTGGCAATCTCCACAGAACTTTAGCTTAATGGTTGCGTTCAATTTGATTTCAATTAATTTTTATAATGAAATCTTTTTAGAATGTTGTACTATTTTATTGTTGTTAGCTGCCCTGAGCCCGGCTTCGGCTGGGGAGGGCGGGATATAAATAAAATTTATTATTATTATTAATTATTATTATTTTTTAGCTGCCTTGTTGATGGGAGGTCAGATTCCAGCTCAGCCTTTGTGTCTCCAAGGCTCAAGGAGGATTTGCTCCAGTTCACCGTGGACGTTTTCAGATTTACAGGACATCCTCAGGAGCTGGTGAGAAGCCTCGTCTTGCACAGCCTTCCTTGAACTGAAGCCTAAAATGTCTAATGGAGGTTTTCTTTTGTCTACTTGGCTTCTCCAGATCTACATCACTTGCCACCTGAAAGTGACTGCAGCCAGCCAGGCCCCTGATCCTGAAAACAAGGCTTGCTCCTTCAGCCAAGCTAATAACATGTGAGTGAGCCAGTATGGACTCCCTCAGGACTCTCCTTAGGTGGTGGTTTTTAAAGAGATAATAATAATAATTTATTATTTATACCCCGCCCATCTGGCTGGGCTTCCCCAGCCACTCTGGGCGGCTTCCAAAAAAAATATTAAAATACTATAATACATCAAACATTAAAAGCTTCCCTAAATAGGGCTGCCTTCAGATGTCTTCTAAAAGTCTGGTAGTTGTTTTTCTCTTTGACATCTGGTGGGAGGGCGTTCCACAGGGCAGGTGCCACTACCAAGAAGGCCCTCTGCCTGGTTCCCTGTAACTTGGCTTCTCACAGTGAGGGAACTGCCAGAAGGCCCTTGGTGCTGGACCTCAGCATCCGGGTAGAACGATGGGGGTGGAGATGCTCCTTCAGCTATACTTCAGATATATAGAGAGGTTAGTTGGCCATCCATCAGGGATGTTTCAAGCTGTGATTCGTGCAGTGGCTTCAACTAGATAAACCATCCAATTCTACAGTTCTATGATTCTATGTTAATAGCCCTAGCCAAGCCTGCTAGGACTAAATAGTTGGCTGTCAAAGAAACAACTAGCTAGTGATGTTTCCTGTTTTTGTTGTTGTTTTTTGAATTTGCATTTTATTTATTTGTTAACATTCTTATATTACATTGGTACACATTGCCATATTACATTACAGGACATACTATAATTTCCAACATGCATACAAAAATTATATAAAAATTTTATATACCTAGAAAAATGAAACAAAAAGAAAGAACAAAGAAAAAAAACCAAAAACAATTCCCCCCCCAAAAATCATATACATACCAACACTAGTGATGTTTCCAGAAGCTTCCCTTCAGCCCACCCAACCGGGCTGGCAGTAACATCCTTAAAATTTTTTAATTCCAAGTCTCAAAGCAGCTTACATTACAGCACTCATAATCTCACTATCCAGAGATTGTGGTGCGGTGTCTAACAAAATTATGTCGAGTATTTGACCTTGTTGCCCAAGCAAACCAATTCTGCAGGTAACATCGGCCTTTCTCTTCCTTTTCCCCATCCCTCCAGGTGGATTCCGGTTGAGGGTACCCAGGGGATCTGCACCTGCTGTGAGACTGGGAACTGTGGTGTCACTGGAGGGCTGCCAAGGAGGCTCAACCCCTGGGATAGGTGGGCGAGAGGAAGGAGATCTGGCAGAGATGTATCCACCAAGCATGGTGCGTTCCATCCATGTTGGCGGGGGAGCCAATCTGTTCTGTGCAGGGGTCTCCAAATGAGGGGGGGTGAGGCTGACCTACCTTACCTTGCTCAAAATGCAGGTCAACTGGTGAAGGAACTAGAGACTGACGTAATGATTGGCCCTATTTTCGTCCGTGATGCTTACATGGGCTCAAGGAGTCTTTCAGCCCAGCAAAGTGAAACAACGGACTCTCCAGAAGAACATGGTGGTACCTCCTCCTCCTTTTTAGTAGTAGTAAATATTTCAAGAATGCAGGCGAGGGCAGAGTGAGAATTTGATTCAGGAATCTAGCTACCAAATTACAGTAGAATAAAATTCTGGGGCCAGTGATAAAGGTAAAGGTAAAGGTACCCCTGCCCGTACGGGCCAGTCTTGACAGACTCTAGGGTTGTGCGCCCATCTCACTCAAGAAGCCGGGGGCCAGCGCTGTCCGGAGACACTTCGGGGTCACGTGGCCAGCGTGACATCGCTGCTCTGGCGAGCCAGAGCCGCACACGGAAACGCCGTTTACCTTCCCGCTAGTAAGCTTGCACCCGGGGGTGCTTTCGAACTGCTAGGTTGGCAGGCGCTGGGACTGAGCAACGGGAGCGCACCCTGCCGCGGGGATTCGAACCGCCGACCTTTTGATCGGCAAGCCCTAGGCGCTGAGGCTTTTAACCACAGCGCCACCCGCGTCCCTGGGGCCAGTGATAGTAACGTGTGATTAGTTAGGGATGGCTTGTTTTTGCACTGAAAGGTACCTCTGGTTACGAACTTAATTCGTTCCGGAGGTCCATTCTTAACCTGAAACTGTTCTTAACCTGAAGCACCACTTTAGCTAATGGGGCCTCCCACTGCTGCCACACTGCCGTGGCGCGATTTCTGTTCTCATCCTGAAGCAAAGTTCTTAACCCAAGATACTACCGGTATTTCTGGGTTAGCGGAGTCTGTAACCTGAAGCGTATGTAACCTGAAGCATCTGTAACCCAAGGTACCACTGTAATTGGATATCTTGTCTGGAAACAAGTAAGGAATTGGGCCACAGCATGGAAATAAGTGACGCTCCAGGCTGCATTTTGGGGGGTGCATTCTAGGCAAAAGTATTCAGGGTGAGGTTTTGGGGCTGTGAGCTGGAGCGTGTCCCCTCCTCCTGGCTTAATCCTTCTCCCCCATCACCCCACATAAACCTGCTATGCTTAAAACTTCCAGGGGCTTCCTTTAGGATGAGATTGCTGGAGGCTCACAGGTATTTGTGTTTTATTTACAAGTTGGATATAAGTAGAGAGAACCAAGAGATCACTCCTTTCACATCAGATCTTTTACAGAGGGGGGGCAGCCAGCGCTCTAAGATGCTTACAGGAAGCCTAACACTGACCAAAAATGTAAGTTGGATTGCAGCATGAAGCCCTCCAGGTTTACTTGGAGGCAAGTTCCCTAGATCAATACAGTGGTACCTCGGGTTACAGACACTTCAGGTTACAAACGCTTCAGGTTACAGACTCCACTAACCCAGAAATAGTACCTCGGGTTAAGAACTTTGCTTCAGCGTGAGAACAGAAATCGTGCTCCGGCAGCGCAGAGGCAGCAGGAGGCCCCATTAGCTAAAGTGGTACCTCAGGTTAAGGACAGACCACCAGAATGAATTAAGTTCTTAACCTGAGGTACCACTGTAGTAAAAGAGCTTGCAGCCTTGATGTAAGTTGAATTTGTTCTCTTTCTCTCTCCCCCATTTGCAGGATTCCTCTCAGCGCCTGGGCTGCTGGCTGGACTCATCTTGATGTCTCTGGCTCTGCTTCTCGCTCTGATTACTTTTGGGGTCCCTCTGCTCAAAAAGTGCCTGGGGTCCCATTAAAATGTAATGTAATACGTATCTCGATGTGGGGGGAAAAAACTAAATAAAGAGATACAAATGGCTTTCTTGCTTCCATCCACCTTTAAATGAGAAAGAGGGCTGGTGACTGATCCTATATATGGGGGAAAATTATATATGATATATATATAAAGCCTGAGTTGCGTTACAGTGAGAGGTGAATCTTTGCTGTTGGTGATGGGATTTGGGGAATGGGGCTTTTTGGCTGGGTAGGGTATGTTTGGGGTTGCTCTTGCTTCTCTAAAAATAAAATTCAAAATCTAAAACATTTTTAAATACAAGCAAATAAGTCTCACCTACAGGCCTAGTTTGATATGTATGTCCCTCCCTCCCTTCCTCAAAGATCTGGGCAATTTGCTTGAGGGTTCTACTCACTTATCCTCACAATACCTTTGCTGTGGTGTTTGTTAAGATAACAGTGTGGCTAGTCCTGATTGAGGCCACCTGAGTTCCAAGGAGTGGGGATCTGCAACCTTCTCTCTGTTCCAGCAGATATTGGGGGGCTAGGACCTCGGGTCTTTCGCACTGAGACCCAGTTTCTCGCTCCCACATCCCTTGCTCTAAAAAACCCCACACAATTGTTTTACTTTGCTTACAAAGGAGCTGGGTACTCCGCAAAGCCTGAGAGGGTCCAGCCACTTGTCGTATTAATTTGCCCAAGCAAATTTGTGTCCAGGACCTCTGTCCTGAGTTTTTAAGTAACCAGCAATGTGATTCCTGCACTGGAGGGGGCTGGACTAAATGGCTGTTTTCCCCCTTCCAATTCTGCAATTCTACCCCTGGGGTCCAGTATTTGAACCATGGCAAATGACCGGACTCCCCTGCAGACAGAATCAACATCTCCATCTGGAACAATGTGCAGGAACAAACAATATTACCTAGCTTAACTCACTCAGCCCTTGTGCATGTTTACTCGGGAGTACAACACACACCGCAACTTGGCCTTCGTTATTCTCACCCATGTGCAACTGTGCCCTTGCTACCTACCTGATTTATAGTTTTGTTTTTCATATTGACAGAGAAATCTGAGGGCTCCCTTGGACAAAAAGCAAGGACGCCAGCCAGGAATACCAGAGCAAAACATCAGCCAGTAGGTTTGGTCTTTATTGAAGACTGTCCCAACAGGACTCCCACCTGCCACAAGGTGGAAGAAGATGGAAGCCCCAAACAAAAAGAGCCCCTGAACTTTTATTAGCTGCTAATCTCCATGTTACACCCTCCCCAAACTACATCATTCATACATCACAGTTACATCATGAAAGGGGAGGTCTGGTGGCAGTAATCTGAGCATCCTGGACCCTGCCCCATGGTTCTCCTTGCCCTCCACCAAACACCCATCAAGTGAAACAAGAGATATTTACATTTCCCTGTTTCCCAGCCAAGTTCATCACACCCTTTTGTCTTCATCTGGGTTTGTTATTTCTGGAATGGCTACCTGTCTGGCACTCAGGTATCAAGATGCCAGGGATTATCACTCGGGCAGAGGTGCTGCTGAGTAGCTGAGCTCACATGTCTATATGAATTTCTGAAGTTTTCCAGTGAGCCAGTACATAGATACATTTATCAGTGAATTCTTACATTTGGTATCGTGCAGCAAGGGCCCTTTGAATAGATAGGAAGAAACTGTGATGAAGTGTTTTGTGCGGACAAGTCACAAAAGTGATTGTGCTGGTTTTGGTAGTGGGCTGCATGTGCATGATATCTGCTGGAGGGGAACACCCCCCCCCAACCTATACATAAATTCCTGCAACATTCGTCTGCTATAATAATTATTCTCTCCGTCTTGTACATATTATAAAATGAAATAAAAATATTAATCTCTCACACACGCACACACAGTTCCCCTTAGTGCTCAAGGGCCTTATTACTCCCGTGTAACTGTGTCGGCACTGCAACCGCTGCAAATTCCCTTTTTCCTCTTGCTGTTGCAACCCAGCGTTGCTTTGTTTCCTTTTTGAAATTTGTTTTTTTCTGCTGGAACAAATCTCTAAATGCCACGTGTAAGCTGGCGCGCGGGCGCAGCAAAGGCGAGAACAGCTTTCCCGGAAACCTCGCCCTCCCCGCCGCCCGCCCACCGGAGGAGGAGCCGGGAGGCTGATCAGCTGATCGCCCTGGCAGGATCAGCTGGTGCTGCTGGATCCCTTCCGCGATTGGGTGGCAGAAAGGAGTCAGGTGATCCAGCCTTGCAGGGCAGCGAGTAGCAGGCGCCGCGCGCGGGGCACCATGGTGAGCCGGGGGCGCATTGCGCGCGGGTGCCCAAAAAGGGCTTGCTGCGCCGCCTGGAGGGCGGGTGCCAACGCCCTGGGGCCCCGGGTGCCCGAGCACCCACACCTTTCGGTGCCAGGGCCGTGCACGCTGCATGGCACCCACGGCCCCGGGCACTCACGGTGGCGGGGCCAAGCTGGCACCCCTGTCTTCTAGGCAGGGGCTCCCGGGCTCCGGCGTAGGCTCATGAAATTGCAGCCGGAATTCTTGGGCGAAGCTCCGAACTAGGCTGGTGCCAGAGATGGGCACCCCTGGATGCTCGCCTTCCCTCGCGCTGGATCCGGAAGCGGCAGCTGGCGCGGCGGGATGCTGCAGCCCGAGTGCTGACGATCCTGTCCCCGTGCGGCGCTTTTGCGTCTTCGCGCACAGCCCCGGGCAACTTGGCACATAGCTGTCAACCTTCCCTTTTTTTTGCGGGAAATTCCCTTATTCCAGCGCCGTTTCCCGCTGCTATCCCGGATTGTTAGATATCCCGGCCAGTGTTTCCCAACCTTGTGCCTCCAGCTGTTTTTGGACTACAATTCCCATCATCCCTTGCCACTGGTCTTGCTAGTCAGGGATGATGGGAGTTGTAGTTCAAAAACAGCTGGAGGCACAAGGTTGGGAAACACTGCGGCGTAGACTGTCCCCGGGACAGGTGAGGCTGCTGATCCCTTATTTTCAAGTCTGAAAGTTGACAGCTATGACTTGGCACCGGCCTCTGGCCAAGGGCCCCATGCCACACACTTGTCGGCCGACCCAGTCAGGAGCTTTGGGACAGGGTGGGGGCACCTGGTTCACTCCCCCCTCGAAAATTGTGTGCCCGGGACCACACACCCACACCCAACACTCGCACACTATGCCCATGGGCTACAGAAATGTCTGCCTTACCTTTCGGGTTTTCTGCCGTCAAGAGAATAGGAGGCTGTATTCCGAGTTTTTTCACTGAAATTTCCACTGAAAAGGGGAAAGCATGTAAAGTCTTGTTCAAATTCACTTCTTCATGGGTTGGATAGCCTCTTGTTTTCTGCTACATGCCGAAAACTAGGTTGCTAAAACAAACTCTTGACTGGTCACAGGCACTAATGTTATTTCTTCCATCCAGAGGTTTCGGTTCTGCGGCGATTTAGACTGCCCTGATTGGGTCTTGGCAGAAATCAGCACATTGGCTAAAATAGTAAGTGCTCTTTTTTTCTCTGCTAGGTGTGCATGCCATTTCTTTTAGGGTGTGTTGGCGGTGGCACTTGACCACTGGTTCCTTGCTGGACTTACTCTGATCTCTGTAGAACTCATGGCTGAGTCTGTGACTCCTTTACTCAAAGAACTGCACTGGTTGGCAACTTGCTACTGGGCTGAGTTCAAGGCCCAGTGAACTATTAGTATATCAAGCCCTGAACATCTGGGGACCCAGATATGCCCACTCTAGACACTTTGATCAGCAGAATTGGCACTCTTACATGTGCCACATACCTGCCTATTCTGCATCTGCAAGAAATTGATCTTTTAGTGTGGCAGCACCTGCACATTGGAACTCCCTGCCTATTGATATCAGGCAGGCGCTTTGACGGTATTCTTTTGGCCAACTGCTATAAACGTTTTTGTTTAGGCAAGCCTACCCAGATATTTACAAAGTTGGTGGGAATTTTAATAGGTTTTTAGTCTATATTTTATTTTATATTTCAAAAGTTTTTAATTATAATTTTTTTCTTATGGATAATTTTGTTTTATCTTTTTTGTGTACCACTGTGAGGGTTTTCGTTTTGTTTTATTACAATCAGTGTATAAAGTTTATAGAATAAATAAGTAAATAAATGTGGTTGGATGAACCTGATGCAATATTCCACTATATATCCAGCAACCTTGAAAAAGTCAGAGTGTTGGTGGGGAGGTGTTAGTGCTTCTGTTTTCTTGGTCAGAAATAGTTGGACGCTGCCCCATCAAAGACAGCATTATCCACTGTCACTTAAAAAGTCCAGGCTGTTGTGGGGACTGATCAGCTTTGGGTGGAGTTTAAGAAAAAGCTGGTGTTACAGGCAAAAATTCATCAGGTGTGTTTTTGTTTTTGTCATTCTCCTAGTCCTCAGTGAAGCTGAAGTTGATCTGTGCCCAGGTGCTGAAGGATCTGCTTGGGGACGGGATTGACGTAAGACAGTTTTCTCTTGTTTGACATGTATTTGTGTAGACCCAACAATTGTACGAGATTTGATCTTCCATCATACGACTTCTGGTGATGTGTTTTGACCTCTCCCAGCCTGGGGTCATCCTGATGGACCTGCAGCTCCCATCACCCCTGACCTTTGACTGGTCTAGATGGAGCTGATGGGAGCACCAGGTTGGGGAAGATTGGTTTAAAGCAGGTAGGAGGTCTTCTGGAAGGCGGATATTTGTATGGCCAACACTTTCAGGCTTGTGTTTTTGAATGGACCCTTCCATGACTTCCTGAGAGGTCAGGAAGAGTAAACCACTCCAGATAGGCCAACTGATTTGTCTTTTCTGATGCTTCCTGAGAAGCAGCAGCAACAACAACAACATTGCACTGTAGCTGCAGCCCTGCAAATTTAGGGGCATGTCCGACTTGGGATCCCTGTGATCCAGTTCTTCCTCCAGAGAAGTGTTTGTGTGTCGTGATAGAGCACCCCAAAACTGGAGATCACGCTCGAAAGCATTACATATTTGGGCTGGTTCCACTGTTCCCCCCAGTTATATTTTCAACAACAACCTTATGAGGTGGGTTATGCTGAGAGACAGCAATGGTCCCAGAGTTACCCATTGACTTTTGTGGCTAAGCAGGTGTTTGAACCCGGATTTCCCTAGTCTTAGCCCAAGACTCTTAGCCCCTATGCCAATCTGCCTTTCCCTAGCGCAATTTACACACAGTTGACATGATTCAGGAGCCACCCCTGGCAGTGGCGTAGCGTGGGGGGTGCAGGGGGGCCGGGTGCAACATCTGGGGGGGTGCTCGCACTCGCAGCTCTCTGCCACTACAGGTTAGGGGGCGCAAATCACTTGCCTTGCCCCGGGTGCTGACAACCCACGCTACGCCACTGACCCCTGGGAAGTGGTTTTGCAGTGGAAGCAGAGCTGCCAATAGGACTCTGTGCCTGTGGAGGAACAGGGACTTCACGTTGAATTGGAAGACTCAGAAGTGGTGCAGATCTCCCAAAGTTAAGTGTGAACTGATCTGGGGGTTTTCTCTTGCAGTATGAAAAGGTTCTAAAGCTAACGTCAGATGCCAAGCTTGGTGAGTGTCGTTTGCTACTCTTCCCAGTATGACTGAGTCATGTGTTTCTCCTGCCTGAATTCATTGACCAACTGCTTTGATCAGCAGAATTGACACTACTACAGGTACTACATAATACCTGTTCTGCATTTGTAAGAGCCGGGTCGTTTAGTGTGACGGTGTCTGCACTTTAGAACTCCCTGGCTCTTGCGATCAAGGAGGCTGCCTTCACTGTACACTTTTTGGCGCCTGCTAAAACATTCTTGGGACGTGGCTGGCGCTGTGGTGTAAACCACTGAGCCTTGGGCTTGCCGATCAGAAGGTCGGCGGTTCAAATCCCTGCAACGGGGTGAGCTCCCGTTGCTCAGTCCCTGCTCCTGCCAACCTAGCAGTTTGAAAGCATGTCAAAGTGCAAGTAGATAAATAGGCGGGAAGGTAAACGGCGTTTCTGTGCGCTGCTCTGGGTTGCCAGAAGCGGCTTAGTCATGCTGGCCACATGACCCGGAAGCTATACGCCGGCTCCCTCGGCCAATAAAGCGAGATGAGCGCCGCAACCCCAGAGTCGGCCATGACTGGACCTAACAGTCAGGGGTCCCTTTACCTTTACCTTATCTTCTTCCAGAAGGCAGAAGCTGAAAGAGATTATTTCCGGGGTGCGCACTATCCTGCGCTATCTCTGCAGCTTTCTTATGGCACCTGCAAGCATAGATTTGATTCAAGGTGGGAAGAGTGCAACCAATTATTCTCTCTGCAATCTTTACAACCCTGGACAGCATTGTTTTTCCCCTGACCGTGCAGCTCCCAAACCACACACACAGACCATACGTTAATACACTCTCCACAGTACAATGGTAAAATGCCATTGACCTGATCCCACAGACTCTCACGACTGCTGCGCATGTCACTTTTTCTCCTCTCGGCAGAGTCTGGGGATGTGAAGGCTACCATTGCTGTTCTGGGCTTCATCCTCTCCAGCGCTGCCAAGCATAACGTTGACGGCGAGTCCCTCTCCAGCGAGCTCCAGCAGTTGGGGCTGCCTAAAGGTGAGCAGAGGAGACGGAAAGGGAAGCAGTGACGAAGGGAAAAGGGGGACCTCTATTCCAGCCCAAGGGCCACATTTCCTTGTGGGCAGTCTTCCGGGGGACACATGGCAGCGGTAGGTGGAGCCAGAGGCAAATGTGGGCAGAGCAGCAGTTGTGACTTTGCAATATAGGCTGCATTCCAGCTGTGCAGAAGCCTCTGAGATGGGGATCTTTTGCCCCTCCCAGTCCCATGAGCCCCGGCCAGCAGAGTCAGGAATGATGGGAGAAGGGGGGAGCTGTAGTCTGGCAACCTCTGAAAGACCACAGGTTCCCCTGCAATAACCTGAGCCCTTGGGAGACTGGCAGTCAGCCTGCTTTCTGGGCAGTGGTGCTACATCACATTAAAATGGTGGGACGGTCTGGAGCAGGGGTAGGCAACCTAAGGCCCAGGGGCCGGATGCGGCCCAATGGACTTCTCAATCTGGCCTGCGGACGGTCCGGGAATCAGTGTGTTTTTACATGAGTAGAACGTGTGCTTTTATTTAAAATGCATCTCTGGGTGGGCCTGCCTGGTGTTTTTACATGAGTAGAATGTGTGCTTTTACAGTGGTACCTCGGGTTAAGAACTTAATTTGTTCTGGAGGTCTGTTCTTAACCTGAAACTGTTCTTAACCTGAAGCACCACTTTAGCTAATAGGGCCTCCCGTTGTTGCTGCTGCTGCGCCGCCACGTGATTTCTGTTCTCATCCTGAAGCAAAGTTCTTAACCCGAGGTACTATTTCTGGGTTAGCAGAGTCTATAACCTGAAGCGTATGTAACCTGAGGTACCACTGTATTTAAAATGCATCTCTGGGTTATTTGTGGGGCATAGGAATTCGTTCATTCCCCCCCCCCAAAAAAAATATAGTCCAGCCTCCCACATGGTCTGAGGGATGGAGCCCACGGCTGGAAAAGCTTCTTGACCCCTGGTCTAGAGTGAGAGCTCACTTTTGCACGTGTTTCGTTGTTCCCCTTCCCTCTTTGCATTGCAGAACATGCCACAGGGCTGTGCCGGTCCTATGAGGAGAAGCAAAGCCCCCTGCAGGACAGCCTTAGGGGGTGCAGCCTGAGGTGTAAGTCAAGCCATCGGAATAGCCATATATATATTCATATATTTGAATATCTACCTACCTACCTACCTACCTATCAAGGCTGAATCCTATTGCCACCTATCAGACTAAACAGAATTGGAAAGATCTGAGTGGGGAAAAAATGCTCCTTTAAATATGACCTTTCTATACTTTTAACTATATTTTTTACATAAATATATGCCTTTCACTTTTATTTTAATGTAATTCCCCCCTGCAATGAGTGCACTCTCTTGTTTTCCTTCTAACTTTCCTTTATTTGCTTTCTGGCACCTAAGCTTCTTTCCGCGCTATGAATCTCTGTTTTAATTCTCTCTTTAAAAAAAAGTTTTTTGAAAGAAGCAGAAGTAAACACGGCACACTTCAGAAGTGAGTGTGATTTGCAGTTAGATTAATTAATTAATTTGCAATGTGCTTCATGAATCTGAGGGTGCCAGGCCTTGCAGAGAGCATTCCTGATCTCTCAGCAACCTCTGTTTGCAGTGAACCGCCTGGATTCTGTCTCCTGGAGAGTGGATTACACCCTTAGCTCCAGCGAAATCCAGCAGGTCAATGAGCCCATCGTGCACCTCAAGCTGAACGTGAAAGATGTTGACCGTGGGGTACAGGAGCCTGTTGCCATGATGCTGTCGGCAGAGAAGTTCCGCGTCTTGCTTGCAGGTGAGATCCCAGAAATCATCAGGGAAGCAAGGACTGGGTTCAGGGGCACTTTTCTGCAACCAGGTCCTGCGTGTTGTAACACTCTGCCTGAACTCACGAGGGGATGGTGGAGGGGGACACACGACAGGGATTCTGAGACTATTTGCAAAGGCTGGGCAAATCCGGGGGGATGTTGGCATCTTCACTCAACTTATTCATTATTTCTTAAATTTCTCGACATCCCAAGGATGACAGGGCAGTTTACAATATAAAGACACAAAAAATATATAACATATAGTAATAAGCAAACAAAGTGCCCCCCACCACACATAGTTTTAAAAGTCATAAAGGTAAAGGGACCCCTGACCATTAGGTCCAGTCGTGACCGACTCTGGGGTTGTGGCGCTCATCTTGCTTTATTGGCTGAGGGAGCTGGCGTACAGCTTCTGGGTCATGTGGCCAGCATGACTAAGCCACTTCTGGTGAACCAGAGTAGCACATGGAAACACCGTTTAGCTTCCCACCGGAGCAGTACCTATTTATCTACTTGCACTTTGATGTGTTTTCAAACTGCTAGGTGGACAGGAGCAGGGACCGAGCAACGGGAGCTCACCCCATTGCGGGGATTCGAACCGCCAACCTTCTGATCGGCAAGCCCTAGGCTCTGTGGTTTAGACCGCAGCGCCACCCACATCTCTTAAAAAGTCATAGATTGTTTAATTAGTCAAAGGCCTGGGAGAAGAGGGATGTTTTTGCCTGGGGCCTAAAGATATGTAATGAAGGGACCAGGTGAGCCTCCCTAGGGAGAGCATTCCACAAACAGGGAGTCACTGCAGAGAAGGCCTGTTTTTGTGTTGCCACCCTCCGGACCTCTCGTGGAGGAGGCACACGAAGAAGGGCCTTGGGTGATGATTGCAGGGTCTGGGTCGGTCCATATGGGGAGAGGCAGTCCTTGACGTATTGCAGTCCTGAACCATTAAGGCTTTATAGGTCGAGACCAGCACTTTGAATTGGGCCCAGAAGCTAATTGGCAGCTAGTTGCAGTCTTGCCCCACTGAGCACCCCGGCTGCTGAATTCTGCACCAGCTGAAGTTTCTGAGCAGTCTTCAGAGGCAGCCCCATGTATAATGTATTTTTTCACCCTCTGCCCCTTCCTGTTTTGTTTTGCTTCTCCTGCTGCTAGAACTGAAGCAGGCTGAAGCAGTCATGAAGACGCTCGACTGAGGAGCTTCCAGGATGGGCGGTGCTGTGGCTGGAATGAGCTTTTGCCGCAAGCTGAAAAATCTTAATTGGACGGTTGCTTCAGAAAGAGGGAGACCTTGCGTCCAGCAAGTTTTTCCCCAGTGACTGCAGTAACAGCAAGAGGCTGTTATCAGAATCCATCCCTCTCTTCCGACTCATTGTGTTCAAAGCCTAAGGCTGTTCTCGTTGTTTGGTTCTCTGGCCAGGGTGGGTAATATTTCTGAATGTAAATGACGGGTGTCCATGTTTGTTTAAACATTTGATTTCACTGAAAGCTCTTCGCAGTCAGAAAGTTGGTGCAGTGGGGAGTGGACTGGAATAGGGCCTGTGTCCCTGATGTGCTGGACTTCGTTGTCCCTCGCCAGGAGAGAGTTTAAGAAATGGCACCACCTTCCCACTTTGAGTCATGGCCTGTCAACTCAGAGCCACAGCAGCTTAGAGAACCCCAAGAGTTTCTTGGCCCTTGTGATGGTATCCGTGTCTAGCGCCGCAAGACCACTGTGGGAATCAAAATCGCCTCGCCTCATTCTCTCAGGAGAAGGCACCTCAATCTCATCCTACTCTGTTCTTTTGTTGCAAATGTTGGAAGCCCCAACAGACTTCCATTTGTGACTTTCTTGCTCCTGTTTCCTTAGAGCCTTCTTCCCCTATTGCAGGGACATTGACCTGTAACCCTCCAGATGTTGCTGGACTACAACTCCCATCATCCCTGGCAGTGCTGGCTGGGACTGATGGGAGTTGGAGTCCGGCAACACCAGGAGGGCTACAGGCCCTTCTTCTCCAAGTAGAAGAAACCTGGTCTGTTCCTTCTGTTTTCCAGCAGTCCATCCGTGTGTGGATTGTGGAAGGAAAGACAAAATAGCCTGTCCTCTCTCTTGACAGATTCTTGATTTTTTTTGTCCTGTGAAGACTCTTTGCATCACAGGAAAGAGAAAGGTATGTGTGTCGACATCTCTCCATGTGGTTGAACCTTAATGTCGTTAAATCCCAAAGGTTGCTCTTTGTACTGTTTCTATATTTTGCAGAACGGGAGAAAATTAAATCTCACTACACCCAGAACTCTTTGTCAAGTGTTTTTATTGAGTCCTTCTGGAGACACAGTATTTCTGGTGACAAGAGAAGGAATTGTTCAGTTATCAAAGGTTTAAGACTGCAATCCCAAATATTTAATAGATAGAGTTTGTTGTTTAGGAAGAAAACTTAACTTGAGATGGCTTCATCAGAAAAAAAAAGATTAAGCAGAAGCAGGTTTGGTAAGAAACGAACAATGCTGTAGCAGAAGAATGAATAATCAGAAGAGGTGTTGGGCATTCCACAGTAATGTCTGTGTCTGAAAAGGTCCTGTCTCTATAGAGGACAAAAGCAGCTGAGCTTCTGAATGAAGGCCAGGGCTTCTGAGCTCGATGAGAATGCATGGGAGGAAAAACATCTACCTGTGAGATCACCTTACTCCAATTTGCCTTCCCAACTGCTTCGATCTGTGGAACTATTTATTCAATAGATAAATAGAGGAAAAAGTAGCCCATAGGGAAACTTGGAAACTTTTGGGTTCTCGGAGCCAAGGCAATCCAACTTTTCATGCCAAGTGGGCCACAAGAATACTTGGACTGCATTGCCACGCAGGAGGAGGCGGAGAGCAAGGCCAAAATTTGATGCCCTTGCGCTGCCTTCTCCAAACCAGCTAAGCGAGGCGCCAGGCTTTGGGGAGGAGAGCAAGTTTCTTACACTTGATTGTAAAAAAAACCCTCAAAGTGGTTTACAAAAATAAGATACCTGCTACTTGTGCATGGATGATACACATTTGGCCCAATGAGGATGATTGGCTCTCAGTAAGAAACAAGTAGGAGCAAAGCAAGTTGCCTTAAACGGAGTCAGGGTTGGTCCACCTCGTACCATTGACACTGTGTGGCTGTGGCTCTCCATGGTTTCAGAGGGTGGCCGTCTTGTCCCTCCTAGCCCTCCCCCCGATGCTCAGGGTTGAAACAGGGGCCTTCTGTGGGCAAAGGTGATGCTCCAACGCCAGGCTATGGTTAATAATAATAATGGGATTTCTTATCCACCATATGGTCGCAAGGCAGGTTACAGCAAGATCAAAATATCAGAACAATTTAAGGGGCCATTGGTTTCCCCTCCTCCTTGAACAATCTCCCTCCAAGCAGGGGATTAGAAGAACAAGGACCCAGTCAGAATCGGTGCCTAACTTTTCATTATTTATCCCTTCCCTTGCCTGACTTTAAAGAAAATAAAAAGTCCTTAATGCTGAATAAACTTGGGGTACTTTAAAAAGAACAGCATAAGAGCATGATAAGCAGAGTCTTCTGGATCGGGCCCCACCTGCTCTTCTTAACCATGGCCTGATCTTTTCACGCCACCACCGCACACCTCCAGTGGCAGCGAGTTCCATAGACTCTGCAGGATGAATAAGTTTCTCCAGCTTTCCTCGAACTTGGGTACCCCCAGGTGTTGTTGTTGTTTAGTCCTTTAGTCATGTCCGCCTCTTCGTGACCCCGTGGACCAGAGCATGTCAGGCACTCCTATCTTCCACTGCCTCCCGGAGTTTGGTCAATCTCATGCTGGTAGCTTTGAGAACACTATCCAACCATCTCGTCCTCTGTCGATCTTTCTCCTTGTGCCCTTTCCCAGCACCAGGGTCTTTTCCAGGGAGTCTTCTCTTCTCATGAGGTGGCCAAAGTATTGGAGCCTCAGCTTCAGGATCTGTCCTTCCAGTGAGCACTCAGGGCTGATTTCCTTCAGAACAGTGGCATAGTGTGGGTTGTCAGCACCCGGGGCAAGGCAAGTAATTTGCACCCCCTAACCCATGGATTTGCGCCCCCTAACCCATGGATTTGCGCCCCCTAACTCTAACCCCCAGATGTTGCGCCCGGTGCAGCCGGCCCCCCCTGCACCCCCCACGCTACGCCACTGCTTCAGAATGGAGAGGTTTGATCTTCTTGCAGTCCATGGGACTCTCAAGAGTCTCCTCCAGCACCATAATTCAAAAGCATCAATTCTTCGGTGATCAGCTTTCTTTATGGTCCAGCTCTCACTTCCATACATCACGACAGGGAAAACCATAGCTTACCCCAGGTGTTGCTGGACTACAACTCCCATCATCCCTAGCAACCAGGTCCAGTGCCAGGGATGATGGGGGGCGTAGCCCAACACCAGCTGGGGGCACCCAAGTTCGAGATCAGAGCCAGGCGCGCCCCAGCTCTAATCGGATTCTGCCCTGGCACGGATCCTCCCCTGCGTGGGCGTGGAAGCGCGCGCGCCCTCCCCTCCGAGACTTGCAAGCGCAGCCTCCGCGCGACGAGCCCCGCGCCTCTCCGCCCGCCGAGGGGCGCTTCTTGCGCGGATTCCCTCGTGGGTCGGAGCCGGGCTCCATCTAGGCATCTGCGCCCTCGGAGGGAGAGGCGGCTTAAAGCGCGCGGGCGCTGCGCCCGTGGAACCGCTCGGCGCTGCGGTTACGCAACCAGCCGTTCGGGTGGTTCAAGGAAAGATAGCCTCTGGGCATACGCAGAGCGCCTTTCCCTTCGCTCCTCCTGGAAGCCATCTCCGACGCCGCCATCTCCTGTCCTTCCGCCTAGAACGCGTTATAGGTTTATTTTGAAGATTTTATTGAAAGTTGGCAACGGCAGAGGACGCAAGGAAAGCCCAAATAGACGCCGCGTCCCGTGGAGAGGGAGTCCCGGGCGTCCCTGTTGGTGGTGCAGAAGATTTAATGAAAACAGCAAACAGCACAGAATTCTCCAGGGTCCTCCCAGGCTTTGGCAACGCATCACCGTAAGTGGAAAGAGGCGTCTCTTTTTCCCCCAGAACCCCTCCAGAGTTCTATACTGCATTTCTATGCTGGCCATTTCCTCAATTAGTTTTATTTATTTACCTCGTTTCTATCCCGCCTTTCTCTCCGAGGAGCTCCATGTGCTGTCTTTGGTTTCCTCCCTCTTTGCTTAATGCCCAGACTGGGAGGCAGCCAGCGGCCCCAGGTGAGATTAATAATAATAATAATAATAATAATAATAATAATAATAATTTATTATTTATACCCCGCCCATCTGGCTGGGCTTCCCCAGCCCCTCTGGGCAGCTTCCCCAAAAATATTAAAATACTGTAATACATCAAACATTAAAAGCTTCCCTAAACAGGGCTGAGTGGCCTCTTTCCCAGACCCCCTTCTACCGCCTGTCATCTCTGCTAGACCTCCATTTCCAACCTCTGATTTAATGGTTTACTGTTGCTTCCCTCCAGCGACTTTAATCTTTGACTTCCTGTTTGCATTTGTTTACTTTTCGCTGTTTTATAACTGCATATTTTAATGGATGTTCGTTATTCTTCTCCCACCTGGGAATCTCACCCTTTTGGATCAGGGCCAGGGAACCTTTTCCAGCCCAGGGCCTTGCAGAGCCGGGCAGGTAGATAATGTGCCCCTCCCTTTTTTTTACCCTGGGGGGATAAGTCTTCTAAATAAGTATATAAATAATTTTCGCAAAAGTTATGCTGACAAATAATTTTATTTCAAGGCTTGAACCGTATCTGCATATAAAGACAAAATGGAAAATATAGAGAAATATGCTGACCGAGGCCCCTTTTGGAATCAAGTGGCCCATATGGCCCCCGCTCCCTCTGTCTGGACCTGTGGGGGCCACATTCCCTTCTCAGCCTTTTGGGAGGGGGGGCATGCCGGTGGTGGGCGGGGCCAGTAAGCAGGAGAATTGAAGGACACATTTCAGCCAGGTAAAAGCACCCCTGAAGGGTGCAAAGGGGGGCCAGTGAGGACTGTGGCCTGGGAAGAGTCCTGTGGGCCATACAGTGGTACCTCGGGTTACAGACACTTCAGGATACAGACGCTTCAGGTTTGACTCCGCTAACCCAGAAATAGTACCTCAGGTTAAGAACTTTGCTTCAGGATGAGAACAGAAATCGTGCTCCGGCAGGGCAGCAGCAGCGGGAGGCCCCATTAGCTAAAGTGGTCCTTCAGGTTAAGAACAGTTTCAGGTTAAGAACAGACCTCCGGAACGAATTAAGTACTTAACCAGAGGTACCACTGTATATAGATACCCAGAGGGCTGCATTGGGACCCCAGGTATGAGGCTCTCCACCCTTCTCTTTAAGAAACATTTTTAAAACTCACCTTTTCCCTCTTTCTCCTTCAGCTGTGTTTCCTATCTCAGCTCCTCCATGTCTTTAGGATGCCGGAAGGTCCAGAATTGTTTCTAAACAGCCGGTACATCAATGAGGAGTGCGGGGGTCTCATTTTCTCAGGTAAAGTGGAGAAGTCGGAAGTGAGCAAGAATCCAGATGTGCCCTTTGAGAGCGACAGGTACCTGATCTCGGCCGTCTCGAGGGGCAAGGAGCTGAAGCTCACCCTCACGCCGCTCAAACAGGAGGGCCCCGCTCCGTCCAAAAGGCGGGTCTCCGCAGTCCGAGGGAAGCAGGCAGCTCAAGAGCCAATGGATATCATTTTCCGTTTTGGTATGTCTGGCAACTTCAAATTTGTCCCCGTGTCTGAGATGCCAAAGCATGCGCACCTGCGCTTCTACACCCGAGGAAGCCCGCCCCGCGCCCTCTGCTTCGTGGACTTCCGCAGATTTGGCCGATGGGAGGTGAGCGGTTCCTGGCAGGTGGACCGAGGGCCCTGTGTGATTCTGGAGTATGAGAAGTTCAGGTGAGCATTGCCTATACCGGCTGCCCCAAGGCGCTTGGCCACCTTAGGTAAAGGTTAAGGGACCCCTGACTATTAGGTCCAGTCGTGGCCGACTCTGGGGTTGCGGCGCTCATCTTGCTTATTGGCCGAGGGAGCCGGCGTACAGCTTCCGAGTCATGTGGCCAGCATGACTAAGCTGCTTCTGGCGAACCAGAGCAGCGCATGGAAACGCCATTTACCTTCCTGCCAGAGCGGTACTTATTTATCTACTTGCACTTTGACATGCTTTCGAACTGCTAGGTTGGCAGGAGCAGGGACCAAGCAATGGGAGCTCACTCCGTCACAGGGATTTGAACCGCCGACCTTCTGATCGGCAAGTCCTAGGCTCTGTGGTTTAACCCACAGCGCCACCCGCATCCCATTTTGCCGCCTGAGGCAGAGCAGCAAATAATGTCCCCCGCCCCCTCCAAGCAGCATAATATCTGGGGCTGGTAAAGTTGTTTTGGCCCCTCGATTTAGGTTTTAGGTGAATTTCCCACCTCCTCTGCTGCCCCTTTCGTCACATCCACCCTCATTTATTTATTTATTAAAAAAATTATTGACTTAAGAAAATTTTTGGTGGTTCAGTGGTAGAATTCTCGCCTGCCACCCTCATTCATTTATGAAAGCAACTGACATCTTGGGAAAATAAAAGACCCTTCAAAAATGGGAGGTGGTCTTGTTCTGACTTTATTTATTTATACCCCACCTTTTCCCCAACAGGAACTCGAGGCGGCTTACAGATAAAATAGGAGCAGCTGAAAACATTGGGGGGGACGGGACAAACCCGTGGTTATTAAAAAAACCCCCGCAATTAAATAGTAATAGGATTAAAATATATTTGTATATAAAAGATCTCCATATTTCTAGGTGGGGCCTGAATCAGATAGATTTGTTTTGATTGGTGTGGGAAACAGCAGGCTCTGACTGGTGATGTGCTGGGGAAATGCATGGCTCTAATTAACCCTTAGGCTTCTCTGTGAAGGCGCTTTGCCTATGTGGAAAACCGGCTTTACTTCATACTGCTGCTGTCCCCTCAGCTGTTATTCTGGCCCAGGGTCACCCAGTAAGCTTCATAGCTGAATGAGGATCTCCAACACTCTAACCACTATGCCACACTGCCATTTAGTCTCCAGCATGTGTTTGTGCAAAGCTTTAGACTCCTGTTAAGCAGCCCCCTCTTCACCTGGTCCTTGGGACTCTTGTCAAACCATGCCCTTCTCAATAGGCTTCCCTTCTCAGCAACCTCTTTGAGACCTCTGGCCGGGCTGGAATGTGCCCTTGAACTGGGATAACGCCTCTTGCTTGCCAGGCTACTTTTGCCTCTTGCCCCCACCCCCCCCCCCCCGGTAGGTTGTGATGTGGCCCTTCGGATAAAAAAGACTGATGCTAAGCGGCCCGTTTAACAAGCCCTCCTCTGTTGCAGGGAAAACGTGCTGAGGAACCTCTCGGACAAGGCTTTTGACAAGCCCATCTGCGAGGCTCTGCTAAACCAGAAGTTTTTCAACGGCGTTGGCAATTATCTCCGGGCTGAGATTCTCTACAGGTGAGCAGGTGTCTGACTCTCACTTGTGCCCGGGGAGCAGAGTCTGCCAGGCTGGGAACATTCCTGCCCAGGTCGCTCTGGTCCTGGAAACCTCTGTAATCGTGGGCACAAGCGATGACTCCTCTTCTGTGGTGTCCTTCTCCTTGTGCAACTCCCTCCCTGTGTAGCTGCGCATGACCTCTATGTTGCAAAATTGAAGCAGATATTCTTTTATGTATGTATTTATTTATTTTTATTAAAGATTTTCTTGTTTTACAGAAGTAAGTGTAATGTCTCTCGTATTTTTTCCATGTAACATTTTTACAAATCCGTTTCATTTGTTGAGACATTAGGGGGAGAGGGGGGAAAAAAGGGGGGTTGGAGGGAGGGAAGATGGGTGGGGGTGGGGTCGGGTGGCGATGTTTCTATTATGCTTAATGTATGTAGGGTTTGGTGTCAGCGTTGCTTGTGCTGTTCACTTGTGTTCCTTTGGTGGTGAGAGAGGTTGGGGTTGGCCTAGGATGTGGTTGTTTGTTTGTGATTGGCTGTGGTGATCTTTGTTTTTGTGTGTGAGTGGGGTGGGTGTTTTGGATCAGGTTAGCCATATTGATTTGTATGCTGTTGGTGGGTTATTGCCATTGTCTTGTTGGGCTGTGTATGTGATAAAGGGGAGCCATAAAGGCGTCTTTTTCTGTTTGTCCCCGCGTCAGTTTCAGTTTATTGGTTAATTTTTCTAGTAGGGCTGTTTCCCATACTATTTGGTACCATTGGTCCATGCTTACTCCTGACAGGTCTCTCCAGTGTCTGATTATGGTGGGTGGGTGGGTGGGTGGGTGGGTTATGAGTTCTTTGTGGTGTAAATGGGCATTGTGGTCTTGGAAGATGTTTAGTAGGGCCAATTCTGGGGTGATGTCTAATACTTGCTTGGTTATTTTACATATTTCTCATGTGGCTGTTGTCTAGAATAGTTGGATTTTGGGGCACTCCCACCACATGTGGAGGTATGTGCCTGTGGAGGTGCACCCACCCTCTCCAGCATTTTGGTTAGGTTCCTGGGTGTATTAGTGCTAGTTTTCTTGGTGTTAGGTACCACCTGTAGGTGAGTTTCAGAGTGAGTTCTTTTCTTTTCGTTGATATGGATTTAAAGGGGGGTTTAGACCACATTCTGGTCCATTGAGTGGGGTTAATCTCATAGCCTATGTCATTCTCCCATTGTTTTTTGATTGCATCTAGGGGGTTTGTGGGATTTTGGAGAAGTATTTTGTATTGCGGATACCATCCCTTTTCTTTAACCATCAAGGCCTTTTAAGGAGCTGTCCTCAAAGGGAGAGTTTTTGAGTTCTGACATTGCTGTCGTGTCATGTTTTTCACTAGCCTTTTGAAAAGTGCTTTTTTGAAAAATGCTGCAATTAGGGCTTACTTTAACGGTTGTTAATTATGTTGTGTTTGATATCGTGAGCTGTCTTGGGTGGGTTGTGCTCAGGTAGGTAGCGTATAATGCAAAATTTAACCTGTATCTAGTTTATTAAGACTTTTCGCAAGTCTTAAATTGTTGTTAATTCTTATTGGTAACTTCATTGTTGTATTTTTCTTGTAAACCGTTTTTGAGGCATTTTAAAAATCAAATTTTATGAAATTTGCACAGTGTCACTGAAATTTCACCGTTCCCACTCTTTGGCAGTCATTTGAAATCATTTCTGTGGCCTCTTCCAGGTTGAAAATCCCTCCCTTTGAGAAGGCACGGAATGTTCTGGAGGACCTGAAGCCCCAGGAACAGGTGAGAGGACGCGAGGCGGATCCCGCAGGATCAGACCACAGGTCCAGTCAGCACCCTGCTTCCTGACTCCAGGCTTCCTATAAGCAAGGAGGGAGTTTTCTTGCTCTGTTGCTCAGCCTTTCTCATCCCACCATGTGGAACAGGTCACTGTCCTTCTGCTTTAGGTCTTTGGGTGTCTCTGGACCACAGCTCCCATCCGTTCCAGCTGCCTCAGCCAATGGCTGGGGAATTGGGAGCTGCACCTCACCAAGGATGTTGTAGAGTTGGGTAAGATTCAGAAAAGGAGGGCCAAAATGATCGGGGGGTTGGTGGAGTGATACTCCTACGAAGGAAGGTCGCAACGTTCGGGACTTTTTAGTTTAGAGAAAAGGCAAGGAAGAGGCAACAAGATAAGACGTTTATAAAATTAAGCACAACTTGGAGAAAATAATAATAATAATAATAATAATAATAATAATAATAATAATAATAATAATAATAATTTATTTATACCCCACCCATCTGGGTTTCCCCAGCCACTCTGGGCGGCTTCCAACAGAACACTAAAATACAATAACCTATTAAACATTACAATAACCTATTAAAAGCTTCCCTAAACAGGGCTGCCTTCAGATGTCTTCTAAAGGTTTGGTAGCTATTTTTCTCTTTGACATCTGGTGGGAGGGCGTTCCACAGGGCGGGTGCCACTACCGAGAAGGGCCTTTGCCTGGTTCCCTGTAACTTGGCTTCTCACAGTGAGGGAACCGCAAGAAGGCCCTCGGTGCTGGACCTCAGTGTCCAGGCTGTATGATGGGGTTGGAGACGCTCCTTCAGGTATACTGGACCAAGGCCATTTAGGGCTTTAAAGGTCAGCACCAACACTTTGAATTGTGCTTGGAAACGTACTGGGAGCCAGTGTAGGTCTTTCAAGACCAATGTTATATGGTCTCGGCGGCCGCTCCCAGTCACCAGTCTAGCTGCCAAATTCTGGATTAGTTGTAGTTTCCGGGTCACCTTTAAAGGGAGCCCCACATAGAGTGCATTGCAGTAGTCCAAGTGGGAGACAACTAGAGCATGCACTACTCTGGCAAGACAGTCTGCGGGCAGGTAGGGTCTCAGCCTGCGTACCAGATGGAGCTGAAAAACAGCTGCCCTGGACACAGAATTGACCTGCGCCTCCATGGACAGCTGTGAGTCCAGAATGATTGTAATGAGCAGAGAAACATTTTTCTCCCTTTCTTGTAACATTAGAATTCATGGACATCCAATGAAGCTGAATTTTGGAAGATTTGGGACAGTTAATATAAAGTACTTTTTCACATGGTGCATAGCTAAATTATGGAACTGTCTCCTAGATGGCTTTGAAAGAGGATTAGATAAAGAGAGAGCTATTGAAGGCTACTGTTAATTCTGGATACCAGTGGCTGGAAGCCACAGGAATGGGGGGGGGAGGGCCCTTGAGTTCTGCTTGGTTCTGCTTGCGGGTTTGCCAGAGGCAGCTGGCTGGCCGCAGTGAGAACAGGATCTAGCAGGCTGTGTGTATGTTCCCACGCCCCTCTTCAGTGTGCATGCTTGCAGGGAGAAAACCTTTGTATTCATATTGATACCAGCTGGAATTGTGATCATGCAAGCCTCAAAACATTATGGAAACCTTTGCTGCATCTCTGCAGATGTTTGCATGGTCATGAAGGGGCCAGACTATCTGACATGTGCGGTGTGGGGATGTGGGGCAAAGCTACTTGGCGTAGCCTCACTCAAACATTCAGCTTACTCACGAGAATAGCTTCTCTTTTTTTTATTTACTTATTTAGAGTCGCTTGTGCCAGGCTCCTCAGTCAAAAAGGCTCCCAAAGCAGCTTACAATCTAAAACACACACACACACAAGGGAAAAGGAACAGGGAGGGAAGAGGAAAATCAAAACCCAAACTCAGGCACCAATTTCTAAACAGTACAGTCATGCCTCGTGTTACGTTCTTTCAGGTTACGTCCTGCGGTGACCTGGAAGTACCAGAAAGGGTTACTTCTGGGTTTTGCCGCTCACGCTCACGCATGCGCATAAACACTAAATCGCGCTTCGCGCATACGCAGATACAGCGCTTCAGGTTGCAGTTTTTTCATGTTGTGAACGGGCCTCCAGAACAGATCCCGTTCGCAACCAGAGGTACCACTGTAGTTCCTCTCATGAGCGACTGACACAGTTCAGGGGCAGGAGGTGCTCGATTGTCATGGTATTGCCAGAGAATGCAGAGGAGGAGCAGGAACAGGCAGAGGGAGGTGGGCAGGAAGTGGCGATTGAGGAAGGAGGGGAGAGCCAGGAGGTGGGACGGCTCTCAGATGTTGAACCAGAGCCTCAGCACCACACAGGAAGTTCTGGCACACACAGTGTGACAATGCCTATTCTGTATGCCAGGGAAAGGAGAGAGTTAAAGAGGAGGGGGGGGGGAGAGGCATCACGTGAAACTTCCCCGCTTTTTCTGTTGGAGAAGAAACCGGCGTAAGCCACTCCCAGAATCTGAGCCGGAGGATTCAGATGCATGATTGTAATAAGCTGCCTGTGTTGTTGTTGTTTAGTCGTTTCGTCGTGTCCAACTCTTCGTGACCCCATGGACCAGAGCACGCCAGGCACTCCTGTCTTCCACTGCCTCCCGCAGTTTGGTCAAACTCATGCTGGTAGTTTCGAGAACACTGTCCAACCATCTCGTCCTCTGCCGTCCCCTTCTCCTTGTGCCCTCCATCTTTCCCAACATCAGGGTCTTTTCCAGGGAGTCTTCTCATGAGGTGGCCAAAGTATTGGAGCCTCAGCTTCAGGATCTGTCCTTCCAGTCAGCACTCACGGCTGATTTCCTGAAGAATGGATACGTTTGATCTTCTTGCAGTCCATGGGACTCTCAAGAGTCTCCTCCAGCACCATAATTCATAAGCATCAATTCTTCGGTGACCAGCCTTCTTTATGGTCCAGCTCTCACTTCCATACATCACTACTGGGAAAACCATAGCTTTAACTATACAGACCTTTGTTGGCAAGGTGATGTCTCTGCTTTTTAAGATGCTGTCTAGATTTGTCATTGCTTTTCTCTCAAGAAGCAGGCGTCTTTTAATTTTGTGGCTGCTGTCACCATCTGCAGTGATCATGGAGCCCAAGAAGGTAAAATCTCTCACTGCCTCCATTTCTTCCCCTTCTATTTGCCAGGAGGTGATGGGACCAGTGGCCATGATCTTAGGTTTTTTGATGTTGAGCTTCAAACCATATTTTGTGCTCTCCTCTTTCACCCTCATTAAAAGGTTCTTTAATTCCTCCTCTCTGCCATCAATGTTGTGTCATCTTCATATCTGAGGTTGTTGATATTTCTTCTGGCAATCTTAATTCCGGCTAGGGATTCATCCAGTCCAGCCTTTCGCATGATGAATTAAATAAGCAGGGAGACAATATACAGCCTTGTCGTACTCCTTTCCTAATTTTGAGCCAATCACTTGTTCCATATCCAGTTCTAACTGTAGCTTCTTGTCCCACATAGAGATATGTAAAATAAAGTCTGTTTCTATGTATCTCTGAGTGAGCAGAGGCATTTCTTGCGAAGAGCATTCACAAGCCATCACACCGGTGGAGCTGGGCCTCCAGCAAAGCTGATGACATGAGCCTTCTGCTTCCTGTCTGCCCTGCTGAGGCCGCCTGGTGGGATGCCTGGCTCCAGGGGAGAGCTGAGGGGAGAGGAAGCCTGATGGCACTGACGTGCCGCAGCAGCGTCAATGGAGGGAGCCCTGCTTCCCAGCACTCCCACTGAGTTTTATTTTTTAGCACATTAGTCTTTGGGTGTATGTGTGAGAGACCCTGGAGGAAGGATGAAGGCCGTATGGGAAGCACCTGAGTTGGGTCCTCTTTTGCTCAGCCTCCCTTGACTGCTGGCCTTCCCCTTGCAGGCACCTGGACTAACCTCTAGGAAAAAGGTGAAGCCAAAACAGGAGAACCCCGACCTGCTGGAGCTCTGTCACCTGGTGCCCATGGAGGTTGTGAATCTGGGTAAGGACCAGGTTGAGGACAACCCAAAATGCTTCCCCTCCATATTCTGTGTATCATTCAAGAGCTGCAAAAGTGTGTAGGTTTGAGGGGGGTGGATGGATGGATTTTTATTTCATAAAATTTATACACTGCTAGTTTTTTTTTAAGCATCTGAGTGGATTTGCAGGGTTGGAGTGAAATTCGAGGAGGGGTGGAGGCAAACCTTGCTACCCTTCAACTTGTTACTTCTCCTCCCAAGTAAATAGGTACAGTAGTACCTTGACTAAAGTCTGTTATAAGTCCGTTTTGGATTAAGTCCAATTGCAACCCAGAAATGAGAGCTCCGGGTGCAACACAGAGGTGATATTTGGAGGTTTTGTTTTTGCTATTTTTTGCATTCTGGTTTGTGTGGCTTTCTCGGTTTTTTGACTGTGACTTCGTTTTATGGGACTGACCTGTGACTGTGGCTTTTGACTTGGTTTTTGTGACTGTGCGGAACCCAGTTCAGCTACTGGTTGATTGTGGTGCGACTGCAGAAATGGATAAAAGCCCCCCATCCAAACAATAACTATCATCAGTGCACGTAAAGGGGGGGGGGAATGTTATATTTTTTCATCTACAATACTGTCTTATTTATTTTATAGTACAGTAACATTGATTATTGCCTTCATTTTATGGATCAATGGTCTCGTTAGACAGTAAAATTTGTGTTAAATTGCTGTTTAAGGGGGTGTTTTTCATTGTCTAGAACGGATCAACCCATTTTCAATTACTTTCTATGGGAAAGCACACCTTGTTTTAAGTCTGCTTTGTTTTGAGACCAGACTTCCAGAACGGATTATAGTCTTAAATCAAGGTACCACTGTACAGTGGCGTAGCATGGGTTGTCAGCACCCGGGGCAAGGCAAGTAATTTGCGCCCCCTAACCCGGGGCAAGGCAAGTAATTTGCGCCCCTAACCCCTAACCTGCTGCCGCTGCCAGCTTCTTCTTGCTGCTGCCTGGGCTGGTCGGGTATGGTTCTCTCCCGCGCTCAGCGCTGCGCTGGGCGGCCGCTGCACTGTCCCTCCCCCAGATAGTCCCTCCCTTGCTCTCTCTCCGCTCCGCAACGCAACGCACGCCTGGCACCCTCCCCCTCCACAGTGGGCGCGACCCGGCAGCTCGGATCGGATTCGCACAGCCAGCACTGTGAGAGAGTGAGTGAGCCAGGTAGGGGCAGAGAGTTGCGCCCGGTGCGGCTGCCCCCCCCCTGCACCCCCACGCTACGCCACTGCCACTGTACAGGGTTACCGTGTACAGCTTGATAGAAATGCATTCCTGCATTCACATTTCTCCTTGCCTTCTTCCCAATAGGTGGCAAAGGTTATGATCCCGTTAGGACGTCTGATTACACCATGTTCCAGGAGTGGACTCAGTGCTATTTCGTCCCAGGCATGCAGACCCTGCGAGATGCCAATGGCAGGACCGTCTGGTTCCAGGTAGGAGCCTGAGGGAAGGACACCAGTTGCTTTCCTGGGGGGTCAGGTGCTGCAGTGTGCTGGCCCCTCTTCCTTCAAGGTTGGAGAACACGTGGCCCTTTGTGAGCATTTCAAAATGTCATGGTCTGTAAATCTTGGCATCTGGAAGACAGCGTGAAATAACCTGTGGGTTAAACCACAGAGCCTAGGACTTGCCGATCAGAAGGTAGGCGGTTCAAATCCCCGCGACAAGGTGAGCTCCCATTGCTCAGTCCCAGCTCCTGCCAACCTAACAGTTCAAAAGCACGTCAAAGTGCAAGTACAGTGATACCTCGGGTTACATACTCTTCAGGTTACAGACTCCGCTAACCCAGAAATAGCACCTCGGGTTAAGGACTTTGCTTCAGGATGAGAACAGAAATCATGCTCCGGCGGTGCGGCAGCCATGGGAGGCCCCATTAGCTAAAGTGGGGCTTCAGGTTAAGAACAGTTTCAGGTTAAGAATGGACCTCCAGAACGAATTAAGTACTTAACCTGAGGTATCACTGTAGATAAATAGGTACTGCTCTGGCGGGAAGGTAAACAGCGTTTCCGTGCGCTGCTCTGGTTCGTCAGAAGCGGCTTAGTCATGCTGGCCACATGACCCAGAAGCTATACGCCGGCTCCCTCGGCCAGTAAAGCGAGATGAGCGCCGCAACCCCAGAGTCGGCCATGACTGGACCTAATGGTCAGGGGTCCCTTTACCTTTACCTAGTTGTTTGTGTCTTATGTTCCCAGCACCAAAACTCAAGATGAGGTTTTTGTTTTTAGTACTGGTTACATTCTGGGCCCTCTTCTTCCCTTGCAGGGCAGTCCTGGACCAATGGCCCCAAAAGGTGAGTATCGGGGGCTCCTTGAATCGCCTGTCAGTGATTTCTCCTGGATACCAATACATTGAGTTGCGAAGGGAGCAAATCGTTTTTGATCCAGCCTCTCACACGGCTTGTTAAGTAAAGATTTAGGCTTTTAAACAGGGAGACTCCTTGCTCTTCCTTGAGAAAGTCTTTCAGCTTAATATACCCTGATGTGCCTCCAAAACAAGGCCAATTTCTGCAGCGCTTGATTGGGAGATGTAGGTTGGTTCCTCAAAGGCAAAAGGTGGTAGGTTGTGGAGGTGCTACTCAGAGTAGACACATTGCTGTTAATATTTATTTGTTGTATTGATATCCCACCTTCTCCATGCAGCTCAAGGTGACATACATGGCTCCCTACCCACCATCTAAGTTAATCCCTACAATCCAGTTTAGGCTGGAAGTGAATGACTGGCCCAACGATTACCCAGTGAGTTTCATGACAAAGTGGTGGATTCGAACTCTGGTCTCCCAAGCCCTAGTGTGACACTCTAACCAACTACACCACCACTGGTGTAACATAGGCATGACTAACATAGGGCTGTTAGTTTTTATGGGTATACTCTTTACTTAGTTGACTACAAACCCCAAACTGCACTGAGGATCTTTAAAAAGTCAGTCCTTTATTAGGCATAGCAAACCACACATTATCAAACAAACACCGTGTACAAATTGTGCAAAATACGAATTCAGCATAACAAGGTTTGTCCCAGTCAGATCTTTAACTCCAGAGAAAATCAATTTGCATAAATAGTACAATATAACACTACCACATCACCTGTCAATTAAGAACCACCAAATCTCTTTATAATGGCCCAGTCTTTCTACATGGACAGCACTCAAAAATTCGGCCACTATTAAAGTAATTTGATCATTCCTGTCCGAGAGCAGGTCCTGAACCGTTGGGGGCATAGAATTGAGCCTTTTAAGTTGTAAGGCCTCTAATAATTGTCTTCTGGCATAAATGCCAAAATCACAAGAAAAGAAAATATGCTCCAAAGTATCAGGTTCCTGTTTACTACATTTGCAGAGACGCTCTGCTTCTGGTAGAGCTAAATATCTTCCCACTGAGGATCTTTGGAAGAACCATAGCTGAGTTGCAGAGCCCTTAATTTGAATGCAGAAGGTCATTGGTTCCATCCCAGGTCTCTCTAGGTAGAAGGATCAGATATGCATAGAATCACCTCTGTGCTTAAGACACCAGAGAGGCAGTCAGACAACTGAGGCAGCTTCCTCTTCTCTTCTATGATATTGGACACAACAGAGACATTTTAAGTTATTGCTGGCAAAACTGGGGCTGGAGCTTTCATTTTGTTTTGCAGGAGGAAAGCCACTCAAGAGACGGTTGCAGGTAAAACCCGATCCTGATACCTCAAGCTCCAAGGTAAGGCAGCTCTTTTTAAAAATATATATATAATTTTTAAATTTATTTTCCAATATCGTTTCAATAACAGCCTCATTATAACAATGCCAAATTTATCCAATTAAAACAATTATTAAAACCAATTATTTATGTACTGAATTATACGATTCAGTTAAAGTGACTTCTTCACATGCTAGTTTTGATGGGTTCCTCTTTGCTTTTTAAAAATTTTTCCGCGTCCCAAAATCTTAATAATTTCAATTACATTCCCTTCAAGATAGTAATTCCTTATACAACAACTACAATCTTTTGGTTTCAATTGGTGTTAATATATTAAGTAACATAAAGTTTCAAGTGAGGTACTCAGTCTGTAATCATTGTTCTTACCTGTGTGTAGTAATTTTCCCATGATATTGTCCCAACCATATATAATGCTGTGTCCTTCAATCTTCCAACTGTTGATATTTCCCATCATGACTGGGGGGAAGCAGTTTCCTCACAGTTTTCCAAAAGCCTCTGTGTCACTTTGTCCTGTGATTCAAGAGCTTGTTGGAGACCCCTCTGTTCTAACAAATAAACTGTCCTCGCCATATTTTTTCAGCCTAGAAAGAGCGCTCTGATTCCAAACTGCAAATGATTAATAGGAAAGCCTCTGACCTTGCAGCTGGCAGACTCCTTTCCTCCTTTCAGCTGAAAAAAATATAGTCCATTATCTTTCCAGTTAGATTACATTCCAAATTGTCGCAGTTTAGTTTGCATTCCTTTGAAAATAGCAGAGCACGGGGGTGGTTTCGTTCTGTATTCCAACATAGTCCTTCCCCCTCTTTCTCTTTCCATTCCATTCTTCTCACACATGCAGTTCCAGTTTGATGTTAAATTTCATATTATTAATCCAGTTTCTCCCAACCTCAGTTTTTATAGTGCCTTTGCCTGCCCTCGCATTCCATAGAGAAGCAAGAGAGGAATTCAAAAAATGAGTTCCCCCCATCGTTCTTTGTTTATCTCCGTCTGTCTCTGTGATTCCTGCATGGTGGGGTTTGATACCTTCAGCCTCTACAGTTCCATTATTCTATCTCACAGGTGCACACTTGAATTGCGGACGTGAAATTCAGCTCTGTTTTGTCTCTCCTAGGTCACAAAACTGGAGACTGTGGCCAGTATTTCTCAGAAAAATGTTGTGGAAACAAGGAAGTCTGGAAGGAAGAAAGGGAAGAGAATTGTCCCCCAAACAGAGGACCACACTATGGTTAAGGAAGCCAAGGTACCAAACACCAGAACTCGGAGAAAGGTTTCTGTCTTGCAGCAGTCTCCAGCACCAGATAACACAGTGGCTGAATCCCAGAAGAGGCGAACATCAACCCGGAAAACCAGGGGTAAGAAGAGATGTGATCTGGCTTCAGAGTCCCTTAGGTGGCTTTATAGAGCAAAGAGACTCAACCACAGCAGGGATGGGGAACCTGCGACATAGTTACCAAAGTGGGGGGTACCATCTGTTGTGGCCTTCCCAAAGCAAAGGAAGGATTGGACTCTGATTAATAACACACAGAGGCTTGACCCGCAAGACTCTGGGAGGGGTGCGTATAATAATAATAATCTCTCTCCACCCCCTGGCCCAGGTCGTTTTATTCACAAAAGAACTTTTTACACAGTGTTTGTAAGAACCAATCAGATTTCCTCTGAGCATTTAAAAAAACCCCACATGGGACAAAGTCAGATCAGAAGAAATCCTTTTAACTACAAAGAAACTATTTCCTACTTGAGCATGCATAGTAGTCCAGAGTAAATAAAATAGGAAGCAATGCTTTTAGGAAACCTGGAGGTAATAAACAGCAGTAAACAGTATTTACCAACTCCTTGTGAACTCTCTTCCTGAACTCTCTTCCTGGCCCTAAGTTTAACAAACCTAACAATTGCTACATCAAAGAAGCTACCTACTATCTTTTATGGCTCAGGGTACCTGATGAAGCAACTGGCCTGTGTTTAGAATGCTGATACATGCCTGTCAGGCAGAGAAATAAGACAGATGCATGTGGGATGAGAACAAAAATGATTGTCAATGAATTAAACCCAGTCAACGCAATGCATTGGCTTGATGAATATTTTATAATTCCTCATAGTAATCCCATCTGATCACTACACTCTGGATATTTGCACTCCTACAATCCGTGGGGGGCACTAAGACGAAAGAGGTGGAGGGGGGGCACAGAAGGTGGGAATGATTATTGGATTTTGAAAAGCTGCTATCACTGGATCAAATTCATCAATTTTGCTGAATTAAATAAGTTATATTGGATTTTTGTGCAACTAATTGTTACCAAGCCGAATTGTACTGTGTTAACATCTTCCTTAGTAGGTTGGGCAAACCACTCTTCTGAATAATGCTTTTGATAGGGTGGGGTGCAGCACTGGGATGGTTCTATGGAACTGGGTGGGCGGGTGGGGTGTGGCCCCCAAAGGTTTGGTAACCACTGGCCTAGACCTTGCTGGATGCCAGCGACCATCATTCCCAGCCATTTGCAATGCCTGATGGGAATTGGGCAGCGCAGAGTTGGAACTATGGAACTCACTCCCACAAGAGGCAGTGATGGGCACCGACCTAGATGGCGGCTTTAAAAGAGGATTGGACAAATTCATAGAGGAGAGGGGGCCTCTTGCGCTCAGCTTCTGCTTGTGGGTTTCCCATTGGAGCTTCTGGTTGGCCACTGTGAGACCAGGATGCTGGACTAGGTGGTCCATGGGCCTGATCCAGCAGAGGGGTTCTTAAGTTTGTATGGGACTGCAGGTTCCGACTCCCTGAACGCCCACATGTCTGGCCTGCAAGCCATCTAACTAACTGCTATTCCTTTTCAGGTACTGCTGCTGTTTCCACAAGACCCAGACAGGTGAAGGCACAGTAACATTCCTGATGCAGAACGGCCTCTTCCCCTTCTGAACCATGTGCTGCTGAGGCAAAAGGGGTATAAACTCCTGGACGATGCTCACATAGCTGCCTTATGTAGGTTTCTGGATCCTGGCCTGGCAGCAGGCAACACACTGGGAATTGTCTGCTTTGTCACTTATGTGCTTTTTGAAGTCCTGCTAGGAACATATAGCAGAGCTACTATGAGGCCTTTTATACACTGATTTGCTTTCTGGAAATGCCGCTGTAGATTCAGGCCACAGTCTCAGCCCAGATTCCAGACAGCGAATAGGCTTCGCATATGCCACCGCTGGAGGAGATCTTTCTGCTCTGGGTGTCGAGGCCTGTGTTAAAAGAAAGGGTTCTCTTGATACAATGGAACCTCTATTTGCGAACATAATCCGTTCCGGAGGTCTGTCTTGAGTTCAAAACAAGTTGCTGGGAGAGGCTCCATTGTGCGCAGGCAATTGCCCTCTTCTGTGCATGTGCAAATGGCAATTGCCACTGCTGAGCATGCGCAAACGGCGGCAAACCCGCTGGATACTTCTGGGTTTGCCGCTCCTGCGCATGCGCGAACAGCAGCAAACCCGCCGCTTACTTCCGGGTTTGCCACGGTCACAACTTGGAACGACCGTGAGAAGAGGTGGTGGTATATTCACAACAGAGGAATGACATAGCTCAGCCTCCTCCAATCTGGGAGCTGTTTCGGGGGCTTCTGGTAGGGGAAATCTAGCGCAACTCACCAGCAGATAGTTTTTGCTTGGTTTGGGGTATAATTGCACTGTTGTATAATCCGCAAGAAGAATCCACAAGCTGATGGCATTACCTCCAGCATCTCCAAGATCTGGACTCTTGGCGCTGCAATTTTAGATGAAATGAGTCTTGCCCTGTTGCTGCCTAAAAAGAGATGAACAGAGCAAGGGCCCATTATACACCTGTGCATTTAAAGTGCAGGTTGTTCAATGCAACCAGCAGGGAACTGCAGCGGGAATGAAGTTTAAGCCGTTCCAGTTTCCCCCAGAGCAAATGGCACCTTCATACGATTTGCATTAAAAACACCACTGACACATTTAACATCATGTCTAGATTGGCCTTTGGATCAGGAGCACAAGAGCAGAGCTCAGTTGCTGAAACGGTTGCAGTATTTCCTTCTCTGCCTTATTCTGACAGGAATCTTCTCCGGGGCTCAAGAGCTACATGGATAATTCAGGCCAACACTTCAGCTGATCAGTAAGATATCCAGTGGTAGTTCTGTTCAGCAAGGAGTGTGATTTGATCCACTGATACATTACCTCCTAGATTTGAAAGAGACGTGCATTTTAACAGTTACTCAGTCAAATACTTTCTACCCTTGGCGATTATATTCTTGGTTATTATATTTCTATCTCTCCTTTGATTATATTCTTACGGTGCTTTTTGGTGCAAATAAAGATTTTTTTTCTAGAAATGATGGTGTTGTAGGGTGTGGTGCTATGACGAGACAATTGTCAAGAAAAAGTCCTAAGTACAGTACTGGTGCCCACTCTGAGAGCCAGTGTGGTGTAGTGGTTAAGAGCGGTGGACTCGTAATCTGGTGAACTGGGTTCGCATCTCCGCTCCTCCACCTGCAGCTGCTGGGCCAGTCACACTTCTCTGAAGTCTCTCAGCCTCACTCACTTCCCAGAGTGTTTGTTGTGGGGGAGGAAGGGAAAGGAGATTGTTAGCCGCTTTGAGACTCCTTAGGGTAGTGATAAAACGGGATATCAAATCCAAACTCCTCCTCCTCCACTCATTGATTCCAGCCCACAAGCTTTAAACATTGGGAGCTCCTGCTGGCAAGGCAGAGATGGTCTCCCGCTGTGTGCAGATGGGTGATGGTTAAGTAAAGTCACCACCTGTGGGTGGGGGCAAGGACCGTCCTTCCAAGCCCCTTTGGCACAAGGGCTGGCAAGGACTGAGGTCACACATCCCCATGTCAAAGAGGGATTGACAAGAAGAGGCCTGAGCTGCCATCTAGATGTCAACCTGGAATGCGGAAGAGTATTTCAAGCAGTTCTTCTGAAACTCCCTCCCCACCACAGCTATTTCTCTGCCTATAACCATAGCCCAGTCCTTCTTTCTGGGGATTCTCGAGGGTACACAGTACCAACAACTTTTTTTTTCTAGAAGAAAAGTGTTGCCCCTTTAAAGTGGGACGCGGGTGGCGCTGTGGGTTGAACCACAGAGCCTAGGACTTGCCGATCAGAAGGTCGGTGGTTCGAATCCCCGCAACGGGGTGAGCTCCCATTGCTCGGTCCCTGCTCCTGCCAACCTAGCAGTTCAAAAGCACTTCAAAGTGCAAGTAGATAAATAGGTACCACTCCAGCGGGAAGGTAAACGGTGTTTCCATGTGCTACTCTGGTTCACCAGAAGTGGCTTAGTCATGCTGGCCACATGACCCGGAAGCTGTACGCCGGCTCCCTCGGCCAATAAAGCGAGATGAGCGCAGCAACCCCAGAGTCGGTGACGACTGGGCCTAATGGTCAGGGGTCCCTTTACCTTTACCCCCTTTAAAAAGGGGTTTTGAGCAGAAACTGGATGATTCACAGCAGATAAGCCAAAGCTTCCGACTTCCCAGTTGTTTATCAGTAGTAACACAAGCTGCCCACTCTGCCACAAAGTCAATTAAGCTGTAAGAATCCCAGGTGTAGATTTCGTAGAATCGTAGAACTGTAGAGTTGGAAGAGGATCCGTGGGGCATCTAGTCCAACCCCCAGCATGCAGGAATCACAGCTACGATTTAGACTTGGAATAGGTAGGTCATCCCAGGAAATAGGTTCACTGGTTAAAGTAGGCTACTAGTGCCATCCCAGCCCGCCATTTTGCATTGGCGGCATCTCACAGCAGCTGTTTTGCACTTGCCACAGGTTGGCAGACCTTAGTGCTCTGGTTAACAGAAATAATAAGAATGGCGCAGATGTGCTCGCTTCAACAGCACATATACTAAAATTGGAACGATACAGAGAAGATTAGCATGTCCCCTAAAGGAGTGGCAGGCGAAGATGATGGCCTTAGCTGAATCAGCCAAACTGTCCTGCAGGATCCTAGACCAGGACAATCAGAAATTCCAAAGAGACTGGAGTAAATTTATTTATGATAATTGCAAAAAATTGAAGACACTAGCAGGATTGAAGTAAATCCTACAATGTAGACATATAGTAGATTGCACAATTGGATTTGATATGGGATACCGGTTGAAGGGAAGGAGGGAATTTGTAAGCTCGGCAGAGCAAAAAGGGGTTTTATGTTGATCAATGTATTGCTGAAAGCTGTTTAAAGGAAAATAATAACAAAAAATTTAGAAGAAGAAGAAGAATGGTGCAGATCTTTCAAGTCCACCTGTGTCTGCTACAGCTTCAGGCCTTTGCCCAGCAGGAAGCCAAGGAGCCAGTATGCAATTTTGTGCTCCAGAAGTTCAGCTGCTGCCTGGTTGTTTCAAAGTCAGCAGGACAGTTTGTATTTGGAAAGGTGTAAAGGAGAGGCGCAGGCCACGCTCCTCCAGTGGCAGGCACTTGCTTGGATCAGGCCGCTCTAGGAGGTCACACCTAAGAAAGAAGAGTGAAACTCTTTGAGCACAGTCCGGACAACCCATTCATTGGGCAGTCATCCTGATTCAGGAGGCAAGATGAGATCAGCTACTCACTAAGCATCTGTTCAGATTTGTTTGCAGGGAGGTTAGACAGCATTGTGACCAACAGGTATTATCTCACAGTTTCCAGTACGCTTCCCCTCTGCTTTCTCTATTACAGTGGTACCTTGGGTTACAGACGCTTCAGGTTACAGACTCTGCTAACCCAGAAATAGTACCTCGAGTTAAGAACTTTGCTTTAGGATGAGAACAGAAATCGCGTGGCAGCGGCAGCGGGAGGCCCCATTAGCTAAAGTGGTACCTCAGGTTAAGAACAGTTTCAGGTTAAGAACAGACCTCCAGAATGAATTAAGTTCTTAACCCGAGGTACCACTGTATAAAAAAATCCAAATTTGGGGGGGGGGGAGTGCATTTATTTGTCAGGGGTTCTGTCAGGCAACTGCCATCAGTGCCGGAGGGAGAGAGCAAAAGCCACAGGGATTCCAGAGAGCGTCCAGGGATCGGGACAAGCAGCCCATCTTCTGGGGAAGAGAATCAGCGTAGCACCAGTGGAGAAGGGGGGCAGATGGGGGAAGTGGCGAGGCGGTCTCATGACTCCTTGCTTGGGACCAGCGGGGAGAATAGGGGTCCTCCGTTGCCCACGCCCTCCTTGCGCAGAAGGCTTTCGCGCAGAGAGAGTAGGAGGAGACTAGGCGTCAAAGAGCTTCTTTGCTGGAAGAAGTTTAAGAAATGCCCACTGGTGGATTCTGCCAGCGATTGAGTCAGCCACGGGTGAGTGGCTGTCCGGACAGAAAAGGTTCACTTTGGCAACCCACCCAGGTGTTTGCACCCAGCCGGGGAGATAGGCACCGGCTTACGCCCGAGCAACCCCTAGAACCATTACAGGTGCCAAATAAACTTTAACGGAATGCCAGGATGTGATTGAACTCCACTTGAAAACAGCAGCAGCCTGGAAGCACCTCAAACCACTTGTGGTGTTTACATTTACACACTTACATGACGGCCTCTTGGACTGGGAGAGACGTCTGGAGCCAGGTGACCACAGTACTGCCGTGAGACTCATACAGCCTGATCACCAGCACGCCTGGCATGTCCTCAGCCTGAAAGGAGGGAAGAAAACAGACAAGCATCCCATAATCAGCACATAGTCAGCACAATGCTCTTCTCTAGCTCTGTGCAACCACTCCTCTCTCCTTGTGGTCCATTGGTTATGGCTGACCATTTACTGTATTTGTATCCCACCTTCCTTCCATCACAAAAGCCAAGGGCAAGGGTGGCGAGGGGCATGGCCAGTGGGGCATTGCTTGGAGAAATTCCCAAGGGCCAGAGAGATTTTTTTTTTCTTTCTTTTCTTCTTCTTTCTTTTTTTATTGGTTTTCACATATTACGTTACAATACAGATGTACCAAAGCCAACACCATTTCTTCCCCATCCCCCATACCTTTACATTTCTATTTCCTCAATCCATCGTATTATTCTTTTCTGCTTCCTCCCTCTTCCCTCAGCCCCCACTCGATTTTCTCCACTTTATACAATTTACAACAACCTTTGTATTCTACAATCTTCTCAAATCATTATAAATTCTTATTATCTTTCCTTACTCATTTTTCTTCCATCCAGTACTTCACATTTTAATCTAGGCATATTAGCGTATCTCTTTTTTCAGCAATATTTCATCAAAACATTTCCACTCCTTTTTAAATTTTTGATTCGACTGATTTCTTCTTATAGCAGTTAATTTTGCCAAAATTAAATATTCATTTAGTTTACAAACCCATTCCTCCTTTGTGGGTATAGTTTGTGACTTCCACCTGGCAGCAATCACTATTCTAGCAGCTGTACTTGCACAGAGAAAAATCCCCCCCCCCCGTGGTATCTCTTCATCTATCAATCCAAGGAGATATAACTCTAGTTTCTTTGTTATTGATATTTTCAACTCCAAGGGCCAGAGAGATTTGAAGTGCCACATTTTGCTCTCAGGCCTGTGGCTCCCCACCCCTGGCATACTGCAACAGAGGGCACCTGGGCAGTGCCCAGCTCTGCCTACCATCTCATGCTGTGCTCACCATTAGAAGAGTCCTGCTGGATTAGGCCAAGGGCCCATCTAGGGCTCAACCAGCTGCCCCTTGTGGGAAACCATTAAATAGGACCCAAGCACAAGAATTCTCTCTCCTCTTGTTCCCAGCAGCTGATATACAGAAGCACTGCTGCCTGTGATCATAGTTAGAGCTGAGCTTCCCTTGTTGTTGGGTTGAAATAAATGACAGACGAATGACGAGTGTCATATGGGAGGCATCTCTTGAGCATGTCTCGGGGAGTCCCTTTTATTGAATATTACAGCATTGCCACCTATGTGCTTGTTGCTGGTTGGTTAACACAAATACAATGCAAAGGTTGCATATAAGCATTAATCATCAATAGATTAAAGGTTGGGAAAGGGAACACAGAATTGGACAGGCATGAAAACCTCCTTATTAAACTATTACTAGTGATTGATATAGCAAGACTTAAACTATTACTAGTAATTGATATAGCAAGGCTTAAAAGAACATAACTATCGCATTCCGTAGATGTGGTCAACCATGCATTAAGAACAGGTCAGGGTACAATGTTTCATGAACTCAATGTGAACTGAACATTCTAGGGTGGGTGAAGAAGGAATGCTTCAGCTTAGAACGGTTTGCCAGAGTCATGTGCAGATGCAAAACTTCCCATCACCTTGTGACTAGTAGCCATCGAGAGAAGTCACTACCTGCTTTATTGCTTCCAGGATAACAGCTGGGGATTGCACAGAGAAGGCGCTCCAAGCTGGGTGCTGCTCTGAGACGCACGGCACCTTGTGAAGAGGGAAATTCAAGTTGTATGCCTGACGGATCACGTCAGCCTCCTGGAATGAACCTGTTCAGAAGACAGCACTTTGCCATCAGAGGCAAGAAAAGGACACTCATCCCACCACGACTGTTGAGTTGCTTCAAAAAGCTCTGCTTTTATTCTCAGGCTTTCTTACCTACATGAGGCATCACTGCATATGTAAACTGATGGCTCCCAATATCTGCCGTGGCGTCAGGCAACTTTGGTGCTCTTAACCTTCATGCAGATGAAAATTATATATTACTATACAAGAAGGTAATAAATGGCCTGCTGGATCAAACCAATTGCCCGTCTAGTCCAACGCCCTGTTCCCACAGTTGCCGACCAGATGTACCAAAAGGAAATCCACAAGTAGGATTTGAACACAAGAGCTTTTTCTCCTCTTGTGGTTTCCAGCAACTGATATTCAGAAGCTTTTGCTGACCATGGAGATAGAGTGTAGCCACCGAGGCTAGCAGCCATCGATTGCCCTCTCCTTCATGAATTTGTCAAATCCTCTTTTTTTCTTCTTCAGAAAAATGACTTTTTACTGGGTTTTCTAAACAAGTATCAGAGGAATAATAAATGATACTGTCCAATCTTCTTTTAAAGCCATCTAAGTTCCATGGTTTAACTCTGCGCTGCCTGAATAAGTTCTTTATCTGTTCTGAGCTTTGCACGGGGCACTTGTGTGATTGACTGTGCAGCTCCACCAACATGGCCATTCCCAGACTCACTTCTGTTACTCCATTCCTGACGTAGCCAAACAGGCAAACATTAGATGTGCACTGAGCCAAGATGCACAAGGCATCTGCAAGCTCCCTTCTAAAGCGCCAGGAAAACACAGCAAAAATCTGGAATACCAAAGACCTCAAGCCATCCCGCCAGAAATCTTTTCCTGCCGGCCTGCCAAAACTCACAGGGAAAGGCTCATCACGTTGCCCCGGACGGAGCAGCCATATTTGGAGTCGTTCAGCAGGGCCACCCCAAAGCCATGCTCAGACAGGTCCATCCACTTGTGGCTCCACACCTTGGAAAAAGAATAACCAAATATTATGATAAACATCATCATCTACGGCAGATGTAAGCGGACTTCAGGCTTGCAGGGTCTCCTGTGTTTTTAAAACTAGAATTCCTAAGGTATATTAACCAGAACCATGTTGTTGTTGTTTTTTAAAGCACTGAGCATATGCTCAGCCCAGGGATTGTGTTTTCAGTGCCAGGCCTGAGTTCACAGTCCTTTCGCCCAGTTCAAGGGTCTTCCAAAGCCCTGAACAACTTAGGTCCAGGTAACTCAGGGATTGCCTGAACCCTTCTATCCCAGTTTGATCACAGAGTTCACCTGCAAGAGCGTCGTTGCTCGTTCTCTGCAGAACTCATTTGGCAACAGCAGGAAACAGAGCCTTTGGTGCCATTGGCCTGGTCCTGTAGAACTCTTTGCCATTTAGCAGGTGCCTCCTGTGCCAGCTTTGAAACTCCTGCTGAAAACTCTTCTGAATTTATGGAACCAAGGGAGCGGTGGCCCAAAAATCTTTGGGAACCGCCGGTGTAGACAGTTGAAAAAGAGAGGGGTTGACAGCTACCCAGCAATACCTAACTTGGCCAGGAGTCTGTGGGCAGATTCTCACCTCAAACCGAGCCCAGTCCCAAGAAGTGTTCCAGTGCGTTGGCCTCTGAAGGTGGCCAAACTGTATCTCATATGTGGCATTGGGGCTCCGGACCTTGGCAGGGAATTCCACCTTGAGGAACTTATGAGCCTCATTCCAGTCCACCTGTGGATCCAGCAAGACGTGTAGCGTATCAGAGGAGAAAAGGTGCCTTCTTCTCTGCCCTGCCCCCAATCTCCAAGTTTATTTTTATTTTAATTTTTTTATTAACATATAAAACACATACATTATCCAAGTTTATTTGGAAGTTCCCCTGCTCTAGGAACTTCCAGGTCACCAGGAAGTGTCATAACATCTACACAACCTACTAAAGCTAATGAGTCCTCCTTATTCCAGGCCAGTCCCAAACAGCAAAGGAAAGTGAAACCAGACTAGGGTAGAGTTTGTGGGGGTCAGGTGGGATTGCTATGAGGAATTATGAAAATATGGAGCAAGCCATTGTGTCCGCAATGAAAGCATTGTGTTGACTGGGTTTGAGTCATTGACAATAATTTCCGATTAAATCCCACAAGCCTCTGCATCTCTGCCCATCTTCTCTACTCTCCATTTTCTACGCCTAAAGCATTCTAAAACACAGACTGGTTGCTTCACCAGGCACCCTGAGCCATAAAGATAGAAGGTAGCTTTGATGTAGCTTTTGTTAATCTTTAGATAGATCTTAAGGGCCAGGAACAGAGTTTACACGGAGATGGTAAATGCATCTTTCTTTCCTATGAGTTTATGACCTCTGGGGGTACTAAATGCATTTCTCATTGGTTCCTGTTTATTTAGCTTAACCACGTATGCATGCTCAAGTAGGAAATTGTTTCTTTGTCGTTAAAAGGATTTCTTCTGATCTGACTTTGTCCCACGTGGGTTTTTTTTTAAATGCTCAGAGGAAATCTGATTGGTTCTTACAAACACTGTGTAAAAGTTCTTTTGTGAATAAAACGACCTGGGCCAAGGGGTGGACAGATTATTATTGGCCCTTCTTCCCAGAGTCTTGCTGGTTGAGGCTCGTATGTATTTTATTAATCAGAGTCCAACCCTTCCTTGCTTTTAGAATGCAACAGAGTTCACTGAAATGACAGGATTGGGGTGGGGTAGGGCAAGCGGAGTTCCTACTGATGCAATGTTCAAAAGGCGTGTCACAGAGCCAAGCACACGAACACTAAAATGCAGTAAAATTCTGTCTCAAGAACCTAAGAGGAGCCTGAATGCTGGATCAGGCCAGCATCCTGTTCTCACAGGGACCAAGCAGAAACCCCAAGGGGAAACTGGCAAGTAGGATTTGTGCCCAAGAGCAATTTCTCTGCTCCTAATTGATGCTTTTGAATTATGGTGCTGGAGGAGACTCTTGAGAGTCCCATGGACTGCAAGAAGATCAAACCTCTCCATTCTTAAGGAAATCAGCCCTGAGTGCTCACTGGAAGGACGGATCATGAAGCTGAGGCTCCAATACTTTGGCCACCTCATGAGAAGAGAAGACTCCCTGGAAAAGACCCTGATGCTGGGAAAGATGGAGGGCGCAAGGAGAAGGGGACGACAGAGGACAAGATGGTTGGACAGTGTTCTCGAAGCTACCAACATGAGTTTGACCAAACTGCGGGAGGCAGTGGAAGACAGAAGTGCATGGCGTGCTCTGGTCCATGGGGTCACAAAGAGTTGGACACGACTAAACAACAACAGTTTCCAGCAATTATTTCCAGAAGCATTGCTGCTTCCCATAGTGGCTGGTAGCCTTTGATAGCCCTCTCCTCCAAGAAGCTGTCTAATCTTCTTTTAAATCTATCTAAGCCATCACTTCTATCATGGTGCCTCTTGTTCTCCTTTTCTCTAAGCTAAAAAGTCCCAAAACGCTGCAACCTTTCATAGGCTAAGGTTACAAAACCAACCTTTGGATTATGCACAGCAGGCCTTGTTTATAAATTTTTTTTTATTAGAAATATCAAGCATTCTGAATCAACAGATTTCAAACATTGCATTATAAAGGCTTGCTAGTGCACCTACTTATAGCTGCTGGAATGAGCATCGTACAGTTCTGAAAAAAATTAGACTGCACCCATCTAAAGTGTGGGATATTGCCTTGCTGGAAAACGTAGTAAGCTGAGAGTCTTTAGGGGCCAAAGAAAAAGGAGGATTTCATACTTGTTTGGTCTGACTTTATTTCACTTGTAAGCAACACAGCTGTCAATGTTTCCCTTTTTTAAAGTGAAATTCCCTTATTCCGAATAGGATTCCTCGCAAGGGAAAAGTTGACAGCTACGGTAAGCAAGGACCTCCCTTGGCCTACAAACAAATATGGCTTATACACTAACTCAGCACATTTAATCATTTTCCTTGGTATAACAGGGTCCATGTTTTGTAACCTTGTCTTGTTTAACCATGATGCCTATGCTATAGATAGTTCCAGTTGCTACCTTCTACACATTCACATACCTGTGGTTTATTTATTTTGGTTTTATTTTATGTCTGTATTTGTTTGACAGTGGTCAGTAAAGGTATATGGACTATGTATATTGTCACCAGACCCTGTTTGCTAACACTGTATTTTGCATAACCTTGTACGATCTTTTCTTGAAATGTAATTTAAAAAATATTTACCGTAGTTTTTGCTCTATAAGACTCACTTTTTCCCTCCTAAAAGGTAAGGGGAAATGTGTGTGCGTCTTATGGAGCGAATGCAGGCTGCATAGCTATCACAGAAACCAGAACAGCAAGAGGGATTGCTGCTTTCACTGTGCAGCGATCCCTCTTGCTGTTCTGGCTTCTGAGATTCAGAATATTTTTTTTCTTGTTTTCCTCCTCCAAAAACTAGGTGTGGTACAGAGCGAAAAATAAGGTAATTTAAAGGGGGAAAAAACAGATTTACAAAACATACACAGGTGTGGGTGTATTTAGGAGGGGAAAGAGCTTCCAGAGAAGATTACAAGCATATCGAACCTGAGTCTGGAAGCGGACGTGAGGGCATGCTGCGTCCAGAATGACCTCTTGGGTAAGGACGCTCTTCTCGCTGATCTGAAGGGAGAAGGTCACACTGCCCCGCAGTCCCCCTGCCTGGATGATTTCCAAGGGTTTAAGGAGATGTGCAACGGTCCTCCTGAAAGGGATATTTACAAGGAAATCATTGGCTCATAGGCCAGGGCTCAGCAAACTTACTGCACCTCGGGCCGGTGTCTCCAGCGCCGATTGCGCGGCGGACCGGAGGGTGGGGGAGCGTATGCCCATACGTGTGCGCACATGCTCTTTCCGGCGCACTTCCGGGTCGGAGGAGCACTGGAAATAGCTTGTGTGCATGTGCGCGGGCCTCCTCCGACCCGAATGTGCACCGGAAATAACACTTGCGCATGCGCACAATTTCCGGTGCTCCTCCGACCCGGAAGTGGGCAGCTGCGCTGTGCAGCACTGGTAAGAGCGGGCAACGGCAGTTGCCGCAGGCTGGATAAACGAGTCCCATGGGCCTTATCCAGCCCACGGGCCTTAGTTTGGGGACCCCTGTTCTAGGCCGTAAGGGAAGAATATCCAAAGAGCCCTGCTGGATCAAGCCAATAGCCCGTCTAGTCCAGCCCGTCTAGTGCCAACCAAATGCCCAAGATGGGAATCCCACAAGCAGGAACCGATCACAAGAGCAGCCCTCTCCCCTCTTGTGGTTCCCAGGAAATGGTATTCAGGAGCATCACTGCCTCCAACGGTGGCTGTGGGAAGCTTTATTCTGAGTAGAAGATGGTGCTTCTCCTCACAAGAGGGAGCACAAAAAGCTCGATACCCATGGGGAGCTGTCTCTGCTGACTACTGTAGCGTAGACAGCCCATTGTTGAATAGTTTGTTTAAATGTTGGGGTTCATTATTGTTCCACAGGGTGTGTACCAATTTAAAAGCCAGGGTGCATATCCTGACCTCGTTTTTACAGCTGTGTAGCAGTGTAGCATAGGGACGCGGGTGGCGCTGTGGGTTAAACCACAGAGCCTAGGACTTGCCAATCAGAAGGTCGGCGGTTCGAATCCCCACGACGGGGTGAGCTCCCGTTGCTCGGTCCCTGCTCCTGCCAACCTAGCAGTTCGAAAGCACGTCAAGGTGCAAGTAGATAAATAGGTACCACTCCAGTGGGAAGGTAAATGGCGTTTCCATGCACTGCTCTGGTTCGCCAGAAGCAGCTTAGTCAATGCTGGCCACATGACCCGGAAGCTGTACACCGGCTCCCTCGGCCAATAAAACGAGATGAGCACCACAACCCCAGAGTCGGCCACGACTGAACCTAATGGTCAGGAGTCCCTTTACCTTTACCAGTGTAGCAGGTGCTGATAAGTCACTGTAATTAGCTGTGTCAGCAATTGTGAATGGTATATAATGTGCAGTATGCACCTTACTCTCCCCTGGTGGGTGGATGGGTGATGACTATAGACACTATGTAAGATGTATGTTAGAGGAGTTTTGTTATTAAACCATGCAAATATATTTTTGCGTCTCTTCAGTGTTCCCACCTGTGTGGTCTACTCTGCACGCACTCTGTGCCATGTTTCAAATGCCCAATACCCATATGTGAAGAGATGTAAACAAGTGAGGGCATGCTGCGTCCAGAATGACCTCTTGGGTAAGGATACGGTCAGGACAATCTGCTTGCTCAGACTGTATTAAGGAGGTGTCAAGAATGTTTGTGCGGGGAAAACTCAGCCTTGGGCTAGTTTGATAGAAAGCAGATGCCGTGTTCCTGTTGGTGAATCAGGCATCCAGCTCTGACCATGCAGGCACACTTTCCCACTGAGAACGTGGCTTCACTTCCACACATGTGCAAAGCTAAGGTGAAGGAATGTCTCTATGTAAGCCTGTGTGATTTCTAGGTTTGGGACTCCACTTTTGTGGGCTCCCCAGAGGCCGCTATTGTGACCAGATAAAGCCATCTTAAGCATCACAATGGTGTGTTTACCGAAGAAATCCACCACACTACCTAGAAAAGCCAAAAGGTTTCAGATAGCAGATTAGATTTCATTCCGTTCCGTGCCTGCCCGCCTGGTCCCACCAAATAAAGTTCCCTTACACAGAGGCAGACATTTCTCCACCTAGATCAGTACTACACTGGCCGGCAGCAGTTCTCCAAGGTCTCAGGCAGTTCCCTCCACCATCACCTACTACCTTCTAACTGGAGGTTCTGGCAACTAATCCTGCAAAGCAGGCTCCCTACTGCACTGAGCTCTGGCTGCTCCTTTATTTGCTCCATTAGTGAATTAGACATTCCATTTCCCTTTGTTTTCAGTCTGTTGGCCATCATTTTCATTGGTTCCCTCCATGCCACTCACACTAAGAGGTAAGTCTGTACTACGCCCTCCTCCTTAGTCCTTTTTTCCTTTCCTCTGCAAAGGAAGAATGGCTGTGCCTAAAGATTTTTCAAGAGAAATGAGTATGTAACAGAGAGAGGAGAACAGAAGTGAGAAGGGTTCCAAAATACAAGAACATTCCTTACAGTGGTAAACATTGCTTACCCTGAGATACATAGATTTGAGTTTTGAGCTATGCTGAAAACATGCAGTGTTCTCAAACAAGGAAATGTGCTATTTCTTTTTATATAAGCCCTTGCTTTTGCTCACTTGTTGTATGGCCATTTCTCCCTACACGCTTGTGATACACCTGGATATTTTTTGACAACACCTGGAAGCGCTCCAGTGGTTTAAACTAAATTGTGCCATTGATGCGAAGCGTGTGTGATTCTCTCTGACCAATTTGCAATTCCATCTCTGTCTCAAGAGAGACCGAATGCGTGTCGTAACCTTTGCTGCGAAGAGAAGCTCTTCAGCATCCTTTCGTTACATACAAGAAATCTCAAGCTGCAGCGTTGTGCCAAAACGATGACAGGCAACCTACCTGGTCTCCAGGTGATAGTCCATAACGTCCCAGGCATCCCAATACAATGGAACGTCGTCAAATATCACAAACTGGTTAGCGCAGCAACCTTCCGGAACTGACTCTCTGAGGAGAAAAGCACACCCTCAAGGAGTCAAGGAATTGCATGGCTTGATTTAAGAACAAAAAAAGTTCAGTTCTCAAAGTACCTCTCTGGATGCATTAAGCAAAGCGATGTCACACGCCCTAGAGTATCCAGACAGACCCGGACAAGACCATTCTTCATGATGACAGAGCCATCCACCTGCAGAGGAAGTTTTAAGAACTAAATAAATGAAAAGGAACAAGAGTCGCTAGGAGGTCACTGTTAGGATATAGTTCCATTTCTCCTTAAAAGGGATGACTGTTGTGTGTCACATGCCTGTTTACTTCCAGCACAGTCTGCTGGGAACTTCTGTTTTGTATATTGCTTTTGCTATTGCTGTTTTGCTGGAGACGAAGGGAAGCAGACATGTTTTTTCCTCTGTTCCTGAACTATGCTGAATAAATGCTGTAAATAATGCTTATGCATGTCTCTGTCCGCCACTTCCATTGTGGAGATTTATTCACTCTGCTAATTAGCGTACTCTGCAGCTTCAGAAGGCTACTGAGGCTCGAGTCGCTGATTGATTGATGCTGTTCTGTGACCTGGAGATCGCCCGGCTGCCGGCCGGTGGCTGGAGCCAGCTGGGGGCCTGCCTGATACCCCTGTCTCCCTGGCAGCATCCCAACAGTCACACTCTGATGCCTAAGAATAAGGGGAAACACAGGCTGCCTGGATTCACCCATCAGCTAGAGAAAGAGGGGCTCTAGCTCCCATCATCCCCCAGGGGTGATGGAAGTTGTAGTACAGAACATCTAGAGAGACAACGGGATCTCCATTCCCAAGTCATGGAATTTGCTGCACTTTCATGTAACTTGTTCTATGTCCACATGCCTCCTTGTTCTGAAACTACCGTATTTTTCGCTCTATAAGACGCACCAGACCACAAGACGCACCTAGTTTTTGGTGGAGGAAAACAAGAAAAAAAATCTGAATCTCAGAAGCCAGAACAGCAAGAGGGATCGCTGTGCAGTGAAAGCAGCAATCCCTCTTGCTGTTCTGGCTTCTGGGATAGCTCCACATCCTGCATTCGCTCCATAAGACGCACACACATTTCCCCTTACTTTTTAGGAGGGAAAAAGTGAGTCTTATAGAGCAAAAAATACAGTATATGAAATCAAACCATACTTCATCAAACTTGTCTTTTTGGAAATCCGAGACCAGGGAGAAGAGTTGGTAGAAGAAGATTGGAAGAAATTTAAAAATTATTTACAGAAACATTGTAAAATTAAAGAATGTTAGAAGGTTGCTGGGAATGAAGTTATGTGGTTTTAGCAGCAATGTTATAGAATTAAGTGAAATTGGATTAAGAATAGGCGAGAATGTAAAGATTTAAAATACTAAGATAAATTATTAAGATAAAAGCAAAAATGGAAAGGATTTGCTGAAACAACTACAGTGGTGCCCCACAAGATGAACGCCTCGCAAGACAAAAGGGTTTTCCGTTTTGGAGGCGCTTCGCAAAACGGATTTCCCTATGGGGTTGCTTCGCAAGACGAAAAAATCTTGCGAGTCCCCGCGGTTTTTTTCGCTCCCCCCCTTTTCCTAAGCCGCTAAGCCACTTAACAGCTGATCCGCTGATAAGCCGCTTAACAGCTGATCGCTGGAAGCCGCTAGACCGCAGTAGCGCTAATCCACTAAGCTGTCAATGGGCTTGCTTCGCAAGACGAAAAAACCGCTAGACGAAGAGAATCGCGGAACGGATTCTTTTCTTCTTGCGAGGCACCACTGTATTGAATTAGAATACAAAAAAGGGAGGTGTGAGGAGGTCAGGGAAATAAGCAAATGAAAGAAAGGATATGGAATGACTGATTTGTTTTTAACTATTTTTATTTTTCTGTACTCTGTATTTTTTGTTCCTTTTTTCTCTTTCCCCCCTTTTTTTCTTGTTCTTTCTACATTTTTGTAAATGCTTTGAAACTTTAATAAATATTATTATAAAAAATAACCTTGTCTTTTTGAACGAATCCACCTAGAGACAGTTTACAGGATTTTTCTTCCAGCAAGGCTACCTGCCAAACCCTTGTGTACCAGTAGGCCAAACTGACTAGCTCAAACGTTTCCCAAAACATTGCTCCAGACATCCTTGCTGCCATCAAAAGGTGGCAAATGAATTCCTTATTTTTTCTTTATCAGCTTCAGAAAATAATTCTGAAGCACCAGATATGAAGGAGGGGCGATTTGTTATTTGTTATTAAATAAATATCTTTGAACGTCGTGGCCCAGAATTCCGCAACCTTGAGGCAGTCCCTACCATTTGGTAGCCCTGCGGCATATATTATTAACTCTGGTTTCCTGGCAAAAGCCACAGAGAAGCTCACCTCTTTGGTCACTGTCACAGGATATGGAGGAGGCAAGGAATCTTGAACAACACAGTAGCCCATGCTGGGAACTGTCACCAAGGCTAAAGAGGTACAAAGGAGGCAGGTTAAGTTCGAAGCAGCCAAAAGACAGGTGCATTGGCTAAGGTTGAGTCCTTCTACAAGCCTCTGCACTGTATCTCACTCCCACCTGGGGTCACAATGCATACTGAAATTAATGGGCATAACTAAAATAGGTTTTAGCATTTCTTCTTGTGAATGCAACAATCCCTTCACTTAAGACTATTGCAAGGACTCTGTAACAATTAGAAGTACTTTACACACTACAATAAAGAAGAACTTGCTATAAAGTAATCTATCTGTGAATCAAAAGGTTTTTAGGCCTGAAGCACTGTTGGCACCTAAGGTCTTCGATCCTCCTGGTCCAGCTTTGGGGATGACTTCAGTTCGTTTCCACGGCAACGTGTTGACCACAAGGATGCCACCGTTAGTCTCTTGACTGCTTGACAAAAGGCCTCCAAACAGGGACTGCACAGCATCTTTCAGAAGTTGAGATCCAGCACTGCAAATTTCTGGGGGGAAAGGATTTCCATTAAGGGGACTCGCCCATCCAGAGTGAGCTTAGGCGGCAGCACATATTTTAAAAGGGGCAAATGGGGACCTGCAACAAAATGTTGCCATGCGGATGGTTCCTTTCCACAGCTAGAACCTGCCCTCTTCCCGGTTACTCTGTTCCGAGTCGCCTTCTGTCCTGGTGTCGCACACCCCAACTGCCAGTTAGCATTCCTTGGGTTGCTTTGGGTGCCTGCCCTCCAAGATAAAATAAAGTACAGTGGTACCTCGGGTTAAGAACTTAATTCATTCCAGAGGCCCGTTCTTAACCTGAAACTGTTCTTAACCTGAGGTACCACTTTAGCAAATGGGGCCTCCTGCTGCCGCTGCGCAATTTCTGTTCTCATCCTGAAGCAAAGTTCTTAACCCGAGGTACTATTTCTGGGTTAGCGGAGTCTGTAACCTGAAGCTTCTGTAACCTGAAGCATCTGTAACCCGAGGTACCACTGTACTGGCAGAGGGAGCTGACGTTTGTCCACAGACAGTTTTTCTGGGTCATGTGGCCAACATGACTAAGCCGCTTCTGGCGAAACTAGAGCAGCGCACAGAAACACCATTTACCTTCTCACCACGGCGGCGGTACCTATTTACCTACTTGCACTTTGGCGTGCTTTCAAACTGCTAGGTTGGCAGGAGCAGGGACCGAGAAATGGGAGCTCACTCTGTCGCGGGGATTCGAACCGCTGACCTTCCGATCGGCAAGCCCAAAGCTCAGTAGTTTACACCACAGCGCCACCCGCGTCCCTTGTGTCAGATACAGCATGGTTTTTAATTGTGTGTGTATTGCTGCTTTTATTTCTTATACTGTATTTTATTGCAGAATGCAGATTTTAAGTGTTCTTCACAGACCACCTGAATAAAGCTTTTGGATCACTACTGGTCTGAGGACCAGAGTTCAGAAACCCCTGTTCCATGCTATAGTCATTCTGACAGCTCAATACCTGAAGAGGAGAAGTGCTAGATTCTTAAACCCAGTAAAATATGGGCAACATGTGTCTCCCTAGGAAGTAAATTCATGTGACTGGGGCTGCCACCACGAAGGCCCTGCCTTTCGGGCTGATCAATCTAACGTATCCCGATAGCAGGCTGAGGAGAAGGGCCTCATGAGGCCTCTCTCAAAGGCCAGGGTAAATTCATACCTGAATAGTATCTCATGGCATCCTCAGCTACCAGCTGGATACAGCTGCCTGGCAAGACATCATGGAACTGATTCAGGAGGAGGAGCCTGCCACCAAAAGGGGACAAAAAATCAGGAGAGAGGAAGAGAGGAACTAGCTGGCATCTGTACAAAGCATGTGAGGGTCAGTGTGGTGTAGTGGTTAAGAGCGGTGGACTCGTAATCTGGTGAACCGGGTTCGCGTCTCCGCTCCTCCACATGCAGCTGCTGGGTGACCTTGGGCCAGTCACACTTCTCTGAAGTCTCTCAGCCCCACTCACCTCACAGAGTGTTTGTTGTGGGGGAGGAAGGGAAAGGAAAATGTTAGCCGCTTTGAGACCCCTTTGGGTAGTGATAAAGCGGGATATCAAATCAAAACTCTCCTTCTTCTTCTACAGGGGCTCCACACCTTGTCACAGTCCTCAGATGGAGAGCGGGCAGGATCCACGATAGGAGTGGGGAGGGAAAAGGTGGTGGGTGACCTTTCTTAGGATTTGGTGACCCTTCCTACTACCCCAACAAAGCCCCACAAGACCCCATACAGTGGTGCCTCGCAAGACGAAAAGAATCCGTTCCGCGATTCTCTTCGTCTAGCGGTTTTTTCGTCTTGCGAAGCAAGCCCATTAGCGGCTTAGCGGATTAGCGCTACAGCGGTCTAGCGGCTTCTAGCGATCAGCTGTTAAGTGGCTTAGCGGCTTAGGAAAAGGGGGGGAAGCGAAAAAAACCCAGGGGGACTCGCAAGATTTTTTCGTCTTGCGGAGCAACCCCATAGGGAAATTCGTTTTGCGAACCGCCTCCAAAACGGAAAACCCTTTCGTCTAGCGGGTTTTCCATCTTGCGAGGCGTTCGTCTTGCGGGGCACCACTGTATTCTGAACAGCACCAAATATTCGCATTCAAAGTTGTACCTCCACAGGTGCTGAAGCTTAGCCGAAGGGTACTGGAAAGAGCTTTGCTGCGACAAAGCAAAACTACTCAGAACCTCAACATCATGGAGCAGGTGCTCACACTCCCGGTTCCCCTTCTTAATCTGCTTCCAAAAGGAGAAAACATTTACAGAAAACAGCAATGGAAAGAAATGATCAGACGCATTTTTTTTTAATGATTGCCAGTTGCTTTGAATTGTTTTTCAATGCTGTAATTATTTATTTAATTGATGATGACGATGATAATCAGATACCGATAAGCAGAGATTGCAAATTGTAGCATTGCAACTCTATGTATTTGTACCCAGACCCTGCGGCCTTCCGGACCTTGTTGGACTACAACTCCCATCATTCCTGACTATTGGTTCTGCTGGAGCTGATGGGATTTGGAGTCCAACAGCAACTAGAAGGTTGTGCTTTCCTGTCTCACAAAGCAAGATAAGCAGATGCTGCAGCAACCAATGGGAGGCTTATGAGGACAAACTTCCCCCAAGTTGAGCTTCTAAGGTGATGCTGGTTTTAGAACTTCAGGAACAGAAGCTTCTGAGGACGTTTTGACTCTGAGCCAGACGACTGTCTAACCGGCGTTTTCCTGTGCATACTGACCTGTCCGTGTGTGGTGTATGTGCCATTATGGAGCTCCAGAAACAGTTCGCCAACCCAGGTGCACAGCTGAGCCCTTTCCTTTTCCAGGGCAGTGAAAAGCTGGTCAGGTGTGGACATCTGAACCCTGCGAGAAGGAAAGAAAGTTGTAGAAGGGGTGGGGAGAGCTTCAGGCCCAGAGACCAAATGCCTCTCCATGGGGGTGCTCAAAAGGCCACACCCTCTTTCCTCCAGGCCACGCCCCCTCAATGGCCCTGCTGCGCCACCTCCTAAGGTGCAGGAAAGTGTCCTCTGACTAGGTAAACACTAGTCAGGGGAGAGATGCAGGGGAGAGATGCAGAGAGTTAATGAGTGTTCATCCCAATTTGTTTATGGGGCATTTACAGTGGTATGTTGGGATGCGAACGGGATCCGTTCCGGAGCCCCGTTCGCATCCTGAATAGAACGTAAGACGTGACTGCGCATCTGCGCATGCGTGGGTCGCGATTCGTCGCTTCCGCGCATGACGTCATTTTTGACCATCTGCGCATGCGTGAGCGGCAAAACCCGGAAGTAACAGGCTCTGTTACTTCCGGGTTGCTGCAGAGTGCAACCCGAAAATACTTATCCTGAAGCATATTTATCCCGAGGTATGACTGTATATGGCTTCCCACAAATCTGTTATTCAGCCCATACCTTTGTGGGTCCATCTTCCTAACCACAGGAAGCCAGGCTTTTGTTTCTCCTTTTTAAAGTGGGCTTGTCAGGGTAGCAAAGGGAGACTGACCTTGGCAAGCCGTCTGTGTCCTTCATTCTCTTCAGCCTGTCCAGGATCTTCTGCGTTGGGCCGCCTCCCCCGTCTCCGAAGCCAAAGAGAGCGGCACTGTGGTTGACACGGCCCCTGTCCCTGTTGTTCTTCACCGTTTTTAACATCTAGGGCAGAGGCAACAACGTGTACGTGATGACGTGACCTCTTTTCGCAGGGAATGTTTATTTATTTTATTCACAAGATTCACATGCAGTTCCATTGTAAAAGAAAAGTTTGCAAGAATATAAGAGAAAACATCAACATTACTGCACTAGAAAAACTCAGTTTTTCTTTTTCCTTTCTCCTCCTGTGAAGAGGCTGCATCTTAATGTTTTAATGTTGCCTTTTAATCTTGTTTTTTAAATTGTATTTTAATCAACTTGTTTTTATTATGGGTTGTTAGCTGCCCTGAGCCCGGTCTTGGCTGGGGAGGACGGGGTATAATTAATTATTATTATTATTATTATTATTATTACAGGTATTTTAAAATATTCAAAATATTATTAAAAAGAAATAAAGACCCACGCATTTTCTACATTTCTGGATAGGCTTTCCCAAAGAAAAATCTTTTAAGCAGGCACTGAAAATAGTACAGTTAAGGTTGCTTGCCTGGTGTCAATATGGTTGATCCACACTGTCAGGGAACAGGGGAGGGAAGCAGGGTTGGGATACAGAGAGCCTCCAAAGCTCCTGAGGAGCAGTTCCTCTTCCAGTGAGCAGAAACGCCAGCCAAGCAAGGAAAGGGCTTGAGGATGCGGCTGAGAGCCCCAGTGCCTCACCTTGCCAGGCTGGCCAGGAGGGACCCACACCACGTCTGTTGCCCAGCTTGCGCAGAGGGGTGAAACACAAGGAAGGGAGGTGGAGGCTTGGGGTGTCTAAGTTCTTACGTTGGGGGAGAAGCCGGAAGGGGCCACTTCCGGATTCTGCAAGTGACTAAGACGGACATGAACTTTGTGGATCTGCACTGTAAATAGTTTGCACGATAAAACCTGTAAAAGACAGGTTTGGAGTCTTGCCTGGTTACTCGCGAGCAACCAGCAGCAGCCCCTGACACACACCACACACGCAAAGTACTGAAGTGAAGGACATGAGGCAGGAGTTGGTAACGCAGGTGGGCTGCGCACAGGTGAGCTGCAAGCAAGCTGCCGGCCAGCTCTGTGGAGGCTCCTTTTATTGACACAATATGCAAACCCAGGCAGATACATTTTGGGCTGTGACCTTTACACATCTTCCTGTTCCGAGATTGTGGGGTGGTACAAAGTTATTTTGGCACCTCTTTCCACCGCGTCATTTTCCCCTTACACAATGTATGACGAAGGAGACAAAGGTCACAGACAGAACACCGCAGACTACTGAGACCGCAAAAGGTTAGACAGAGGGCAAGATGTTCAGACAGCTGTGGCTTTATCTTGTGAGGGGAAGTGGGCTCCGCACCCAGCGATCATTCCTACAAAGCACATTTAAAGCGCATGGCTCCCCTCACAGGGGTTACAATTCCCAGCACCTTGGACAAGATATGGTTTCCAGGTCATTTAGTCCATTCCCTTGCAATGCATTCCTTCCAGCTGCCAGTCTTCAGAAGTGCTAGAAACCCCACGCCAACTTGGCCTTCACTTCCTTCTTCCGGGGGGCAAGTGGCCCTCACTCACCTCCTCCACACGACCAGCCAGCCCATAGGAATCTGCGGGTGGGAAGTGGGCTAAAACCTGGGACCCGTCAATGCCTTCCCAGACAAAGGTGTTGTGCTGCAAGAGAAGATTGTGGTCCATAGTCACATGGTTTATGTCAGGGGTTCCCACAGTTGGTGCTCTTGCCCCCTGGAAGGCGGTGGGACTACCTAGGGGGTGCTAAGAGGCAAGGGGGCTGCAGGGGGTGGGGCCCATCCGAGAGGCACTGATCACCGCATTTAATGATTTACTATTCTTATCGCTCGCAGAGCTTTTCCCTTTTCAGTTGCGAGTTGCCACAAGAGAGCCCGTTATTGGTAACAGCTATTGATTTTCTTACAAACTAGCTACTGGTCATTTGTGGTGGGCGAAGGTTTGTGCATGTTTGTTACATAGTTATATATAAATATTTTATGCTATAAATCTCCTTCACCTGTATGTTTTCATTAGCAAGAGTTTGTAAAAATATTTTTCGTGAAATTGTCTTTTTTTAATTGACTTAAGAAAATTATACAGACAGCAAAATGAAGAAGTAAAGTTAACATTGCCTTCTACCGATAAGAAATAATAATAAGTATTCCAATAATGAAAAAACTTAAAATACATTTACTTCCCCTTTTGAACTTCTGTTCTGGTTACAATATACTACTATTCTATAAGAATCTATTATATGCTTTGCTGTCCCATATATTATTTTATTTCCCAAATTCAACCTAACCCTCCCCTCCTCCCCACTGCTTCCCTTCACCTGTGTGAGATCTCCCCAACATAATATTTTTCGTGCAATAGTCTTTGTTATATTTCTTAGCTGCAAGATTATATCACAGCATATGTTTATTTTTTGAATACACGTGCAATTAATTGTTGCTGTTTTGAATTTAACTGTGTTACTACCCTCCTTAGTGGGTCGTGCAAACCGCTATTCTGAATAATGTTTTTTGGAGGGGAGGGGAGACATTGAGGATGAGTTTATGGAACCAAGCGGGTGGGAATCGCTGATTTAGCACTATGTCCAAACCCTAAACTGTGGTTAATCTTAACTACGGTTGGTGGTGGCAGCAGGGAGAGCCAGCTTCATAAACAATGGCTTGAATAACCCTATGATGCTACTGGGCAGATTTCAACTGGGAAAAAACACCCACCCAGGCACTCCTTTCAAGCAATGCAAGGAAAAGCTATTCCTTGTTCAATCTAAACCATAGATAAGCAAACTAAGGCCCGGGGGCCGGATTCAGCCCAATCGCCTTCTCAATCCGGCCCGCGGACGGCCCAGGAATCAGAGTGTTTTTACATGAGTGGACCGTGTCCTTTTATTTAAAATGCATCTCTGGGTTATTTGTGGGGCCTGCCTGGTGTTTTTACATGAGTAGAATGTGTCCTTTTATTTAAAATGAATCTCTGGGTTATTTGTGGAGCATAGGAATTCATTCACTCCCCCCCCCCAAAAAAAATAGCCTGCCCCCCCACAAGGTCTGAGATTCAGTGGACCGACCCCCTGCTGAAAACGTTTGCTCACCCCTGAAATTTCTAAACTACAGTGGTACCTCAGGTTAAGTACTTAATTCGTTCTGGAGGTCCGTTCTTAACCTGAAACTGTTCTTAACCTGAAGCACCACTTTAGCTAATGGGGCCTCCCGCTGCTGCCGGAGCACGATTTCTGTTCTCATCCTGAAGCAAAGGTCTTAACCTGAAGCAATATTTCTGGGTTAGCAGAGTCTGTGACCTGAAGCATATGTAACCTGAAGCGTATGTAACCCGAGGTGCCACTGTATTAGACTTTTTATTGACTGAAAAACAGCAAAACAACTCACCGGGAAAGTGTTCACGAGGTTCCAGCTAAGCTTTTGCGTTAGAAACCGGTGGATCCCGCAGCCGTTCATCACTTGGGGCAGCTGTGCAGAGTAGCCAAACGTGTCTGGCAACCAGAACTGATTGTGCAGGAGAAAAACAGGTGAAAGTGGACTTCACTGTCAGGGGTCCTTTACCTTGAATTTAATTACCTTTGAACCATTGCCTTTGATGGGTGCCCTAAGGGCCAGACTGAGAGGGCTTGAGGGCTGCATTTTGCCCCCATGCCTGAAGTCCCCCCCCACCCTGGGACCAAAGGACATGTCTAGGGCTGGGAGCACCTACCTCCAAGCATAGCTTCCCAAACTCCTTCTGGAAGAACCGCTGTCCCTGCAGGAACTGACGAACCATGGATTCTCCACTTGGAAGATTGCCGTCCTGGGGGAAGATCACAAGCCTGTAACCCTATGCAGAAAGCTTAAGCCCATCACTCTTTCCTACCCCTCCACCTGCACAGTTTGGCAGCGTTCTTCGCCGGAGCAATTGCCCATCCCAGAAAAAATAGTGCTCCATCTAAGAATTCTCAGCTCTAGCAGCCCAAGAAGATCAAGCAGTATGGACCACAGAGTACAATGAGATTCTTTTCAGGGCTGGCCAACGTGGTGTCCTCTAGATGGGCGCCCTGCTAATGCCCATCATCAGTGACCAAGAGTCATGCTGGCCGAGGCTGCTGGGAATTGGCGTACGAAAACATTTGCAGGTCGCCACATTGGCTACCCTGCTAGAAACCTAAGTGTTAAGTTGTGGGTGAACATATCAGACGACACAGCGATTCTTCAAACAGCTCTTGTTTATTCACAGGCCAGAACAGAACTGACTGAAGGGTTCAGTCAGCCTGCTTATATAGAGCTCCTGTACAACATTACTGTAACAATTTTCTAAAACTATCCAATCACTGAACGTCACTTTCGATCCCTTATTTGCATAACTATCTACAGTATCCCCCTGCTGGCCCAGGGTGAGAACTTCAGTACATAACTCTAAGGTAAAAAGAAGCTCAGTTCAACATCTGCAACGCAGGCAGAAGGTGAGATTTTCTGGCCTCAGGTCGCTTGCGTGGCCCAGATACTGAGAAGGGTGCTTTCCTTCTTACCATTTCCACCCAAGTGCCCCCAACAGGAATGAAACGCCCTTCTTTCGCAAACTTCTGAATTGTAGAGTACAACCCAGGGTACCAGTTCTTCACCCATTCAAACTGCTGAGCCTGCATTGAAAATGACAAACACATTCATTTATTTATTTCATTAATTTACACACCGCTTCGTTATTAAAATATAAAAAAATTCCTCAAAGTGGTTTAGGAAGAGAATAAAGCAATAACATCAAGTAAAGGCAACTCTTTAAAATATTCACAAAACAAAATCAGCAAGAAACTAAAAACAGATTAGAACACGCATCTACATTCTACACATCTGGGCAGGCTCTACTAAGCATTGAAAGAGAGAAGTGAAGGTGTTTGCCTGATATCAATAGGCAGGAAATTCCGAAGTGTAAATGCTGCCACACACTATGTTTCAGATCTTACAATGTGAAACAGGTATTATGTGGCACCTGTAATGTAAATTTAATATAATGAAAAGTCGTCATCCTGTACCCACACCTGCAACTTGTGTGCGAAAAATAAGTGCTACCATCCAGATTTGGAGAAGCATGACTCTAAAAATTTGAGCTAACAATCAATGTGCCCCTCAGTTACAAAACACAGATCAGTCGGAGTACATGCAACCCTTTCAGTTCTCCAGGACCATAGAAGAGTAGTGCCATGAGAGCAGCGTTTCATTTTGTATTTAGTTCCTTCATCAGAAATAATTTTTCATTAGCAATAATGTCTCTAGTCATACCAGGTTAGGAAATATTTGTGTGCAACAAACTCACATTCACCACCATTTGCAATACAAACGCCTATGTTTTAGTTGATTAAATACCTTGGTTTATGAACTTAATCCGTTCCGGAAGTCCATTCTTAAACCAAAGCGTTCTTAAACCAAGGCGTGCTTTCCCATAGCAGCGGGAGACTCAATTTACACCCAACAGGAAGCGGAACATGTTCTTCTTCCAAGGCAATGTTCACAAACCAAAACACCTACTTCTGGGTTTGCAGCGTTCTTAATCCAAGTTGTTCATAAACTAAGCTGTTCTTAAACAAAGGTAAAGGTACCCCTGACCATTAGGTCCAGTCGTGGCCCGACTCTGGGGTTGCAGAGCTCATCTCACTTTACTGACCGAGGGGGCCGGCATACAGCTTCCAGGTCATGTGGCCAGCATGACTAAGCCGCTTCTGGCAAACCAGAGCAGCACACAGAAACGTCCTTTACCTTCCCGCCGGAGCAGTACCTATTTATCTACTTGCACTTTGACGTGCTTTTTGACGTGATTTCGAACTGCTAGGTTGGCAGGAGCTGGAACAGAGCAACAGGAGTTCACCCCGTCGCGGGGATTCGAAACGCCAACCTTCTGATCAGCAAGTCCTAGGCTCTGTGGTTTAACGCACAGCGCCACCCGCGTCCCTTAAACCAAGGTACCACTGTATTTAATCAACTAAAACATGGGCGTTTGATCACTAGCTCCTTGGATCCAGCCTGCAGCCCCTCTGCCTCAGCCCCACCTGACACAAGGCAATCAGGCTAAGGTGAGCACGCAAACAGGACATAGTCGTAATCCGCATTGCTGCTGGGAAGCTGTGGCTGGATATGTGTGAGTGGGGCCTGTATATGGCTTTGGCACTGCTCACCACTGGCATGTGGTCCCCACAAGCTGACCCACGAAGGGAACACAGACCTTGACCTAAACTAGATCCCTTCCCGTACATAGACATATTAATAATACCTGTGAGCAAACAAAGGTGAACTCCGGGTTCTTCTCCATCAGGCGTATGACAGTCACCCAGCTGCGAGCACATTTACGGATCGTCTCATCGTAAGGCCACAGCCAAGCTAAGAGGACAATTGCAGGCAGGAGCTGGTTTATTCATTTATGATGCCCACGTGGCCTATGGCGGTCACAATCCTAGCTTGCCCGGCCCCATAGCAGAAGAGACAGGAAATAAGCCTCTCACATGGTATTCAGAAGAAACCAGAATCTTGTCAGCCGCATGCATGACTAGACAGGCAAACCATCTCCCTGCTGCCATGTCCATCTGGCAACTGAAAGACTAAGAGATCTGGCAGGCTGCTGCTGTGCTGTAAGTCTACACCTTTCTTTAGTAAAGCACTAGAACCGGTCATTCTGATGTTTTTGGCATCCTTATTTGGTATCCCTGCATCCCACCTCTCCCACAAGCCCTCTGTTGGGCCTGCAGTTCAGGACAACCACCCGCCGCCCACCCCAGCCACTTTTGCTGGTGCCCTCCCTACAACACTGTGCCAAAATGCACTTCTTGTTACCGGAATCAATGTGGCAATGGCCCATCGCCTGGATGACATGCTGACTCTCTCCATTCTTTTGACCGAAGACGGAGCAGGCAAGTTTGCGCGCTGCAGCAAAAGTCGATGGGTTGGCAACATCGCACAGGTTAACCATCCGATTGGCTGTGTAAAGTACCTGGAAGCTCCGCTGGTTTTCCTCCCCAAGAAGCTGCGTAACAGGAAAACGTTAACCATATGCTGGCAAAATATGTCGTCCACACAAGCCTATACCAAGGAACTGTTAGGTATTTGTTTTGTATATACCACTAAATCACAAAACATATCAATGCAGTTTACAACATCAAATGGTAAAAAACATACAGTAAAAGCACAAAAAATATTTTAAGTTAAAAGCAATAATAATAATAATATTTTTTATTTATGCCCCGCCCTTCCCAGCCAAGACCCGGCTCAGGGCGGCTAACACTAGATATAAAAAAAAATTGATTGAAATAAAAATTAAAAACAAGATTAAAATACAACATTAAAATGCAGCCTCCTTTCAGTAGAAACTCAAATCAAAAACTTTTTGGGTGATGAAAATGTCAAGTCTTCACCAAGGCCAACTATCCAGACTGGTCCTTTGTGGGCCAGAAAAAAGCCAGGGAAGTCCCCAAATAGGAGTTCCATCACAGAAGGAGAAAGGAAAAAAAGAAAGAGGGGGAGGGGATCAAGCCAATTCCAAGCCAAAGGCCAGGCGGAACAACTCTGTCTTACAGGCCCTGCGGAAAGAAATCAGATCCTGCAGGGCCCTGGTCTCATGAGGCAGAGCGTTCCACCAGACCGGAGCCAGAGTTGAGAAGGTCCTGGCTCTGGCTGAGGCTAATCTAACTTCCTTAGGGCCCGGGACCTCTAGGGTGTTACTATTTATGGACCTTAAGGTCCTCCATGGGGCATACCAGGAGAGGCGGTCCCGTAGGTACGAGGGTCCTAGGCCATGAAGGGCTTTAAAGGTCAAAACCAGCACCTTAAATCTGACCCTGTACTCCACTGGGAGCCAGTGCAGCTTGAAAAGCACTGGGTGAATATGCTCCCATGGCAGAGACCATGAGGAGCCTCGCTGCAGCATTCTACACCCGCTGGAGTTTCTGGGACAGCAACAAAAAAGAAAGGCTAAAAGTAAGCACCAACAAACCATTGTGGGAGAAGTATTCTTAATTGCCTGTGTAGGCCTGGCAGAATAAAAAACATTTCAGCAGGCATTTAAAAGTTGGCATAGAAGACACTCACTGAACCTCTATTGGCAGGGTGTTCCACAGGATGGGGCCAGTGGCACTCAAGGTTTGGTTTCTCACTGTTGTCAAACAAGCTTTGCCAACTTGGAGAAAGAGCAAGGATGCTCCTAAAGGTTATCTCAGTGACTGAGCTGAGATATAAAGGTTCAGGCCTGAAGTACCCTGGACCTAAGCTGTTCAGGGAAACCAAGTCCCAAATAAAGGCAGCAGCACTTGCCATATTCTGACACTTAGTGCAGGCCAAACCACAATCTACTATTTTCTAAGTCTCTGGCTCAGTATGTTAAGAAGCAAACAGTGGGACTTGTGTGCAAGCAAGAATATGCACAGACTGTAACTAAACACCCAATCCAAGCTGATGTGTGATGTGTGAATTCACAAAATATGGAGAAAGCAACTGTTTTGCATGCAGAAGATCCCAGATTCAACCCTTGGCAAGTAGGGCTAGGAATGTACCTTGACTGAAACCCCGGAGAGACCAGTCATGAGAGACCATCCTGAACTGAATGGACCCGAGATGCCCACAGTTGCTTGGGACATTCACAAACCTCTAATTAATTAGATCAATGGTTCCCAAAGTAGGCAGTACTGGCCAGGGCTGGCCCATCCATGAAGCAGACAGAGGAGGCCACCCCAGTGGCGTAGCGTGGGGGGGTGCAGGGGGGGCCGGCTGCACCGGGCGCAACATCTGGGGGTTAGGGTTAGGGGGCGCAAATCCACGGGTTAGGGGGTGCAAATTACTTGCCTTGCCCCGGGTGCTGACAACCCACGCTACGCCACTGAGCCACCCCACCCTACTGAGGCAGCAAGGGGGGCAGGGTGTGGGGCACACACACACAAGGCGGCACCTTCCTCCTTTGCCTCAGGCAACAAAACGGGATGGGCCACCCTTTTCCCTGGGGGTAGCAGTGGGATTGGGGGGGGGTGTTAAGAGGCAAGGGGCCAGCAGGGTGCTGCTAGAGGTGCAAATGATTGTCAGACATTGTAAAGCTGGTATCTCTTGATCAATTTTATCATTTTGTTGAATTAATTAAAGTAGTAGTTTGAACTGGATTTGAATAAATGTGCAATTGATTGCTAATGTTCCGAATTTTATTGCATTACAGTGGTACCTCGGGTTACATAAGCTTCAGGTTACATTCGCTTCAGGTTACAGACTCCGCTAACCCAGAAATAGTACCTCAGGTTAAGAACTTTGCTTCACGTTAAGAACGGACCTCTGGAACGAATTAAGTACTTAACCCGAGGTACCACTGTACTATCTTCCTTAGTAGGTCATGCAAAGTGCTGTTCTGAATAATGCTATTTATAGGGTAGAGTAGGGAGCACCGAGGGTGAGTTTACAGAACCAGGGGAGCGGTGACCCCAAAAAGTTTAGGAACAACTGAATTAGGCAATGGGGGAGGCGACTTCCTCCAGTGCACAGTCAGCATTTGAAGACAAATCTAGGAAGCATGAGCTTTACCTTAGCCATGTCCAGAAGAATCTCAAAGTCTACCAGAAGTTCATGGACCTCCCTGTTGAAGACCACCAGCTCTGCCTTCTGCAGGGAGAACTTCTTGTCAGGATCAGGTGGTGCAATCATGCTGCCTTTCCCAGCTCCAAACAGACCGTTGCAGGCAACCTCCACATACAGGGTCAAGCTAGGGAAGGGAGAAATGTCAGCAATCTCATCAGCCATCTAACTGTTTAATCCAGGGGTAGCAAACACAGTGCCTTGCAACACTCTTCACCCTCAGCCAACACGGTCTTGACTTCTTTTTAAATGAACAACTGCTGAAAGAAAATGGACAAAAATAGGCAACCTGACCTTCCTAGAAAAACGAAAGAATGGCCAAGAGGGCTTCCTTGCTCACCTGTGGGGGTCCGTCTCCTTTAGATTATCTGTCAGAATGTAGCTGGTCTTCTCACCTTCCCGCGTCAAACCCTGTCAGATTTTGGGGGGTGGGAGAGAGGGGATCAGAGGTAACCACTTAAATGTAACACAGTAGTGGACAACACTGCCTAAAACAGAACATGTACAAAACAAATGAAATACCGTGAAAATCCCTGAAATGAGAAGTAATTGACTAGAAATATTATCTTGTGGAAATAAACGAAATAATAAAAATCAAAACGCTTAAGGGAAAAAATTAGAAAAACCTAAAACTGAACAAAGACTTAATGGGATGCCGGCTACAAACCTCGTTTCACTGAACTATTCGGTTTCCTCAGAAGAAAATAGAAAAATCATAAACTTTAAATGGCCAAAATTCAAATAAAGGGGTCGAACCCCCCAAAATTCTGAAGTATTATAATCCTAGCTCAACCTAGGTAAAGCAAAGAGCAGTAATAAAGGATTGAGGACCCAACTGTGAAAATTCTAGTGCTGCTTTTACAGAAAGGTTTAAAAACCTAATGGCACAAATTCAAAGAAAGGAATAGAAGATAAGATAAGCTGTTTTATATTTTAAACAAACTCAAGAACAGGGCTGAAACGCTCCCATGGTCTAGATGTTACTGCTGATCAGTATTTGAATTTGAGCCATTTAGGTTTTTAAACCTTTTTGTAAAAGGTTAGAACGGAACATGGGGCATAACGTGCCAACACAATCATTGACTTGTCACTAACCATTGGCAATTGAATGCTGTACAAAGATATACACTACCTCCTTGCAAAAGCCAGTGAGGGCTTTTCAGCTGCATGGCAAGATCTGCTGCTTCTCCCTTCACACAGCCTGACATATATACTAGACTCTGAACCCTTTGTGGACATTGCCAACTCCCACCAACAAAGAACAGAGAGAGGGAGAGGGAGAGGGAGGGGGAGAGGGAGAGGGAGAGGGAGGGGGAGAGGGAGAAAGAAAGAAAGAAAGAAAGAAAGAAAGAAAGAAAGAAAGAAAGAAAGAAAGAAAGAAAGAAAGAAAGAATCATCTGCCTGGCTTGTTTCATCTCTAGTTAAATTCAGCACCATTTAAAAGGAGCCCATCTATGTATTTTAATTCTACTCTGGGCAAGGGGGCAGGATGCAAGACTTTCATATGGTCATGAGCGCTAGCTAATCAGCACTCTGCACATCCAGGTGAGGTTGTCACTTACCTGCACAGGTTGGCCATCCCTCCAAATCATTCCCTCTCCTTCACTTTCCCAAAGAAGGTGGACTTCCTTTCCTGTCCATTCCCTGGGGATGCTGAGATCTACTTTGAACCAGCAGGTCTTCCATCTTAGGGAAGTGACATGCACAATTTCAGGTGACTTTTTAAAAAAATAAACAAATAAATACAATACAATACAATACTTCTAATTTCCACAGGATAACTATCTCACTAGGATGGCAAGAAATGTATTAGTGTTCGCCCAACGCTTCAATCAGAAAAGGGGCCTGAAATCCCTGGCTCAACCAAAGCACACACCATTGATGTTACTTATGAGGGTCTAGGAAAAAGATGGGGCAATAAGCCTGATGTAACGGCACTCCGCTCAAATTTGCTTTGTCCCATAGCTTTCCATAGGGACGCGGGTGGTGCTGTGGGAGGGACGCGGTTGGCGCTGTGGGTAAAACCTCAGTGCCTAGGACTTGCTGATCGTAAGGTCGGCGGTTTGAATCCTTGCGGCGGGGTGAACGCCCGTCGTTCGGTCCCAGCTCCTGCCCACCTAGCAGTTCAAAAGCACTCCTAAGTGCAAGTAGATAAATAGGTACCGCTTTATAGCGGGAAGGTAAACGGCATTTCCGTGTGCGGCGCTGGTGCTGGCTCGCCAGCTGCAGCTTTGTCACGCTGGCCACGTGACCCGGATGTGTCTTCGGACGGCGCCGGCTCCCGGCCTCTTAAGCGAGATGAGCGCGCAACCCTAGAGTCGGACACGACTGGCCCGTACGGGCAGGGGTACCTTTACCTTTACCTACAGCTTTCCATAGCTGTGACTCAAGAATGTAGGGCTGGGGAAAATTCCCTGCTCAAAACTCTGGGAAGCCACTGTCAGTGTAGACAAGACTGAGCAAGACAGACCAATGGTCTGAATAGTATAAGGCATCTTCCTGTGTTCCTATTATATTTTTATTTTATTAATTTATATATCATCCTTCACCCAAAGATCTCGGGGCGGTTTACAAGATAAAAATACAGGATAAAAGCACAAAATAAATAGTTAAAACAAAACAATACCCCCTCGTCCCACAAACACATTAAAAAGGCCATAGAATATTAATCAGCCCAAGGCCTGGTTGAAGAGGAATGTTTTCATCTGGTGCCTCAAGATTAATAATGAAGGTCTGGATGAACCTCCCTGGGGAGAGCATTCTACAAATGGGGAGCCACTGAAGAAAAGGCGATTCTCATGTTACCGCCTTCCAGACATCTCATGGAGGAGGCACACGAAGAAGGGATAGTTTATATGTTCCTTTAATTCATTAGCCTCTAAGGGAATACGTACGTGCTTCCAAAACAGTCTCCAACTTTCACAGGCCTAAATTCTTGTCTGACAGCTTCGTCATATGGAATCCGCTGTGAGGTTTCAAAGCAAGAGAGAGATGCCAGCGGGCAGGAAGCACCAAACAACCTGCAGTGAAACACACACCTCAGTGTCATCAGCTCTTTGATATTTTTCATGAAATTGCAGTATACAGTGGTACCTCGGGTTAAGAACTTAATTCGTTCCAGAGGTCCGTTCTCAACTTGAAACTGTTCTTAACCTGAAGCACCACTTTAACTACAGTGATGCCTTGCAAGACAAAAATAATCCGTTCTGCGAGTCTCTTTGTCTAGCATTTTTTTCGTCTTGCGAAGCAACCCTATTAGCGGCTTAGCGGATTAGCGCTATTAGCGACTTAGCGGCTATTAGCGGCTAAAAAGCTATTAGCAGCTTAGCAGCTTAGAAAAAGGGGGGGGGGAGCGAAAAAAATCACAAGACTTGCAAGACGTTTTCGTCTTGCGAAGCAAGCCCATAGGGAAATTCGTCTTGCGAAGCGCATCGAAAAACGGAAAACCCTTTCGTCTAGCGGGTTTTTCATCTTGCGAGGCATTCGTCTTGCGGGGCACCACTGTAATGGGGCCTCCCGCTGCCGCCGGGCCGCCGGAGCACGATTACTGTTCTCATCCTGAAGCAAAGTTCTTAACCCGAGGTACTATTTCTGGGTTAGTGGAGTCTGTAACCTGAAGCGTCTGTAACCTGAGGTACCACTGTACAAGTATAATTATAAATAAATAAAATAAATCTGATGGGTCACTGTGGAGAAAAAGATGCTTGACAACTTTGCTTGAGAACAGAAATCGCACGGCAGCGGCGGGGGGGGGGGCATTGGCTAAAGTGGTACCTTTTAAGAATAGACCTCCACAATGAATTAAGTTCTTAACCCGAGGTACCACTGTATTCAGAAGCAGCATTGACTCCAACTGTGGAAGTAGAAATCAGATGGCATGTTTCACAGCAAACAGTTACAATGGCTGGAGATCAATCTGTCCAAACCCGGGAATGCTTTCGTTGAGACACTGCAAGGGATTGGACAAGATGACCATCAGGGTCACTTCCATCTCCACAATTCTATGATTAAAAAGATGGGGCTACAAGGGCCACTTTGAAACTTGGAAGTCTCATGTAGCGTCTAACAGCAAAAGACAGGACTCTCGAAAGGCTCTTAAACCGTACAGTACTTATATTGTGCTATCCTCTGGACCCAACATGGCCACAACCACCTTCTAAAATATGGTCACATCAAATCCCCCATGCAGGCCAAACTGTGTGTTCTTAAGAATGTAATAACCATGAGAAGAGTCTACTGGATCCAATCAATCAATAAATATTTTTTTATTTATACCCCGCCCTTCCTGATTTAAAATTCCGGGCTCAGTGCAGCTAACAGCAAATATAAAACATTGGTTAAAGTGCGACTTAAAAACAGCATAAAAACACAGCATAAATGCAGCATCAATGTCAATAAAATTCTAAAATTCAGGGGTCATTTTTTGGGGGGGGGGGAGAAACCCAGTCAGTAGACATCAAATGATCACCAGGGCTAACTGGCCAAGTTGGTCCTACTAGGGCCGGCAAGGAGACCAGGGAAGAGCTTAAAAGTGGGATCCCAGAAGGGTTTCTTCATAGAAAAGGAAAGGGAAATGGGAACAGAGGATCAGGTTAATTCAAATTGAAGGCTAGGCGGAATAGCTGTATGAATTGGCCCATCTAGTCCAGGAGGGGGCAGGCCTTTTGTTGGGGGTGTGTGCAGAAACTCAGTTAGCTATTCATTTGTATTGATTTGAATTGATTTGGGGGAGCGGTTGCCCCTTCCTGCTCCCCGCATGGCTTCGCCAATGGACTTGAGCACAACAGCACTTTCCCCCGCCCCTGCAGTTTCCAGAAACTGATATTCACAAGTGTTATTTGCTCCAATTGTTGGAGGCAGAGCACAGCCATCGCAGCTAGTAGCCATCCATAGCCCTCTCCCCCATGAAACTGCGACGGTAAGCCATCCAAATTGGTGGCCATCACTGCCTCCTGTGGGAGGGAGTTCCGTAGTTTAACGCTGCGCTGCGTGAAGAAGGAAGCCAGGTGGGGAGAATGGGGAAGGCTTTAGGTGTCGGACCAGCACAAGCCCACCTGCCCCGGAGGTTGCAGTCCGTGAAGTATATCTCGGAGATAAACTTTTCGACCCGTTCGAGTGTAGTTCGCCGGTGCTTCAATACGGCAGGTTTTAGCTCTGCCCCGGACCCCGCCATGGCTCTCCAAACGCAAAAATTAATCCCTTTGGTACGGCACGTAAATATCTCCGCTGCACAACACAACTGAGCACAATGGTTCCGCCTCTCCTGGGCTCCCGAATGCGCGGCTCTCGGGTTCCAGGAAAGCGGAGTTGTCTTTTTTTAAGGCGCAGGCGTATGAAGGAAACGAAGTCTCCGTCCTTCCCCTCAGTTTCACTTTCCACAGTAGCGAAGTTTATGCCCTTGGTGGCCAAAAGGAGGGCACTGCGTTTTCCTCTGAGCCCCAACGTGTACAGTACAAGTTTACCGGATGTGGATAGCGCATATCCTGTGAAAGATCCACGACTGGTTATTTTGCGAGACAATGCAATAGAATCTGTACAGAATGTGTAAGGGAGTTGGGGAGCCTTGCTGTGAGGACAGTCACAGTCCTCTGCCCCCACTGTTAGCACCAAAGGGCAAAGTCTAACATAGTTAGGTTTTGACCACCAATTTTTCCCTCCCAAAGAAAAAGACCACACAAAAATACACAGAACCTTGTGTGCTTGCTGTTCTAAAAGGACAAGGCTCTTCCCTCCCCCCCCTTTTTTCAAAAATGCATTTATAAAAAATATGTGCCCCCCAACTTATGGTCCACAGTGAGACGGCCCCAACAGTGCCTACCCCTGACCATTAGGTCCAGTCGTGACTGACTCTGGGGTTGCAGCGCTCATCTCGCTTTATTGGCCGAGGGAGCTGGCACACACCGCACACGGCCAGCATGACTAAGCCGCTTCTGGTGAACCAGAGCAGCACACGGAAACACCACTTACTTTCCCGCCAGAGCGGTACCTATTTATCTACTTTGACGTGCTTTCGAACTGCTAGGTTGGCAGGAGCTGGGACCGAGCAACGGGAGCTCACCCCATCGCAGGGATTCGAACCGCCGACCTTCTGATTGGCAAGTCCTAGGCTCTGTGGTTTAACCCACAGTGCCACCTGCGTCCCCAACTGTGGCTTACAATGTAACAATTACTTTAAAAATACATTGCTCCTGTGCAACAGTGGTACCTTGTTTGATTAGCACCTTCTTCCAAGGGGGCTCAGGGTGGTGTACTGTACATGGTTATTTATCCTTCTTGCTTCTTTTTCTCACAGCAACCCTTCAAGGTAGGCAAGTCTGAGAGGTGGTGCCTTGCTCTACGTTACCCACTGAGGTTCGTGGTTTGAACTGAAATTTGATCAAGGCCTGACTGCTCCTAGCCCAACACACACCACACCAGTGCCTCTAACACAGAAGCAGAACACCTTCTCTGGGTGACCTGGGGCCATGCAGTAGAGAGGCAAAAGTGGGTAGATCAATGAAAGCAGATTTTACCTTTCTACAGCAAGGTATTTTCCATACAGACTCACACACCCCTCTCTGCCCAGGCATGCAAGAGGCATCGTCGAAGTTCAAGGGCACATCTCTCCTGAGGAGCACTGAAGGAGAGCATGAAGCAGGACCAGTGAGGAGGGTAGGCTGAAGATGATCCAGTGGGCCAAAAAAGGGGGCCTGATGAGCCACATTCAGCTCCCCACCCAATCTCATGAATGAATAAGGCACATGGAAGGGGCAGGAACCCAACCAGCCTGGCAGCTAAATCTTACTAGTGCAAAGGGAGCAACATCCTCTACCACACCCAAGGGCAGCAGGTGAGCTTTGGAGATCCATGTGGCTGTCACACCCAGCTCAGCCCTTCAGCACCTGGCCGCTGCTCCGCCTGATACCAACTTGCTGCCCATTCAAACCAATGCCACAGGGCAGTGAGACACCAGCAAGTGCCTTAATGGTCTGAGCATGCATGATGTCTGCTTGTGGATCCCTCTTTCTCTCTGCTCCCTGTCCGCGTCCTATGCTCACAGCGCAATCTGTGAAGTCTTCAGCGAGGGGAGTTGGTGGGAATTATACCACATGCTTTGATAGCCTTTATTAGGAAGAGATGAAAAAAGAGAGTGCAAGAGAAAGGAGTTAGGAGACTCTGCTAACTCAAGACTGCATGTCAAGGTACGTGCAGGGAAAATTCAAAGAAAGCAGGCACCCTGTTAATTCTCGGTGAATCAGACCCTGGCATAGCTGTCAACCTTCCCTTTTTTTTGCGGGACATTGCCTTATTCCAGCGCCGTTTCCCGCTGCCATCCTGGATTGTTAGATATTCCGTAGACTGTCCCAGTGGCGTAGCGTGGGTTCTCAGCACCCGGGGCAAGGCAAGTAATTTGCGCCCCCTAACCCGTGGATTTGCGCCCCCTAACCCATGGATTTGCGCCCCCTAGCCCGTGGATTTGCGCCCCCTAACCCGTGGATTTGCGCCCCCTAACCCATGGATTTGCACCCCCTAACCCGTGGATTTGCGCCCCCTAACGCGAACCCCCAGATGTTGCGCCTGGTGCGGCCGGCCCCCCCTGCACCCCCCACGCTACGCCACTGGACTGTCCCCAGGACAGGTGAGGCTGCTGATCCCTTATTTTCAAGTCTGAAAGTTGACAGCTATGGACCCTGGGCTTCTTTTCCCTCCGAGAATGTGACTTCATTTCTACGCAGGTGTAAAGCCTAGGCGAGGGAACATCTGTGGATGAGCCTGTGCAAATCATAGGCCTGGGGACTCCCCTTTTGTGGGCTCCCCAGCAGCAGCCACTTTCGCTAGGACCAAGGGAAGCCGCCTCGACCACGGCAGGGAAGAAGCCCAGCCCCAAGCAAGCCCTTCCCCCTTCCGACCAGGGGCTGCCTCCGGAGGGGGGGGGCAGCCTCGCCCGGCCCAGCCAGCGACGCCCCCAGCGGCAGCGCACGCGGCCCCTTTGCCCTCCTTCGACAAACACGGCGGGGCTCAAGTGTCGCGAGAGCTGCGGCCGGCCCGCTGGCCAGCGCCGCTATTCCTTCCCCGCAGTAGAGCCTCGCGAGATTTCCGGCCGCTTTCCTTTCTTGCCGGCGGCCGAGCTCTCGCGAGAGCTCTCCCGCCCCCCCCCCCCACACCGCGACGAGAGGGAGGGGCCGAGGCGAGCCTGTTATCTCCTCGCCGCGCTTAACCTCTCGCGGCGTTTGAGGGAAGACTCCGCCCCTCCTGGGCACTTGGCCCCTCGCGCCCCCCTCCCTCGCCGCCGCCGCCGCCTTTCTCGGGAGGGAGTGACATGGAGCCGGCCGGGCCAGGTCAGTGTGAAGGGAAGCCGGGCGGAGGGAGGGAAGGACCCCGCGCCCCCTCGGCCCTCCTCAAGCGCATTCCTTCTCCTGCCGCCCCCCCCCTCAGGCCTCCCGTCGCCGCCTCATTTCACCTCAGAGCCCCCCCCGGTCTTTTCTGTCCCTTTTCCTTTGTGCTTGCCTCTCCCCCCCCCCCCGCCAGCCCCCCCCCCCGTCTTCAGAGGGGCCGGGGTCTGTCGGCCATCTTCTCTCCCCAGCCCGGTGTAAAGGGAGCGGAGGAGGCGGGGGCGGGGCTGCTGACCTCTGTCAGGGCTGGGCCACTTCAGGTTGCGCGGGGGGGGGGAGTCAAAGAATGGGGTGGGGTTACATTTTTTTTACTGCGCCTCTGGGCGCTTGATTTGGGGGAATAGGAGAGGCCTTGTTTTCGTGGGGTGGGGGGGTGTTTGTGGCAGGGATTGCGGGGGGGGGCGTTGTTCCCTCAGTGAACATTCCTCCCTACTTAAAAACAAATATCTTCTACTCACCGAAGGCTAGCGTTTTGGAGAGAAACGCACGCCCTCTGGTCCTCTGGCTTTGTGTACACTATATAAACTACTTTTCCATTTGTGCATGTGTGCTGTAAGGGGGGGGGGCTGCCATGTCACACTCCTGGCTTTCTATGTGTAGGGAGTTGTTTTTAAAGAAAGCTGGTGTGTCAAGAAACTTGGCTTTGCTGTGACACACTAGTTACCTGTGCGCAGGGAGTTAACTGAATGCTGCTTCATATATTTTTTAATGTCAATCTTTGCGCATACACACACACACAGCCCTGACACAGGTTTGAGGTGCATCCTCTTTCAAGTGAGAAAGTAGGCCATTATTATTTGGTATAAACGTGATCGGATTTTTGTGTTATGCCTTTGGGAAAATGAAACAAAATTGTCCTCTGTGCCTCATGTAACAGTTTTCATGCTCTCTCTGTTGTGTTTAATTTTTTTCCTATTATTTTTTGCACTCCTTGCTGCTCAGCCAGAAGAGCCTGGTTATTTTAAATTATTATTATTATTATTATTATTATTATTGCTTGACAGGTGCAGATCAGTATGTAAAAGGGAAATTTAGGAGCTGGTCTGCGCTGTTGCTCCTGCTTCTTTTAATTTCTCCCACATATTTGCATTCCTCTATCCCCCAGCAAAAGCTGTCAGCTGATGGCAGGAGATGGGCATGCTCAAACAGCATAGAAAATGCAAGTGATGTTAAGATTGAGTTGGGGGATGATTCTCTTTACTGAAAAGTATTTCATGTTAAAGCCTCCACCAGCAAAATGGCCTCGCCAGACAATGAGTCCAGCTTGCAAAATGGCCAGGAACTTTCCCCTTGGATTCAATGCAAGTCAGCATACTGTGAGGAATGGTGATTTTTTTTTTTTTAAGGGCTTGGGTTACTAAAGCTTGAAAACTGTTAGGCCAATTATGAATAGTAGCAATGAATAGAGCACAACCCTCTTGCATTTTTCAGAATGTCCCAGTTTACTAGTGTGAGGAATCTATGCAGCTCAAACCTTCAAAGAGAAAGATATTTTGTTTGTTTCTTCAAATAACTTTTAAAAAAGAAGGTATACCTTGTGCCTTAACCCTTACATTTCCCCCCAAAAATTGCTTGAGGCTACTCAAATATGATGAAGCATGTTAATGGGAACAATATTTTATATAAGTATGATCAGACTTGTATGGCTACTTTTGTAAAGAAATTTAAATATATATGCCCATTATGAAGCATGTAAACACCACTTAAAGCTATAATCAAAATATTTGTTATGTAATAAAAAATCACGTAGTCATAACCTCTAGTTCTGCAAACTCTTAATTTAGTCCCCAGTAGTACAGTATAAAGCTTTTTAGCCTCTTTGAAACTGATTCTGGTATTTAAACAATCAGGGGACTGTAAAATGGCAGAGTAGCAATAAAGTACATTGCTATTGGTGTTTAACCCACCCAAACCAAAGGGCTTAAATAGAGCACAATTCCTGTATGTATTTATAGAAGTAAATCTCACTGTGTTCAGTGGGTCTTACTTGTAGGTGCATTGTATTTAGAAGTGCAGCCTAAGCATGCTGACCTTTGAATTGTGACTGATTAATACTGTACAGTATTCCTGTTTCAGGGGGAAATCCCCTCGGTTAAACCACAGTGGAGCTTTTTTATTCATCCAGATGTTGCTGCTTCCAAATGTAGCTATAGAATAATTAGAATGGAGGGTTGAGAGAGGATTGGAAGACAGAATACATTTAATCTATTACACACTATCTAAAGATTAGTGGCAGTAAATTGTGCAAAGCCACTCTAAATTGTTCTGTTTGTTCCTTAGAATTGTAATCGGTACAACTTGAGTAAATTATTTGAATAACGTATCTACAATAGAAGATGTAAAAACATTTTTGATGTTTACAGCTGCACTCCTAAGCTTGCATGTTGAGAATGCATTCAAACATAGTACAAAACCACAGTTCATTGCTATGGGAATGAGCACAAGTTATTTGCAGTGAACAGAATGGTCCCTCATTTCATCCAAACTGAGAAGAAGAGTGGTCAGTAATTGTGGTCGCTAACAGTGGTTACTGCTAATGGCGGGACGGGGTGGAAACAGAGCACATTTTAAAATTTAACTTGTTTCCCTAAACTATAGTTAATACTAAATACAGCTTTTCCAGTTTTGAATACAACTACAGTTGACAACTGAAGCAAAAGCTTTCAGTGTCTTCCTCCTGACCACACTGGAGGAATGCATGGGTCCTGAGGCTTGTGCACATAATGTATTGTGTGTAAACCAGGCCCTTGAAATTAATGGAGCTTACAAACAATTCTTGGGGAGGAAATGCAGTATAAATACTTAAGTAGGAAAAGCATTTCTCATGCATTATTCCAATCAGTTTGCAGATTTAAGTGCCCGACAAATTGTACTGTACACGTGTTTTCTCACTTAGAACTCCACCCTTATAGTTTTCATCCTATTTTTGTTACCTGGTTAACAGTGTGTGAAATTAGCCAGGGCAATTTGGCACGTGGCTGTCGGCCACTTGCAACCAAGTGAAGATGCCTGGGCGCCATGATGGCACCTGACATCTCCACCATCTAGAGGTGCATGCCTGGGGATCATTGGATCTTGAATGTTTTCACACACCGATACCACACCTTATCAGTTCTATTTTATCTGTACAATCAGAATGAATTTCAGGAACCAGAATGCTTTTTCTGTGCAGGAGTAGTGAAATTGTTGTCGCTTGTCTTCACTTACCCCACCCCACTGCCCTGCTCACAGTTGGGAAGAATATTATTACGTTATGAATAAGAAAAAGAGGTAGGAATAGGCCAATATATGGACTGTCCCTGGATAAAGTGGCTTCTTTAACTTCTCAAAGTTTTTTACCTAGCTCAGGGTTGTCATCTGAACTATATACTGTAACTGAGACTCAGTCACAGCCATTCAGTAATTTGAAAAATAAGACTTTAGAGCCATCTTACCCAAAAATGGCAACTAGACATTCCGTTTTGGTGACTGTAACGTTGACTTAAGGAGCCATTTAGCACCTAGCTTATATATGTGAGTTTCTAACACTGCTGGTTAATATGCATTCCTGTGCAGTCTAGATCAATTGTGCTTACCTAGGAGTAAATGTGAATACAGTGGTGCCTCGCAAGACGAAATTAATCCGTTCTGTGAGGCTCTTCGTATAGCGAAGGCTCTTGCGAAGCAAGCCCATTGACAGCTTAGCGGATTAGCGCTATTAGCGGTTTAGCGGCTTTTAGCGATCAGCTGTTAAGCAGCTTATCAGCGGATCAGCTGATAAGCGGCTTAGCGGCTTAGGAAAAGGGGGGGGGCCGCAGGAACTCGCAAGACATTTTCGTCTTTCGAAGCAAGCCCATAGGGAAATTCGTTTTGCGAAGCGCCTCCAAAACGGAAAACCCTTTCGTCTAGCGGGTTTTCCGTCTTGCGAGGCATTCGTCTTGCGGGGCACCACTGTAGAATTATAGCTGTAGTTTTTTATCATATATACCTGTCTTCTTTTGGTAAGAAGTCATTGTCAATAGTTGCTTCCCTTCTTCTGTTGTTCCATATCTGTGCTATTATCGGTTATATATATCATAACAACATATTATATTAATCATCAGTATGACTTGTCTTTCAGAGCGCCTTTTCCAGCACTTAATTGAACCACTGAATGACAGAACAGACAAGAAGTTCTACAATGTTGCTAAACTGGGAGGCACCAAATACGGTAACACTTAATTGTCTTTTTCATTAATAATGTGATACCTGCAATATTGTATTACATAAGATTTTTAAATGCTGATTTTCTATAGGTTGGTATGCACTTCTGGTTTTCTTCAGAACTGTTTGAAATATATGGCTTAATATAAGACACTATTACATGCTGATCACACTGCCATGGAAATGATTACATCTACTGCATAAATAGCACAGTCCTAAACCTGCCTGCTCAGAAGCAAGCAGTATTGAATCCAATGGATTTTACTCCCTTGTGGGGTTAGGATTGGGCCTTGCTCCACGTATTTGTAATCTAGACAGGATTTTATTTCCACGTTTTACGCTTCTAGCAAACTGAGACAAGGCCAAATTCTGTTATCCAGGATAACATGAAGCTCAATACTATGTAGAGTTCAGAATTCTTATGTCCACTGATTTCAAAGTATTCAAACTCATTATTGGATTTCAGCCTTAATAGACAAGCGCTATCACTGAGTTAGTTGAAAATCACATAAATCAGGGCAATCTCTTTGAAGTTCCTCACAGCTCTGTTACAGTACAACTTAGTTATGGCACAAAGATAGTTAACTTTCCTGCAAGTGGGGTAGGGAAAAGCAACATTTTTGTATGCATTGTTTGGTTTCCATTGATGGGCTGCTGGCACGTACAAGGCCAATAGCCATGACTCCCAAGCCCCCCGCCCCATTCATTTTTGCAAAATTTTATTAAAGCACTCACTGGGTAATAGCTCAAATCCTTTACTTTAACTGTCATTTTCTGAAACAAGAACAATTGAGCAGAATTTGGCTGTAATCCTAAACAAACCTAATAGGAATTAAGTCCATGAAACATATTGGGACTTACCTCTGAGTAAACATACTTGGGGTCCACAGTTAGTTACCTTATTGCATATTGCTAAAATTCTAGATGGATGTCATAGCTTCCATGGTAACTGAAGTTGGGACACGTAACTCAAGCAGAGTTAAGGTTCAAGTTTACTAAACAAAAGTGTTTCACCTGAAGTGCTTCAGTAATATGTATTATTTGATCCGCCTCGGTTCCAGTGGTGTGCAGCGAAACTTTTCCTAGGGGAACAGTTAAGGCCAGAGGCGCCAGCTTGCAAGGGTGATTTGGAGCAGGTTTTCACACATGTGAGCATCGCACCTCTCTCCGTAAGCCAGGCAGAAGCTTCCCGGGCTTCGGGAAGGAGGCGCCAGGCTTTAATACTGTACAGTACTGTAATACTCCAATTTAGTGGGAACATTTAGGGGACTAGCCTAGTCCACTGACTGCACACCACTGCTTGGTTCGTAGGTTTTATTTGTTACATAACATAGTAAGAAACAAAACCTATGAGCCAAGTTGGATCAGATAGACATATTACTGAAGCAGTTTTATACTGTAAGCCACCCTGTGATCCTCGGGTGAAGGGCAGTACAGTGGTACCTTGGGTTACAGACACTTCAGGCTACGTGTTTTCGGGTTGAGCACCGTGCCGAACCCGGAAGTACCGGAACGGGTTACTTCCGGGTTTCGGCGCTCACACAGAAGCACTAAATCGCACTTTGCAGGTTGCTAATGTGCCTCCCGCACGGATCACATTCACAACCCGAGATTCCACTGTACAGAAATTTAATAAAGAAATAAATACGAAATATTGATTAAAAAAATACTTTTAACCACTCTTCTTACTAGGCCTCTAGTGTATCTTATTTACTTTAAACAAATATTAAACAGTGCAGTGCTTTCTTTGATGTACCTTTGCAGAGCTCTAAAATTGCCTTAGTTTTATAGAGCCATCCTATGTATGTTTACTCAGAAGAAAGTCTTGCTGAGTTCATTGGCATTTACTGGAGAATATGTATTCCCAGAGTTTTATCACTTTGTTCAGCCTGGCTGCCGCTAGCCTGCAACTGTTATCTTGTGTAAAACATGGACGCAAACAGTTTCTGCTGTTTATAGCCTTTGAAAAGCAGATTTATGAACATACCAAGCTGTCTTACTATGGGCTCTTCTAGGTCAGTATTGGCTACCAGAAGACAATCAGAATCAAGAGAGCATAGTCCATCACCAGGAATTCAGACTAGGCAGACTCTTGATAAAATTAGGGTTAGGAATAAGCAAGGTGCCCAGGGGAGGATTTGTCTCCAATGTCCCCCCGCCCCTTCATAGGAACAGCTGCGGGGAAAAGAGACAGGGAGGTTGGGCAAGACACGGAACAGTGCAAGAGCCAAACTGAAGCTAGGTGACAGACCCAGCAGCCCAGCACTGGGTTTCTAAGCAACTGGCCAAACGCCTGCTGTCACCTTTCAGGAGGTTCCCTGTTATGTGTCAAAACAGGCAATTAGGTTGCAGTCTGGCTAGTCTACCAGACACAGAGGTGCTGTCCTCGAGTGTTGATTGTTGCTGGTTGCTGCTGCTCAAGGCACACGAGAACCCTGATTATTGAGCAAGGAAACTTGTAAGAGCAATAAAAAGAGGCCATGTTCAGGATTCTGACCAATTTTTTTACATGAGCTCAATATATGAGCTCAACAGTACTCTACATCAGGTGCTGGAGAACATAAGTAAGGAGAGTACTTATGTACTTCACTGTGTGAAGTTCTTCACATTTTTTTCTGTCTTGAATGTCCCACCATCATAGGAACCGACTCCTAGGGACCGAGGCCCCTTTGTCCCCCCACAAATTATTTGAGGGAGCTGCCTCCCAAAGTTAATGGGCATTGCCATTCAAAGGGGAGTGGGTGCCGTGTCTTGTGATAGATTATGTGGGGTGGAACTTACCTGGAACCCCCCCCCCCAATATTTTATTCAAGTTGGCACCCCTGCCCACCATTCAGCTTCATTGGATGACCTCTGGTTTTAGTATTATAAGGGAGGGGGACTTCTCTATCCGCTTTCTCTTTGGTAATTAATGTAAAAAATGTATTAATTGCTCAAATTACTTGTTTTTCATGTTTATCCTGCCTTCCGTTATGGAACTCACTACATGTGCGTAGGGTTTCCAACCAGTTGCCCGCCAGGCATGGACCAGGCCTGTTTTGCTTCAGTCAGGTTGTTGCATCACATGCCTTCAATTATAATTATAATTATAATTATAATAGTAATAATAAATATTAATAATTTATTATTTATATCCCGCCCATCTGGTTTCCCCAGCCACTGTGGGCGGCTCCCAGCAGAATATTAAAAACACAATAAAACATCAATGCCAAATCTTGCATTTGACTCCTTTTGTTCTGATGCATTCTGAGGTTGTGCGATATAAATATTGAAAGTTGAGTGTTGCTTGTGGGCAAACTGTATGTAGATGCTGATCAGGTTGAAAATAATTATTAAAGTCTTTGGGATTCAGTTAAAAAAGTATTGCATAGAGTCCATGTTCTTAATTAAATGGAGGAAATTGCAAAAAGGACAAAATTTATGTTAGGTTCTTTGGCAGTTTGAATCTAAAACACATTTGCCGATTCATGGTTAGCCTTTGGATGAATCACCTAATGAGAGTGAAATCATGCTGTCTGCCTTGTAAAGCCCAACTAATTTGAATGAAGCTAGTGAGCCCTGAAGCAGCACTTTGTGCTCTCTGGAGCTGAAAAAATAGTATGCGGACCTGTTAAACTTGCTAGTTAGTGCTGTGTCAGTCTACTTTATTGCAACTTTATATTGTGAATTATTTTTAAATGGAGTAACCGCTGTCTCCTGAGGTGGTTGCTGTAAAATCCCCACAAATGCCCTTTGTGAACACATGCATGTTAGAACATGCCCCAGAATTGTAAAGACCCAGGAAGCTACCTTATACAGCATCAAACTATTGGGCCGTTTAGCTCAGCATTGTCTTCACTGACTGGCAGTAGATCTGTAGGAATGCCAGGGATTGAACCTCTTGAGTACAAAGCGTGTGCTTGACCACCTGATTTCTGCTGTGTGAAAGAGTTCATGAGCAAGTGCACCAGCAGGCAAGTTAGTGCATGAAGTATTCCCTGAAGGTGGAAAATAGACAAAGCTGTGCTGCAGCAGCATCTAAAATATTGGTCACTCCAAGGGAAATATCTTAACATTTCCCCCATTGCTTTTAATCTGCCTAGATTTTTAATCCAAGCCCTTCTTAGTCTCATTATCATTTTTTTTCTCTCCCCACCCTGCCCAGACTTTAATACTTTTATGAAATCTTTTTATTGCCACATGCTGGACTTAACATCGTGGATTTGAAGCAGTAAAATTTTACCGGCCACGTGAGACCAAGTCCCTTGGTTTAGCCATATACATCAGAGGAACAATTATCTGTACTAATCTTTGCCTTCTCAAGATGTCAGTTAATGTTCTTGCCACAGCAAAAAGCCCAGAAGCACAATATCAAGGAGATCTGTCTTACAACTAAGAAGCATCATTTGCTGGCTTATCTTTGTCAATAAAGAAAACTATTCAGTGTTACTTAGTATTTATTGGCCTTTTGTCGTGACACTCAAGGGTACTGAGACCCTGTTGCGCTAAGCCTTCCCCAACTGGAGCCCTTTTATCTCAAAGACTAGCAAATGAAATTGACAGACTAACCACCACTTCCAGAATTCCATCTAGCTCTGGACAGCCTAAAACATAGGAGTTTAGTTTAATTTACTTTCACCAATTCACGTCCATTAGATATATACCAGTTTATGCATGTTGTTATTCAAGAATAAAAGTGCATTGTTGGGTTCTAGCTCACTTACATGGGGGATTGGTGCAAATGTGTATCCTATTTTGATTTGTTTAATTTTCCTACTAAGAATAGTTTGCACTGAGCTGTAGTGCTATTTTGATAAAGCTATCAACATCATTTTAAAGGCTTAGTTTAGAGATGTGAAGACCCAGAAGGGAGGGGAAAAACACATTTGGGGAGTAGCATATACACAGGTGAATCCATCCCAAAGTATTTACTTGACCAGTTCAGTTACTTTATCCTTGTGCAGATATCCTGCCTTACTCCATACGGGTACTTTTGGAAGCTGCTGTCCGCAACTGTGATGGCTTCCTAGTGAAAAAAGAAGATGCTATGAACATTTTGGACTGGAAAGAAAAACAGAACAATGTTGAAGTGCCCTTCTGTCCTGCCAGAGTCCTTCTCCAAGACTTTACGTAAGACACATTTTCCTCATTATATATTTTAGCTGGGTCTAATGCGTTCTTCAAGCACTGCAGGCTTTATCTAAATGTTCAGGGTGGAACTTAGACAGTGTTTAGAGAGGCAGAAGTTCAGGTATTCATGTAGGTTTATACTGGCAACAGATCTACATAATGAATGTCTCTTTAGGAAAAGTGATTGAAATAATGGGGTATCATTTCACTGCCGACTTTGCTTTGTGTATGTATCAAGATACTTACATATGCTGCAGGGACATTTGGACATCTCTGCTTCAGTTCCCATCTCACACTAATGACTTTACTGTTTCTTCACAATTGGGACATTTTCCACATACATAAATATGGGCTGCTGCCTTATATCAAGTCAAGCCATTGGTCTGTCAAACTCAGTAGGCTTGGGGAATAGGATCCAGCCTATTGATCCCAATAGGGTTTGCATTTGGCTCCAAATTTTAAAAGGTGCCCTGCTTCCTTAAGGTATGATCAGAAGTACATTTTGAGCTTTTTGCAGCTACATCTTTACCTGCCCTACACCTGGCACAGGGCATGGCATGGGGGAAAAAGCCTCATGGGTCAAATTGGGACTCTGGCTAGGTCTCATTAGGCCATGGGACGGAGGTTCCCCATGCTTGGTCTACATGAACTGACAGCTGCTTTCCAGACAAGGATCTTTCCCAGCCTTACCCAGAGGTTCCAAGGATTGAATTGGGACTTCATGCATATAAAGGATGTGCTACTGTCCCCTGCCTAAGCATTTTATTTGTTGTGTGTTGACAGTATTATTCCTGTTAGTTGGATTTGTGTCCTGGTCACTTTGAATCTAAAGCAAAGTGGCTTGCGACCATTTTTTTTAAAAAATGTAAACCTTCAAAGTGCAGCAGCAAACAGTAGCAGTTAATTCTTACTCCTTTAATCTGGTCTCTGTCTCAAACATGAATTCTGTGTAATGCAAAACACGGTTGGCATATAATTGTGCTTTTAATCATTTGCATGTCTAGTTAGCAAATTGGTTATAGCAGCATGGACATAGCAGGAGGAATTGGAATATGTTGCTGGAAGTACTTGAAAACCATGGGAAGAAATTTAGGTCTTCAAAAACATGTCATAGGTGGGCCTATGTCAAGGATAAGCATGTTAATGGTAAAGGCTGGATCAATACTAGCAGGGATTACGGTGTGTTTCAGAATCCCATGTAAAAAAATAAACTCCATCAAGAGGTAGACCCAATGTTCTCAGCTCTGTCAGAGCAACAAGATGGTATGCACTCGATCTGTTTATACTGTACTAAATGCAGGGAGTAGATGTGCCCATTGCCTTCTAGTGTACCCAGACCTCATCAGACTGGACTTGAGGAGGAGGTTTAGATAACTTAGGTTCATGTAGCAAGTGGCTCGGTATTAAGGATGGTGTTTGATGCAAGCAATTTGCTGGCGATTTGCCTCTTGTTGACAGTTTTGTCTTGAAATTGCTGGCAGCATGGTCGTCTGGCTGGCCAGTGCTGAGAATTACGGTGATACAGAGGTCTCAATAGACTCTGATGTGCACCTTAACATACAACCAAACAACCATCCAAAGTGATTTAGAGGAGTAGAAACAAACCAGGCTCACATACTTCTATTTTCCTTCTTGTGCACAGCATCACTTTGTACTTTCTGCTTAGTGCAAAGCAGAGTTATGACATCTGTTTGTGTATGCACTCCAGAACTGGAGGTTTGATTGGGTTTCCAGTTTTGATTTGAAAGCAGACACAAGCAATAATTGCTGATACAGATGTTATGACTAACAGGAAACTGAGAGTTGAAATAGCATGTGAAGAGGGTAAGATGCAGTGTGCAAGTCTGTGGTTTGTTTCTATTCAGTTTCTATTCAGGATTGTCTCATTCAGTGCAAGGATATTCTGTAGCATAAAATAAAAGTTTTCCTGAGTGTTTCTGAGCTATCATGTGGGACCTACTAAGGCTGTGTTAACCAGTATGGGGTCCGTGTCATTGGCTTTAAAGGGCCTTTATTCTGTATGGCAGCTAAATATTTTTTACATTGGTCATTTTCATTTTCATTAGTGGAATTCCTGCAATAGTGGATTTTGCTGCTATGAGGGAAGCTGTGAAAAATCTTGGAGGGGATCCTACAAAAGTTCATCCTGCCTGCCCAACAGATCTCACTGTGGACCATTCTTTGCAGATTGACTTCAGTAAATGGTATTTATTGTACAACTGTTTTGTTTTTATCCTACTTTTTGAGTAGCAGTTATAGTAGAATGTGGGTCGCTTCATGTATGTGAAATTCCTACTCTCTGCTCCCAGTCAAGCCCCTCTAGCCACTACACCACACTGACTCTCTTGTATTGAGGACTGCATACTGGAAGTAAGCAGAGCCAGAGCCAAAAGTGGATGGGCAACCCCTTTCCACTCCCTTTCTTTTCTGCCACCCTTCCCCACTCCCCACTCCTTCTCATCCTCGTGAAATTAGATGAAGGGCCATAGTTGCCCACCCCTGCTCTAAAGTACACCACCCAGGTGCCAGTTCTGTGAGACACAGAGGCATGGTGGATGTCTCCTAGCTGAAATTGCCTGCCTGCTGAAGTTGACCAAACCATTAGCATCTCTCATCTCTTAAGAGATAAAACATGGTCTCACTATTCTAGTGTTGCTTTGTTTGGGGTTTTTAATGTATATATTTTACATTTAGTTTATATTTAGTAATTCAAAGGATTTTGATAAACTAAAGCCGGTTTATTTTCTCTGTTTCTTTTTAAAGCGCAATACAGAACACTCCCAATCCTGGAGGTGGTGATCCACAGAGGCCACCACCAAAACTTTCCCCACTTAAAGCTCCTCGGAAGCTACCGTGCAGGGGCCAGTCCAGCTGCAGAGGGCCATGTGATGGAGAGTCTGGTCGTAACTCGGGGCCACTTTCTGTGCAGATTGAGAACACGCCTCCGCTGTGTCCTTTTCATCTTCAACCAGTGCCTGAGTAATTTTTTTTCTCCAATTCTCCTTTTTTCAGTTTGCTTTCTTCCTGCAGATAAGCATCTATGCCATTGCTAGGGCTTGCTTCCAGTTCCTCTATAACAGTACATCCCTCAAGTTTAACATGGAGCATGTTAACTATCAGGCACTGATTTATCTAACACTAAGCACTGCCATACTTTAAGTTGTAACTTATTGGCAATCAAAAACTGACAGGTTGGCTGCCTATAACAGTTCAGGTCTTGCTTCTTTTGCCACAGTGAATGCTTGACAAGGCAATAATGTTTTTACTCTAAAGGCCACTTCCTTTTTTTATTTCTTTTTAAAAACAAAACATGTGATACATCTTTCTCCTTTTTTAAACAATACCCATCTACGTGGAGAAAATTCTTAGTTCACTTTGTAAGTTGGAAAGTATTGTTTTTTATTTATCTCAGATCAGTCCATATGGTGCCATGGATGGTGGAATCCTACAACCACATTGTCTACTAGCCTATTGAATATTATTTATTTATATTTATAATTATAATTATTGCACTTTTATGCTGCCCTTCATCCAGCGACCCCAGGGTGGTTCACAGCACCATAACAGTGTACCATCAAGCTACAAACTCATCCTCATAGTCAGACATTCTTGGGTTTGTTCCAGGGGTGCCCAAACTTTTTTCAAAGGGGGCCAGATTTGATGAAGTGAACATGTGTGAGGGCTGACCAAAGTTGTTGAGCTTTTAGGATTGAAGTTGTTGAGCTTTTTTTTTCGGGGGGGGGGGGCAGATTAAATTGACCAGTGGGTCAGCCAGATTAACCCCCCAAAACAGACTTTGGACATGCTCCAAAGTGCTGGTACTTATTTTATTTTTAATTTTGATGAATTACATTTTAGCCCACCTTTCCCCTCCAAGGAGCTTTGGATGGTGTATGTGGTTCTCTTCCCTGCCATTTTACCCTCACAATAACCCTGTGAGGTAGGTTAGGCTGAGAGACTGTGACTGGCCTAAGGTCGTCCTGTGAATTTCACTGCTGAGTGAGGATTTGAACCCTGGTCTCCCAGGTCCTAGGCCAACACTCTTAACCGCTGCACCACACTGGCTCTGTAGCTGAGTTTCTATATGTGTATTTTCTCAGTGGGAGACTTTCATGAGGGCCTGGTTCACACAGAATAGTAAGACTGTTGTTTACTATGAACAAGAAAGTGTGCTGGTACATGCTTCTCAAATCATGCTATTCTTCCATTCCCCGGCTGGGAGGAAATGAACCAGAGGACTGACTTAGCATTCACATGTGATCCAGCAATCATTGTTTATTTTTTCCCAAACCACGAGAGGAAGCCAAATTTGGTCTATCCATTTAACATTCTTCTGAAAGACGTGATGATTGGCCACATTCAGTAAAATTCAGTCTCTGCCAGGGATTAAGCAAAGCATAATATAGGAGGACAATTGTTGGACAGGCATTGTAGAAATACCTCCAGATATATTTCTTAATGCCTGACTTGTCACCTTACTGGTTTTCTAATTTGCAGTAACAAGATATGAAGATAAGCGGTTTTCTTATCATGCATAACATGACTCTTACTTGCTTCTTCCTCAAGGTTACTTACCTCTAAGAACAGTAGCTAGAAAGCACATCTTCCCTTTATGGCAGCGTCATTCTAAAAGGAAGGTTATTTTTTAAAGATACCTTTTTAAAGCCGGATTGCCCCATGCGATCTGAAGCAGTGCTTATTGCCACATGATAGACACTCACTGCATGTTTTACAAGAGACCTTGGCTTGTTTTAAAAAGAGGGAATGTGGAGGAGGCATGTGCCATTTCATGTGGAGTTAAAATGCCTCTCCTAACCAGTTCCAGACTTCTCAGTTTTCAACTGTAAGTGAAATATTAGGAGAGAAAACAGTAATGTTTATATGGGTTTGATTTTTTTTCCCTGTAGGCCGGAAACAGTGTTAAAAAACCAGGAGATGGAATTTGGTAGAAATAGAGAGAGACTTCAGTTTTTCAAGGTACGTTGGTTTGAAGAACCTTATGGCAGAACCGATTAAAGTGGTCTGGTGGAGATCTGCTTGGGTCTGTTCTGCAATCAGTTTTGAACCTTCCCCCTTTCTTTCAGAATATTTAACTAAGAGAACAAAAGGAGGCTTCTGGTATTGAACATGAAATGGCATACTCATTCTCGAATTAACTCCTGTTTATGATTGACATACTTCAGGAAAGGTATAATGGAGAGACAGATCATGGCTAGAATGGCAGAGTTTTTAACCTGTGCAGGAAGCTCTAATTTTTCTGTGTGAAGGGGCACACTATCTTATGAACTGTGATAGCTATGTAGGTTCTCTCCTATGCTAATATTTGCTGAGACTCTCATATTTTCAGCAGTTTGCCTTTCTTTACCCAGTAGATATGGGATGCGTTGGTTAAAAAATAATAAATCCTGATGTACCTTTTCTCATTTACAGTTACCATTGCTAAAGCTTGGTTGGTTCAGAGAGTGTGGAGATCACTTATCTTAATTCCCCACCCTTTTTATCTCTCTCTCTCTCTCTCTCTCTCTCTCTCTCTCTCTCTAGTGGGGTTCCAAAGTTTTCAGGAATGTCTCAGTAATTCCTCCTGGAACAGGAATGGCCCACCAAGTGAACCTGGAGTACTTGTCAAGAGTAGTATTTGATGTTAAAGACTTCCTCTATCCAGACAGCGTTGTTGGCACTGATTCCCATACAACAATGGTGAACGGCTTGGGAATCTTGGGATGGGGTAAGATGAGTTGGCAGTTCACAATGTTCTTCCTTGTTACATATCTAGTTTTCAATTTCTTTCTCTTTATTTTAATTTCCTCCTTAACAGTTTCTATTGTGATAGTTGGGTGGAGAGGGGGAAGTTGCAAGTGTGAGAAACTATAAAGATGCTCTATTATTATTATTATTATTATTATTATTATTATTATTATTATTATTATTTGTGTGCTTAAAAACACACTTCACTAATTCAGTCTTGAGATTAAACAGACCCCCAATGAATTTTTTAAAAGACTACTTTAATAATTAAAAAATAAGACTCACTGTTTAAAATATTAGGCTTTGGCTGTACCTGACTCCTCACCCACCGTAACATCGATGTTCCTGTAAGAGTGAGGAGGGGGCAGGGGAGGGCAGGCAAAGACACTGTACATACCTGTTTGTGGCTCAGTGGAGAGCTTCCCTGCTTTTGTATTCAGAGCAACTAATCCACTCTCTGCAAGGTAAAGGTAAAGGGACCCTGACCATTAGGTCCAGTCGTGGCCGACTCTGGGGTTGCTGCGCTCATCTCACTTTACTGGTCGAGGGAGCCGGCGTACAGCTGGTTGGTCATGTGGCCAACATACTAAGCTGCTTCTGGCAAACCAGAGCAGCACACGGAAACGCCATTTACCTTCCTGCCAGAGTGGTACCTATTTATCTACTTGCACTTTGATGTGCTTTCGAACTGCTAGGTTGGCAGGAGCTGGGACCGAGCAACGGGAGCTCACACCGTCACGGGGATTTGAACCGCTGACCCTCTGATCGGCAAGCCCTAGGCTCTGTGGTTTAACCCACAGCGCCACCCATGTCCCTAACAATCAATATAAAATAGTACAATTACTGCCTGAATCTGATTTGGATCAGAAACGCTGATTACCTACGGAAACGCTGCTTACCTTCCCGCCGGAGCGGTACTTTGACGTGCTTTTGAACTGCTAGGTTGGCAGGAGCTGGGACCGAGCAACAGGAGCTCACCCCGTCGCAGGGATTCGAACAGCCGACCTTCTGATCGACAAGTCCTAGGCTCTGTGGTTTAACCTACAGCGCCACCCGCGTCCCCTCCACTCTCTGTAGGCGAGGCTTATTTGTTCAGTATTTTGAAATTCTGTGTTTTACTCCTGATCCCTCTCTTTTAGTTCCATTTTCTGTGGGGGTATAATGGGTAATACATCTAAATAGACACTGCTACCTGGGGGCTAGGAGAGAGTAATCTGCTAGGTTTTTGAAAGTATGAGAAGAAGTATAAAATACTACATGACATAATGGAGACTAATGCTATGTATAATACACAGCACATCATTCTGCATGCAGGCAGTCTTAATCCGTATAGTTTCTGTAATCTAAAGTTACTTTCATGAAGAAAACCTTTGCCCCGACAGGTTGAGAGGAGAGAAAGCTTCCTTTCTTTCACTAAGACAAAGATGGGAAACTCTTCATTAACCCATCAGAAGGTGACCCCCCATCTTCCATTTCAATTTTTATTTATGTTCAATGCAACATTAGTTTAAGTAATGTTTACCCTGCTTTTCAACCAAAAGAGATTGTAAGCCATAATGGCTTACAGTTCACTACAATAAAAATAAATAAAATTGCTCATCATTGCCCTTGGTTTACAATCTAAAAAGGCACAACACAAAAAGAAAATGGATTGGGATGGGGAGAGGAAATAGGCAGACCCGGATATATGTTCTTCGTTCTTCTAATCACCAGCTGGTGTGAAAATGTTCAAGACAAGGATAAGTCCAAAGTTGCTGGTCTTTTGCCTGTAGCAACACATTGGTCCTCCATCCTTTCTCTTCCCTCTGTTGCAACCTAGTGTGATGACTGCTGGCTTTTCCTTTGAAATGAAGGAAAACCCCAATGTTGGACCTATGTGTGCTATCTAAAATCTAGGAAGGTTTTGGGGGGGCAGTATGGCCTGGAAGTTATATATCCGATTTTCCAACATTTTTCCTAAAAGGCAGCTCCATGTGTGTGTCCCAGTCTGGTTAAAATGGGGATGATACGGGGTTATTTTACAGTAGTCAGTTTTGACTTTTGACAAAGAGGATTTCTGAAGATACTACTAGCATGCTCTTCGAAGTTTTAAAGAATCTGCCAGTGACCAAGCTGTTTTAAGTGACGTAACGTTCTCCTTCCAGGTGTGGGTGGAATTGAAACCGAAGCCGTCATGCTTGGCTTGCCAGTCGCCCTCACCCTGCCTGAGGTGGTTGGGTGTCAATTGACAGGCTCCGCCAGCCCGCTTGCCACATCAATCGATGTGGTCCTGAGCATTACAAAGGTAAATTAGAGCTCTCTTTGTTGCCAAGCCAAGCAGGCCATGTATTACTAGCTCTGCTGGAGGTGACATAAAAGTGCCTAGGATTTTATCTAAGGTTATAGTGTCATTAGCAGTGGTTTGGCAAGGCTTTAAGAAACTTTGTGGCTGGTTGGATTCCTCTGAAGAAAGGCTTTGCTTGGGGCTGAACTAGGAATCACCTCCTCCTCCCCCTTCCTCTCTGAAGCCAATCTTCCACCATCCCTATTCTCCTGTACGCACTAAAGAACCTGCTCTGTGTTGGCTTCCAGCCGAGTGTTTATGAAGAAAAGAAAGTCAACTCAGGGACTGATTTGATTCCCTCCCTTCCTAGATACTGAGGGCGAAGGACCCTGGGGTGAATAGCCATACTTCAGCTATTAGTTGTAAGGCGGATATGGAAGAGAATACTTCATCCATTCTAGACCAAAGCTTGCAATGACCAGGATAGTGTCTCGGCACCGTGCTTTCTGCCCAAACCTGCTGCAGAATTTTACGCTAAGGATACAGTAATGGTTAAACCAGGGTGGATTAAAAAATCAATGATTTTTTTTTTAAAAATTAAAAATCTGATTTTTTAAAAAAAACAATTTATTTTTTTTAAATTTAAATCAGATTTTTTAAATAAAATGCTTTTGAAAGAAAAATATTTCTAAAGATAGTTTTCTGTTTAAGTTACATTATAGTCCAAAGGCTGTTCATCAAGAAATAAGGATTTGTTTTAAGTTTTTCATGTTTGCTTAAACACAGTCTAAGTTTGTTTTTTAAAAAACCGTTTAACTACATCAGTTAACAAACATGAATACATATGCTATAATGTTATTGTTTTAGTTAAATAAATTGTTTAAATTGTTATTAAGGAAATTATTTTTCTCCTTCCAATAAAGTACAGCAGAAAAGGTTGTCTGAATATAGACAGTTAACTTATTAAACCTCACAATAATTTCATAATTATCTGTCTATGTATTTCTAACAGTTATATATTTCTTTACAATTATAGCAAAAATTACTGATTTTGTTATATCAGTAGTTTTTGCTATAACTGTAAAAACTACTCTGAAAATTTAATATTCCAAAAATGAAACCTTCATCTGGTTGTAAATATTAAGAGGATGCCAGCAAGGCTGAGTCTTTCTGTAAAAAATGGTTTAAATCAAGCCTTACTGACTAGTGATTTAAATCGTGATTTAAATGGATTTGATTTAAATCAAATGCACCCTGGGTTAAACTAACTAGTTGTGTCATTGAATCAAATGAAAAAGTGTTATTTTTCCAGTTTGTAGTATTAGATGTAGGTACCCCCTGTTTCCATGACTCCAGAGGGTAGTGAAATTGAAACTTTCAGAAGCATTGCCCCACAGCCTTAACTAATTGCTGTGCAACAAAAGGGCAGCACTGAAGAATGGTGACACCAGAAGATGGTGTGTTTAAAGAATTTGGCATGTAGCTTGACTCACTTGCCCAAAACATCTTGCAGAGCAATGAGGTGCACGCACTCAGCATGCCATGCTCCATACTCTGCTCCTTGCTGATTAAGAGGGCCCAAGGGTAGTCTTCTGCCTCATGCTAGTAGTTTATTCTAAACCTTTATGTCATAAGATGCTTCCTTGTTCTGCATGCAGCGTTTGATTTTTCTTTTCTTTTTTCCTCTCATTAGCAACTTAGGCAAGCAGGCGTGTCTGGAAAATTTGTGGAGTTCTTTGGGCCTGGAGTTTCCCAGCTCTCCATAGGTGACCGGACCACAATAGCAAATATGTGTCCAGAATATGGTGCTATCCTGAGCTTTTTCCCTATCGATAATGTGACATTGAAGCACTTAAAACACACTGGTAAGATGGAAATTAAAACAGCTGGTTCTCCAGAGCTTTACCATAGCAATATATTACCTAGAGGCTTTCTGTTAAGTAACTGTTGTATGCATTCTAAACAAAATAAATTGGTGTAATATTTTACAACATCATGTTGCAGGATTGGAATTTTCCCGAGGAACCTTTCCCAGCCCTGGGGCTGCATTCTGTTGTGGGCAGCCTTCTGGGGGACTCATGCCAGTGGCAAGTAGGGCCATAACCACAAGTGGATAGAGCAGTAGGTGACAGCCTTAACTTTTGGGCCGCATTCCAGCTACATGGAAATCGGAAGCGTCCACGTCATGAGTCCCATTGTGGGGGTGGAGGAAGTTGGGGAAGCTGCTGGTTGATGACACTGGGAAGGGGCCCAGAAGTTGGGGACAGACTGCGTCAGGGCCTCGAGTGGCAGGGAAGTATGAACAAGGAGTTAGATCCCAAGGAGGGGCCCTGTAGCAAAGCCTTCCTCCATCAGTTAGGCCACAAAGAAGCTAGCGAGGTGGACAGTTCAGGTCCAGACCTTCAGAAGAAGTTTGTTTTGCTTACCTCTTTGCCATACTGAAGTTATGCCTGCCCCATTCCCATATAATGGGACCCGAGGGGGTCGTGCTACTTGCTGGATCAATGGCATAGGCCCTCCAGATGTTTTGGGACTACAACTCCCATCATCCCTAGCTAACGGGACCAGTGGTCAAGGATGATGGGAATTGTAGTCTCAAAACATCTGGAGGGCTGAGTTTGCCTCTGCCTATGTTAGCTCTCTTAGCCATACATAGCACCTGCTGTGCCTTTAAACTATGCTTTGTCTGTCTGTCATGGTGATCTGAGCATTAAAGATTTTGGTAGAAACCGTACTTTTGAGTTATAGTTTCTCATCCAGTGAAAGTCTTGGATCTCTCCAATGTGCATGTCTCTCCATCAAGTCAAATGAGGCTCAAGTTCAGGAATACGTTGCAGTCAGGCGGAAATACTGCAGAAGGGCTTTGAGGAGGCAAGGCCTAGAGAGATGCCCAAGGGTGTCAATGGAGAGGTCTGCAAGGTTGCATGCAGCCTCCAGACCTGAGGGTCTTTACACATGCTGTGTGTGTGTGTGTGTGTAAGTAAAATGTATCTTCCTGCTCAATGTGTATATCTGAGAGACTTGATTTGGTTCACTTCTGTCTTCCTTTAAGTAAGTTGCTGCAGTACCGTCTTTTTTCCTGGCTAATGAATGCAGGAAACTGGGAGTTAAGTGCTCCCTGGAAGGGACTCTTCAGAGGTTTGTGGTATTTCGAGTTAGGAAAAGGCAGTTCAAGCCTTTTGTTGCACACGTTCTATTGACCTACTCTGTTATGTTGCTATATCAGCAAATAATGTTGCTGTAAATTGTTTTGGTGACTATGGGGTTTAATGTGAAATTGAGTTATTTGATGGTGTTCTGATTTTTCTTATTTTATATTGCTGGTACTTGTTATGCGATTACTGTGTTTGTATTTAGGTACATTTTAATGTCATGACAGTAAGCTGTCATCAGCTTACTGATTTGAATATCAGCAGAAGGTTCATTACTTAAACATTTTTTTTTCTGATTATTTAACTGTTTCCCACAGGCTTTGATGAGACCAGGCTTAAATTGATGGAAACATATCTTAAAACTGTGAAACTACTTCGAAGTGATGAACTTTCCACAGAAGAACCTGAATATTCCCAGGTAATATCAAAATGACCTTGCCTCTTTCATATTTGCAGCTTGAGTCTTGCTTGGACCCTTTACCTTGCCTCACCAGCCAATAGGATCTCCTGTACCTTCAAGAGAACCCAATTCCCTGTTCCAAGCATGGGGAGCATGTCCCCCTCCAGATGTTGTTGGAATCAAGCTTTCGTCTGCCCCAGCCGCCATGGCCTAACGGTCAATGATGATGGGAGTTATAATCCTGCAGCACCTTGAGGGGCATATAGTCCCCATACTTGCCTCATTCCAACCAACTTTCTCCTTCCCACCTGTACCCTACCCCATCTACAATATAATAAAGCTTTGGCAATAAAGATCCGGTGAACTAATGCGGTGACATTGCTGAAGCTGCAAGAGCTTGGATCAGTACCTGGATGAGACCACTGGGGGCAGCTCAGCATTCTGAGCTTTCAGAGCATCAAAGGAGGGCAGCTCCTATAGACAGGTGTCTTTACCATCAGTCAGCTACTGAGCATCTTCAGCTCTCTTGCTCTTTCCATCTGCAACTGCCACAAACCAGAAGACTCTACTGTGCATGCCTCTTTTACAGTTAAGCATTTGTGTGCATTTTAATGGTATCACATCTTAGCCAAAAGAGCACACATTATATTGCCTCCTGGGTGGGTTGAAGATTTCCCAAAATGTCTCCCAAATTACAATGTTCTGTGGCAGTTTCTGATATTCGCAGGGAGTTCTTGTTGGAAATGGGGTGGAGCAGACTATGTGAAGTGGTTTGGGATTTCAATCACTAGCTCTTAGTATTTCAATCTTAGTAAAAAAAAATTATTGGCATTTTAGATTACTGCTGTTCAGCAAAATGGCCTTTGCAAACTCCTAATTTAGGGTGACTTTTTCAAAAATATTAAAATCGCACAATAATATCTTGCTTCAAGAAGTTGTTTTCCATCTTTTGCTAGAAAGAAAAGATGATAATTTCAGCTTGTCTGCAAAATGTGCCTTACATAAATTGCCAAAGCCTGATTTGTAGAAAAAAAAACTTGCAAAATTGTGCAGGTAGTCTACATATTTTGGCTAGCTTATATTGAAAGCCTATGCAGCAGTGCAGTGATGTATACTGTGCAATAATTTATTAACAAATGTTCTACTCCATCAGGTTATATGCATAAATCTGGGTTCTATAATGCCCTATGTAAGTGGTCCCAAAAGGGCACAGGACAGAGTGGCTGTTACGAATATGAAGAGCGATTTCCAGGCCTGCTTAAATGAAAAGGTATGTGCAGTTGAAATGAAAAACTACTGTTAGGGTTTCTACGTTTTTTAATTATATAGTCTCTGTTCTGTGGGAAAGAGGCCTGCTTCTTTCACTGTCACAACATTTTGTAAAACAAAAATTAATCTCTTTCCTGTCAGTCGTGATGTTTGAAAATCAAAGGGCACATCTAGATTGCATGTCTTCTCATGCTCCCAGCTGGGCACTGTAACATGCAAACATGAGTGCAGAACCCTTGTCTCTTTCACTGCTTGCGGTGCTACTTTGTGGAAAACCAAACATTTGTCTTGGTCTGCACGAAACCATTAGGAATGGGAGGATACAGATTGAGGTATTCCATGCAGATTTTGCAATCAGAATTAATAAAATAGTTTGTGTTAGTTCCCCCAATTTATTGGAGATGTTGCCACTGGGTTTTGGCTTCCTGGCTGCCAAGGCTATACACCAACACAGGATTCTAGTGTCCCCTCTCTTGTTTAAAAGCAGCTTTGAATTTGTTGTGTAATTGATTTTGCAATGCCTGTTTTGATTCTCTAGGCTGGCTTTAAAGGCTTTCAGATTCCAGCTGAAAGGCAAAGGGATGTGGTTCCTGTGGAGTATGAAGGAAATGAGTACAAGCTGGCTCATGGATCAGTCGTCATTGCTGCAGTAATCAGCTGTACAAACAACTGCAACCCCTCTGTAATGCTAGGAGCAGGTATACTCTGCCTGGTTTCGGTTTTCTTCTCTATCTATTGCATTATAGAGCCAAGTTAACCAAACCGCCATCCTATAAATGTCTATAGAAGGCAGACAGAGGAGTTTGTGCCAGTGTAGCTTAACCAGAAGCTTGAAAAGTGTGGAGGTGCCTTTTAGTTATAATACCATTAAATTTGGATAGCTGAAATTGTACTGGGATTGTGGTTTTTTGTTGAACAGTGTGTCTTTAAAATGCTTTACAGATTGTGCAACACGGCAGCTTTTTCACAGTTCCCAGTGTTCTGCACCTGACAGTAGTAGCTGTTCTTTTTTAAAAAAATGTATTTGATTATTTATTGTGTTTAAAGTTCTGTTCATTACCTGTGAAAAAGTGGTGGTAGTTTTTGAAGTCATGCCTGCAGTACTACAACAGCAGTGTCCTGGACTAGCTTCCAGCACAAGAAAAGCATCGCTAATGGTGACCTTGTGCCAGTGAAGCTGTGATTTTGGTCTTGCCTTAATATAAACAAGTGGTCAACCTGCTGGCTCATAGGATTGAACTTTCTGGGGATTTATGCAAAAGCATAAATGTTAGAATTTCGTCTTTCTGAAATTGCTTATCAAAAGAGGATGAAGGTCATAATCTGCTACGCCCCATCAAAATGAATGGAGGCTATGCTGCACCAGGGCTTGATATTGCCGCTTATGAAGTTAATATGATATCTAGAGCTGTCGTACATAGACTCATAGAATTGTAGGGTTGGAAGGGACCCCATGGGTCATCTAGTCCAACCCTCTGCAATGCAGGAATCCCAGCTGAAGAATCCCTGACAGATAGCCATCCAACCTCTGCTTAAAAACCTCCAATGACAGAGAGTCATACATTGGTCCATCTACCCTGAACTGTTAATCCTAACTGGCAACTGCTCATCAGGGACTTGGGCAGAGATTTATTCTGGGTTGTGGACAAAGCATTCTTCAACACATACCGCATTTTTCACTCTATAAGACGCACCTTTTCCCTCCTAAAAAGTAAGGGGGAATGTGTGTGCGTCTTATGGAGCAAATGCAGACTGCGCAGCTATCCCTCTTGCTGTTCTGGCTTCATGGATAGCTGTGCAAAGCCTCTTCAACAACATTTGATTCAGAATATTTTTTTATTGTTTTCCTCCTCTAAAAACTGGGTGCTTCTTATACAGTGAAAAATACAGTAGCTGGAGACTTTTTTTTAAGGGATATTGCAGGGTTTGTTCCTGAGACCCTTCTGCATGTACATAATCTGTTCTAAACTGAAGAGCAAACTTTCCTCCAACAGTACTACCTGTTGTGGTAATTTATCTATAGGCAACATAACTTTGCCCCTTAGAATTTTTGTACCGTTATTTCACTGCTGCTTTCATTCTTCCCTAGGTCTGTTGGCCAAAAAAGCCATTGAAGCTGGTCTGACTGTTAAACCGTACATAAGAACCAGCTTATCGCCTGGCAGCGGAATGGTCACGCACTATCTCACCTCCAGTGGTGTATTGCCATACCTCAATAAACTTGGGTACTAACTTCTTTGCTCTCATATGTAGAAGTTTTAAAGACTCTGTGATCTTCTGTGTAGAGACTTAAAATGCATGCTTAAAGTGACATGGTCAAATCCAAAAGAAGTAACACAGTAACATGCAAACATCATATAGCTTCTGAATTAGTGTGTTGCTTGCAGACTCATTGGCATTTGATTCATTTTTAAAGTTTCTGCGGCTCATGGTTTTTAGCCACATCACATCTGACCAGCTCAGCATTCAGAAGCTAAATAATTGCTATAAGGCATGTTAAGCATTGCTGTATTTATACTCATAGTATTTTTTTATTTAAAAAAACCCACAGATCATAATTTACTGGGGGGGCATGCTTATTTATTGAAAATTTGGTCAAGCACACAGGAACATGGGAAGTTGCATTATAAGGGGTCAACCTATTTGTCTTATCAGAGAAACATTCCTGGTCTAGAGAGAGTCCATCTAGTCCAGCAGCTCTTAAGGATCTCAAGACATGGGGCTGGATCCAACTAAGGTCTTGTCAGAGTAGACCTACTGAAATTAATAGATGTGACAAACACAGCTTCATTAACTTATGTCAGTCTACTCCAAGTAGAACATATTGGGATACAATACAGAGATCTTTTCCCACCTGCTGCCCTTCCTTTTTTAAAACTGGAGGTGCCGGGGGTTGACTCCGCAACCTTTTTCATGACCTCCCATTTTCCCACTGGCAGAAAGGATTTCAGTATGTCAGGCAGAGAGTCTTGAGGCCCTGGCCATGCAGCAGCTCTCTTCAAATGATCCCATAACATGCAGGGCAACTTCAGAGATTTCACTGCAGTGCAAAGGTGAATGAAAAAGTAGGTTGCACTAATGAAACACTGACATTTTCTTAAAATCCTGGTTTTGCTCTAGATTTGAGGTCGTTGGCTATGGATGTTCCACATGTGTTGGGAATACCGCTCCTTTGCCAGAAACCATTCAGAATGCAATTGTGCAGGTAATGTTTTAACAACTGTAGCATAGTGGACTTTGTTCCTGTTGACCAATTGGGGAAAATAAAAAGTCCAGACTTTGCCCTGCTGACTGTTTAGGCTGGAGGGTGAGAACTTCTGTGCAATGTGCAGAGCTGGGAAAGTAGGGGCCCTTTTTCCTATTATGACCCCTGTGCACTTAAGTATTTTCTGTCTGTCCCATACGGTTATGAAAACACTCTTGGAGTATATATCTTTATGCGCTAGGAAATTTAATACCAGTATTGGAGTTCCATTCTAGTCCCAACAACATCTGGAGGGCGGGAAGTTCCCCAGCCCTGGTTTATAGGCAAATTCTGTAGTTTGAGTGTTGAGGAACAATATGAGGTTAGGAATATGAGAAGCGAATAATCATTCTTGCCACTAAGAGGGTATCCTTCATCAAGGGTTACCCCTCAGCTTTTCCTTTATAGCTACTTGTAAACTCTCACAGAACTTCAAGCAATCATGACAATGAAGTTGAGAAATCTAATATTTTCTGCCTTTCAGGGTGACTTGGTTGCTTGTGGAGTTTTGTCTGGAAATAAAAACTTCGAAGGCCGTCTCTGCAGCTGCATCTGTGCCAATTACCTTGCTTCCCCGCCTCTAGTTGTGGCTTATGCTATAGCAGGAACTGTGAATATTGATTTCCAGACTGAGCCATTAGGTAACTATCCCTCTCCTTCCAGCTCCTATTTCATCCAGGACTTGGCTTGTTCCTGTAATGCTCTCAGGGCATTTAACTTGCTGTAAGAGCAACGCTTACCTTTCTTGTGCTGTTTGAAGCCTCACCTAGTGTATGACGCATTATGGCTTAGATTCCGCTACGCCATAAAATAACCTACCTATGTTTTCTAACAAAGCAACCAAGTTGATCGTTGTGAACCAGTTCAGCAATTTTCTCTTCTGCAAAAGTGATTTGCTTTCAGGTGAGCTAAGGGGAATGTTGTGTGTCATAGAGCGAATCATGTGCAGCTAAGAAAGCTCTTGGGTGTTCGTAATGCTTTTAAGACGGGTAGAAATGGCGGAGGAGTAATTTCTGCAATTATCACCATGATCAAAATTTCTTTGTAGGGGTCAGTCCTGATGGCAAAAGAATCTTCTTGCATGATATTTGGCCCACTCGAGAAGAACTTCAGCAAGTGGAAGAAGAGTTCGTAATATCATCCATGTTTAAAGAACTGAAGGAGAAAATGGAGGTAGGTTGGCATTGTTATTAATCAGGGATAGGGATCCTCAGGGCCAAGCACTGTCTCTGCCAGAGGCTTTGCTCCTTCTCTGGCCACACCCCCTGCGCTCCAAGCCCTCGGGCCTTTTGCCTGCCTAGCAGATGTCCTGGAACTGTAATAATGCCTCTCGCTTGCCTGTCTGGAGAGAGGTGTGTGCATGGGAAACCTCTTCCTTTTTTTGCATGGCTGACCCTCCTGTAGACAGGGTAACAGTCACATACATGGATCTGCCTACTTTTGCCGCTGGTCCCTCAGGTCACTTGCATTTCCATGAGGGAATGTGTCCTTTGGGGTGAAAAAGGTGTCCTACCCCTATTCTGACCCAGCAAGACTCAAATGAAATGCTTTTTCCTGTGCATCACTCGGTGTGCCATGTTCCTAGCGGGGAATGTAGTATGTAATTTTTAAAATGAAATTATGCATACGGGTTCAAACGCCTTTAGCACTTCTGTATGCCAGATCTATAGCAAATATAAAAAGCAAGAGCATAAACAGCCAGATGTCCCGATTTATTTACTGTGTTTATAACCTGCCTCTAAGGATCTCAGACAGTCTCCTTCATTCTCATTGTTTTATCCTTGCAACAACCCTTTGAAGTAGGTTAGGCTGAGATACAAATAAATTAGGCAGGGTACAAATAAATTATTATTATTAACAGCAAAAAAAATTTGGAAGGCTGAGTTAACAAGAGTTATCAGTTACAAAGAAATGAAATGTTGATGTGGCATTTTGTTGTGGCATTTCCACTATATTATATTCAGTAACTGGCATTTTGGGTACAAGACTGGAGAAGATGATCAGAAGTTTCTATCTCCTGCTTTGCAGAAAGGAAATAAGCGGTGGAATTCTCTAGAAGCGCCTGAATCAGTCTTATTTACATGGGATTGGAAGTCTACTTACATCCGATGTCCTTCCTTTTTTGATAAGCTTGTAAGTATGGTAACACCAAGTCTGTATGTTTGAGGTGTTCTAGGTATTGTAGAAAAGGGAACTTAATAAGTGGGGGGAATGTTTCTGTCCACAATTTAAGATGTCAACACCGTTCTACTGTCCTTCTCAATGGAAAGGATCTCTTATAACACTACAACTAGGTTCAGGACAGTCAAATGGAAGTCCTTCTTCAAATACCACAACATTAATTTATGGAATTTGCTGCCACAATATGTGACAGCCACTTCCTTAGAAAGATTAAAGAAGAATGGCCATATTCTTGGGTGGCTACTAGTCTTAATAGCTAAATGGCACCTCCGTGTTCAGAAACAGTATGCCTTAGAATATGAGAAGCTAGAGGGCACCTGCTTGCTTGTTGATTTTTCAGAAACATCAGTTTTGCCTTTGTGGGAAGCTGGTCCTTTGCTAGATGGTCTCCTTTTGCAGGGCTGTGCGCATGTTCTTGCTTTCATACTTGGAACACCTTTACCTTTTGACATTAGCTCCATTTTGTGCATTTTGGGTGTGTTTTCGACTAACCACAAATCTACTTTTGTGTCCATTCATCTGGCAGACCAAAGACCCTCTTCCACCCCAGTGTATTGAAAATGCGCACGTCTTCTTGTATTTGGGGGATTCGGTCACGACAGATCACATCTCACCTGCAGGAAGCATTGCGAGGGGCAGTGCTGCTGCCAGATACTTAACCAACAAGGGGTAAGAAACTTCAGAGGAGCTGTGAGGGAAAGAAACTGAAGGATTCAGCTGGTCCTTACAAATTGCTTTACTGTGGTGGTTGCTGCTTGGCCAGATGAACAGTGTGTGCCATAGCTAAAGTAGGTTGCTAAGCAGGATTAACTGAATTTCTTTCAGGCTTATAGTCAGAATTTTCTGCATAATCTGTCCTGTTTTTACTGGACCCTATTCATAGCGAAAAGGAATGTGAGTGGCACTGTGGGTTAAACCACAGAGCCTAGGACTTGCCGATTAGAAGGTCAGTGGTTCGAATTCCCACGACGGGGTGATCTCCCGTTGCTTGGTCTCTGCTCCTGCCAACCTAACAGTTCAAAAGCACGTCAAAGTGCAAGTAGATAAATAGGTACCACTCCAGCAGGAAGGTAAACAGTGTTTCTGTACGCTGCTCTGGTTCGCCAGAAGCGGCTTAGTCATGCTGGCCACATGACCCGGAAGCTGTACGCCGGCTCCCTCGGCCAATAAAGCGAGGTGAGCACCACAACCCCCAAGTCAGTCACAACTGGACCTAATGGTCAGGGGTCCCTTTACTTTTATTCATAGCGAACCTTCTGCTTAGTTCAGTGTCATCTGTAAAGCTTTATGTATTAGGCTGCAGATCCCTGCAGGGTTAACAGGTAGTCAGAATGCCTTAAATGCCTGCTATCCATTTAAAACTGACACATGAAATAAAACTTTGACCTGTATTCTTAGGGTTCCACACCTGACTATGGCACAGGAAAACTTCCCTAAGGGATGTTTGTGAGCAAAGTCCACTTTTCAGGTTGCACGTTTATACTGAGCATGCTCTGCTGTCTCTCGTAGCCTCACGCCCCGTGAATTCAATTCCTATGGTGCTCGGCGGGGAAACGATGCAGTGATGACAAGAGGCACCTTTGCAAACATAAAACTTTTCAATAAATTCATTGGGAAACCTGCTCCTAAAACAATTCACTTTCCAACTGGACAGACGGTGAGGACATATTTGTTCAAAGATATGGGGGGGCAGCTGCATATTAGAAATGTCCCCATGTCCTTTCCCCCCATCTATTTCTCTCTCTTGCTCTCTCCCCTGCAGCTTGATGTGTTTGATGCAGCTGAGTTGTATCGCAAAGAGAATATCCCTCTGATAATCTTAGCAGGCAAGAAGTATGGGCTGGGGAGCTCAAGAGACTGGGCTGCAAAAGGACCTTTTTTACTGGTATGTTTCCGTTGTGTTAACTTCGAAGTAACAAGAAGCCTTGGTGTTTTATTACTTCAGGCTGCTTGACAGGATTTTGCTTGTTTTTCATAGAACTTAAAAGCATGCCATTTTTTGCCTTCTAAAAATGCATGAGCCAGTTTTTTCACTGAGCTTTAAAGAGTGCCCGTTTGTGGTTTTGACCATTAAATTCACAAACCAGGACCAATAATGTACATCTGAATCAATGATTTAACATAGTTGCTTCTTGCTTATCGACCAGAAATCCTGGTAAACGAGACCTAACTTGAGGTTTTATTTCAGTAGGAATAACAGATCTAGGACTCCTAACTCCCATAAGTCCCTGGCTAGTATGGCCAATGGTTAGGGCTAGTAAGAGTTGTGGCCCCTCAGGATGCTGCTGGACTATAGTTTTACTATCCCTGCTGGACAGTAGTAGCTAGTTAACATTGTTACTACCCTCATGACTCTTGGCTAGCATTCCAGGCCACCTTCCAAGAAACTAGATTTCTCTGTCTTGAGATTTTCTCCACGTTTTGTATTAACAGAAGGGTTGAGCGGTTGTATAAAGATGACTTTTATTATTGTTCAGATGGTATCTAAGCCAGATACAACTCTTTCTACAGGGTGTGAAAGCAGTTATTGCTGAAAGCTATGAGAAGATCCATAAAAGTCATTTGATTGGAATGGGCATTGCTCCGCTCCAGTTCCTCCCCGAGGAAAACGCAACGTTTTGGGGCCTGACAGGCAAAGAACAGTTTTCAATCTCATTTCCTCATGAGCTATCCCCTGGAATCTCCCTAGATGTAAAGGTAACTCAGACTCACATCTGAATGCAAGTGTTAGTAATAGAAGAGATTTACTTTTTTCCTTGAAGCACAAATGTGATGGTCTGTCCTCTGTTGCAAGCTGCTAATGATGCAGTTTTATGATGTCCACACCATTTCACATAAGCTGGAAGTGTAAAGTAAGTTAATATGAGCTGTGTTGGGGGGGGGTCTCCTTTTGAGTGAGAAGTCAGCACCAGAGTTGGCCTTTAGATCAGGGATGGGGAACCTGTGGCCCTCCAGATGTTGTTGGACAGGCATAGCCAGCGATGAGGGCTGATGGGAGTTGTGGGCTTAGGAACACATGGAAGACCGCAGTTTCCCCACCCTGTAGAGACTTGGAGAACTGCTCTTAAGGCACAAATACCGTATTTTTCACTCTATGGGACGCACTTTTCCCCCCTCCAAAAATTGAGGGGAAATGTGTGTGCGTCCTATGGAGCGAATGCAGGCTCCTTGGCTTCAGCGATAGCAACGCGAAGCCTCCGAAGCGCAGAGGGAGCGCTTCCTCCGCGCTCCGGAGGCTTTGCATTGCTTTCGCTGAAGCCTGGAGAGCGAGAGGCGTCAGTGCGCACGGCCCCTCTGGCTCTCCAGGCTTCAGGGATAGCCGCCTGAAGGCCTTCCGAGCGCAGCGCAAATTCCCGCTGCATTCTGGAGGCTTCAGGTTCCTTTCGCTGAAACCAGGAGAGTCTTGCTCTCCCGGCTTCAGCAAAAGGAACCCAAAGCCTGAGGAGCGCAGCGGGAACTTGCGCTGCGCTCGGCAGTCTTCAGGGATAGTTGCACACAGCCCCTCCGGCAGGGAGAGGCTGCACGCGGCTATGGCCATCCCGCTCACTGCCTTGGCTTCTGCCGTAGCCGCGCGCAACCCCTCCGGCAGTGAGAGGCTGCGTGCAGCCTGTACGCTGCTCTTTGGGGCTGGGGGGGGGGGAAAAAGATTTTTTTTTCTTGATTTCCCCCTCTAAAAACTAGGTGCGCCCTATTGTCCGGTGCGCCCTATGGAGTGGAAAATACGGTATATACAAAGCAAGCTGTGCTAAGCAGCTCAGTGTCCTGAAAGGTGCTCAGATAAAGGGAAGACTTATGTCAAGGCCATTTGAATGGTGCAAAAACATAATTGGGAGCAAAGTTGTCTGAATTCATAAAGAGACATAATTTTAAACACATGCAGGGCTACACAGAGGCGCATGGCACAGGCAACTATCTTAAGGCATTCATGTTTTTGAGTGCAGCAAAGTGAGAGGCAGGGGCAGAGTTCTGACTCACTAGGCATCCGGTGGGTCTGCTATGGGTAGGATTGAGTTGGACACGCCTCGGTTGCACAGGTACCCCAGAGACTGAGCAGGAGCTGTGCAGTTGCCCTGTGCTCTTGTGCAGCTCCCTTCCAGTGAATACATAATTATTGTGGAGTGGTATCCAATTTAAGTTAGTCATGATAAGCTTACATCCATTGATTTCAGTGGGTCTGCTCAGAGTATGACTTGCATATCTGCCACAGTTATTTCCTTACAGAGGGGTTGTTTTTATTTCATAACTTATGGGAAAAGGAGAAACACTTAGAATCAGAGCTGTGAAGAGCATAGGAGTCCCAGATTGCTGCTTAGGGGCAGATCTGCATGCTCAGTCCCAGATCCCCAACATTACAGACTTGGCTAGTATTTTTAATAAGTCATTAACTTCCACAAGCAATAAAACTAGTTTAGTTTAAAGCAAGACTTGAGGGTCTCAGGATTTTTGTTTCTGCAATATCCTGTCGTTATTACTGAATATCCTACTATAGAGATGTTAGGAAATGACACAGTCCTAACATATTTTTTGCTTTTGCCTCTCATTCCTGTCTCTTTAAAGACAAACACAGGGAAAGCATTTCATGTGGTTGCCGCATTTGACAGTGACATGGACATAACGTTATACAAACATGGTGGCATTCTGAACTACATGGTCCGAAGGCTGTTGTAGAGGTCTGCTCACACCTTGGGGGACTATGCATCAATGGGCCAACCCCGCAATGGGTTGCACAGGCCTCACTCCATCGATGGAACTGCGTACAGTCCTGCTGCACTCTGAAATTTCGTCCATGGATGTAAAAGATTGTGAATTGTTGTAGTGACTGCAGCAAGATCCGCCTGGATTTTAAAAATAATACTCGAATGGTGCTATTGACATTGCTTAAAAAATTGACGTGTGTGTTGTGAAAGAGAGCTGTAAGTATGGGGATGGGCGGGAGGGGGTTGTCTTAGACCATTTTGTAAATAAAGTGACATGAAACCTGAAACTGAATTGTGTTGAAGATTTTAAGCCAGAAGACTATCTGTTGTTGGGCCCCACCCCAGTTTTGACACCTTCAGCTTCCTGACTGCTGTCTGTTGGTTTGTGGGCAGCACATGGTTTGGCTTGATGAGGATGGGTAGTTTCCTTTTAATTAAGGTTTCCATAAAATCAAAAGCAAAAGTCAGCATGAAGGCCACAAGTTACAAACACAGGGCGCTGCAATCTTAACACAAAACTAAGTGAATTTTTGACAAGGAGCTAGTACAGATATTTACAGGGTTGGCCTCACCTCCCCCTTTGCTGAAACAGCAGCAATCTCTTTTCCCCATTTGCCTTTTGGAGTTAATAGATCTAGAATGTGGCAGGGACAAAATTAGACTTTATTTCACCCAGGTCAAAGATTTAGTTTGGCAGCCCCCCCACCCCGTTTCTGTACACACACACACACACACACACACACACACACACACACACACACAGGCTGAGAGCTTCAGTGGCATTCCTCTGGAGACTTCACCTGGGGCAAAAAAACAGGCTACCCCCTCCCCCAGCTACGATCCTGAGAGAAGCAACCTGGGCTACCAATTGCTGAGGAACTGAGCTGCAACAATGGGTTTCGATTAATAATTTTTAAAAATTTTCATTTATAACAATTCAATAAAAGCCACATTAATACAATACCAAATTATAATACGATTTAAAAAGCCAATTATCCAATACCAAATTAAACAATTTTGAATGACTTTCCGAGTTCTGGATTTCAGGGAATGATGATCTTATTTTGTCCTGCTCCAATACTCTCAGTCCAAATACAACAGTTCCGATCTTGATCCTTTATTTTAACAGCCACTAATTTCATTCGCATTTAACTGTTCCATATCCATTAGTTTTGCAAGGGGAGTTTGATCCTGTAAATTTCTGTGTGAAATGTTTGTTTTTCGTTCATCTTTACTCTTCATGTTCTATTCCATGCTCAGCATTTCCCTTCACTTGCGCTTTCTGCACTCAAGGACTGCAATTTCACTGCAACACACGCCATTTTGCTTATCCAAGACAAAGAGAGGTCTGGTGTCTTGCTATAGCCCCGGGCAGATATCCAGAATTATCTTCTTTGATCCCTCTCCCATCCGTTAACAAGCCGGTATCTCTCCAAAGCCATGATAAGTCAGAACCAAAGTCTTCTTTACCATTCCGTAGAAGGTCAATGCCACAAATCATTGTGATGTTTTACACAGTTCAATTCTTGCAGTTAATCCATAAAAATTATGAAGTTCTCATTAATTCCCTCTTGCATTTTTCCCAATCCATTAACAATTAATACTTTGGGGAAGGTTTGCCAAATCATAAAACAGCAAATATAATGTATACTGTATAAAGAAAGGGTAAAGGCTCCCCTCCCTCTACATACCAATCAGGTTACAATGAAAATCCTCTCCAGATTAGGCCTTGGCACTCAGTGGCTGATTCATTTAGCAAATTATCTTGTCCCCTTAGTCCAGAACACACCTGTTACTTAGATCCAAAACCAAATCCATCCTAAGAAACAGAAGAACCTCCGCTCATAGTGACCGCGTTGGAGAGTTACTGATACGTTCATCAGCGTCCCCTTCCTCCCACATTCCATCAGAACGAGAGTCAGGCATCAGACGATCTGCGAGTGAAACTCACCCACACCCCGACCAGGGACGGGGGGCTTGCAAGGATAATTACTTTCAAATTATCCTTAATTAGCTGCACGAACGATCTCCGCTAGTGTGGGAGCTGCTTTTCACCATGGCGGAAAACATCGGAAGCCGCAACAATGGGTTTCAATTTGTTCTGTTTTAACTAGCCTTTCTGGTTTTCTTCTCTTCTGCTTTTAGTATGCAGTGAAAAACAGCTGCAATTTTTTGGCCTAAAGAATATTTTAAATACCCACTTACATTGCTGAGGCAGCTCTGTGGCCTTGTACTCCCATTTACAGGACAGGATCAGTTCTTAAAGATCCTTGCATTCTGGACCAAACCACCTGTTAAAACAGGGACATTGCTGCTGCTGCTTTGTGGACTCTCAGTGTTGCCACTGGAAGCAGTTTCCTTTATATAATTGAGCATATTCTGTGTCACAGCAGGGAAAGCAGAGGCCTGGTGGGTTTTAAATGAGTTGTGTCGGATTCTTTTTCACATACTCTGTACCTTAAAGTAGTTTTAGTTAACAACATGGTCTGTGCCAATTATTCTACAGTAAGAAGTAACCTTTAAGATTGACCTAGTCCACCAGATATACACAATAAAATTGGTTTTGCTCTTTGGAAATTTCCACTGCACGAAAATGTCATTAGTAATTAAAGTCCATTTCAATTTATTGTACAAAGAGCAATTTAAGAACAAACACATCCTCATGCAGAAAAAATACGTTCCAAGTGAATAGTGCACCACAGAAAATCTCCAATGACAACCTAGTATCCTTGCAAATAATTTTGAGGAAAGAAAGGTTAAATGACCAGGAAAGAGTATGTGAGCATGCATATGAATCTAACCCATTTGAACCACTGTTCTTTTCAGTGAATGAGTGAGATAAACACCTTAGCCCTTGTTTGGTGGAGTTTTATTGAGTTCTGTTGGCATTCTTTAAAAGTCTGGTTTGCACGTAACACTAAACCATGGTTAATTAAACCATGGTTTGCTTGCTTGCCTGATCTCTGCCCAGGGCTTAACTCTGTTTTGCTTGCTTGCTGCTAACAAGCCATAATCGGAAGCTAGGTTTGTTGTTAGTTTATGACTCTTGCTTTGTTTTAACTGTAGCTTCGTGTTCTACACAAACCCATCACTCTTCGTTATTCATAGTTCCTTTGGCTACCCCATCCCAGAACCTCACCAAGTTAGAAAGGCATGAACAGCTGAAAAACAAAACAAAACTTTGGAGAAGCAAGCTCTAGTTTGTTTGACAAGCCAAGGTTTATTCTTACAGGTGAACCAGGCCGGTATTGTCTAAACTTCCTGTTTAGGGAAGTTTTTAATGACTGATGTTTTAATGTATTTTTAATCTCTTGTTGGAAGCCGCCCAGAGTAGCTGGGGAAACCCAGCCAGATGGACAGGGTATAAGTAATATTATTATTAATTTATTATCATTATCATCTCCACTAGATATGATGTGCTAGGTGCTTTTCTCAAGGTTAATAATACCTTTTTACTACCAATATACTGAGAGAGGTCTCTTATCTGCATTATTGGTGTTTGATTGAAGTGCTTGGCATCAGAGTTCTGTCCTGATAGTTGCAGAAGGCAAGGTAGTTGTTACTAAAGATACCTTACCAATAGTAATATCTAAACTAACTTTTTTGGTCTGGTGGGATCTTCTTTGTTAGTGTAAGGGATCAGTGGACCCAGACTCAAAAATACTTGCTCCTTGAGACGTGCAGCTGGTTTGTCTTATCAGATGCACCCATCATTCCCTAATAGCAAACTGAACATGACATTTGTGAGGCCTGCCTGAAGGCGCAGACACATTTAAATGTTTGTGACTTATACACAGGATCCCTCATCTCTTGCTGCCCTATGCCTTTGGGTGTAAGTTAAGCACCACCCATAAAACACCTTCATTAATGCCCTTGTTCTGATAAACTCAAATGCTTCTTTAAGCAAGCCAACTTCATTCTCATAGGCATGGCATTATTTTCCTGGTCCGTGAAATCAGTAGTAGCTATTTCCTTAAAAGTACAGGGCCTCCCTTTGTAGTTTTTCGCTGTGTGTGACCGACAGCTTCAGCTGCCTTGATGGTTTTGGCCATCACTTGGATTTTCCCTTCCAAACTGTTTTCAAGGCTCAGTCCTCTGTATATTTACTTGGGAGCAATTCCCCTTGACTCCTATGGGATTTACTTCAAAGTAAACATGAATTAAGTTGGGCTGCAGGTCTGGAATCATTTTAGTGGGACTTGAGCACTGCCACCGCCCCCCTTCGAGATCACACTCGTAGATGTGAGTGGGCTTGTCTTCCTGATACAGGCAGAAAGCATATCTGAAAGACCAGAGCTGAGTGATATACACTGTCTTTTTCTTTACATGCAAAGTAATTCCCTGTATGGCCCTATTGGGTTGAGAGAAATTACCTATATCCATTGCTTAGCAGCAGCACAATATATATTTTGCTCAGAAAGGCTTGGGGCGAGTTAATAAGTGCTGATCTGAAGCCCTAGGAATATAAATAACGGGAACTGGAAATCTATTTTGTCTTCAAGTTCTCTTCGGTTTTGATTCGAAAGCGAACCTTTATTCTAATCCTTTATCAAATTTGGAGCTGTTAATATAAATTATACATCTGTGAAATAATGCATTTTATTAACCACACTTAAGCAACTGCAACAAAACAGTATATAATTGTTTTACATTCACTAATAAGTATTGTATAGAAATCTTACAAAGTTCAATTTGCTGAGAACTGTGCATAAAATGTTAAAACGGATGTAAATTATTTTTAATAAAGAAAATTGTACCATTTCTCAGTTGTAATTGTCTGTGACTGCATTTTCACTGGTTTTCGAAGGCAGCAATGGGTGTAGGATGACGGCGGGTAGTGGCTCAGTAACCATCACAAGCACATCTGTCTAACATTTCCCCAGGACACAGATTGTATAATGTGCATTTGATACTGTAAAAAGTGAAGCAGTCACATCCCTTGTTGTAATGCTGATTGAAGTAGCAGGTGGGTAAGTTGTGGCTTTCCAGTTGTTGGACTCACATCTCCCATCAGTCCCAGCCAGCTTGGCCAGTGGTCAGGGTCAATGGACCTTGTAGACCAGCGACATCTGAAGAGCTACAGGTTCCCTGCTCCTCTATGTATGTATGTATGTATGTATGTATGTACCGTATTTTTCGCTCCATAAGACACACTTTTTTCTTCCTAAAAAGTAAGGAGAAATGTCTGCATCTTATGGAGTGAATGTGTGGTCCCTGGAGCCGAATTGCCCAGGGGCAAAAAGCAGATCATGCTTTTTTCTTTTCTTTCAAAGCCGCTAATCGTTTGCCAATCAGGGAGAGAGAAGAGGGGCGCTAGAGATAAAGGAGGCTGCCTGGGAGGGGGGAGGTAAAGACAGCAAACTTGCAAGGAGAGGAGACAGGAAGACTAAATCAATGAGAAGAGAAATTAGAAGAAAAGGAGGAGCAAAAAACTGCTCCAGCTAAGGAAAAGACACTAAGACAAACAAGAGGGAAGGGAGAGTTGAAAGGTAGCAGCTGATCGGTGGGATCGGGAGAGAGATAAGGGAGGCTAGCAGAGGCTGCCTGGGAGGTGGGAGGTAAAAGCCCATGGATCCTCAGAATTTTTGCATTGGGTCACCCCAAATTCACCATCAGATCACATAGCATGTCCATGACTACAGCCTGCACCAAAAAAATCACGCATCCACTGTTTCCCGGGGCTGCAATGGTGCAAAAATGTGGTGAACTGGGTTGCAGTGATGAACTGAGATGAACTGGGTTGCAGTGCATGAATGCCTAATAGTCGTGTATCCACAGAAATGACCAGAGGAGGAATGACTGCTAGGAGGAGCGCAGAGAGATGAAATGCCCTGGTGCAAATGCAGCAGCACAACCGGATGCCTTCCTCTGCCCCAGATGCAACAGAACATGTCTCTCCCCTATTAGCCTCTACAGCCACAGCAGGCCACCTTCCAGCAGTTTGACTTCTCTCCAAAAGAACCTCACTCCTTCATTGTCTCCCGAGACAGCCGGGTGCCTACATATCTTAAAAGGGGCCAGTGAGAGCCTTGGGTGTCAATAAACCCCAAGAACCTGGTTTGTTGTACAGGGCCAATCTCTTAGGAACATCTTTTTTCTAGGGAAACTACAGGTGATGTGTTTCTTTGGAAACCAGTAACCTCTCTCCCCTCCCTGCACCACTCAGGATCAACTCACCTGCAGCCCAAGGCCTCCCTCTTCTTGGGGGCTCTGCCCCCTGGATGGTCTCAAACTGGAAGAAGACAAAAGAAGAGAGGTTGGTTGGCCAAAATAAACTGTGTCTGTCAGAGCTGGTGGGCTGAAGGCACCATAATGGCCAAGGAATGGGCAGCCCAAGAGGAGGTCAGAGTCAGAAGTTTTCCAATTTATTTATTTTCCTCACCCAGGAAGTGCGCTAAAGCACACTGACAAATGTCAATTTTCCACGCACAGTTTTAATACTGTTTGGTTGGGAAACTTTGCGGGGGTTGTACAAATCTGAGGGAAGAAAAGAAAGTAAGACTGCTTCTCTGAGCACCAGAAATAGTTAGGAGCACAGCTGGAAAAGAAAGGTAAATAAGCCTCACTAAGCGTAGCATGGCTTCTTTCTAAGCAAGCATATATACAACCAGCCTTGGGGCACCAGAACTACGCTGAGATTGCACAAATTCACACATGATCTCAGAAATGGGATTTTGCATTGTACCACGCAGAAACCAAACACTATTATTTCTGAAAGCTCACCTTCACATTCTTCAACCCTTTCTCAGAGGCCAAGCATTTCTGAGAATTTATTGTCTGAATGTACACTACACACAGTCCAGCCGCGTTGCTGAAGGAATCCAATTATGTATTCATCTTCAATTTGTTCATGCATTTTGAATTCCTTAAAAGTAGCATATAGGGATTGGAGGAGAGCCCCGAAGTCATTGTTGTTGGTGAAGTTGGTCTTAGAAAGCTGATGGGAAGAAACAAAAAATGATCAGTTTCTTTCTGGGCTAATACTCAATAAATCATGTTATCCTCTAAAAAGGTATTTGACACCATCCCCTCCCCACCACAAGTGTTTCTAACTCTGATTAAGAACAAAACAAAACCTACCTGACAACACATTATTAATACAGGTAAAAAGTCATTTGAAGTTATTTTAACATATGGTAAATAGATCAAAACCTCAGTTTTAACTTCAGTAGTAAATGTATTCTATTTACATTATTTTTGTTGTAATTATGGAAAAAAGGTTTTGATTATAAATCTGGTAAGAGTACAAGCTTTTAAAGTGCTTTTAGGGTTGTGCTGTAGTTCAGTGCTGAGGTTCAGAGACTTCCAGGACATACTCATTCATTAGTTTAGAAAAGATACTACACTAAGATGTGCCAGTGAGGCTATAATGCTAGCACCAGTGCAGGCAGAAAATGAAATGTCTTGAAAAAGAAGTTCAAGGAAATCAGTTCCTACATTCAGCAGTAAAGTTCCTACATTCACAGTGATCCATGCGACGGTCATCTCCAGGCTTGACTACTGTAATTCGCTCTATGCGGGGCTGCCCTTGAAGCTGTCCCAGAAACTCCAGCGGGTACAGAATGCTGCAGCGAGGCTCCTCACGGGGTCTCTGCCATGGGAGCATATTCACCCAGTGCTTTTCCAGCTGCACTGGTTCCCGGTGGAGTACAGGGTCAGATTTAAGGTGCTGCTTTTGACCTTTAAAGCCCTTCACGGCCTAGGACCCTCGTACCTACGGGACCGCCTCTCCTGGTATGCCCCACGGAGAGCCTCAAGGTCCATAAATAACAACACCCTAGTGGTCCCAGGCCCTAAGGAAGTTAGATTGGCTTCAACCAGAGCCAGGGCCTTTTCAACTCTGGCTCTGGCCTGGTGGAACACTCTGCCTCATGAGACCAGGGCCCTGCAGGATCTGATTTCTTTCCGCAGGGCCTGTAAGACAGAGTTGTTCTGCCTGGCCTTTGGCTTGGAGCCAATTTGATTCCCTCCCTCTCTTTTTTCTCTCTTTCTTTTCCTTCTCCTCCTGCGATGAGGCTACATTTTAATATTTTAATGTTCCATTATTTTAATGTTGTATTTTATTTTTGTTTTTAAGTTGTAATCATTCATCTTGTTTTTATTATTGCTTGTAAGCCGCTCTGAGCCCGACCTTGGCTGGGGAGGGTGGGGTATAAAAAAAAAAATATTATTATTATTATTAAAGCCCAGGATGATGTTCTTCTACCATAAGTTGGCAACCATCCTTCTACACTAGAAATATGTGACTATGGACTATTCTGAGGTATCGGTGTTCCCAACCAGAGTCAAAGGACAAGCCTCAGAACAAGCACAGAGACAACATCCAGGCAAACCTCATCACCCAGACCAGGAACATCTGGCCAGACAACAAAGACTTCTTCCCGCCTTGGGACCCCCAAAGTAGGGATCAATGCCAACTCTGCCACTAGTATCCAGCACTCTTGATTCTCAACTGGCACCCACGGCTGCCCTTTCCAAGACGGCTGCTGCTTGCAAGCTGCCACATCCTATCTTGAACAGTTTGTGCTTTCTCACTCCATGGGTGTGTCCCACTGTCCCGGGGCGTGTGGTTCCCTCCCACCTTGGTAGTTCTACAAAATGTACAAAAGTGAACCGTGCGTGTCCAATATGAACAAAGAAAAGCTTGTTCAAAAATCCAAATGTCAAAAAACATAGGTGGTGCGCCTCTGGGGTTGAAGTCAAACTCTAGGAGAGTTACAGTGCCTGCTGTGACCGTAGAGACATTGGCATTTCTCCTCCGGTCACTGCTGTGGATGAACAAGGATTCCCACATGATGAGGTTAATGTCATCAGCATTTCCTTGCTCTCCCTTACTTGTTAAGCTGCCAGCTTAAAAAGCAAAGACACCTGCTTCAAGGAACGTGCACTCTAAAATGATACAGGGAGAGAAAATCTGCCTTTAAGTTGCGCCTGCTGACACACCAACTCTGCATTGCAAATGTGACATGAAGGCTGGCAACATTAACCTCATCATGTGGGAATCCTTGTTCATCCACAGCAGTGACTGGAGGAAGGAGGACTGCTGGAAGAAGCGCAGAGAAAAGAAATGCCAATGTCTCTACAGTCACAGCAGGCACCTTAACTCTCCTAGAGTTTGACTTCAACCCCGGAGGCGCACAGGGGGATGCCAACCACCTATGTTTTTTGACATTTGGATTTCTGAACGAGCTCTTCTTTGTCCATATTCGACACGCATGGTTCATGTCCTCAAAAGTCCAATCATGTCTTCTACAGAGTTTCTGCCTTCTGCATAGCTGGGAATCGCAGAGGAGGAGGGGTGTATATAGTGGAGGGGCAGTCGGCGGCTAATGCACTTAGGCCCGCGCTTCGCTCGGGGGGTGCCGCCTTTTGAAAAGATTCTTAAGCCAAGGACACGCGTGCGTGCGTGCACACGTGTGGCGAGAAAGCCGCGTCAGAGAGAAAAACAACCACACGCGGAGAAGCTGCGTCACGTCTCCGGCTAAGGAAGCGCAGCGAGGGAAAGAGGTTCGCAACTAAGCGCATAAAAACCGGGGAAGAAAGGGGGGAAATCTGCAAGCGGAGGAAAGTGGCGGTGGAAAGGGGGGGGAGAAACACGTGCGCGGACGACGGTGGCCGAGAGGAGTCACGGCGCGCGCCAAGAGGTGGCAGCTGCGCAGGCGCACCTCTCTCCTCAGAGGGTGCGCGCGCATCCCCTCTCACGCAGCAAACGACCGCCGGCCGAGCGAGGCTCGAGGGGCGTGTCTCGGCGCCTGACGTAACGAGGGGCGCGCGACCACCTCGCCCCCCCCCACGGCTATGGCCGGCGCGTCGCCCGGCGCCCCTCAGAAACCACCTCCTCCCCCCCTCATACTTTGTCACAATAAAGCCCGACAAGTTGCTTCATCCGCCACTGCGGGGCCGTGGAAACACCCACCTCCTCAGGGAAGGGAGCCATCTTCTCTCCCCCATAGACTTCTACAGAAAGAGACCCAGGCGCTCTCGCTCGGCGACCGCGGCCAGAGACGCTGCCCCTTCTGCGCCTGCGCCCCGCTTCCAACCGCCGCTCTCGCGGCCCGGGCGACAGTTAGACCAACGGTCATCTCTGTCCACAGTTTTGTCTGGTGTTTCAAAAACCCACTGCTTTTTTCGGGGGGGGGGGGGGGGACGGACGCAGCGGTACACATACCCCTAAACATTTTGTGAATTTACTTTAAAGTCTATCTACAGAAACATTGTAAAATTAAGGAATGTTAGAAGGATGCTGGAATGAAGCTATGTGGTTTTAGCAGTAATGTTATAAAGGATTAAGTAAAAATGGATTGTTAACAGGTCAGAATGTAAAGTTACAATATATTAAGATAAATTAGTAAGATAAAAACAAAGAAGGAAAGGATTTGCTGAAACAACTAATGAACTAGAATACAAAAAAGGGAGGTGTGAGGAGGTCAAGGAAACAAGCAAATGATAGATATTGAAAGATGGATTGGTTTTTAATTGGTTTTATTTTTTTCTGTATTTTGTATTTTCTGTTTTTCTTTTTTTTCTTTTTGTAACTTTTTGAAATACCAATCAAAAAGTTACAAAAAGAAAAAAAAGAAAAACAGAAAATACAAAATACAGAAAAAAATTCACATTTTGTGAATTTAAATTTGGTCTCAATGAGGGGCAGGATTTCAATATGAGAATACGCCTAAACCTTTTTTTAAAGGGGGAAAACACTGCAAAAGCCTGTTCAGTAAGAGAGGAACATGCACAAAAGAAGAGAGAGTTGGCTATCAGGAGAAATTACGCCTCTTTTGTCTCTCTAGAATAATTGTCTCTCTCTAATGTTTGCCTGTCTTATGTGCTGTACATACTCGGGAGAAGTTAATTGATTTGGTTGCAGTATTGCCTCTTGCCAGTAGAGAACATCTGCATCACACAAATGGATTTTGCTTTTATACTTGAGGGAGGTGGATGAGTAATTAAGGGTAGATAAAAAGTGTGCATATCAATGGCCTACATTACTATTATTATTATTATTTGTTGTTGTTTAGTCATGTCCGACTTCGTGACCCCCTGGACCAGAGCACGCCAGGCACTCCTGTCTTCCACTGCCTCCCGCAGTTTGGTCAAACTCATGCTGGTAGCTTCGAAGACACTATCCAACCATCTCGTCCTCTGTCGTCCCCTTCTCCTTGTGCCCCCCATCTTTCCCAGCATCAGGGTCTTTTCCAGGGAGTCTTCTCTTCTCATGAGGTGGCCAAAGTATTGGAGCCTCAGCTTCAGGATCTGTCCATCCAATGAGCACTCAGGGCTGATTTCCTTAAGAATGGAGAGGTTTGTTGTTGTTTTTTAAAATAATATTTATTGAAGTTTCAACAAAATTACAAAAAGAAATGAAAATACAAAATACATAAAAATAGAAACAATTAAAAACAAATCAATTTTTCCATATCTTATCTTTCATTTACTTGTTTCCTTGACCTCCTCACACCTCCCTCTTTTGTATTCTAGTTCAGTTAGTTAATTCAGCAAATCCTTTCCATCTTTGTTTTTATCTTAATAATTTATCTTAATATATTGTAACTTTACATTCTCACCTATTAACAATCCATTTTTACATACTCCTTTATAACATTACTGCTAAAACCACATGACTTCATTCCAGCATCTTTCTAACACTTAATTTAAGAATGGATAGGTTTGATCTTGCAGTCCATGGGACTCTCAAGAGTCTCCTCCAGCACCATAATTCAAAAGCATCAACTCTTCAGCAATCAGGCTTCTTTATGGTCCAGCTCTCACTTCCATACATCACTACTGGGAAAACCATAGCTTTGACTATACGGACCTTTGTTGGCAAGGTGATGTCTCTGCTTTTTAAAATGCTGTCTAGGTTGTAGGTGTGCAGTTTATATTTAATCCTAGAACAACTGGAATTTCCCATTGCAGAACAGGAAGATGGCAATGGATAGGGGGAAATGATATAGTGTGAGCTGGGAAAATAATTGTTTTCCAGTATTGCCCAAATCTGATAGGTTTCTTTTAAAATCCATGGTTGTAGAGCACACCCACACACCCAAAAAAAGAAATAGCGCAGGGGAGGGGGGTGTCTTCAATGGCTGCAAATCCCAGGCAACCAAACGGGGATCCTCCAATTTGTGGGTCAAAGTCAACATCCCAGGCAGTCTGTTTAACTTTCGCCCACAAGGCCATTTTTCCAGCGTCACACTCACCTGGTCCATGGGAGATGATGAATTGGGCAGGAGTTTGGGATCCATCTTCAGTTAGCTGCATAGACAATAACCCATTGGGCTGTCATACTTACCAACAACTGCAGCGTAGTCGTACTCAGCCCAATGTTCTGGGGTGTAGAAGGGTATTGGGGTAAGGTCGGAGCTGGGAGGGGGGCAAAAAAGGGTCTCTTAGACCGGGGGGGGGAGGGGACATACGGAAGGATCTTTTCCGGGAGGGATTGGGGGTGGGGAAGGGTTTCAGGGGGCGGGGGGCATATTTGGGGGTGGGCTGAAGGGAGAGGGAGCAGAGGAGTGGGACAAGGTCTGAGGGGGACTCAGGGCGGAGGGGGATTTCTTCGTGGAAGGTTTCAGGGGGGAGGGGGATATTCGTGGAGGGGGGAAGGGGCGAGCGGGGAAGAGGGGAGGGGGATGTTGTCAGCCACCTCAGGGGGGAGGGGGCAAATTCGGGGAGGGGGGAAGGCGGGAGGGGGATTTATTCGGGGAAGATCTCAGGGGGGAGGGGAGCAGATTGGGGGGGGCAGGGAGGGATGGTCTGGGTCCTGGGCAATGGGAGCACTGGGGCCTGCAGCAAGACATCTCTCTATCCGTCTGCAACTGCCTTGGAGTTCTCTGGTGTCTCCCGGGACACTGGAACCCCGCCATTGTGACACAAATGGCTGCAAATTCCAGGCAACCAAACGGGGATCCTCCAATTTGTGGGCCAAAGTCAACCTCCCAGGCAGTCTGTTTAACTTTGGCCCACAAGGCCATTTTTCCAGCGTCACACTCACCTGGTCCATGGGAGATGATGAATTGGGCAGGAGTTTGGGATCCATCTTCAGTTAGCTGCATAGACAATAACCCATTGGGCTGTCATACTTACCAACAACTGCAGCTTAGTCGTACTCAGCCCAGTGTTCTGGGGTGTAGAAGGGTATCGGGGTAAGGTCGGAGCTGGGAGGGGGGCAAAAAGGGTCTCTTGAAGGGGGGGGAGAGGACATATGGAAGGATCTTTTTTGGGGGAAGGGTTTCAGGGGGCAGGGGGCATATTTGGGGGTGGGCTGAAGAGAGGGAGCAGAGGAGTAGGACAAGGTCTGGGGCAACTCAGGGGGAGGGGGATATTTTCGGGAAGTTCAGGGGGGAGGGCGAAGCCGGGAGGGGGATATCTTCAGGGAAGATCTCAGGGGGGGAGGGGGCAGATTGGGGGAGGGGTTCAGGGGGCAGGGAGGGATGGTTGGGGTCCTGGGCAATAGGAGCACTGGCGCCTGCAGCGAGACATCTCTGTCTGCAACTGCCTTGGAATTCTCTGGCGTCTCCAGGGACACTGGAACCCCGTCATTGTGACACAAATGGCTGCAAATTCCAGGCAACCAAACAGGGATCCTCCAATTTGTGGGTCAACCTCCCCAGCGGTCTGTTTAACTTTGGCAGCTTAGTTTAACTTTAACTGCAGCGTAGTCGTACTCAGCCCAGTGTTCCGGGGTGTAGAAGGGTATGGGGTAAGGTCGGAGCTGGGAGGGGGCAAAAAAAGGTCTCTTAGAGGGTGGGGAAGGGGACATACGGAAGGATCTTTTCCGGGAGGGATTGGGGGGGAGGGTTTCAGGGGGCAGGGGGGCATATACTATCCCACCTGGCTGGGTGCTGAGCATGAAAGGCAAGAGTCACAACACAAGGGTCTTTCTCACAGGACCTGAACTGCCCATTTGTCTACATCATTCATGCACAGCTTCCAGTTACAATTAATGAGGAAAGGTCAAAGGAACTGGATGTGTTAAACAAGACAAGAAGGGTCCTTCCAGATCAGGCCAAAGGCTCATCTTAGTCCAACATCCTGTGTTCCTACAGTGGCCAACCACCCACAATCCCCAGCTGTTAGCTGGGCTTCTTGATTCTGAATGATGATGTGGTTTTAATTCCACTTTGAGGACTAGTTCAGTTGAGAGGCTGCCTAGAAAACTGAATGCAATTAAAAAGGGACAGATCACCTCTGCAGCTTCCAGATCAACTTGCACCTTGTAGGCACTCATGCTCCCCGACTTGTCCAAATCGAACTTCCTAAAGACTGCCTTATAAGATACAGAAGAGAAAACGAGATAAGGTGTCAACAACTGAACCCAACGGCTGAGCCCCAAGAATCTAAGGTGTCCAGAGGAAAAAATAAATTATGAGTTCCAAGGCTTCAGAAGGAATCCATCAATTCATAGTCTAACCACAAGAGGGAGATCAAGAAAGGATCACTAAGCTGCAAACTCTCCAGACTTAAGTCCCATCTAGAGGGAAATGAAATTTCAGAACCAGATTCGAAATTCCTTAACATGCTCAAATCATGATATTGGACATCAACATTCACATTTCAGAATCAAATGGATGTCAAACTACAAAGTTTGATTGTTTGGGCTCTCTCATTTTCAGCCCACTCCAAATTATTTGACTCAAGGCAGTTCCTGCCAACCCAGTGAAAACACCTGATGTTTGCTGCTGCTGTTGCTTTCAGTCTGCAAACAATAATGAAATAATGTTCCCCACCGCAAACCACCACCATTTGCACTGTGATTCCTTTGCACTGAAATGAATGGGATGGAATAAAGTAATGAATCTCAAGTTATGTAAGATCCTCCATTTGTGGCTGCAGCTGCAAGCAGAGGATCCCGGCACCGGCGGCAAACCGCTATGTACAGCGCATGTGCGGCGTCACATGCATGCACTGTACGTAAGGCCGCTGCACATGCGCTGTACATAGCAGTTTGCTGCCGGCGCCGCTTGAGTGCCGTACAGATGGTGGTGGGATCCCTCTGTTGCCACTACAGCTGCATGTAGAGGATCCTCTGCGGCTGCAGCCGACCATACGGCGCTGGAGCAGTGCCTCTGGCAAACCTCTATGTACAGCACATGTCACGGCACCTTCGTTCACCCCTGGTTATCAGAACACTTTTTGAATCCCAGCAGATGTACTTTCAACAAATTATTTATCTTTATCATGCCAAGTTGCTTCTGGAGCACTGCATAATATAATTAAAAATAGCATCGTTAAGTATGAGAAATAAGGAGTAGTGTAAGCTTTTATGGACGGTAATTCAAAGTGTAGTGATGTTACATTAAGAGTTGATGCATTTCCTGTAGTGATGCCAGAGAGTAAATGCACCCACACAAAATATTTTCCTTTACATTGGTAAGGCTGGAGTCGTAAAACAAGCATATATCCAGGGGCGCCGACTTATAAAAAATATTGGGGGGGCCCAAGACCTCCAAACCGCTGCCGCTGGGGGAACGAAAGGGGCGAGCCCCCGGGCTGCCCCGACCTTAAGTGAACCTGTGAGGGTCCGCCCTTTGCGGCAGCCGATTGGCTGCCGCCGTGGGCGGTGAATATTAATGAGCTAGGGGGAATCCCCGCGAGATTGTTGATGGGTCGAGAGCCCGCAACCCCACCCCCTCTCTAGATCGGGAGTGGCTTTGTTTTAACTCATTACTGAATGTATTTTAAAAGGTAACTATTGTCAAACAAGGAAAATAAAAAATACCAACATAATTTTGTGATTTTACAAAGCATAATATAACTAATAATTTTCTTAAATTATTGGGGGGGCAGAGCCCCCCCAAACGAATTTTTGAGGGGGCTCGGGCCCCCTCAGGCCCCATGGAGTCGGCGCCTATGCATATATCAAAATGCAAAAGAAAGAAGGGCAAACGGGACAAATTTTTCACTCACCGAAGCCCCATAAGTAATTCCCTTGCTGGATCCAGCCAAAGACTCGTCTAGGTGCCGACAAGCTCTCAAAAAGAGCATAAAGGGCAGTGATTATATCTGTATTTAGAGAAAAGGGCTAAGATTCAGTGTTAGGATAGACTCACGGAAATCCATTTGTATACTCTGAGTATGACTTCCAGCTTATCCAGTGGGACTAAAAACTAAAAACTGTTCTTTAGCGCTCAACTCAATTTGGCTTGCCATTTGTTCCAATCTACTGCTAAAGAGCAATTTTGGAAAGAGGGAAAAACCATTTGGACTCATGCTCTCTAAACATGGCACAAACGGAAGTGCAGACAAGCCCCTTAGATATCACACCAGTTATGTATGTACATTGGCATTCTGTTTAGCTACAGTGGCTAACAGGTGTTGACAGACCTCTCTAAATTATTCCATTAACTTGATTAAGATAAATACCGAACTTTTCCGTGTAGGTTTTTTTACTTAAAAATTATGTGAAAAACTGTGGGTTGTCTTATACACGAGGCAATCTCCCCCCTATTTTCTTAAATTGGAGTCCCTATAAATAGGGGGCATCTTATACATGGGGGCGTCTTATACATGGAAAAATACAGTAAATAAGCAGGTGCCCATTCCTACCTTTTAAAGTTATTTCCACGTTTTCTTGTATGAAGAAAAAAAATGCTCAGCTATTCAAATCAATGGTTTCTTTAATCTATTTCTATACCATCCTGGCATACGTTATTGCACACAAGGAATGTGAAGCACATCAGTTTTAAAACAGTCACACACATGCACTAAAACAGAAAAAATGACTAATATTAATATTAAAAGGAGGAAGCAGGTGAAGTAGGCAGGGACACCGCTGTAGAAAACCCCAATTCTCACTATTATTCACACAACCTCAGAAGTTGGGGGGGGGGGTCCTGAAGAAAGGTAAGAGTCAACACACACAGAGAGAGGGAGGGGGAGAGAGAGTGTGGACAGGAGACTTTGGAGAAGAAAGAAAGGAACTTGAAGCAATTTGCAGCTTACCACTAATTCTAGGGGCATGCAGGTGGCGCTGTGGGTTAAGCCACAGAACCTAGGACTTGCCAGTCAGAAGGTTGGCGGTTTGAATCCCTGTGACGGGGTGAGCTCCCGTTTCTCGGTCCCTGCTCCTGCCAACCTAGCAGTTCGAAAGCACGTCAAAGTGCAAATAGATAAATAGGTACTGCTCCGGTGGGAAGGTAAACAGCGTTTCCGTGTGCTGCTCTGGTTCGCCAGAAGCGGCTTAGTCATGCTGGCCACATGACCTGGAAGCTGTACACCAGCTCCCTCGGCCAGTAAAGCGAGATGAGCGCCACAACCCCAGAGTCGGCCACGACTGGACCTAATGGTCAGGGGCCCCTTTACCCTTACTAATTCTAGGAGGTAGAAATTGCTGTTGTGGGTTCCAGCTCATTTCCCTATAAAAATGATTGTTCAAGTAGAAGCTGTCCAGGTTGCTTTGGGGAGGTGCATGACTTTCATAAGCCATGTATTAATCTTGTAAACATTTGTTTCTAAACCGACATTTGCTGAGGTCACGCCAAGTCATGGGCAAGAGGAGACTTGAAAGGGAGAAGTGGTTTTGACTGTAAATTTTCTCCCACACCTGTTCCTACTATTCCCCCACTCCCACTATTTGGTTTATTTCTGGCTTCAGGTCATAAAAGAAATCATAATAATTTCCCTAGCCACTCTGGGCGCCAAGAATAATTTTATTATTTGTGAGTGGTGATGGTAGGGTTGGTGGACTTGCATGGAAGAATGCTTCCCTCTGATCCTCTGCAAAGGCCTTCCTGTCCCATGTAAGTATTACAAATCAAACATAGGCCTGGGAACTCTGCATTTTCTTTGCAATGTGAAGCTCTGCCCTGAAACTCGTTTGGACTGCCAAGATATTGCTAAGCATCATGCAGCAGTTTCCTTACCCAGTTTCCTTGCACAATTTGGAAATGGAATGTGAGGTGATTGCAAAGAAGCCAATCAACAAGTTTGTTGTAGTGTTTGAACTACCTTAGATGCTTCTATGGAAACAGGATATTTGAGTGTTGCTGTAAAACATTTAACGTCTGTTTGATGAACGTGGAGCCAGGAAGGAAAATTATAACGCAGTAAGATCTGGCCCTGCAAACCACATTTGTGAGAAGCCTGAAAAGGAAACTTGCTGCTGTGCCAGGGTTTCAGGACTTGCCCCCATACCCCTAAACATATTACATTTGTAGGGGGGGAAATAATTGACAATGGCCTCCTTTTTTTTATAATAATATTTATTAAAAGTTTTCAACAATAAAAAGCATACAAAGTAACATATAGTTTTCCAATATCCACAATTCATTCTCCTCCTTGGACTTCCTCACGACTCTCGTTCCTGCATTCTAAACTCATAAATTTTACCAGCAAATTATTAACTTGTTTCAATTCTAGTAGTACAATTTTCCAATATTAAATCTCAAACTTTAGAAAGTTTAAACCATAATTCTAGAATCTTATTTTTAACGTGATATTTATCCAAAGTTTGTCTTTTCTTTTAATGGCATTTAAATTCTTATTCCTTTTAGCTAGTTTGTTGGTACCATGTTATTGCAAATCTTACATCTTTCTTAACATTCATACAGTTTATAATGTTTTTGTAAATAGTCCTTAAATTTCTTCCAATCCTCCTCCACCAGTTCTTCTCCCAGGTCTCGGATTCTGCCAGTCATTTCCGCCAGTTCCATATAGTCCATCAGTTGCATCTGCCATTCTTCCAGTGTGGGCAAATCTTGAGTTTTCCAGTATTTAGCAATGAGTATCCTTGCTGCTGTTGTGGCATACATAAAAAAAGTTCGGTCTTTCTTTTGCACCCTCTGGCCTACAATGGCCTCCTTTTGGTCCTGAGCCACCTCTAGCTGAATATGACTAGTCGTGCAACAACAGCAGATACCACAATGGTGCATTATTTTTGCTACTTTTATTTGCAAAAGCATTTCCTCTAATAGCAAATTTGGGTGGTTGAGTGCCTGCCAGTCAATCAGAAACACCCAAAGATAAGATTGAGGTCCCTCCTTGGAGAACAAAGGTCTCAGGGATGGAAGGTGTTACGCAAACTATCCCTTTGAAAGGACCCATTCCTTGAACAGTGGTCCTCTCATGCAGAGGGTGGGAGGTGGTAGTGGGTGATCCGAGGACAAGGGACATAGGTAGCTGGGTGAGTGATGGCTGTGCAGGCTATATACCGTAGTAGCCTGAATATAAGCCTCACTTCCCCCTCCAAATTCTGACCATGAAAAGTTAAAGTGCGGCTGAAATTCTTGACCTTACAAAAAAGGGCTTTTACTATATCACTGCTGAAACAGACATACGGTAAAACGGAACAGGTGTGAGTGCCTGCAGAATTTTAAGGGAGTGGCTTATATTTGGGTGTTGCCTTTCTCTTCCTTGAATGTTAAAGGTGCTGCTTATATTCAGGTGCGGCTTATACTTGGGCCAATACAGTAGTAGTTGTGCCTGCTTGGCACGAAAGTTGTGGATATCATGAGAGCCAGTGTGGTGTAGTGGTTAAGAGCAGTGGACTCGTAATCTGGTGAACCAGGTTCAATTCCCCGCTCCTCCACATACAGCTGCTGGGTGACCTTGGGCCAGTCACACTTCTCTGAAGTCTCTCAGCCCCACTCACCTCACAGAGTGGTTGTTGTGGGGAAGGAAGGGGAAGGAGAACGTTAGCCGCTTTGAGACTCCTACAGGTAGTGATAAAGCGGGATATCAAATCCAAACTCTTCTTTTTCTACATGCCATTTACATAGCTTGATAGAGGGTTGAGTCAGTGGTTGTGGTGCATGACGCCAATTACACTGGGAACGTGTAGGATGGAGGAAGAGACATAGCTATAAAAGGTAAGAGAGAGTCATTTGATTATCCAGGCAGGCCATTTCCTGTCTCACGCTTGAAAAGATATTGTTGCCCCCCAATCTCAGAGCAGCGCAAGATTCCAGGCGGTTCCAATTGCTCATCCAGGGTTTTAGTATCCTTGGAATGAGAGACAGTAGAGAAGGTGGTGCCTTTATAATATATGGTTAAAAAGGTAAAGGGACCCCTGACCATTAGGTCCAGTCATGGACAACTCTGGGGTTGCGGCGCACATCTCGCTTTACTGGCCGAGGGAGCCGGCATACAGCTTCCAGGTCATGTGGCCAGCATGACTAAGCCGCTTCTGGCAAACCAGAGCAGCACACGGAAACACTGTTTACCTTTCCGCCAGAGCGGTACCTATTTATCTACTTGCACCTTGACATGCTTTCGAACTGCTAGGTTGGCAGGAGCTGGGACTGAACAACGGGAGCTCACCCCGTTGCGGGGATTTGAATCGCCAACCTTCCGATCGGCAAGCCCTAGGCTCTGTGGTTTACACCACACCACCACCCGAGTCCCCAGAGTTGGTTTGGATTCCATAAAAAAAAGTTGTTAAAGTTGGTTTGGATTCCATTAAAAAAAATTGCTGTGTCTCCCAGATTGCAACAACAGTCAAGGTTTGATGGGGTTTGATGAGGCCCTAAGCTACTGAAGGAAATGGGGCCCTTTATATGTCCAGCTGTCCTTTGTCAACAACAAATTGTCACTGTTTTTTGTGTTGAATATATGCTATATGGTAACTTATGGACCTAATAGGAGCCTACACAACACAAAACACTGTTGCTATATGTAGGTTTTTATTTTATTTGTTTTATATCTTATATTTTAGAAATGTACATCCAGAGTTTTTTTCCCTTTAAATTTTTTGGGGGCTCCCAAGAGAGTGGGGCCCTAAGCTATAGCTTGTTTAGCTTATACGTAAATCCGGCACTGACAACAGTCTACTTATTTTTCCTGCAAACATCTTTCAAAGCCCAATCTGGCACTCAGTTACATGAAGAGGCCAGTACATGTGGAGAAACTTGTCTGCAAACTGGGTGCACTTTTAACCTGACAGATAAAATAGATTTTGTCTATGTTGTAAGACCTGAGAGCAGGGCCCCCTCCCTGTCCTGCTCTCATTTTCCAAACCCCCCTCAGCCAAAGGCTCAAGTTCAGTCCATTATTATTTTTCTTTTGCAGTGACTTGCATAGCAAAGTCCAGCTGATGTGTCTGCCTTCTGACTTTATATCCACATGGTGAGTTCAACTGGAACCCCACAGACTGATTACATTTATCAAAATTGGAGAAAGATAACTTGCGCGATCAAAGGCTGATCTAAATCAAAACTAGTGAGGTGGCACCGGCCCTCCAAACTTCCTATGCATGTAAACTTTGCACCTCCTCATCACAACACTTTTCAGCCAGTGCTGCTTAAGTGCAACCAAAGCTGGCCTTGGAGTGAGATCAAAACTTTTGCTGCCAGGAACTGAGTTTCAGTTTTATAAACTGCAGTGTGCTGATTTTTCCACTGGAAGGCGAGAGGCAGCTGGAAACAGGTTGGAATTGCAGTTGACATACACTTTTGGGTTTGAACCTCTGGGTTCTTCGTGCATCCCATTTCGTTTGCACTAAAATACATTTTTGTTCAAGCACTATTAAGCAAATATTTCAATATTTGTTTTAAAAAATAAGTAGGCAGCCGGTGTTTTAGCACGATGTTATCTGAATGCTCTACTGTTAAGCTGTTTAACAGTCTCAGAATTGACTGTGAGTTGCTATTAGCACGAGATACAGCTCATTAATTCAATGCAACAATCAAGATAAAGGTAAAGGGACCCCTGACCATTAGGTCCAGTCATGGCCGACTCTGGGGTTGTGGCGCTCATCTCACTTTATTGGCCGAGGGAGCGTTTTATTGGCCGAGTCTGCTTTTGTCCGCAGACAGCTTCCGGGTCATGTGGCCAGCATGACTAAGCCGCTTCTGGCAAACCAGAGCAGCACACGGAAACGCCATTTACCTTCCTGCCGGAGTGGTACCTATTTATCTACTTGCACTTTGATGTGCTTTCGAACTGCTAGGTTGGCAGGAGCTGGGACCGAGCAACGGGAGCTCACCCCGCCGCAGGGATTCAAACCGCTGACCTTCTGATCGGCAAGCCCTAGGCTCTGTGGTTTAACCCACAGCGCCACCCATGTCCCTAACAATCAATATAAAATAGTACAATTACTGCCTGAATCTGATTTGGATCTGAGCTGAGGGAGAAGCAAGACATGAGGTAGCTAATGTTGTTGCTGCTGTTGATACCAATTCATAGAGTCACAGAGCGGTAAAGTTTGAAGGGACACCAAGGGTCATCTAGTCTAACCCCTTGAAATGCAGGAATCTGAACTAAAGCATCCATGGCAGATGACCAACCGACCTCTGCTTAAAAACCTCCAAGGAAGGAAAGTCCACCACCTTCAAAGGGAGTCTGTTCTACATATTTATAATAATTTATATTTTTTATAGTTACTTCTTCATATTTATTTATAATAATATTTGCATATAACCTCTTGTCCCTTATAAGGGCTCTCACAGATTTATTAGGCTTCTTATCCACCCCTTACCATAAGATCCCGGGGCAAGTTACAATAATGTAAAAATGCAATATTCAAATCAATTAAAACAACTTGCAGTTGGAAGAATAGGGTGGTGCCAGGGCTTTTCCCCCAGCCAGAATTCACCAAAGCTGAGCTCCAGCACCTCTCAGGTGGGTGCCATTGCCACTCTAAGAGAATAAGGTGGGGGTTCATTGTGAGTTCCGGCACCTCTTTCTCTAGAAAAATAGCACTGACTATATAGTTTCATTTTTTTATTTTTTATTCAGAAGCTTATGAGGAATTCCTTTTTATGTTTTATTTTCTCATTTTACGGATATTTTAACAACAAAAAAAATTACATAGTCAAATTAAAACATCAAATGTTGACCTCGCCCCCCCTTTCTGCGGTTAATTGTATTATATCTTTTATCACTGCATATCCAATTCAAACCTGTTTGCTAGTTTTCCTTTAATATTCCCTTTAGTTTATTCTCACTGCATGTTTTAATGTCAGTCAGGCTAATGCTTCATGTTGTTTTCAAAAGTCCACGTGCCCTCTTTAATTTGGATGCAGATTTTTGGCGATGGGGGTTTCTCTACCAGTCAACCTGCCTGAGTCTCTATCTCTTTGGCCATAGGAGATGTAATTCTTTCCAGTTGCTGATGAAGATCTGTGGCATCCAAATAGGACTGAGATGAGTGTGAGCTCTCATTCGTTTGTGCAGGAGAAGCTGGGCATTCTCCAAGCTCTGGGTCAACTGTTTTAGAGCCTCTCGGAGCAACTGAGCATCCTTAACTAAATATGGGACGCAGGTGGCGCTGTGGGTTAAACCACAGAGCCTAGGACTTGCCGATCAGAAGGTCGGCGGTTTGAATCCCCATGACGGGGTGAGCTCCCATTGCTCGGTCCCTGCTCCTGCCAACCTAGCAGTTCGAGAACACATCAAAATACAAGTAGATAAATAGGTACTGCTCTGGTGGGAAGGTAAAGCGTGTTCTCACTAAAGGAGAGCACGTGTTGCGGATGGGGCCAGGCAAAGCACCCCGTAGTTGCCAGGCAGGATAGATTGAAGGGGCCTGGCTTGGATTGGTGGTTGGTGTTGCTGGGGTAAATTTGATGTTGCCAATTTGGGGGTGGGATCAGAGGTTATTTAAACAAGGTTCACAGCAAGCTGCTTTCTCTTTCGCTGTGGGCACCGGATCACCCGCCCGCCCTCCCTTTTGGCCTTGCTATGCCTGTCATGGGGTCGTCCGCCTTGGTGCGGGGGCCTGGTAGCAATTTTTCCATTTGGCTGATTAGTGTGTGCCATTTGGTTTTTGCCTACTGCGTAGCAAATCATCACAACTTGTAAGGTTGGCGGTTAGGCATTGGTTTAAATTGGTTGGTGGAGGGGTATGGATTGGCTGTGCCTGCCCCTCTAGTGCTGCTGCTGCACGGGAATTCCGTTAAAGGAATTCAGGGGCTTACCATCCTTTCGTCCAAACCCCTGGAATCGGGTTTGGGCCGCGTAAGCCCCTGGGAGCATGCGGGGAGAAGCTGAGGGTCTGTGCCGCAGCTCCAGTTACCCTGATCTTGTTCCTCCACACTGGCTTTCGCTGGAATCTGGGAGTCAGTGCTGTCCCCCAAGGCGGGCGGACGACGACGATGACATACAGACAGTCATAACCAATGCCTAAGCAACCACTCACAATTTGTATGTTTAATAAAGTTGTGGCCAAAATTATGTCAAAAACCTTAAACAAAAATTTATGAGTGATGTGTGAGTTATTGGGGTAGGGGTGTTTAGGGGGACCTCAGCACACAAACGGCGTTTCCGTGTGCTGCTCTGGTTCGCCAGAAGCGGCTTAGTCATGCTGGCCACATGACCCGGAAGCTGTATGCCATCTCCCTTGGCCAGTAAAGCGAGATGAGGGCCGCAACCCGAGAGTCGTTCACGTCTGGACGTAATGGTCAGGGGTCCCTTTACCTTTTTAACTAAATAAAAAGCAAGCCAAAGTCCAAATTCATGACCCTGTAGCCACAGATATTGTGCCTGAGCTGCTGATGGGGTATTATCTGAAAACCTGAAAGGAATGCAGTCCTCAAAAGGGGAGGGGGCAAGAGGTGTTTCGACTCCCTGTTCTTTTGCCTGTAGGAAGTCTACTGTTGGTAGACACCCACACCTGCCTACAGAAACCCCTTGTTTTCCCCACTCTCTGTAGCTTACAGTTGACAGAACTACCCTGAGAACAGCCTTCTGGATAAAAACTGACTGAGTAGCTCTCACAATGGGATGAGGTCCATGTTGGTGATACATCACCACCCTCCGAGATGAGTGGAAGGAAGCGCAGCAAGCCGAAACTCGCAGCATTTCCTGACAGTTTTCCAGCACGGATTCTGATCTGTGCCCTTTCTGTAACGAAATCAAAGGAGTGCCATGCTTGGAGACAACCTGGAGGAAGTAAATAGCTCCAAAAACACCAAGGAGCCAACGGAAGGAGCAGGACAAGAAACAAGCAAGGAGTTGCCCTGCCTCAGGCCCCATCAGCAGAGGGGTTTAACAAAGCAGAGGGCGTGGAGCTTGTTATCTGAGCACACAAACCGTACGTACAAACTGAGGGGAATGCATAATATGCGCACAGTGACTGATTGCCGAGCTGCCGCAGTGGTTGGCCACTGGCAGGTGAGTCCATATCAGGAGGTTGTCACTCATTGGCCCTAACTGGGAAGGGGAGTGTATCTGAAGAAAGCACCATTGACTCATTCATTGTATCCCCAGCAGGCTGTTAGGCAATGAGATTATGAAATAGGTGTGTCGCTTGTAGCAGTGCCAAGGAAGGGAACGAGCGAGGTAGGCCATGAAAGGAGTGGAAACAGATTTCTTTTTTAAAAAACCACACACACACACAAAACATTTCCACCAGAAAGTGTGAACAGGAAAAGAAAACTGGGTGACTAAGTTTGCAGTATGCAAAAGGTCAGAGGCCCACGGCTCCCAAACTTTCTTGCCATGGTTACTGGAATGTCAGATGAAGTACAATTATGGGAGCCATTGGGATGGAGTAGGAAACTACGGTGTTCCTCAGTCCCCATGTTTGTAGTCTAATGATCTTTCATTACCTAACAGGATGTTTGGAAGGAAACCCGAGACAATTTTTGTTAAACGTTTGTAAGCGTTCAAAAACTCAATGTAAATGCTAAATGGAGATCTGGATGGCTGATTCATTGGTAATATGTAAGTTCCTAATTTCTAATGTACAGTTTATTGGGGTGTACCCAGGGAGTGGGTTTTTTCCTCTTGATAACAAAGAGCTAGCGATGTATGGAAGTCAGAGCTGGACCATAAAGAAGGCTGATCGCTGAAGAGTTGATGCTTTTGAATTATGGCGCTGGAGAAGACTCTTGAGAGTCCCATGGACTGCAAGGAGATCAAACCTATCCATTCTGAAGCAAATCAGCCCTGAGTACTCACTGGAAGGACAGATCCTGAAGCTGAGGCTCCAAGACTTTGGCCACCTCATGAGAAGACTCCCTGGAAAAGACCCTGATGTTGGGAAAGATGGAGGGCACAAGGAGAAGGGGACGGCAGAGGACGAGATGGTTGGGCAGTGTTCTCGAAGCTACCAGCATGAGTTTGACCAAACTGCGGGAGGCAGCGGAAGACAGGGTGCCTGGCGTGCTCTGGTCCAGGGGGTCACGAAGAGGCGGACACGACTAAACGACTAAACAACAACAAATGAAGCAGCAATAAGCAAGTGCAAATCTAGAATTGATTAAACCACACTGATGCCTTCTAACACCTCATGATGGTGGTAGACGCAACAGACCTTCCAAACCTCTATATCCTACTCATTCTGGTTTCTGCAGATTCTTTTCAACATCTAAAATTAATCTCTGGCATTGTTGATATGAGAAGTGCCCTTTCCCCCTCTTCCGCTCTCTGTTTTACAAGGTACCTGTGTGTTCCATGTGGCTTTACGAATAGATCTGAATAACTGCTAGCTTTTATATATTCAAAGAAGGAGTGGCAATTTCTTGTCTCTCCCAATACGCTTTGTTAGCACCTGAGAATCTTTACACTTGGCACAAAGTAGCCTGCAATAAGCTTTCTCAACGGTCATCTATCACAGTGTTTCTCAACCTGGGGGGCATATAGGGATCTCAATGGGATATCCAGTGGGAAGTTTTTAATGTGTGACATTTTAATGTATTTTTAACCTTTGTTGAAGCCACTCAGAGTGGCTGGGGAGACCCAGCCAGATGGGCGGTGTACAAATAAACTATTATTATTATTATTATTATTATTATTATTATTATTATTATTATTATTATATTTCCTCCCATTGATGGACACTAACACCTCCTACATTAACACATAAGGCAGGGGAAGCTGGGGAAGTAATATTCACAATATTCACGACTTTTGCTCACCCATTTTCCTTTGAGATGCGTGTTGTCATCCGTCTGTCTCAAGAGACAATGGAGTGCGTCTCTGGGGGTAAAGTCAAACAGCTGGAGAATCACAGCGCCTGCTGTGGCTGCAAAGACCAGTAACTGCTGTAACCCCCTGTATTGTTTTTGCTGTGTTAGCGGCACTGAAGTGACTTCTCCAGGGTGCGAGCCAGGGCAGTGTGTATGGAGGTCCTGAGCTTCCCAGATGACAAGACCTCCACCTTGGCCTCACTGTTGTGGTCCAAAGGAAAGCAGAGCAAAACATTTGACATCAGCTTGTCTACAGAAGTTGCTGGAAGGAGGCACACAAGGCAACTTAGGGACTCCACTCCATATTTGTGTATGGCTTACTCCTTAGCTTCACACAAAACAGCAGAGGTTTAGGATCAGACTTTTCCTTCTCCTAGATGAGCTGCGTTCTGAAATGGATGAAGTCCACCTGCCCCTCTTTTCTCTGTGCATCACATGCAGAAACCACCTTCTTGACCATTGGGACCACTATTGGTCTCGTCTGCTGGAACCTGTCTTCTCATGCAGGGGAAGTCCCAAACTCAATGAATGTTTGACACCCATTGGCCACCCTCACCTGGTTTAGCCAGCCAGTCAAAATCGTTCCCAGCAGCTGTTGCCTGCTGACAGCTTCAAGGAGCCACAGATGGGAGCTGAGTGCAGGTTGGACACCAAAGATGGACAAACTACCCCAGAAGGAGCACAACATGTTCCCCACCAGAGATACTAAAGGTAAAGGTAAAGGTACCCCTGCCCGTACGGGCCAGTCTTGGCAGACTCTGGGGTTGTGCGCCCATCTCACTTAAGAGGCCAGGGGCCAGCGCTGTCCGGAGACACTTCCGGGTCACGTGGCCAGCGTGACATCGCTGCTCTGGCGAGCCAGAGCCGCACACGGAAACGCTGTTTACCTTCCCGCTGGTAAGCGGTCCCTATTTATCTACTTGCACCCGGAGGTGCTTTCGAACTGCTAGGTTGGCAGGCGCTGGGACCGAGCAGCGGGAGCGCACCCCGCCGCAGGGATTCGAACCGCCGACCTTTCGATCGGCAAGTCCTAGGCGCTGAGGCTTTAACCCACAGCACCACCTGCGTCCCCACCCAGAGATACTACACCTCTGCTAATACCTCATATACACCATACACTTCAGACATGTAAGTCATAAAGATTTATACTAGAGGGGGAGGAAAATACTTATATGGGGGTAACTTCTGTTGAACACAGTGGGACATTTTACTGTCTAACCATGCATAGGATAAATCCTGAGTATCAGAATTCAGTGGAGCTTATAGCCTGGGAGGGACGCGGGTGGTGCTGTGGTCTAAACCGCTGAGCCTCTTGGGCTTGCCTATCAGACGTTCGGTGGTTCGAATCCCCGTGATGGGGTGGGCTCCTGTTGTTCGGTCCCAGCTCCTGCCAACCTAGCAATTCGAAAGCACACAAAAAGTGCAAGTAGATAAATAGGTACCACTCTGGCAGGAAGGTAAATGGGGTTTCCGTGCGCTGCTCTGGTTTCAGTGTTCCGTTGTGCTAGAAGCGGCTTAGTCAAGCTGGCCACAAGACCCGGAAAGCTGTCTGCGGACAAATGCCGGCTCCCTCGGCCTGTAAAGCGAGATGAGCGCCGCAACCCCAGAGTCGTATGTGACTGGACTTAACTGTCAGGGGTGCTTTACCTTTATAGTCTGGGAATATGTAACTTGTGGCTCTCCATATATTGTTGGACTACAAATCCCATCAATCCTGGTCACTGGCAATGTTGGCAGAGACTGGTGAGAACTGGAGTCTAGGGAAGGGGAGAAATTTGATTCGGTTCACATGTAAATGTGAAGCTACCTGTTTTGCTCGTTCTGAAACACCACGTGACCTGAAATGCAGCCATCCTTTGAAATTTGCACCTCTAAATTTTGCAGTGCAGTTCTATGGCCAGCTAGTGTGTACAAAAATACCTATGCTAAGGGTCAAATATGCAAAGAAATGCAAATATTAATGAAAGACCAACAAAAATGCATTATATTGGGAACATTGCTTTGCAAAAATGTGCACATTAGGCAAAATTGCATACAAAGGTGTGTGTACATTTGGAGAGATTCACACTAAAATGCTGGTGAATTTTCATGACTTAAAGAAAAACACAACTCACACGTCGATGTGAAAATGTAAAGAGCTGAACTGAGACTGGAAAAATGAGAAACTGAGAGAAACTGAGCCTGAGAGTTTCGCCCATCCCTAGGAGTCACTGATCGCCCATCCCTGCTAAAGCCATTTGTTAGTTTGCCACAAGCAGCAGAGCAGGTGGAAGAACAGCATTACTGTATCTTTTGTTCCGGGCCAAACTGGAAGGGACATGAACAATCCAGCTTCTTTAGTCTGCTCCACTTGTGTAATAAGCAGGGCCAAGGATGAGTCTTTTTTTGGCACGGAAAGGGATGTGCAAGGGAGGGGAACTGAACTCTCTCCTCTTCCCGCCCCACATTCTGTTGCCCCACATTTGTCCCAGCTGAGATCACTCCTGGGAGGAAAGTACATGGGGTTGCAGACTTTCAGATTCCTAGACTTCCTATCCCTTTTGATATTCAAATTAGACATCTCCCCCGGCCACTGCTTTATATGTGAACAGGGCTGGTACATTACTTAACATACAGGGACATCCATGTATATCACACCAATTTTAATGCTATGTGTGCTTCATCACAAGCTGAGATGCGACAAACATTATAAGTGATCTGTCATGATGAACCACAGGGGTGGTTTCTTCTGCCTTACTCCTGTGTAGGTGGTACTCCCAAGGGAAGAAAGCTCAGACCTTGGGGTTGGTGGTGGGAAGACAATGAGAGGTCAGAGAGAGATGAGGAAGAAGACTGGGAGGAGGGGGTGTTGGAAACTGGAGAGGTAACAGGAATTAGTGAACAGGATGAGACTGGGGCAGAGAGCAGTCCAGAATCAGGGGCTGGAGAGAAGAGGGGGCTAGACGCAGAGATCTGGCAGGCTGCGGAAGAAGCCAGGGAGTCTCCCCCTCCTGCTGTGACTGACTCCCCAGAACACGTAGAGGTCTCCCAGAAGACATAGAGGAATGTAATAGTGGAGAAAAGAGAGACAAGATGAAGGAGCCTCAGGTTACTGGCAAAGGACCAGGAGGAGTCATTGACAGTTGTGAGAAGGTGGGGACCGTAAGTCTTCGCAACTGCTTAATTGGGGCAAGATCTACTGGGAAGCGTGGCTCTGATCACCAGACCTGAGGTGGTTTGTTTGAATAAAGTGCTAACTTTGCTGACACCGTGTGTTTTATTGCTAACCTGCTGCTGACTCCAACTCCTTGACAGCTATTTTGGTGCCATTATCATGGACAGACTAGTTTGAGACTTTCACTGACACCTGACCTCTGCAGGACAGGGGAGATGATCTACTTACTCTTGATGGATTCTGATAGATTTTCCTACTGACCTTTCTGGTGGACATATCCTGATGCTCTGGTTGTTCTCTGGAATATAGAAATGACTGCGTAGTAGTATACACAATCACTCTCAAATGCCTTTTCCTGAATTGTAGAGTTCACCACCACTCTGGTTGTCTGAGAAGCTGGGGCAATAGCACAGGAGGAATGGTGCTTGAATGGTATGCGATTTGTGACAAATCCAATGGGAAACATGCTACAACGGATGTTAGAGTCTAGCCTGCAGGGATGAAAGCCTGTTTCTCCACCACTGCTTTGCTCAGTGTCAGTCACATTGTGAGTGGCAGAAGTCATATTGCAGCTTGGTCTGTGAGGAGAGTTGGTAGAACCCATGACAGGCTACTCTGGCTAATTTGCAAAATAAAATCACTTATATCAATTCTGACTTAGACTCCACATTTCTGACTGAGTCAAGGAACTTATAGTAAAGCGTATGTAGGTGCATATGCATATATGTCTGATTATTTGGGGCTTGTTTCGTAGCATAGTCATCTTGTTCTTAGGAATGTTCCAGAAGTATTCTAAGATAACAGTCTGAGACTGTGTTCATGCAACAGTTGATTCTATTTTCACAATATTTCCCTAACTGTTAATTTCCATATTATATATGAGTTTTCACACGATGTAGAAGTCCCTGATAGATATCTGGTGGGTGTTTTGTGCTTAGTTCTGTGTTAACTGCTTCCAGGAAATTTTTTTTTGTTTGCAAGGCCATTAACCCAGAAAATTGTGGGAGTGATGACATTTGGGGTGGTATCCTGGCATACAGCTCTTCCCTGCTGTTTTCATGGGTGGATCATGGGAGAGCAAGTGCATGTATGTGCAGAAAGTGTGGCATTCAGTGACGATCATTGTGTCATTCCATGCCCACTGGTGTGGATGAAATTGAGTGTGACATGGTGAGATATTGTCAAAAAGCCAATAGCAGGTAATGTAGCAGCGTGAGAGGAACATTAGAAAATGAGGCAGACTCCCTCAGGGTCAAATTATACCATGAGTGGAATAACTGTTGTTTTTTTAACAAATGATTAGGCGGACGTATGTACTCAACATGCATGCTAAAGGCACACATCCCTGTTTGTCCTGCGTTGATTGATTTTAAGTCTACTGAAAATTCAGCAAATGGCCTTAGCATACACATTTGTCTTGCAAGCTTGACAGTATCCAATAATTTGCCTTTGGACGTTGCTGAATTGTCCCCCTTCAAAAACCAATTTTTTATTTAATAAAAAAAAAATAGGATCCTGTATAGTACCATTAGTCTGGGTTGTAGATTAGAATTTCATATTATATATATATATACTCTGGGAATATGGAACATTCATGGACTTCTCTTGCATTTGACATATTACATTCATTGATTGAAGGAGAGAAAAACATCTTGAAAAATTTTCCCTATGTCAGCCACTTAAATATATGAAAATGTAAATTAAAAATAAATTAGAAATAAGTTTGCTCCTACTCCAACAAGGTTCCCAATTATATCCCATTTATTTTGGGCTCTATGACAGCTGAGCCCATCTATATAGTTTCATCTGTGATTCCAGGTCACAGTGTGATTAACTTACGAGTAAACACACATTGACGTTCACTGCAAGTAATGCATGAATACAAGAGAGAGAAATCTGGCTGTTAAAAACATAGATATCCACAATTTTCTCATACAGAAAGAAATGTTTAACACATAGAGAACAAACCTGAGTAGATATTTAACTTTATTAATTTTCTTCAATTCTGAAAGCAAAAGTACAAAAAGTGCATAGCACTGAAATCATCACTTTGGCTAGAAATACAAGGAAGGAGGAGATATTCAACAAAGCATAATATGTACATTTTTACAGAGGGCTTGTAACATCCAGTGGTAACATATATATAGCATGCTATATAAATCAATTTCTCTCTTTAGAAAATAAAATATACAGCATCTTTGATGACCTGACAAAAACAGCATCTTCTGGGGGAGGGGGAGACCTTTATATGTTCACTTTGAAGATGTCACCCTTATGTGATGGAAAAATCAGCACGATTTCGGCCTCAGTCCAATCTCCCTCCTTGAGTTGCATCATGTGACCTCTTTCCCACAGTTACGTGGCAGTAAGGAGGGTGCAAGTGGGATCAGTAGTTGTGGCCTGGGGTTTGGCAGCAGCTCATTTTGGAGATGAAAAAGGAATCACCTTTGAGTGTCTCCTGGAAAACTGGTTCCTGGGCAAATGTATTAGAGGGCTATTCTGAATGGTTTGTCCTTCTACAATGTGATTTACATGTGCCTGTAGTAACTCAAGGAACGTTGCCAACCTTGTTGTATTCCTATTTGCACTTTTTATCTTGTATCATTGAAATGACGAAAAGGCAAAGAGACCGCCATAACTCTGAGCAATGTTCTTCAGCCACTTTTTTCTGATCAATATAATCGACATCTTCAACACAATTGCTGGATGCTTCGTCTGGCTGGGTTCCAGATGTAGCAGGTTCCAGAGGGGTCTCCTGTCCATGGTGAACTGGCTTGTCCTCTCTGGAACTAGGTGGTGTCACCATTCTAAGGTGAGCAGCTGATGGCCCTTTCCTACAGATTTTAGATTTTAAGATACTCTTTGGGTCTTCACAGATGTTCTTCTGCCTCTTTAGAGACCGAGTAATTTGCTTCCAGAACACCTTCTTGTTTTCTGCATACTGGGGACAGCTGGAAGGGTTTCCTGAAAATTCACAGGAGAAGGTGCTCTCCGATCTTTTGCAATCAATTTTCAAGGTAGCAATCTCTGCTTCATTCAGCGCCCAGGTACACTCAGACTTCTCTTTGGTGACGAACTTGCCTTTAAGTGAACCCTTCTGTCCTCGGGTTTTCTGACCTCTTCCATTCTGGTCACCAGAGCCAGGCTGTGGCTTCTCACCTTTTCCATTGTTGGTCCTCCCTCTTCTCCTCTCTTTCTGTATTTCACAGTCAGCTTGTAGCACCTGGGAGAACACAATAAGGGCACACAGAACAGCAAAATTTCTGATCTTCATGGTTTGCTGTTGCCTTGAAACCTGTTTAGGGAGAGTAAAATGAATTTATGACAATCCATATTTTCATCTTTAGCCATGTTGGCATCAACATTATCGGTACTCTGACACCAGCAAAGATCATAAAGCAGTACGATGATCAGTGTCTCACATCATGGTATCTTTCTAGCATGGATTTATCTCTGTAACACCCCCCCCCCCACTGTTGCAATGCCTTAGCCTCTGGAAATTCAAGGTATTGATTGCGCAAAATGCAAGCAGACGCCTTATACGTGATCTATCCCCTCCATTTCTGAAGGATACTTATTGTCTTTAAGCCTCATGCTTACAAGATCTTGAACAGGTGGAGGTCAAAGCCAGAGCCAGTAGGCTTAAGCCTTAACCTCCCTCTTTCTAATTTTGTCAGGTGGTGCATGAACACCTGTACAACGTATCTGCTTTTCAGAGTGAGGGACATAACTGGGCTTTATCCAGGACTGTATGAGCAGAACTCTTCTACTCCCTCCTCCAGGACCACCCCAAATTTTTCTACAGAAGGTATAGCGGACCTCCTGAATATTATGGGCTCTTATTTACAGGGATGAGGGATAAGGGGATCGCCCAGAATTGGATTTGGGGTAGTTCTGAAAGGGCTGGAGGAGGAGGAAATAAAAATCAAGTTGCACGAGCTGCCTTCTACTTGCACAATGTCAGCTACAACCCACGGCCATATAGTCAAATGGGGGGCAAGTCAATAAACTAGGGGCGCCTTAACCAAAAGTACTATATTTTTGTCAGGAATTGGCAAATAGGAATTTAAAAGACTTAAATAGCAGAATCGGGTTCCTCATTTAAAATAAATATTACATCAATCAGTCTTGGTTTGGCCAGGACCAAACAGGATATTATTTTAAAATGACCAGCTCAGATGTTTCTTGACCAGGAAGTCATATTATGATCATGACTACCTGACTGTTGCCACAATCAGTCTTTATAAGGTTAAATCTCAAAACTGCCCCAAAGGTAAAATTGGCTTGGGCACTATGTTTTAAGAGCACCCGGATAACTTTTGCGCAAAACGTGAAATTGTTTCCTTTCTCCCACATTCGCTTGAGGATGATATCGATTTCTAATCTCACCCTAGATCTGTCTGACTGCCGAACCCACCTCTGAAGACAGTATAGGTTAGGAAATGATACTTTCACTCAGCCAGAAAGCAAACAGGGGTGTGTTTGAGAGCTTAGATGAACTGATTCTTCAGTCCACAGTTTCCCTTTAGGCGGAACATCACTAGCAGCTAAGATCACTTGAAATTTATTCAGATATGCAGCTGTTTCACATCCGGGTCCCACTGCCCTTTCTTACTATCCCCTTTCTTTCATTTCAGCCAAATCCAAGTTAAAGAAAGATCAGGGAAAGAGCCACAAACAGGATGAAAGGTCTGCCAGAGGCAACAGAAGTTAGGACAGAAAGCTGATGCTAACGTGTAGGAGTGCCCATGGAAAAGTGGTACCCACCGTTTTCCAGGATGCTAGAATGTTGGGTGTGTATGTTTAAGTTCCTGCTTCGCACAGATAGGTTGGTTGTGAGGTTTAAACAACATTCTGAGCTCCTTGGGGGGCAGGGTTAGTGCAATCTGTACAGCAGATTTCTATGCTCATGGGAAGAGCCTATTAGTAAAAAACCCAAAACCCTTTATCCTCAAATGGGAAAGCCCCTCCAGAATTTTTTTTTAATGTGTGTGAAGCACAGGGCCATTCTTTATTCAAAGCTCAATAGCTCTTAGCCTCAATCCAGAGAGAGACTGCCACGAACACTTAAGGCTCCACATGCCAATTTGGGTGGCTTGGTTTATATTTAGTCCAGCAGCTCTGTGCTTATTGATTATTGAATAATCAAATCGTGTTTCAGATTCCCCTCTGATAATCATAATCTAATAGAATTGTAGAAATGGAAGGGACCGCAAAGGTTCAGGAATGCAGGAACCAAAGCTCTACTGAAGTAAAAGTTCATGTAAAAGTACCTCTGCAACTTAGACTTCTGAAAAAGAATGAAAAAGGCTGTAATCCTCTGTGTGCTTACGACTAACCCAATGGAGATACATACAAGTCAGCTGCATATTAAATATGAAATATGATGCTATGCTAAGAAGAAGAAAATCAGGGGACGTGTTTCCTTTACAATGCAGATATACGTCAAAAATGACAGGAGGGAAATGTACATTTGGAATTCGTTCTTGCTGCCATAACTCGTTTTGCAAACCGGAGCTCTGTTGCTGGTGAACCACCCTGAGTGGATAAGCATCATTTATTACATGTAAGAACTGACAGTTATTGCATGATCTGTAAGCACAGTTAGTGTGAAATTATTAAAGCGGGCCACATCTTCAGTGTTTGCTACCACACCTCCTCCAACAGACAATTTCCAAGGCATTCACATTAGCAAAATGCAAGATTTACTCATGCGCAAGACTCCCTACTTAATCAAAATACTGCTCACCCAAAGGCAAAAGTGGGTACCCAATGGTTTTTCTCCTATCCAACTCTTTGCTGCCTAGTTGGGGACAGAAATCTAACACTGCAGTTCTTGGCCCACAGACTTCAGAGGAACTATTCCAGAGCAAGAGACTGGACCAGCACACACAGATCTTAAATGGGCATACTTGGGATAAAGCCCCATTCAAGTCAGTAGGATTACTTCTGAGGAAATAGGCAAAGAACTGGGCTCCACATCCCACAGGTGTCAATAAGATTTAAGCAACCTAACGCGAACATAGGAAGCAGCCTTTCTGTTGAATTTGGAACGTTAGTCCATCTAACCCAATAGTGTGAACCCTGGCTGGCAGTGACCACACAGTTGCATCTTTCTTTCCTAATTGCTGTTGCTGTTGAAAAGGAGCCTCTGAAATTTCAAGCAGGAACAGAAGAGCAGTAAGGATGCCAGGAACATAGGAAACTGCCTTATACGGAATCCACTGGTCATTGGGCCATATAGGTCAGTATTGCCTATACAGTCTTGCAGTGGTTCTCCAGGGTTTCAGACAGACTTCTTTCACATCCCTATCTGGAGCTGCCAGGGAATGAACTTGGGACTTCCTGGGTACAAGGCAGATGCTCTACTACTGGTGTGGAGTGACTGCTTAGCTCTTTTGCCTCTTGCTATTTGCCCACTCGCAATCACCCTCCCCAAACCGCTTTCCCCACTATCTTGGGGAAAGCTGCCTGTAAAATGTAGTTTATAGTGGAAGACGGAGGGGAAAGGGTAAGCAGCCATCCCAGCTCCCCCTCTGCCCTCCTGCTGTCTGTTAATAAGAGTCTGCTTTTTAGTTTTAAAATGTGAATGAAAAAGAAAAAATACCAGACTGCTGTAGGTAATGCGTAGTTTGCCTCTGAGCAGGCAACTAAGAAATTTAGCCGCTCCGTTCTGAGAGATTAGCATTCTATTGCAGCCAAATTGCAAGATAGCTATTGCACATACCTCCTGCTGTCTTTTCCGCTTGTCCAAGTGTAAAACTCAAGGTGATCCCCGTCTCCTTCAAAGTACTGACGCTTCTTGCCTATTTATACAGTCAGAGACACACCTACACGCCTTCGGAAGGGTATTACTCCACAATAGCACATTTTAGAACCTTATAGGTTTACTGCCCAGACACACCTTCTGGAAATATGCCAAGTCTTATTTGCAACAGTTAAAACACACACAAAAAACCACCGGTTACAGTGCAGTGGCAGATATATGTTTGAAAGTAGGAAGACGTGCCAACTCCTTTCCCTTTCTTGCCTCACAAAGGGAGTCGAAACACTCTCTTGATATATGCAGTTATCAGAACAGGGAAGAAGGAGTAGCAAATGATTGTTACGGACATGAATGACATTCAGAAGGGGGGCGAGAGAGCGCTCTCTGGTTGACATGAGTCACCACACTTATTTCCTTTGATTGTTAAAAGTTCTGTTCCCTTCGCTACAACTTTTGATAAAGGGCGTCTCCAGCCAGTCAGCATTTTGCCAAAGTGACATATCGGGAATTGCATGTCATGCAATTAAAGCACTCTGTCACCCTAAGACAAGGTTTCCCATATGGCACCCATGGGTACTGATGTACCGCCATCACCTTTTATGTTGCCTACGAAAGGGACGCGGTTGGTGCTGTGGTCTAAACCACTGAGCCTTGGGATTGCTGATCAGAAGGTTGGTGTTTCATTTCCCTGCAATGGGGTGAGCTCCTGTTGCTCGGTCCCAGCTCCTGCCAACCTAGCAGTCTGAATGCAAGCCAAACTGCAAGTAGATAAATAGGTACCGCTCAGGCGGGAAGGTAAACGATGTTTCCGTGCGCTGCTCTGGTTCGCCAGAAGCGGCTTAGTCATGCTGGCCACATGACCCGGAAGCTGTACTCCGGCTCCCTCAGCCAATAAAGCGAGATGAGCACCGCAAGCCCAGAGTCGTTTGCGACTGGACGTAACTGTCAGGGGTCCTTTACCTTTACCTTATGAAAGGTAGATATCCCCTTAAAAACGCCATAATATTTGTGAGGCTGCTTGCTCTTCCTGCTCAGAACCTGTTTGGACTAATTTAACCCCTCCTGCATTGAACACCTCCCGAAAACATGTTCATATTTCATGGGATGCCAGGACTGGAAACCCACCCTTTCTGAGCAGAAAAGGGAATGGTACAAAGAATGAGTCTTTAGTCTTTCCCCCTATTGATGGGGCAGCTGGGTTTGGGGGGGCGGCGCGTTGTTGCGCCATTTTGTGTTCCTGTCTCTTTTTCTGGTCTTTTACATATGGCAGTCATTTTATACACCCCTTGGCAGCCACTGTGTGACTGGCACCCATGGCACATACTCAAAATTGAAAGGTGCCCCACTGGCCCCCAAAGGTTGGTGGTCCTTATCCTAGTGCAGTAAGTTCCCTTTAAAAAAAGAAATTGACTTTTTGTGGGTAGGAGAGCGATGGGGGAGTACATTGAAAATTACACTAGGGGCGCATCGGAAGATGGCTGACAATAACATCTCTCCGACCCACATGAGGTAATTAGGAGGCTGTGATGGGAGTAAATAGCCTCCCTACCCCCCCAAGGTTGTGGGGGGGCTGCCCTTGCCTGCTGTGCCCTACACCACCCCCGAATTTGTGGGGATGGGGGCACCAGGCAGAAAGCCCTCCTGTGGAGGCGCTCCTGGACGCTGTCTCTGATCCGCGCCTCTAGCTGCAACAACCTCAAAAGAAACAATTAGGAGGAAGCGAATGCAGATATTTCAAGGGAGGAGGGGGAGTAAAGACTGCTAACTGAAGAGATCTCGGATAAACAAGATGGGTCGGAGGAACAAGAATAAATCATGAGAAGATACATCAAGGCTCGGTATGGCAAAGAGGGGGGGGATTGTCTCATTCCCCTTATAATTTGCACACACACAACAGTTTGTTGCAGCCAATTGCTTGATATCTGGTTTTCCCCCCTACCACTCACAATGTAGGTTATATATACAGTGGTACCTCGGGTTACAGATGCTTCAGGTTACAGACACTTCAGGTTACAGACTCCGCTAACCCAGATATAGTACCTCAGGTTAAGAGGAAACCATCTTGATATGAGGATTGGACGAACGGAAATGGGGGGGGGGGACTTTCCTTTCGTTCCTCTATGTGATTAACCAAGAATCCTCCCCACACAAGTCAGAAATGCCGTTTTAATGACTTAAGCTGTGGTTTTATGACTGTGTGGAGATAATTTTCTAACCAAAGCATGTTACAAGAAGATCGTGGAAAGTATAAGAGCTTTGGAATGACGCAGTTAAAAATACCATTGCCATGTTGGCAAGTTCTGTCGGAGGACTTAAGTCTGGGAGGAGGAACAGAGTTGTTTTTATATTGTGGGTGAGACTCCTCAGAGGGATTTAAGAGCGACAGATTTGCGAGATTAATGATGGAATGAGCGATGTTATTTATGAAAGCGATGATATATGGAAACCATCTTGATATGAGGATTGGACGAACGGAAAAATTCACACAGGATTATAATTGGTGTTTATCTGCTTAAGGAGATTATCAGAAGAGATCATAAAGAAAAAAAGAAAAAATATACGAACAAGATGAGATGTGGAAACAGCAAGATAAGACTGGATAGAATTATGAACATTATTTGGACTGATTTGGATATTAACGCAGTAGCAAGAAGATGATCGGAATCCCCCTTCGGAACTTGAAATATGGGTCCCCTCAACAAAAATTTAAAATTCGGCTTTGTAATTCGGAATTTATGTGATGTGGTTTGATTTGATTTGACTGGTCAGCTAATAAAAATTATTTTTTTAAAAAAAGGAAAAGTGTGGAATGAATGGTTAACAGGAAGATTTACAAATACCTCTCAAGTGAATCAGGATGACTGCTGATCGTTTTCTATCAAGTATTAATCGAGAGTTCGTTCTGATTTGTTTGCGGGAAGGTTATAATTTAACCTCTGTGTAAGGTTTGTGCAAGCAAATCAGGAAGAATGCTTAATAAATCTGTCCTCTGGAGGTGTCCTCGAAGAGCTCTTCTACAATTAAAACCACCAGGACTAAAAACAACAACTCTCAAACAGATTTAGGACACTGATGTTATCGCACATGAACAACTAGCAGTCTCGTACCAGGCATTGCTTGAGAAATGAGAAGATTCATGTAGTTTTGAAATGGATGGTTAAAATCAGTGTTAGTTTTGAAAGGTTCCGTCTGCCGTCTTGATTCAAATTGCATTTGTATCAAAAGATGGATGAAAGTCTGCAAAGTTTTGTTCTCTCTTAAGAGGTGTCCAAGTGTATAGTGAGCAGACAACTTTTCAAAATATATAATATAGATAATACGGAAATAACAGCTTGCACTTTGTTGCTTTGAAAATGCCTGTTAATGGGAGCTCTTCTATCTGTTCCCTCCCATGTACTTATTTCAATAATGCTAGGAGGAGGAGGAGGAGACGTTTGGATTTGATAGCTTTGATAACTTTATCACTACCCGAAGGAGTCTCCAAGTGGCTAACATTCTCCTTTCCCTTCCTCCCCCACAACAAACACTCTGTGAGGTGAGTGAGGCTGAGAGACTTCAGAGAAGTGTGACTGGCCCAAGGTCACCCAGCAGCTGCATGTAGGGGAGCAGAGATACGAACCCGGTTCACCAGATTACGAGTCCACCGCTCTTAACCACTACACCATGCTGGCACCCATTGCTGCAGGGAGCGTGTGAGCAGCTATTTGGAAACCCCCTACATGGTTTTGTAGAAATGCCATGCAGTGCATTTCTTACTTATGTAAATGGCTTTTGGGGAATCTGGCCCGTCACATGACTAAAGCTGTCTTCATGGAAATCCTTGCAAAATCTGCAAGGGGAAAGTGCCAAGAAATACATTCTACATTCAGCAGAATTCCCAACCATCCCACCACCCAGCTTCACACGGAAGTGTAGGATGGAAATCCCCAAAGTAGCAATATTGGCTAAATTTTCAATCCTGGTTGCTGGGATTGGTCTTCAAAGCCATTGGCAAAGCCCAGTTCTTACTTGCCAGCTATTCATCTTGTCACTTAACACTTAGCACTTCGGGGCTTGGTCTGTCTGGATTCTATTAAATGCTGGTGTTTTGTGATCATTTCTTCTGGCAGCAGAACATTTGTTACATGCAACCCCCATACTGAAGGCTTTTGCCAGTTTAGGATTTTGCTTGTTCGTATATGAATGAATTCCTGCCAACCTAGCAGTTTGAAAGCACATCAAAGTGCAAGTAGATAAATAGGTACCGCTCCGGCGGGAAGGTAAACGGCGTTTCCATGCACTGCTCTGGTTCGCCAGAAGCGGCTTAGTCATGCTGGCCACATGACCCGGAAGCTGTACGCCGGCTCCCTCGGCCAATAAAGCGAGATGAGCGCCACAACCCCAGAGTCGGCCACAACTGGACCTAATGGTCAGGGGTCCCTTTAACTTTACCTATATGAATGAATGACCACTGTATACAGTGGTGCCCCGCAAGTCGAACGCCTCGCAAGACGGAAAACCCGCTAGACGAATGGGTTTTCCGTTTTGGAGGCGCTTCGCAAAACGAATTTCCCAATGGGGTTGCTTCGCAAGACGAAAAAATCTTGCGAGTTCCCGCAGGTTTTTTCCGCTTCCCCCCCTTTTCCTAAGCCGCTAAGCCGCTTAACAGCTGATCCGCTGATAAGCCGCTTAACAGCTGATCGCTAAAAGCCGCTAGACCACTAATAGCGCTAATCCGCTAAGCTGTCAATGGGCTTGCTTCGCAAGACGAAAAAACCTGGCTGGTGCCGATGAAGACTGGCAGAATGGAAGGAAGGCAAGACAACAGCAGACGAAGGCAAGAGGCAATGGCAGGCACAACCAACTAATTCTAATTTTGTCCCCATCATCCTCCTGGCAGAATTCTACAAAGGACATTGAGACTAAGAAGGAGGAAGCTGGTAACCAGTGCCGCCCCCTGGACTAGGTGTAAACACAAAGGTGGGCAGGTAGGGACTGCTTGAGGTTGTTGGGGCAATGCCCCATGTGCCCAAATGGACCATCCTCTACTGGGTGACCTTCGCTCTGATCACCACTTGTTTCCTCAGCCACTTCTGCCCATTTTCCTATGCCCTCACATCTTTCCCCATCCCTTAGCTCTCCATTATGTTGACCAATATTTTTTTCCTCTAGGGGGCACAGGGGGACACATACCCCTAAACATTTATGAATCTTTGTGCTTTTGTCCATTTACTGTATTTATTTTCCCCGATTCGAGGTATAAAATGGTGATTTTCTTGAGTCGAAATGAGAGTACGCCTAAACATTTTTTTTTTAGAAAAAAAGCACTGATGTTGACTACCGCCACTTAGAAGCCTATTTTGGCATTAAGCAGTGTGTGTGTGTGTGTGTACATATATCCCAAATGGTTCTGTTTGAATTCCTGCCTAACCAGTGAATTGAGAACATAGGAGTCGGCTTCTGGGACATGCCTGAAGATCGTTACACTTCACTGAAAATCTCCATCTTCATCTCATTGTGATGAGCCTGTACCAACTGGCTTGTGAAAGTTATAGTTTTGCTAGAAGTTCTTGTTAAAGGAATACAAAACACACATTGTTTAGTAAAAGATTTTTTTCTCTCTGAGATCTTTGAATGACTTGGATCATCAACATCTATAAATTTAATATGTCGGCATGATTAAAAAGCAAACCTTCATAATTACATAATTACATAAGAGAACAATCTGCTTGTTTTTAACTACCAGCAATACCTCTGCCAATTTAATTATTCAAGATGAAAGAAGTGCAATGTTGAAGGGTACTAGGACTGCCTAACCATGTGCTGGGTTGCAGATTTTGGCTCCACTTATGGGCCATGAATGTTATTCCTGCTGCAATTCCCATTATGGAATTACCTGGAATTCTGGCTTAACTTGCATGCCAGCTGGTGAACAAGTTAAGGCAGAATGATCGTTCAAATTTCTACCACAGAAACGTATTTTAAAATGGCGAAAGAGGGAGGCTTGAAGGCAACAGGGACTTGAAATTTTTCACCTTGACAAAAAAACCAGTTGCTGTTTGAGCGGCAAGGTGGCAGCAAAACAATATTATCGTTATTCTTCCTGGCCGTCGGGCTGAACCACATTCTGGAGTGTGTATAAATGAGGCAGCTCTTCCTAATTCAGTTCTTAAAATAGGTGACAGACAACTGGAAGCGAGGATGACTAATCTAGCCCCTAGATTGCCAAGCCGAGATGTTTTGATGCCTGAACTAGAGCATCAAATGACATCCCCACCCCCCAGGGATAGGACCAATAGTTGTAGAAGACTTAGAGCTCCATTCAGGCAGCAGTTGCAGGCTAGGGTTGCCACATTTGGTCAGGCAAAATACTGGACAGGTCAGGGGGGAATTGGGGAGCTAAAAATTATCATACTTTCCCGTGTTTAAGACTATGTTTTTTTCTTTAAAAATCATGCTAAAGAATGGGGGTCGTCTTATACATGGGTAGTGCATAGGGTGGATGTTTGATTGGTTGCTGCCCCGGTTGCTAGCGGCTATTGTACGTGTTATTGGTTGCTGCGTCAATGGGTGGTGTTGATTGGGTGATGCAGTGGCAATAGGGCAGGCGATTGGCAGTACGGCACTTTACCTGAGTGCTTTACCTTCCGATCTTGCTCTTTGGACTTGCTGCTCATGCATTGCAAACTCTTCCATTCTCCACTGGAGCAGTCCCATTTGCAAACTCCCCCCCCCCATCGCTTTCTGAGTCTGACCAACCTGCCTCCTCTGGGAGCACAAAAGGGCTCTCTCTTTCCTTCTCCCACTGGACCCACCCCCTGCCCATACAGTTTTGAGGAGGAAAGGGGCTCGAATATGTGAAAACAAGGCATCCCGTTTGAAGTCCAAACAGGACAGGGGACACTTCCCCCCAAAAAAAGGATGATCAAATTTTTCTAGGTACCTGCAGCAACTCTAGTTCCCACCTTCGTCTTATCTCCTGTTCCGTCTCTTAAAACAGCCTGCTTTACTTTTCGACCCAAGACAGTCTTGCTGCCACTGTAACTCCTCATCTCAGTGACTCCCAAATGCACTTTTAGCTACTTTTCACCCAGTGTGAAATACTGGCAAAAGCTCCTTTACCTGAGATGTGGAATGAGAACTCTGCTGAAACCTCTGTTTTTCTTCGATTTGGGGGTGAAGGGTTTAGTTGGCTCTTTGCCTGTGCCTTGGTTCATGTGGGCAGCCTTCTTGGCCAAGGTTCTTGGGTCAGATCCAGGCTCTTTTGAATGAGACTGGTTTCTTAAGATTCATTTCAATCCGGATTTAGGTCTGATTGGGGCCCTGCCTTGGCAACTCTGTTTGATCACCTATGTCAGGACAAAGGGGTTGGTAGGAAGGGACGGAGGTAATTATTTTGTTTGTTTAGCCATAACAAAACAGAAGCAAAAAATCTGCCTACAGAGTTGAGCCACAAATCCAGCTCTTAATTTCCTGGCCAGCGGTGCAAATAAAGGAATATGCGTAGAAACATAAAATATCAGACAGCAAAAAGCAAGCAAACTCTCCACAAAATATTATGCATGGGGATAAATTGGGCACTGAGTAATAAAATGGACAAAATCATCTGTGACAGTTTTACAAAATATACAAGACGCTGCTCCAGGGGCAATGTCTTATAACAACCATCCCCAAAAGTTGAGGGCATGAGATTAAATCTTAATTCTGTAAATTTTAATAAGCAAACTTGTATTATTATTTTTTTAAAAAATATTTTTTATTAAAGATTTTCTGGAATTACAAAAGAACATGCAATGTCTCTTTTCATTTTCAGATCATAGTCTCTTTTAGTTACGTTCAATGTAAGACAATGTTAGGCACATGCCTGAACAGCTGGAATACCAGGAGATAAAGCCAGTATTTTCTTGACAAATGCATTCTGAACCTTCTCCAACTCCTGAATTAGTGGTTGGCTGAAACACCAGAGTTCTGCACCGGATGACCTGGAGGGCAAACGCCTAGCCAGAAATACTTTGATGGCTGCGGCAAACAGGGCTATGTGTCTCTGAAAACTCTTCTTGATCTCTCAGCCACTTTCAGTATCATCCATAGGGTCGCCAGACCTCTAGGTCTGAGCTGTTGTCTCCTTTTGCCTGTCCCCCTCCAGGTGTCAGGCTTGAATATCCAAGTAGGCAAGAGCGCCTTTAATATTTCCTTTGAAAAAGAGGATTGTGCATGCAGCTTGCAAGCTGCAGCCTGGCAGGAGCTGGCTGAAAATTATGGCATAGACACAAACTGTGTGGGGTCTACCCTACTCTGCTCTCCTCTCTCAATTAACATCTGTCTCCTGTGGCTGCCCTGTGACATCACCAGGACCTCCCTTCTTGACATCACCAGAGACCACCCCTACGTCTCAGGTTTGGGATCTAAAATCTCAGCATCTGAGATGCTCCTCACCATGGTATCCCTGCTCCTGGAATGCCATCAACCATGGCATTCTTCTGGAGCTACTTTCTAAGTGGGGCTTGTGGGGCACTGCTTTATGGTGGTTCCAATCCTACTTGGATGGCTTTCTCCTGATGGTGATGTTTGTGGAGTGTTGTTTGGTCACATGGTTTCAGACTTCAGGGAATCGGGCTTCCTCCCCTCTTTGGCAGTAGATAAGCAGAACAAAGGAAAAGGAGTCTTCTTACCAGTTAGAAACTTTAATGCTCACAGCGAGAGAACAAAGAATCCATTTCCTAGGAATGACGGTGCTCCCAATTAAGGGTTCCACCCACATCATCCCTAGTCACCCATGTCACTACCGCATCTGGTAACCTGAGCTCATAACCACTGTGCTTTCTGTGGTGCCACATTATCAGCTCTTCTTGACCTTTGGATTAGCAGATGAATGCCTTCCAGAGACAATTAATCTGTTAATTCTCTCTCTTTCCCAGTGCTCCTCCTAGCTGTTCCCCATCCAGTACTTCCCAGCTTCTGCCTTCTGAACTATGTCCCTCTGCAAACCACTGTTCCAAATCTATTCTGTTCACCTGCTCCTGGGAAGAGTCAGGATCCTGGTCAGGAGCAGGGGGAGGGGGAGGCTCCCACCATTCCTCCTCAGTGCAGCCCATCTCAGCACAGTCCTTGACACATGGACCTTCAAGAATATGGCACTGCAGCGGGGTTCAAACCTGTCCCCCATATTGTCTAACATCCGCATGCGACCACTGGGTCAGATCACCCTGAGCTCTAGAGCGCATTGCCAGTAGTATGCTGATGATAAGCTGCTCTGCTTCTCCTTTACATTTGCAAGTCATAGAATCATAGAATCATAGAGTTGGAAGAGACCACAAGGACCATCGAGTCCAACCCCCTGCCAAGCAGGAAACACCATCAGAGCACTCCTGACATATGGTTGTCAAGCCTCTGCTTAAAGACCTCCAAAGAAGGAGACTCCACCACACTCCTTGGCAGCAAATTCCACTGTCGAACAGCTCTTACTGTCAGGAAGTTCTTCCTAATGTTGAGGTGGAATCTTCTTTCTTGTAGTTTGGATCCATTGCTCCGTGTCCGCTTCTCTGGAGCAGCAGAAAACAACCTTTCTCCCTCCTCTATGTGACATCCTTTTATATATTTGAACATGGCTATCATATCACCCCTTAACCTCCTCTTCTCCAGGCTAAACATGCCCAGCTCCCTTAGCCGTTCCTCATAAGGCATCGTTTCCAGACCTTTGACCATTTTGGTTGCCCTCCTCTGGACACGATCCAGTTTGTCGGTGTCCTTCTTGAAGTCTAGTATAAGGTTGCCTGATTTTTTCCAATGAATCCGGGGACACTTTTCAACTTCAGTAGGAATGATAGGATTTTGTCAGGGGACTGATTTGTAAATCTGGAGACTTTCCCCAGGAAACGGGGACGTCTGGTAACCTTAGTCTAGTAATGGATGTTCTAGATTGGTATCCAGCCATAATGATGAACTGGATGAGAGTCAATAAACTGCAGTTCAATCCAGGCTGTCAGTGGCTGGTTGCCTATACTGGATGGAGTATGCATGTCTGGCCTACGGATGGGGTTATACTATGTTTACCAGATTTTTTTCAATGAATCTGGGGACATTTTTTTCCTTTGAAGCTGAGTAGCAACAGGGAGTCAGTAGTGGAGATGGTGAGGCAAAAGACCCTGGGCCCCCACACACATGCATATTGTATAAAGGTGCAAAGCCCTTCTTTTGCACCCTGTGAAACATAAATGCACATAGTTTTTTTAAAACTGGGCAACGGCCACCTGCCTGTGACTCCCGAGCCTCCCCCAATCTCCTGCCCCCTTCCCCCTTTATTTTGACTGATCAGGGCAGGCTCGGGAGTCACGGACGGGTGGCCGTTGCCCAGTTTTTTAAAAAATCCTGCACATTTTATGTTTCACAGGGTGCAAAAGAAGGGCTTTGTGCCTTGCCTGGCAGAGAAACCATGTGCCCTGTACCCCTCCTGGGCAACGGCCACCCACCCCGACTCCTGAGCCTCTCCCGAGCAGTCAAAACAAAGGGGGAAGGGGGAAGGAGATCTGTACCACCAGACATCCCCAGTTCCCCTTCTGCAGTGGCAGTCAGCAGCCTGGAGCCAGCCTGGTAGGGCAGTTGGTTCTGGCTGGCTTCAGGAGCTGCTCACTGCTGTGGTGCAGGAAAAATGGTGGGCGTCACGGCAGCGAGCAGCTCCTGAAGCCAGCCAGAGCCAACTGTGCTACCAGACTGGCTCCGGGCTGCTGAGACTGCTGCTGCCACGTTTCCCGGGGACAGATTTGCAAATCTGGGGACATTCCAGGGACAGAATTTGTCCACGGACAGATTTGCAAATTTGGGGACTGTCCCCGGGAACCAGGGATGTCTGGCAACCTTAGGTTATACTCCCTCCTAAGGAGCAGGTATGTAGTTTGGGTGTGCTTCATCCATTACTGTTGAAGCCTTATGTGACTCGGGACCCCAAAGACTACTCTTCCCAAATGAATCAACCTGGACCCTGCATTTGTCTTTTTAGCAAACTGGGAGCTTTTAACTGGTCTTTAACATCTGGGAACCTTGATTAGCTCCTCAAGGTGTGTATTCAGGTGTTAAATTAAGTACACAGCACCCTCGTGTGCACATGTTTGGTGTGCCTGCAGCAAACTCTGTAGGAAGGGTAGATCTGCCCAGATCACCCTGACATAAAAGAGGAGGCCACCCAGATCTTAACATGGGTGGTGATGAGAAAGATAAGAATCTTAAAACTACATTCATGACTTTGCCAATAATACGTATTCACTCACCCACCTGTTTCTAAATATAAAATCAGACCACTCTTGCCAGATATTGTTTACTAAAGCTGCTGAAGTTTGGGTGGCGTTCAGCTGAGCACACAACCTCGGTTTAGGCTACCCTGGGTGGTGAAAGATGTATATTGCAAGTGGGGTGGGATTGGTTCAAAGAAGCATTCATTACCTGAAAACAAATGCCTCTGGCTGGACTATGTCTTTAAATCGCTCCCACATCACACAATGTGCAATCTTATTCATATTTGCTCAAAGCAAAACCACTTGTACTCAAAGAGGTTTCTTTCCAAATAAATCTGAAGGGCTGATTGCCTTAAAAGGTATGTCCTTAAAATGAGCCCCTTCTTGATAGAGGGCAGTCTCACAATTTTACAGAAAGTGGTAATATGTGCCCTTCTAAGGCAGAATGCGAAGGAGAGACTTGCCCAATTTGCTGCAAGGGTGATGCAGGAATAACCCTGCATATGCAAAAAGCAAATTCATGCAACTGGGACTATAGGTTGTTGTTTTTCCAAGAGGTATTCTTCTGCAGAGATTTTGTGCAATATGGCATCACCGCCAGCTAGGGTTTTTTTTTTTTGCTATCTATCATGCCTAAAAATGCTGGAGGCATTTGCTTGGTCCACAGCTGTAAGGTGAACTGAACTGGTTCATAGGTGGGTTATGTCAGTCTTTGGTTCTCTCAGTCTCTCACCCTTCCAAACCTAAATCCAGTTCTTCACACTTCTGCAGCCATTTGTAAAAAAGAAAGAAAGGTTTTTTTAAAAAAAAATCTTCAAGAAAATTCTTGAGCGTTTTAGTGTGAATTTCTCCTAATAAGTAAACTTTTGTCAGCAATTTCTCCTAATATAATGCATTTTAGTATGTTGTTTTCACTAATCTATTCATTTTTATGCCCATTCCTCTCTGATATGCACATTCTTGTAAATACTGTTTGGGATTGCATTGCAAAATTCCGATAAGTGCGAATTGTGAAGAATGGCTGTGCTTCGGTTCCCATACTGTTTTGCAAAGTGTGGACATGATAGATTTGGCTTCAAATGCAAACTGGATGGAATTTCTTCTCCCTTCCTAATAAGGGACTATTGAAAAAGGCAGAAGGATGAGCTCTGGCTTCTTTCGGTGCCAGTGTGCCAGTGTGGTTTAGGAGAGCCAGTGTAGTGTAGTGGTTAAGAGCGGTAGATTCGTAATCTGGTGGACCAGGTTCGCTTCCCCGCTCCTCCACATGCAGCTACTGGGTGACCTTGGGCTAGTCACACTTCTCTGAAGTCTCTCAGCCTCACTCACCTCACAGAGTGTTTGTTGTGGGCAAGGAAGGGAAAGGAAATTGTTAGCCTCTTTGAGACTCCTTCAGGTAGTGATAAAGTGGGATATCAAATTGAAACTCTTCCTCTTTACAGTGTTGATCCAGGGAGTGCTTGAGTGCTCTCTATTGGTCGCTCTTCCCTTTGATCAAGTTAATGTTTTGGACAGACTCGTTTTTAGTTCTTAGCTCAGAAATGATACATTACCATGGATAAGCTTAGGCAATTCACTCTGTCTCAGTTTGGACCAGGAAATTGTAATTCCCATTCAGAAATTATAGAGTAGGAAATAGAAGGGCTATGATAACCAATTGCAAAACATTTTATGCATTAATTGTGCTCTACAGCATCTTAAAAAGCAGAGACATCTCCTTGCCGACAAAGGTCTGTATAGTTAGTCTGTATGGTTTTCCCAGTAGTGATGTATGGAAGTGAGAGCTGGACCATAAAGAAGGCTGATCGCAGAAGAATGGATACTTTTGAATTATGATGCTGGAGGAGACTCTTGAGAGTCCCATGGACTGCAAGAAGATCAAACCTATCCATTCTTAAGAAAATCAGCCCTGAGTGCTCACTGGAAGGACAGATCCTGAAGCTGAGACTCCAATACTTTGGCCACCTCATGAGAAGAGAAGACTCCCTGGAAAAGACCCTGATGTTGGGAAAGATGGAGGGCACAAGGAGAAGGGGATGACAGAGGACGAGATGGTTGGACAGTGTTCTCGAAGCTACAAACATGAGTTTGACCAAATTGCGGGAGGCAGTGGTAGACAGAAGTGCCTGGTGTGCTCTGGTCCATGGGGTCACGAAGAGTCGGACACAACTAAACGACTAAACAACAACAGCATAATGAACTTCTTGAGAAAGGAAGAGTATTAGCATGTACCTGTCATGTCTTCTCACACTTTGACATTAAAGATGCCAATAATCTTGCATGCATTTTGCAAGGGACGCCATGCAATGCACACTATGCAGTGGGGAGGCTGTTTCCCAACAGCTGCAGTGTCACCTAGTGGACAAACAATTGTTGTTCTGTGCCACTTTCACATGTGGCACAGAAAGGATAAGGATAGCATTAGAAAAGAGAGTTGTTATTGGCTTTCAAAACAGACATTGTACAGCATCAGGCAAAGAAACAAGGCTGCTGTTTGAGTTATGGCCAGGGCCCAGCACCATTTGAAGAAATGTGCTATAAAAGCCCTTTGGCTAGTCAATCTACAGGATGTATTTTTCCTGCTCTGGTATGTTTTCTTTAGTTCTACAGTGGTTTTAGTGAAGGGACAACAGAGAGCCTTTCTTTTCTGAACTAGCTTGCTGGCAAACTGAGCTACCTGAAAAGACCCAGTCTGTGAAAATATCTGAAAGCAATTTCTGCCTAGGCGTTCAGTTCTACTGCATGCATGGTGTACTGCAGGTATGGTCTAATATTCCTTGTTCCAGGCTTATAATGAAATTGAAATTTACCTCAATGATTCCCCTTCCCAAATCAGATGAGCATGCCCCACCATTCATAGCAGAAGAAGGGCGCTACCTCTGAACATCGGACCAGGGTTGTTTGAATGTTGCCCACTCTCTTTCCCAGGAAGAACACCACAAAGAAGGGTTCCTTCTTTCTCTCAAACAGAAATCTATGTTTCTGTCCTGTGGCTGCAAAGGTGAGCATAGTTACAATACCTCCATCCCAGCAAAAGCAACATCAGCTTGGTTGCAACTTGATTCAAATCAGTCATAGTAACCTTCCCCTAACTTTTAACACTCCTTCCTTCTGTGCCTTCTTTCTAGAATGTTAGCCTAGAGTCAGGGACTGTAGCTTTGTTTTGATTTGTATCTAGAAGTCTCCTAACCTCTGATCCCTTGTGCATGGAATTTTGTTGTATTAAACGTTAACTGATGCAAGAAGATTTTGTAGAAAATTTTGACTGAAAAACAGCACAATTTTTAAAAAAGAAAAGGAATCAGGAATCAGAAAAGGAGTCAGGATATGATAGCCACCACTATCTGCTGTCTACTAACGCAACAGAATTAGTAGCACTAAGTTGTAGGTCATATTCACATCATGAGACCTCTGGGTATAGGGTGGTATATAAATTCAATAAATAAAAAGAATCATCCATACATTAAATTTATGCAAGTGCTAAAAGTGGGACCAAGTAACTTGGCAAGATCCTTTCAGAGGTCCCTTTTATCAATCTTTGCATCTGGGTCATGTACTAATCTCAACCGTAGAACATAATATGACCAAGAACAAGTAAAAACATTCTATTTTTTTAAAAAAAGATATTTATTGAAGTTTCAAAAATTATATAAAAGAAAAACAATGATACAAACAGAACACAAACAAAAACAAGTATAATTTCAATCCCTTATTTTCTTATAACTTACTTCCCCAACCTCCTCATACCTCCCCTTTCTGTATTCCAATTTCTAATTATTAGTTCAGCAAATCCTCTCCCTTAATTTTCATTTAATTTTTAACCTTTCTTTTCTTTTTACTTAATCATTACAGCTGCAAACCACTTAATTTCTAAACCAACATCATTCTAACATTCATTAATTTTGCAATGTTTCCTAAGATAGTCCTTAAATTTCTTCCAATCTTCTTCCGCCGTCTTTCTCCCCTGGTCTCAGATTCTGCTAGTCATTTCTGCCAGTCCCATATATTCTATCACCTTCATCTGCCATTCTTCCAAGGTGGGTAGATCTTGTGTCTTCCAATACTTTGCGATGAGTATTCTTGCTGCTGTTGTAGCATATATAAAGAATGTTCTATCTTTCTTTGGCACCAATTGGCCGACCATGCCCAGGAGAAAGGCCTCTGGTTTCTTCAGAAAGGTATATTTAAATACCTGTTTCATTTCATTGTATATCATTTCCCAGAAAGCCTTAATCTTTGGGCACGTCCACCAAAGGTGAAAAAATGTACTTCATTTTCTTTACATTTCCAACATTTGTTATCAGGCAAGTGGTAAATTTTTGCAAGCTTGACTGGGGTCATGTACCACCTATAAATCATTTTCATAATATTTTCTTTTAAGGCATTACATGCCGTAAATTATCATTCTATGGGTCAGCCTCAAGACAAGCCCAGATCCATTCCAAGCAAATGCTACTGTGTTTCTGCTCAGTGTGTTAGCCAGCCTTTGGGCACATTATTGATATCCGTGCTCCCATTAGTGACCACTCTACCTTCAAACTTCCAAGACTGCTTCGCTCTGCTGCTTTAGATGTTGTAGTTGGCATCTATCTGTCTTGTGAGACAATGGAGTGCACCTCTGAAGGTGAAGTCAAACCACTGCGCCAGCAGCACTGAAGTGACCTCTTCGGGATGCAAGCCTGGGCAGTGTATGAAGGTCCTGAGCTGCCCAGATGATAAGATGATTCCCCTACTTGGCCTCATTGATGTGGTCCAAAGGGAAGCAGAGCCATACATTTCATACCTGCTGCAGGAGTTGCTGGAAGGATGCATACAAGGCGCCATCAAACCATCTTAGGGTCCCTACTCTAGATTTGTGTACAGTTTACTCCTTAGTCTTTTCTTCCCCAGAAGATACCCATAAGGTAGCAGAGATTTAAGATAAAGAGTTTTCCTTCTCCCGAATGGGCTACCTTCCCAGGTTGACGAACCTTTAGATCAGGCACCCCCAGACTCGGCCCTCCAGCTGTTTTGGGACTACATCTCCCATCATCCCTAGCTAACAGGACCAGTGATCAAGGATGATGGGAATTGTAGTCCCAGAACAGCTGGAAGGCCAGGTTTGGGGATGCCTGCTTTAGATGAACCTTGGTGCAATCATTTTACAAGGCTGGTCATCCAAGAATGGCAGTAAGGCTGTCCCTATGGTGGGTGTTCTTTCTGGACTGATTGACAGAAAAATTGAACCCAATGTAGGGGTTTCAGCATACCAATTCCTGCTCTACTCCCCCCCTTCCATTTTCTTCTGTGCTCCTGACATTCCAAGTCTGAATTGCACATAACTGAAGGCTCCATAGGGACAAAGGGGTCTTCAGCCTTCCCAATAAAATATTTGAGGGGGCCAGCCTCCCCAGTTGATGGGCATTGCCATTCAAAAGGTGTGTGCGCACCATATCATGTGATCAATTATGCAGGGTTGGGCTTACCTGCTCCCCATATACTTTATTTAAGTTGGCACCCCTGATGGACTCATAGTCTGACCAAATCCTTGGCTTTTATTCAGTCCCTTCCCCCTTCCCCTACTGATTTAGCAGCCATCAACAATCTCTAAGTCCTAGGACCTCCAAGATGTTGACTGTGTACCATGTAAGCTTCTCCATATATATTTCTCCATGTCTAGGGTGTGTCACCCCTGCCTGCAAACAAGTATGTGGAAACCACTCACTTGTTTTTGGGTGGCCTCATATTGCTTTCAAATGGATAGGTCACATCGAGGCTGTGAAACTCAAAGCACAGAAAGCTTGAGGGGCATTAATTCTATTTTATGGTGGGTGGTCAGCTATTGGAACCTTTATGGCGGGGGGTCAGCTATTGAAAATCTTTGCCACTAACGTGGTCTCCCAGATGCTTCATGGAGTAGAGATATGGGGCAAAGACCCAAATGCCAACAAAGCCTTAGAAATAGTGCAGAACAAATTCCTCAGGAAAGTGCTCTCGCTCTCCAGCTGCTCTTCTCCGCGTTGAAGCTGACGTGACGACAATACAGGCTAGAATTGATTACCTGTGCTTAAATTATGTGAAAAGACTTCGATTTCTTTTGGAGGAGAGATTCCCCGCTATGTCACACACAGAACAGAAGCAGACCAAATGTTGGAAGGATCCAATGCCTCTTGTCCCAATACCAATTACAAGATTTTCAGGTGACTATGATGATTGACAAGAAGCACTTAAGAGATTGTCTCTTTAGGGATCTAACCATGATGGCTTCTAGCAAGAGTTCGCCATGGTTTCCAATTATTAAAATGGAGCAGGCCCGGGCCAGTTACCTGTCAAAGCTCCCACTTGCTGTGCTTAGAATTGCTTTGAAAGAATTACGATTCCAATCGATGCCCTCGGCGGTGTTGGATGGACGCTATAGCAAAGTACATTACGAAGAGAGACTTTGTCTGTGTGGGCAACCCTGTGTGGAGAACCTGTGCCACTATTTATTGTAGTGCCTGTTATATATAGATCCAAGAGACCAATTCATAAAACCCATGTTTCTGAATGAAACTCACTTGAATAGGGTGGAAAGGGTGAAATGGCTGCTGAGCGATACTGATGACTTCTATGCGTTGGCAGCTAAGAAGATCAGGAGGAAAATAGTAGATAAAATAGTGGTCAACTGCAAAGGGGATTCAGATTTTTAATTTGGCACATTTTACTAGAAAATCTTCTGCTATTCTATTTTATGCAACAAACAATCTTAGCAGTTGTGACAGTGGTTTATATTGTATGTGTGGTGCCTGATGATTTTTAAGGTTATTGCTGGTTTTCCTTTGTTGTTTTTCTGAATGATGTCATGGCCTATGGCTAGCACAATAAAAGTCTATGATGATGATGGATAGGTACTCGGTGTCACCTGTGTTCACTGGACTCGCATCAAAATGTTCCAGTGTATCCCCCACCCTCTAAGACACACAGGTTATGAAAACGGCTCCTGTTCATGGCCTCAAACAGTCTGGAACAGACTCTTTAAGTACTGCTCTCTCTTGTCTTTTCCCTATATTTTCTCTCTCTCTCTTCCAAACAGAAGTATTTTGTTGTTTTGATGCTCTGTATCAGGGATAGGAAAGCTGTGGCCATCCAGATGTTGCTGGACTGCGACCCGCTCACCTGGGGCTCACCTGGGGCTGGTGGGAGTTGGAGCCCAACGAAGTCTGGAGGACCACAAGTTCCCCAACCTTGCTATGTGTAGTGGGATGGTCTACTCAGTTCAGGAGAATGAGACAGGAAAAATATGACCTTTTTCTTTTCCTTGTCTTCTGAAGCATTGGGGGGGGGTTTCACCTCCGCCAAGCTAAGCAGTTGGCTCCTTACCTCTCTCGCCCTGACCTAGCCACTGTGATCCACGCGACAGTCACCTCCAGACTGGATTATTGTAACTCACTCTACTTGGGGCTGCCCCTGAGATTGACCCAGAAACTCCAGCGGGTGCAGAATGCCACGGCGAGACTCCTTACGGGGTCCTCACTGTGGGATCACATTCACCCAGTGCTATACCAGCTGCACTGGCTCCCGGTGGAGTACAGGATCAGGTTCAAGGTGCTGGTTTTAACCTTTAAAGCCCTATATGGCCTAGGACCCTCGTACCTACGGGACCGCCCCTCCTGGTATGTCCCACGGAGGGTCTTACGGTTTTCAAACAAAAACATATTGGATGTCCCAGGCCACAGGGAGGTTAGGCTGGCCTCAACCAGAGCCAGGGCTTTTTCGGCCGTGACCCCGCTATGGTGGAACGTTCTGTCACAAGAGACTAGGGTCCTGCGGGACTTGACATCTTTCCACAGGGCCTGCAAGACAGAGCTGTTCCACCAGGCCTTTGGCCAAGGCACAGCCTGACTCCCTCCTTTGGTAATCCTCACAGAACTCTAGCCCAATGGTTGCCATTAATTTGATTTGAACTGATTTTATAATGAAATGATTTTAGAATGTTGTATTATTTTACTGTTGTTAGCCACTCTGAGCCCGGCTTTGGCTGGGGGGGTGGGGCGGGATATAAATAAACATTTATTGTTGTTGTTGTTGTTGTTGATGATGATGATGATGATGTTATACACCACCACCTTAACCCTACCCAGAATACTTACCAAAGGTTGTTCAGTGCTTGAATAAACCATTTTGTTCATTCCTCAAAGTTGGCAGCCCTGCTCTAGAGTGATAAATTGCCCTTCTATGAACACAAAGACCCTTCCTCAATGTTTGCAGCATGCAGCTATCCATTTTTGGCCCTAGGGCTTAATTCACCCGTAGCCATCTATGGCCAAAGCTTTTTTTTTTTTTTTTTTGCGCCTTTTCTCATATAGAAGTGTCTAGAGCAGCCACTGTTCTTGCTAGCTAGCGAAAGAAAGCTCTGTGATGTCCAAAGGAAATGATGAGGGCAACCTGCTTAAAAAAACAAAAACACCCAAAACCCCGCCATTCACTTTTTTGGCAATTCTATGGCAGAAGGAGGAGCCACAGTGGTGGGTTCCTTCCTGCGTGGCCTGGAACATTGCCTCTGGCAGAGCTGGATTTAGAGAAGTGTGATTGGTTCGGTCATGCTGGGCGCAAAGCCTCTGGGCAATGCTAAAATTGGGCAACCCCTGAAATTTGAGTCCCTAAGGTCTGTTACTGCTTCTGGTCATAGGAATAAGCTGCTCAGTTTCACCCTATGAAGAGGTTCTTAGGGGTCTGGAGCAAAAACTACTGCCTTCAATAGAATCCAAATGTCATCCACATTGATATATTGGGGGTAAGGACAGAGTGTGCATCAGCAATAGCTTTATCAACATGCTTACAACTGCACCTTAAATTACCGTATTTTTTGCTCCATAAGACACACTTTTTTCTTCCTAAAAAGTAAGGGGAAATGTCTGTGCGCCTTATGGAGCGAATGCGTGGTCCCTGGAGTTGAATTGCCCAGGGGCAAAAAGCAGATCATGCTCTCTTTTTTTTGAAAGAGGGAAGTGGGTGTTGAAACAAAGCCACTGATCGTAAGCGATTGCAAGCGAGATAAGGGACGCTAGCAATAAAGGAGGCTGCCTGGGAGGACAGCAAACTTGCAAGGAGAGGAGACAGGAAGACTAAATCAATGAGGAGCAAAATTAGAAGAAAAGGAGGAACAAAAAAACTGCTCCAAAAGACACTAAGGCAAACAAGAGGGAAGGGAGAGTTGAAAGGAAGCAGCTGATTGGTGGGATCAGGAGAGAGATAAGGGACACTAGCGGAGGCTGCCTGGGAGGGGGGAGGTAAAAGCCCATGGATCCTCAGGATTTTTGCATTGGGTCACCCCAAATTCACCATCAGATGACATAGCATGTCCATGGCTACAGTCTGCAGCAACAAAATCATGCACCCACTGTTGTGTGGGGCGCAAAAACGTGGTTACAAAGCATGGATCCACATGGATTCTCAAGATTTTTGCATTGGGCTACCCCAAATTCATCGTCAAATCACATGTCTATGGCCACAGCGTGAACCACAAAAATTATACACCCACTGTTTCATCAGAATATTTTTTTTCTTGTTTTCCTCCTCTAAAAACTAGGTGCGTCTTATGGAGCGAAAAATACCGTATATTTTTGTAGCTCACCTCTCACTTCCTCATTGCCTTCGACCCTCTTGCTACTTCAATTAACAGACTTGTCTAAATGGAAATTGACTTTCTTAGCCCATATTATGCAATTTCAGTAAACACACATGGATTTTTTTTAATTAGTTGTACAAACTGGAACAATATTTATAGCTTGGTGTTCAGCGAGCCATTAGTGTGCTCAACATAGTACAATTTAGTGCACGGTATCATTAAATTGGCATCTGCTATACTGACTTGTAGCTATCTCCTCCTGGAGATCTTTGGGGCTATAGTTTAAAATACTCAGAGATATAGGGGGGGGGGAATGAACAGCTGCAAAAATGTAATGCTGTTTATATAAACCCAGCTGAAAAAAGTAATGCTCCGCAACTGTAAGGCTTTTGCCCTGCAAAACAAGAAGAAATAAATAGTTTAGAAAGCTGTCTCCTTAAAAGCAGACACTGGATCTTTCTTTTCTATAAAAATACATAGAATTTAAATATTGCATTGTACTTCATGTGCCACAAATATTTTATCATAAGTTGTACCAAGATTTTGGCAATAGCAGCAGATTGACGATTTCAAAGGAGGCTTCTACTGGTAAATTCAGCTTGCATTCTGTAAGCATAAACCCAGGTTTCTGGAAGCTACTAGAAATCAATAAACACACTCATTCATGCAGGCACAATTCCAAGGAGCCACATAATTCATAGAATCGTAGAGTTGGAAGGGACCTTGGGGGTCATTTAGTCCAACCCCTTGCAATGCAGGAATCTCAACTAAAACATCCTTGACACATGGCCATCTAACCGCTGCTTAAAAATTTCCAAGGAAGGATAGTCCATAACTACCAGAGGGAGTCTATCCCACTGTCAAACATCTCTTCCAATGAGGGATTTTGTTTGCTCTATTTTGGGGTCCCTATTATGAACTCCACACTAATGTCCTGAATGTAGACTATTGGGTACCATCGTTCCATTTTCAGCCTTTACCAGCAAGCACAATGTTTTGGGTTCTAGATCTAAAAGTTTCATCATTCACACCGACCATCATATATTCTAGGGAAGTGCTATTTAAGGCTTTTTAAGACACACATTTATCCAGAATAGACCTGCAAGGACAGTTCCTAAGCATACATGTAGCAGAGGGGTTTTTCTTGGGACAATCACTTTCAGGCTACTGGTATAAGAGGTCATGTGCCTCCCCCCTTCTGAAGGAAATGGCTCTTACTTCAACCATAGCGTGGATGCTGAGGGTGATTTCTGGCTAAGAACTACCAACCAAGTTCACGGCCAAACTTAAATGAGAACCTGCGTTTTCCCACCGTCAATCTAGTGAACACCGCATAATTTTCTGTACAATGCTCTTTTATATTCATTTAACACATTAAAATGCATACCTCTTCTATTTAACTTCAAGCCATAAAATAAGGACTATAAATTTTAGAAGTTTAATGATCTGCTTTGCTGATTGACTAAGTTAAGAATACATTTGGAAATCAACAACCTGCCTTTCAACCTACAGTTTAACAATAAATTACCATTGCCAGAGAGAAACTTTTTCTTTCATCTCCCCCACCTCGTTCCTTAATACAGTTTGACACCAAAATGGAAATAGTTTTTATAAAACTGAAAACACTGATAGACAGAACTTTGCCTGTGCTCCCTTTAGGTGCAATTGGCTTAACTACACATCTGCTTTGGCTGAATGACCTAACAAAACAAACTTACGAGCCAACAAATATAGTTAAAATACTATATTCTTGGGGAACAGAGCTCAAAGTATTCTGGTGGAATAGCTCTTTAGCAGGAAATGTCCTATAAGAAAAGCATTGGAGTAATACCAGTTAATAAGGTCTTATGTATAACTTGAGTAGAAATAACTTGGGTAGAACATTTGGTGCACCTCAAAACTATTAACTGAAAATATATCTCACTGGAAAGTGCTCGTTTCATCACTAAATAGCTAGGGTTCATCACTAAACAACCTGGTTCATAACAAAACAACTTTATCCAGCTAAAGATAAACGAATCTTTTGTCACGTTGATTTCAAATGGAGAATTAAGTGCACATGCTTAAATAGTTCACATTAAACACACTATTAAACTCATTATAAACCCATTATATAAACCCATTAAACTCTATATCCCATTTGGATATAGAAGCACTTAATTTAGTGGGATTTTGCTAATACATTTCCCCCCGATACTCTTATCACAGTGAACCAATCTTGCCATTTCCTTTCTTTTGGGTTAAGACATGTTCCTGGGTTCAAGCTGTAGTTCTAGAACCAGCTCTTAGAAATTCAGAACCACATCTTAGTATGATAGAGACAAAATTACCTTTTCCTCCTCAGCCTCTAAAGATGCTGATGATGTAGGAACAGATGTCATGCAGGGACTCCCAGCAATGCTTCCTCGCTAACTTCATCGCTTCAGAATCGTTCCCAGACATCTGACCTTCTTGGGTTGCTTTTGTAGGAGGCAAAGGAGATGGTTTGGGTCTCCCTGGTTTTTTAAGCAAGGCTTTCCCTGCTTGGCTTTTTTTAACTTGCTTTGGAGAAGTTGCGGGGTTCGGGACTGGCTTTGCTTGATTGACAGCATCTGCCTGTGGGTTTGGCTTTATGCTGGAAGCCACTTGCTTCATGTGAGCTTCAGGAGGAGCCCTCTGGCACATGGACGGCTTCAGAACCGCATTGGGCTGGCAGGCGTTGGTCTGTTTCCTTCGGTCCATGGCAATCTGATTCCAATAAATCCTTTGGTTCTTATTAAAAGAACGACAAAGCGATGGATTCCCAGTATATTCACACCAGTAAATTTTGCCTTGACTCCGGCATTCTATTCTGAGTGTCACTTCGCCATTTCCACTCATATTCATCGTGCAGGCATCTTTCGCTTTAGTGTAAAAGTTTATTTCGTCACCGTTGCTCCTTTTCTTTGGCCTTGGATTTTTCCCTAAGCCTCCCATGAAACTGACAAAAATTACGAAAAAGATTGTGGCCGTCTTCATGGCGAAGCACAGAGTGAGATCCTTAGAGAAACTTAGTTCTCCACGCAAGAGAAAGATGAATTGGGCTGCTTTAATGGGCTGACGTAGAAATAAGTCTCTCTCCTTTTTCAAGGGTGTGTGTGTCGTTTTCCTACTCCAGCCTACTTTTAAACAAACTCCTTTGGTTCAAGCTTATGGCTGTAATTTATAGCTCAAGGGAATGCCAAATAACCTGTGAAAGTTCAGGAAGGAAACAAGACAAATCTTGCTGTTCCAGCACAGCACAGCATTTCTGTCTAAGATGCACACATCACATTGGATCTTTAACAGATGACTTTTTCTCTTCTCCAGTTGCCTTCCATGTCAGGTCTTGTCAGATTACACAGAAGTAGCCAGAAGTATGGTCAAGGAATTAGGGATGCTGACCTGGCTTGTATAATAGAAACCTAGATAGAAGGAAGGGGAGTGTGAATCTCTTCCAGGTGTGATTTCCAGGGGACAGAGTGAAGCAATAGGCTCGGCTGGGGGGCAAGGAGGCAGAGGTGCTATACTGCTGTCAAACCTTCTGCCAATGTGGTGCCCTTCAGAAGTTGTTGAGCTACCAACACCCAATATTCCTGACCACTGCTTAGGCTGGCTGGCACTGATGGTAGTCAAAGTCCAACAATATCTGGACGGCACAAAATTGGATGCCAGTTGTGGGTTTTTTTTAATACTTTTATTTTGCTTTAAACATATACATATAGACCAGTGTTTTTCAACCTTTTTTGGGCAAAGGCACACTTGTTTCATGAAAAAAATCACGAGGCACACCACCATTAGAAAATGTTTAATATTTTTTTCTTTAATGGCAAACAAAAACGTTGCGGACCGTTCTCTGCTCAGCGGGGATCGATCCGCTGATCCCCACTGAGCCGGCGGATGACAGCTCCGTCTCCACACTGTGTGTCAGAGATGTCAGAGCCCCGCTGCTCTCTATGGGGAATCGGATGAGAGCGGACCACCTGTCCGCTCTCATCTGATCCCATCCGATCTGATCCCCACCCAGGACGGATGGAAAATAGGGTGGACACAGTCCGGCGCCCGCCTAGTGGGCGAAAATTTGACATTTTTTTAAAAAAAAATCTTTTGAATTTTTCAATTTTTCCCACGGCACACCAGGCAACATCTCGCGGCACACTAGTGTGCCGCGGAACAGTGGTTGAAAAACACTGATATAGACAACCAAAATTACAAAATAAAATTCCTTAATAATAATAATAATTGAAAAAACTACAAAAAATATCAAAGTACATGGCACAGAACATAACCAACTATCGGAAAGAAAAAAGAAAAGGAAAAAGAAAAAAAGAAAAGAAAGAAAAAGAAAAAAAAGGAAGATGAGCCAAAGCAGGAATGCTCATCTATTGTACACTTCTGTCAAGTTCACAACAGATCATTATTCTTATCAATTCTCTCTATCTGCACTCCAAAGGAATCTGATACCTCATCTTGGTATCAGGGAGCATTTCTCTGTGCGGTATCATTCTAAGCATAACCAGGTCTTTCTTGTTGAGACCTTGTCCCCTAAATAATTATTTAAACATTCCCATTCTTCTTTCACCAATTTTTAAGGTTTATCTCGTATTGCATCTGTCAGCTTTGCGAGCTCCAAGTACTCACACAATTTGACTACCCATTCCTCTTTAGTGGGTGTATTTTTATCTTTCCAGTGTTTTGCCACTATAACCCTTGCTGCTGACGTTGCATACATAAATAGCCTGGTTTTACCAGTTTTGAGTGTCTTCAACTGGCATTACCTTAACGCAGAACTGAGATTATGTTAGTTAGCCACCAAGCTGTCAGAAGCAGTCTTGGAAGTGGTGTTGACAACCCCAATGCTTTGGTACAACATGCATGCCAAGGCCCCTTGCTGGTTGGAGCAGCTCTGAATTTCTTGGCCACTGTGACAACCATGAATCTGCCTCAAATCACATTGGGCTCAACATATGCAGCAGGAAATACGCTAGATGTGGCATTCTGTACTCAGTTGCAGGCAAGTGATCTGGGGAGGAACCAAAAAAGACTGTAGCTGTCATGGCCTTCATGTTGCTCTTGATTTACACAAGGGTGGGGGACCAATTAGGATGTAAAAAAAAAAAAGCTTGCATCAGTATCGACTTTGATACCACAGTCATCACAGAGTCAGAGATGGATGCACCTAGGATACATGGGTCATGTAATTATGGCAGACTTTCTTTTCTTTTTTTTAAAAAAATAATTTTTATTAACAGACCAATCAAATCAAATCACATTAATTCCAAATTACAAAGCCAAATTTTAAATTTTGGTTGGGGGTACCCATATTTCAAGTTCCAAAAGGGATCCAATCATCTTGTTGCTGCTGCTTTGATGTCCACAAATCTGTCCAAATGATGTTCACAATTCTATCCAATCCTACCTTGTTGTTTTCCACATCTCTTCTTGTTGTTTTCATATATTTTTCCTTTTTCTTTGTGACCTCTGATAGTCTCCACAAGCGAGTTGAAACCAATTGTAGTCCTGTGTGGGTTTTTCCATTCATCCAAGGGTCATATTCAGACGGCTGCTGCTTTTCATCGCTTCCATAAATAAACACACTCTTGCCGTCTACTCATTAATCTTCACAGGTCTGTCACTCCCTTTCTCAGTCTTCTGAGGAGGTTCTGCCAGAAGTCCCATATAAAAACAGATCCGTAGCTTCCTCCTCCTCAGTCATCAGTCTTTCGACAGAACCTGCCAACATGGCGACTCCCTTTTTATTGCTGTGCCATTCCAAAAGCCCTTATTCTTTTCTGGATCTCCATATGCCAAACTTTTGGTTGATAATTCATTTCCACACAGTTTTTAATCGTCCCGCTTAGGTCAGTTATGCGATGGTTCTTTTTGGGGAGGGGTTCTTGGGTAATCACATAGAAGAAAAGAAACACCCCCCCATCCAGTCCCTTTCCGACATACCAGCCCTTTGATGTTCTTCTTCATGATGAATTCCTGTTACATCCAACCCATCGCTCTTACTTCACAGAGGTCACTTCAGTTAGCAGTCTTAACTCCTGTTCTTCACTTGAAATATGTGCATTTGCTTCTTTTCTAATTGTTTAATTCGAGCTCCTGCAGCCAGTTTGTGCGATCAGAGACAGCGTCTGGGAGAGCCGGCTCCCACGGGGGCTGTGTGCCTAGTGCCTTCATCCCCTTCTTTCGAACCCGGGGGTGATTTATGGCAACCGCAGGCAAGGCAGTGTTTCCCCTTTCCCTGGGGTAAACAAGGGAGGCTGCATACTCCCATATCAGCCTCTTAATTACCCCATGTGAGCCGGAGAGATGGTATTGTCAGCCATCTTCCAATGCGCCCCTGGTGCCCCCCCCCCAATTATGGCAGACTTTCAGCTTGTTCAGCTTATGGATGTGAATAATATGGTTTAGTAATAAATGTGCCACCCTCTCACCCACCCCAGTCCCTGCATAGTGCTCACATGGCGCAAGCGAGGTGTTGTATTCTCTAAATCGTGACTACGATGGCTTTGTAAGCAGAAATAAACCAGGAGGATGCAAGTTTGTGAGGAAACCATGATTTAATACTAACAATGGCTCAGAATGACATGCGAAGCTGGCCACAGTCAAGAGACTTTTCCACCAGGCTTCTTTGCACATGAGTGTTGTGGAAATCTTCAGTAACCAGCAACTATTTACCACCTCATAACAAACTATTTCCCCGCCAGGTGAGAAGGGGAGCTGTCCTTCCCTTGACCACTCTGCCCATGGAAGCTGTCCGTCACCAAGACCATGGGATAATACAGATGTTCACTCCACATCTGTGTGGTGTCTAGTCCTCAGTGTGATGAGGCCTGTGCTCTGGAACTACTGTACCTGTTCATTGATGTTTGGCAGATATCCTTGTTGTGCTATTTCTGCTAAAGTGTGTTCTCCTTCATGGAGAGCATGTGTTGCGGTGGGGTCTAACAAGACATCCCACTGTTGCTGGGCAGGTAAAAGAAGTTAGCCACCATTGCGATTTGGCTCCTCTTGTCGTTGGGGAGAATTTGATGTTGCCATTTTATGGTTGACAGCCAAGAAGTTTTATATTGTTACGATAATGAAGCAATGCAGCTGCAAAGTCCTAGCTTGAAGTGTAAACATGATGGGAATGTTGGGACTGCTGTGGGAACAGAGGGGCAGTCATTTCACAGTGCGCAGCACCGGAATTACCTCACAGTGTAATATGAGCTGTACTGGATGTACAGGAAGTTTTTGTCTCAACACTGCTGGAGTATGGAGAGAGCAGTCATGTTTTTTGTAATGCTGCAAATACAGAAATAAAAGCATGTAAATACGTTTCTGTCTATCTCTTTCCCCTGCCTGGGGGAGGCAGGAAAGAGGGGGGTGTTCTTCTCACGTTTGAGAAGAATCGCCGATCGAGACCTTGCCTGCGTCTGCTGGGGAATGCAGCCAGGGAGGTTCAACAGGGAATCAAGCCGGGTGCCTGGACTGCTGCCAGCTTCTAATGAGAAGGGCTTGAATTTCCAACATATATTCCCTGCGAGCAGCGTTGAGCTTCCTGCCTGCCCCTCCAATGCTTCTGCTGCAAGGGTATTCCATTAAAGGAATCCAGGGGCTCACCATGCTTTTGTCTGAACCCCTGTCAAGGGGCTAGGGCCACGCAAGAGCCCCTGGGAGCATTTGGGGAGAGGTGAGGGCATGGTACCCAGCTCCACCTTCCCCCTGAAATGTTTTCTCTTTCTGACTTTCACGGGTGTGCAAATGTCAGTCTGTCCCCGGGCGGGGTCAGATAGATGCAACCAATGCCTAAGCAACCACTCACATTTCTTGTATTTTAATAACGTTGTGGCCAAAATTATGCTAAAAACCTTAAACAAAAATTCCATGTGAATTGTGTTTTATTGGGGTGGCTTGGGGACCTTGACACGCAAAACCTTTTCGGTTTCGGAAATCTTATGCAGACATGTAATCAAGCTATGTATACAGGTGGCGATCATTTTGCACGGGGATTCCATTACTGTTCCTTGTGTGCATTGGTGGAGTGTGCGTAAACATGCCTTGCCCCATTATGCCGCCACCTCCTTCCGCCCCTGTTATTCCCTCTTCCAGGTCCAAAAGGACCTGCGTATCGGTGATCACGTGGCAATTGGACACGCCTAAAACGATCGCCGCCTGTACCTATTTTTAAATTCTGTGGACTTCCATCTGTATATTGATAATCATTGTTTTATGTACACTGCTTGGGGATTCTTTGATCAAGCGATTTATAAATTATTCTCACCGGTCAAAAAATCAGTAAAACCCCAGAAACATTCTGTGGGGGAACTCTGATACCATATGAACAAGTGAGAGGCAAGTGATGTAAACAGTGTGGAGATGTGAGGTCAGCTTTGCTCTCTTGGTGGTTCCTGCCATAGATTGCAAACCCCTCCACCCCCAGAGCATTGCAAAATCTGGTGAGTTGCCTGCCTTTAGGAGCAAGCTGCTTTTCAAACTCGGGGGAGCTTTAAAACCAAGTTCTAGTATAGTACAGGGCTGCCATTCAGGGCAGGGGAAAGAGCAAAATGTTGTGTAACTTACACAAGTAGTAGTAGTAGTTGAGATTTCACCCCTCCCATATCCAAGAATCTCCTGATGATCTCTGCTGATTCACCAGAGAGGAGGAGCAGAGTTCTGCTCTCTACTTATTCTGCTCCAGCACCACATCAAAGAGTCAGTCAGTCAGTCAGTGTGTTGGAGAGAGAGAGAGACTGAGTGTTAGAGATCGCGTGTAGAGATAAGGTTGCTGCTAAGAGCAGCTGCAGACACTCAGTGTAGTGCAGCATTCATTTATGCTTAGACTCCATTTAGCTCTGTATATAATTTGTATGATAGTTGTAGATAGAATAAAGAAGATACTCTACAGAGCTGCTCTCCGAGTCATATATGCTCTGCTATACTCTGCTGTGTGACAACTGTCTTCTTGTTGGAGTGAATCCGGTGCTCACAACTCTAAGCTGTGAGTCCATAGCACTTTGATCTGTTCCTGTCCAGAAGGTGGTCTCTGGAAGTGCTACGCAGCTCGCCTAGCCCAGTCAGGGCTGAAGTGTATGAGTCCAGTTGGTGGCACTGGCTCAAGGGCGATGCTGACAGTAGTAGTAGTAGTAGTAGTAGTAATAATAATAATAATAATAATAATAATAATAATAATAATAATTTATTGTTTATATCCCACCCATCTGGCTGGGCTCTCCTAGACACTCTGGGTGGGTTACAAGTAAGTTGCAATGCAGTGTTTCTCAACTTACCAGTTACTACAAAATGTACCTCAGTTCTTTATTTAAAATGGACTAGGTTCACCTGTAGGCCAAAATCAAATTATTCCAAATAAAATGACTCCCTTTTGGAAACAGGCAGAAATCCATTTTACCTCTGGTCGGAGGCGATTTTAATGCCATGCACTAGCTTCTTGCATTTAAAAATTACACAAACGTTAATCAAGGTATTTTATTTAAATGATTTGAGGACATTATCAAATTAAAAATAGGAACTTATTAAAATCTACAACTTGGAATGTCAGATATTGAGATATAATACTTACATACTTTAAGTACAGTATTCTACTCATTGCCTAGTAGAAATAATCAGTTTCCCTAGTGAAAAACTTAATTTATTCCCTATATAATACCAATTCCCATTCGGTTTGAGGGCTGCTTCATGTGCGTCATTTTCCCACCACTGAGATATGGGGGAAAAGGCACCGATTCTGCACGAGGCACAGCACAATAATGCATTTGGTCCCAAGTGCGCAGACTGGGTAAGCAATGTGCCATCATCATGCAATTAAGCAATTCTAAGATTGCCAGAAATTATCTTTACAAGAAATTCTACCAAAAGGGTTTCCAAATGAATGGAGACCATCTAATAAACTCAGCAAGCCATGTGTAACTTTAGAAGACCCACCATATTCCCCAGTGCTGACCGTTGCCTTAAAACAGTGATGGCCAAACTTGGCCCTCCAGCTGTTTTGGGACTCCAATTCCCATCATCCCTGACCACTGGTTCTGTTAGCTAGGGATGATGGGAGTTGTAGTCCAAAAACAGCAGGAGGGCCAAGTTTTGCCATCACTGCCTTAAAAGATAAAAAGCCCTTCCCAGTTTATTGGCATAAAAGCCATGCCCCCAACAGCCCATATTTCCTCACATAGCTTTTAGTTATCATCAGATAGATAGCTCTTGGCAGCTTTTTTGTGCAGATCAATCCTATTCACAACTTTTACACGTAAGTAAAAGGACAGTGGGGTGCAACAGCTTCCATATATATTCTCAACCCTTTACACCTATTTAACAAAATATAGCCAATTCTTTATTATATATATAACATGGTTTACAAGTTAAACCTATGAACACCTCATCAGGGCCATAGTGTATTAGCTTTAGGCCTAGTCACACCTTTGGCAAATTGAGTGAAGCAGCTGCAAAGTGGGATCATGCCCCACAGCCATTTCATCTCCACACCGCTGTAACATCGAAATGAGGTCAGTAAGTGTGCCATCCCTATGCATATATGCTCAGTACAAGCTTTCTCTCTCAAAAAAGTGTGTACAAAAATAATGATTATGCATGTATAGCTAGGGATGTACGCACATGTGCTACATTTAGGTGTTGCAGCAGGCTTCCTCAGCCTTGGCACTCCAGATGATTTTTGGGACTACAACTCCCATGATCCCTTGCTAGCAGGACAAGTGGTCAGGGATGATGGGAATTGTAGTCTCAAAACATCTGGAGGGCAGAGATTGAGGAAGTCTGTGTTACAGCAACATAGGCCAATAAGTGTGCAGTTTGGCACCCATCACACACGCCCTCTAGGAAATTTGCTGAAGGTCTGAACAGGCCCTTTCCACTTTTCTTACTCCTTGCTATTATTCAGGTCACAAAGAAAAAATTGTAGCATCTTCCCGTTGCATAAATTTTGCAGAATTTGGGGTTTTGGGGGGGGGGTTTGTTTTTTTAAGCTAACCGCTTGCAAGAAAACAATATGCTTCTGGTCATAATGACACCGTACGTTAATTGGTAATTCAGAAATAGGGAAGAATAATCTGCCAAACTGCATTCACTTTTCTGAAGACGACACAAAATATACTGCAGGTTTCCATACGTTTCACAGTCAAATGCAGCCACCCAACAGCACCGAGGAAACACTGGTCATGCTGAACAGGTTGCTTGTGAAGTATAACAAAAAGTATTAAAAAATCTGCTGCAATACAGCTGTAAAAAACACAATACAAAAAAGTGTCTGTACACAGGTTGTATTCTTCATGTAAACACATATTTTATACATGGTCTTAACATCTCTGGACATGATAACAAGAACTGAGTTAATTTTGACTGGGCAGTGAATCCGAAGAAAAACAACAGCCCACAGAAACGGATATAAATCAGAGACCAGTCTGTTTACAATAAATAAATATATTATGTGACGAGAGACAGAAACTCCAGTGGAAAAATGGTATTAGAAAACAAGAATGGAAGCCACTAATTCCATGTGTTAATGGTAATCCACACACACACACAAATAGATGCCGTGTGGCTTGGCATTTCATGGCATACGATTGCACAGTTCTCTTCCCATTCAACATAAGTTTACTAGACAGGCCCCAGAGAAGATGGCTCAGAATTCGGAATTCAGCAATGATGTGAAAGGTGCTTCCCAGAGGAGCTACTTGCAGGATTATTTCCTGGGGCTGAAAATGAAGCCACAAGAGACAAGTCAGAATATGCTCCTAACCACCACATTTACAAGAGAGCAGAAATAGAATGCAGTGACCTTCAGAGAAGAGCCCTTGGTTGCCACTGGGCTCGTGATCTAAAGGGTCACATTTGACAAATCGGGTCCTCCCTTAAAGTGGGCACGTGTTGCACTGAGACCTGAAAACCGACACCCTGTGTTGTGGGTGGGTACGTTTGAATAGCCACAACATCTGGTTGGTAAGTCCCTTGATGCTGGGTTTAATCAGGCCAGTGGGACGCAGGCTAAATGGATCAAGGGACCTATATATACCCATGCACATGACCCAGAGCTTCCTCTTTTGGTGCATGCATCGGAACACCCACCCACCTCTCCCTATATTTAGGGCTTGTGTGCTTGACCTTGCTATGCCATCATGTGACATCTGTCATTGGGACAGGGGCATGGCAGGAATTTTCCCCACTTGGCTGATTGGCTGGTGCCATTTCGGTTTCGCCTGCCGCGTAGCAAATCGACACAACTTGTAAAGTTGCAGATAGGCTCTGGTTTAGGTGACAGGGATGGGAGAATGCTCTCGCCATCCCTATGTGAAGGGTATTCCGTTAAAGGAATCCAGGGACTCGATGGTTTGGTCAACCCTTGTGAGGGGGTTGTGCCCGTGCCTGAGTCCAGGGGGACATTTGGGTGGCAGAGATAGCTTGTTCCCAGCTTTCTGCTTATCCAGGTGTTCACCCTAGGCTGACCTATGCTGGTGCCCTGGGTCAGCGCTACCTGCAACAGTGTAGGGAGCCAGTCGAACCAGAGCCTATGCAACCGCTCACTTGCTGTAATCAATAAAGTTGTGGCCTAAATTCTGCCAAAAACCAAACCAAAATTTGAGTCTTGTCTGAATTTATTTAAAGGGGAGGTTTAAAGGTCTAAACATGCAACTTTGCAAGTAATTGACTATATGGAGATGGCAGAAATGACTGGCAGAATCCGAGACCAGGGAGAAGATCTGGTGGAAAAGGACTGGAAGAAATTTAAAGACTATCTGCAGACACATTATAAAATCTATGAGTGCTAAAAGGATGTGAGATATAAAATAATATGGCATTAGTGAATAAGTGATGATTATGTAATAAGGAGTCTAATAGGGATGAAAATACGGAAATAAGACCTATTTAAATATTTTAACAGATAATGGGATTTAAAAGAGGACAGGGATTTGCTGAATTTGATGGTAAACAGGAACACAGGGAAGGGAGGTGTGGGGAAGCCAGGAAACAGGGTTAAGAACTTAGAATTTCAAAATAAAAATGTTTTTTCTTTCTTTTTTATGTACTCTTTATATTCTATACTTTATGTTTTGTAATGTTTTGTATTGTTTTGTTTATTATATGTTTTTATGTATTCTTATAATTTTTTTTAATAAATATCTTTTTTAAAAAAAATAAAGGTCCAAACATGCAACTGTTAATTCCCTGAAGGGCCATACTTACTAGGTCAAAGGAGCTAAGCTGCTCATCTTTTAAACTGGGCTAATTTTTTAGCACATAAATGAACAATGACACTTACCCATCACATTTCCAGTATGCACTACCACTGTTCCACAGAGCTATACATATATGTGAGAGAGAAAGAGAGAGAGAAAGAGAGACATATGAAACCGTTTGGGGCAACTTCAGTATAAAAAAGTGAATGAATGGAGAAAATTGTGGGTGGTTGTTTTTATAAAGAAAGCAAAATAAGAATTCTCTGCTTTTTCTGAAAGCTCTTCAGATCACCAACCCTTTCCTACTCCACCCTTTCAATGGCTGCTAGATATAAATTCTTAGGCAATTCTGTTATAATTGCTAAGTTAGGTCTGAAAAATACAAACAGGTCGTTAACTTTCACCACAAGTAGCACGTGCATTTGCAGTCAGAAAATCCACTGGGAGATCTAGACCTTAGTCTCTTTTTTTTAACAGCAAGAAGACAAGGCCCCTTTTAATCAACTAAAAGCAGCAGTGGAAAGTGGAAAAGCATAGGAGGAGTGTGGCTGAGCAAGAAACAAAGTGGAAACGACTAGACTGTCACACTAAGAAGCAGGGTAAAGCAGTTCAGGCAGGGTTTTTCAAACTCTGTCTCAGGTACCACTCCTATTCAAGTTTTAAGATTGGAGAGGGAAAAGAAAATAAGGTGCCTGCTTTTCAGTTAGACCAATTTTCACTGATATTTTTAAAGCTAAGTGTTCTCAAAGTTGGCGATTTACTTCTCGGCATATTTCAAATACTTAAATCATGCTAAATCAATAACCTTCTACACAATTTTGTTGTGTCATTTAGTATTCTCTCTCAAGGTACACCAACATTTATGCACGTTAAATGCTACCAATGGGGGCATCAGGAGGCTAGTTATTAAATATACCAAGAAAAAAGCACACCAAGAACTCAGGCCAATGTTGAAACTTACATTGGCCTGAGTTCTTGGTGTGCTTTTTTTCTTGGCATCAGGAGACTGGCTGGTGTGTGTGTGTGTGTGTGAACAACCAGGATATTATATTTAGGAGCCTGATATAAAACGTAGAGCACTCCTGATTTCATCAGTAAAAAGGAGAACTCTGCAAGATGAAAACTGTTATGTACTGAAGTTCTCACCCTGGGCCAGCAGAGGGATACTGTAGATAGTTATGCAAATCAGGGATCAAAAGTGACGTTCAGTGATTGGATAGTTTTAGAAAGTTGCTACAGTAACATTGTACTGGAGCTCTATATAAGCAGGCTGACTGAACCCTTCAGTTCAGTTCTGTCCTGGCCTGTGAAGAGCTGTTTGAAGAATCACTGTGTCGTCTGATATGTTCACCCACAACTTAACAAAAACACCCCCAAATCAATTTTTGCCACTTTCACACAGATGCTACCACAAACTTCTGCAGGTCAAGTGCTTTCTTGAAGTGCAATTTTATGTGACAAGACTCAAATTTATTTGCATTTGCTTTAACCGCCTGCCCGCAACTCCTGACCCAGGGGGAGGGGCAATCGCGCCCGACTGGGGGACGCCATCCGGGGTGACAGCCCGGTCGGGGGGTGCAATACAGCACGGCCGCGATTGGACCCGCCGGGATTTTGTCACCCTCAGGGATATCACGCGGGGCAGGCTGCCCCCACCTTGCTCCACCTCTGTGTCTCGTCTGCAACTATGTTGTGGTTTGCTTTGCCCAAGCAAACCATGATTGATAATTGAAGAACAAACCTCAATTGTCACCAATTATGTGGAAAAGACAAATCATAAGTTTGGGCTCAGATAACACAACATATCAGTGTTATGTACTGAAGTTCTCACCCTGGGCCAGCAGTGGGATACTGTAGATAGTTATGCAAATGAAGGATCAAAAGTGACGTTCAGTGATTGGATAGTTTGTATGCAAATGAAGGATTGAAAGTGACGTTCAGTGATTGGATAGTTTTAGAAAGTTGCTACAGTTACGTTGTTCTGGAGCTCTATATAAGCAGGCTGACTGAGCTCTTCAGTTCAGTTCTGTTCTGGCCTCTGAATAAACAAGAGCTATTTGAAGAATCGCTGTGTCGTCTGATATGTTCACCCACGACATAACAATCAGAGTCTGGCTAGGATTTTTTTAGCACTGTGCACCAGCACACTTCTTGTTCACATTAAACCATGGTTGCTTTTAATCCAAGCCAACACATAATGTGATATAAGGCATATATTGAAAGAGAGAGCTAAGCAATGAGAAATCATGCAAAACAAAAAGTGGTTTAAAAATGTGCAGAAAAAAGGAGTGAGTGATTAATACACGATATATTAAGAGTGCTTATAAGGCAGGCAGTTTCAAATTCGGTTTACCTTGTCAGAATTGGATTGTGTATACCATATAAATGCTCTTTATGATAACCATTATTACCATTTTCCAAACTGTAATAAAATAAATATACCAAGAAAGGACTGTGTTAATGATAAGATGCAACTCCATACACACTATGGTTACAAAGATGATAATTAAAAAAAATTAACAAGGTGTTTGTTTTAAATGGTATTAGTTGCCCTTCCAAAATCTTTGCCCAAAGCAGCTGAGAATAGCCAACAAAAACAGAAGAATATAAGACAACTAAAACACCTCAGTATATATATATTTAAAAAACAGTGTTAACTAGTCATGTCCATAGCGAAGTCTGTAGAATACCAAGGACAGTACAGTATGTCATGTACATTGAATTAATTCTACAGAATGCTCGACTTCAACATGATCCGCATGAAGCTATTTGTGATAGGTATGGTGAGCAATATGCCAAAAAATGTAGAAAATAAATACAATATATATCAAATATGTAACATCTACGAATTAAAAAAAAGACCCCTCCCACTTTACATGCTATAATATCAATTAAAATCTCTTACTTTTTCATGGGCATAGTTTCAACACTACAAAATATAAAAAAGAAGTAGTTATCATGTGTGTTAATAAGTAATGGTACGTGATAAATATTTGGCTTTGCAGTATTTCCCTGTTGTTTTTTCACTGCTATTGTAGCAAAACTATAATGTCAAAGTGATCTACACAATAAAAATAAACAAATGAGGAAAAGGCACTGGACAGACTTACGGGGAAATGGTTTTGTTTTTTGAAAAAGGTAAAAGTGAAGACAAGTGAAAAATAAGTAAAAATAGCTATCATAAAGTAAAATGCCAAGTCCCTGAGACAGAGGAACTGCAAATGGAAGAATAGAAGACTGGTTAGGGGAAGCAGAATAACTACACACGACAAAAGCAAAGGAAAATATGAGATCAGACATAATATGTTTTAAGTTCATAGCTGCCACAAAGTTTCCAATCTATTGCATTATGGAATGTTTTAAGTGCAGGTTATTCTCTAAAGGTTTAATCCTGAATAACTATTCACAGGACCTGTCTACACCTCAAACCCTCAACTGTCTTGAGTTATCCGGTAGAACCGCTATTTCCAGAGCTCTGTACCAGGAAAACCCTCCCATTCCACTTGTCTCTGTTTACTGTGTGTCTGTGAACTATACATGTCAAAGCTGAAGCCTGGGGAGTAAGCATTGCAGAAAATACCCACCTACCAAATATATAAAAACCTCTGCATTCTACTCTCTCTATATATCTGTGTTCTTGGCATACCCAGGGAAATGTAGTACTGTGAGGGAAAAAGGGTCCTTCAGATTTTTCAGTTCTCTCTGCAGACTAGGATTGTCTAGGGAGCAAATCACTGCTGCTGAATTAAATGAAAGCTGTATAACACTGGGTAGACTCCAACGGGGCAATAAGTGAACATTCCATCAGTGCAAGGATTTCTGCTTGTGCAACAGAACATTCTCCTTGGCCTCACCCCCAAATCCGTTCTAGGGGTTCCCCAACTCTTTGTAATGGATCTGGGTAGGGTGCATGTGGAGAGAAGAGAGGAATGAGGAGGGAAGCCTTATTGTGCAAGCAGAAATCCTTGCACGGACTCCATTTCCCCTTCCTCTGTCTTCTCATATGCTGTTGAAATTTAAATGGGCAGCTACCTTTGAAGGTGACCCGGAAACTACAACTAATCCAGAATGCGGCAGCTAGACTGGTGACTGGGAGCGGCCGCCAAGACCATATAACACCGGTCTTGAAAGACCTACATTGGCTCCCAGTACGTTTCCAAGCACAATTCAAAGTGTTGGTGCTGACCTTTAAAGCCCTAAACGGCCTCGGTCCAGTATATCTGAAGGAGTGTCTCCTCCCCCATCGTTCTGCCCGGACACTGAGGTCCAGCTCCGAGGGCCTTCTGGCGGTTCCCTCACTGCGAGAGGCCAAGTTACAGGGAACCAGGCAGAGGGCCTTCTCGGTAGTGGCGCCCGCCCTGTGGAACGCCCTCCCATCAGATGTCAAAGCGATAAACATCTACCAGACATTCAGAAGACATCTGAAGGCAGCCCTGTTCAGGGAAGTTTTTAATATGTGACATTTTAGTGTATCTTTTATCTTTGTTGGAAGCTGCCCAGAGTGGCTGGGGAGAGCCAGCCAGATGGGCGGGGTACAAATAATAAATTATTATTATTATTATATTATTATTTGCCCATGAAACTGTAAAACTCCTGTAAACGTTGGGGCCCCCAGATAAATAATGAATTCCATGCAACCTGTTCCTTTGAGTAGCTCTGAGACACCCTGATTTGCACAATCACAAAAGGAAACTATAAACATATTTCACATAAAGTGCTTTCTTGCATTTCTGCAGTCTTCCATTGTGAGCATTCTGCTTACTTACTCATCGTAAACATCTTCTGTATCCATCCGACGGTAGAATTTGGCTAGTTTCACAGCACAAATGATGGCAGGGATTAGAAATACTGAACAGCCCCCCAAACCAAACCAGAAGGCATTCTAGGGAAGACAAGAAACAACATTGAGGCACTTAATATATTCTCCGTTATCCATATTCCTTCTCACACATTTTCTAGGATTTCCTATAAAGTTCTTCCCAACTCAGAAGGAGGGTGGGACAAGAGCCAGTGTAGATGTGACGTTGCCTCTTTTAAATTGGAACCTGCTAGTCTGTGGAACCATCAACTACAGCAAATTTCAACTGGGATTGATATAACATGGATGACAAGAATGGAAAGAGTTCAACTCTTTGCCACTTTTGTACAAGCTGCTTGGCACTGTTCACAAATGCTCAGTCGCTTGAGATCATGGCATCTCAGATAACAAGATTAAAACACAACATCAAACCCCGTCAGCATTAGTAAGGTAAGGACGACAACAGCTATGGTTCCTAACAAATGTGGAATCGTAGCAATATTAGACTGTTTTGGAAAGCAAGTGCCTTCTGATCGTTTGAACTGAATTCTCCTCCCGCATTAAACAGAAACATTGAACAGAAACAGCAGTTAACCATCTTCAGAGCACCAGTCAGCTGTGGGGCTACGATAGTAGATACTATACACAGTAACAATGGAGTAATGGAATGTGTTGTTCAAAGTTTCAACCCCAGGTTAAGGCTGGAAAAGAATCCAGCCAGTGTGTTTGATACTGAGGTAGCTGGACCAATGGTTGGCTTCAGTATAGGGCAGCTTCCCTCACTCACCGGAACATCCTATATACTGGGCCTCATAATTTGCAACCAAGCAAGCTAAATGCAAGATGCGGGTGGCGCTGTGGTCTAAACCACTGAGCCTAGGGCTTGACGATTGGAAGGTCGGCGGATCGAATCCCTGTGATGGGCTGAGCTCCCGTTGCTCTGTCCCAGCTCCTGCCAACCTAGCAGTTTGAAAGCACGCCAGTGCAAGTAGATAAATAGGTACCGCTCTGGCGGGAAGGTAAACGCCGTTTCTGTGCGCTGCTCTGGTTTCGCCAGAAGCAGCTTAGTCACGCTGGCCACAGGACACGGAAAAACTGTCTGCGGAAGTGGACAAATGCCGGCTCCCTTGGGCTGTAAAGTGAGATGAGCGCCGCAGCCCAGAGTCGTTCACGACTGGACTTTATTGTGAGGGGTCCCTTTACCTTTAAGCTAAATGTGAGCCATTAGCCATGTACTGTGAGCCTGCTCAGTGTTTAACAGGCCTCTGGTTATTCTCCTCAGGAAAGCGTGTGTTATGTACTGAAGTTCTCACCCTGGGCCAGCAGGGGGATACTGTAGATAGTTATGCAAATAAGGGATTGAAAGTGACGTTCAGTGATTGGATAGTTTTAGAAAATTGTTGCAGTTACGTTGTACTGGAGCTCTATATAAGCAGGCTGACTGAACCCTTCAGTTCAGTTCTGTTCTGGCCTGTGAATAAACAAGAGCTGTTTGAAGAATTGCTGTGTCGTCTGATATGTTCACCCACAACTTAACAGTGGGCTGACCTTCATGGCAGTTTTTTGCTGCGCTGAGCTGGAGGGCAGCTTTCAAGCTCTATAGCCCTACAGTATATGCAGAAGGGCTCTTGCACTGCAGAGCCAGACCATGAGTTGGGCAGAGTGAAGCAGCCACCTCAGATGGCAGAAACACAAGAGGCGGTATTTCCAGACACCCTTGTGAAGCTTGCCCTTTGCTTGCCTGGCAGTGGTGAGTCTTTGCAAGGGCTTTTCCTTCAAGGAAAGCTCTTGCGGAGATTCCCCCCGGCACACACATTGTGTGGTTGGAGACGGGACCTTCTGCCTCAGGCGTCCAAATGTCTGAGGCCCTGCCTGCTGTGTTGTGTTTGAGTGGTAGGCACCAGGATGCTATTGCAAGCCCTGTGCTGGCAAATGCTCAGTTTTTACAGAAAGTAAATAAACCAGGGAAACACCTCACCCTCCATAACGTAAGCAGCCAAACCAAAATATACTTGTAAGCCAAGCTAAACTCAACCGGAGTGTGCCATCAGTCTAGCGCTACCCTGGGATGAACACGGCATGCATGTGAAACCCTTACAACAACTTAAAAAAATAAATAAATCACACAAGCACATTGCTTTATTCCAACCAGCCTACGACAAACCGCAATGTATGCGTAGGCCTCAGAAGATTAATATCCTAGCCAGGCTTTCCTCCTTCTGTAAAGAACAACAGATGTAACTTTATCCCTGCTTGCAGTAGAGTAAATTCCTTGGTATCTTAGTGCAATTTTCTGGGTCAGGAAATATTGTTTATACAAGAAATAATAATTTAATGATTACACAGACCAGCCCAATTAGTTCCAGCTGTTAAAAAGGTGGTTTTCCACTTTGCTTTCAACAGACCTGGAGACAGTCTGAACTTGTTCGCCCAGTTATGCGTGAAAAATCCAGGCCCATCCTAAATTAAGCAGCAAAGAAAACAACTCATGGTCCTTTAGGTGGCCTCAATTAGTAGCAGTAATTGCAGGGAATTTCTGAGGAACATTTAGCTTATTCCTTTCTATGTCTTTTGCCAGTTTCCCCCCTCACACAAATATACAACTTCTACATTTCTCAAGGCAACTAGAAAATGCAGATGTTGCTATTTCAGGACAAAAGGAATCAGTGAATGCTGCCACTGTTCAGGAATGCATCCCAAATGTATTTCTGTAAGTCAACAGAAGGAAGTTTTCCATTGCATTTAAATACTGTAAATTTCATTATAAGCTGCTTGATAAAACGATTAGCTAAAAACATATGTCTCCAGACTGGGCAAATGGAAAACCCAAGTTAAAGCTCAAACTTTTGGGACTTTTTAGCTTTTATAAAAAGAGAGAGAGATGAATGAAGATGAAATTGTAAGAGCTTATTTATTGATTTAGTTAGTTATGAGATTTATATCCTGTCTTTCCTCGGGGTTATCGAGGCTCCTATAAAATTATGCATGCTATCTCCCATCGCACTAAAATTCCAGGCCACTCAATGAAATTAATCAGCAGATAGTTGAGAAAGATGGAAGTGCTATTTCATAAAATGCATACTGCCTTTTGCCTTCCCACCCACATGGAAGAAGCACATCTGTGGAACAGATTCCACGTGACTAGGAGAACATCTAAGCAAGTGGCTCATGCACTTAGATAATTTAGATGGCCAGAAGAACCGAAAGGGCATGTCAGGTGGATTTTCAGAAGGGATAGAACCACTGAAAAGACCACTTGTGTTGGAAAAGCTGGGAAAACTGTTGCATCTTTCTTCCAGGGTGGTGTCTATAAATGCTAGCGGTTCTCTAGTCTTAGCATAAGCTGTCTCAGCAGAGAAATAAAAAGATTTAACCCCCCCTCCTTCACAATTTTTTTTCTTGGAAGAATGCAAAATATTCTTACCACAGAATCTGTTATATAGCTGCATAGAAATATATCTATAGCAGTATCGACCACATTGGCAATGGGCTTACATGGTGCCACTTCCATAGCAATCTAGAAGAGATCAGAAAAAATTTCAAGTGCTGAACATTAGATACAGAAAATTCCCAAGAAGAAGCATTTTGTATTAAGCTGGAAAGATACACATATGATTCTGATACCCAATTTGAATTAAGAATATTTGGTAGGATAATTAATGTTATGTTCTAATTTACTATGTTGTTTCTAGTAGCAGGGAAAATGTTTAATTTCCCTTTTTTTCAAAAATGGAAGTTCTCTAAATGGCCTTTGCCCAAGATGTGGGAGTGGGGAGATATCTTACCGATTCCTTCACCCATTCAGCATACTGCTCAAAGTAACCGATTATAGTATCCATATACTTTTTAGTTTCCTTTTGGGAGGGAAAAAAGAAATGGACACATTAAGTTACACACATAAGAATTCAAAATACAATGCACTATGTGTGGGGTTTTTTGTTTTTTTAAAAAAAGACATTAAAACTTACCTGAACAATAACAAACGAAGCATTGTTGTTTATAAGAAGTTGTGCACTATTAACAGCAGTGATCACACTTCTGACTTTCCCCTGGAAGAGAAGGAAAAAGAAGATTATGGGGTGGTGAAAGGAAAAGTATGCTGTTGAACTACCCAAACTGCTAACCATTATACAGTTAAAAGAAAAATTCTGCAACACACAGTCAGAATTACACAAAGAGGAGTAAAAAGCAAACAACTCAGACAGCCACGGCTGGTTCATACATGCATGTTCATTACTTGATGATATAGTGAATCTTGGTTTTGGATTTGAGACTCTTGTCATTCATATGTAAGAGTTTCAAATCCCAAACTAAGATTCACTGTATCATCAAGTACAGTCATACCTCCTGTTACGTTTGCTTCACGTTGCGGCTTTTCAGGTTACGAACGTGGCAAACCCAGAAGTGTTTACTTCCGGGTTCGCCGTGTGCAGAATCAATCTGCGCACTTTGCACATGCGCAGAAGTGCTCTATTGTGATTCGCGCACGCGCAGTAGTGGCACTCTACTTTTGGACTTTTTTGGGTGCAAATATCATTCGTAAATAGAGGTACCACTGTAATTATATATATATATATATATATATATATATGAATTATTTCAAAAAAAAGAATGATATAGATTACCATACAGAACACAGAATGCACAATATTCATATTCATTCATATATATATATATATAAAAGCAGTGATTCAAACAAATGATCTTTCCAAAATAAAAGAACAGTTTGACCATTTCCAGACAGATACAAAATCTCTAAATTTATGGCATCCCTGATACCTTAAAACCAAGTATAAAATATGTAGAATTTGTATATACTGTATGAATAAATACCCTTCTAGTCTCACATTACCATAGTTGAGATTCCAATAGTTGGTAAAACAGTTCCATCTCTCTAGTAGATCACGTCTGCCACTCCTTCCTTCCTTCCTAGCCTTCCTTCCTAGCCTTCCTTCCTTCCTTCCTTCCTTCCTTCCTTCCTTCCTTCCTTCCTTCCTTCCTTCCTTCCTTCCTTCCTTCTAGATCAGTCATTTGATTCATAATGGCCGATTGAATACATTTCACTGACCATTCCTATACTACAAGAACATTTGAGTCCTTCCACTTCCAACTAAACTATCTTAGCTATCAAAACAGAAACCAATTCTATCAGCCTTATATTAGCATTGATTTTATATAGTTCATTATTTTTATTGATGTTTTAAATAGCCTCAAAGTATTTTATACAAAGTCATTCATAAATGGAATGATATAAATAATGCCACGTCAGTCAGTTATTCAGACCTTAATGTATGTCAAACTACATGTGATGTGGGAGGTCTGCAACTCAGTCTCCCAGAATGTTTTTCTTTGGGTGAAAGCAGCTGTGAGGGGCAGGAAAATTTGGACTGGGGCAGGCCAGGAATTGTAAGAACCTGACCCAGGAGATGTAAGTCAAAAGAAGGGACAATGCAGCAGTCTTTTCCATCTCCACAGCTAATAGCAGCTTGTGAATAGGGGCAACTTAAATCAGGAAAACAATGCTAGAGAAAGGGTTGCAGCCCTGATTCAAATTCTTCCATAGCTGCTTTTAACCAAAGACCATAGATTCCCCCATGTCACTTATGGTCCTGAGAGACAGGCAAATGGCTAGACTTATGACATTATAATATTACATCCAAAAAGTTATAAAAGCTTTGTGTGTGGCTGCCACACTGCTACGATTGTTCCTCATCATGAGATAAACAAGCCAGTTGTGAAAGCTTCACGCTATACATTTTTAGGTGTTTTGGAATATATTTAAGTGTACACTTAAAAATTTGAAGGCTGCATGCAGACAAACCACAGTTGGAGGGTTGTGAATGGGCCCTGTGCTCACACGTTCCCTTCCTGTCCCTCCCTTTGTGCAGCTTAATTAATTGCTTCCTGGTTTGAGCAAACCATGGTTTGCTACATTCAACCACAACTTCAGATAAGGAAGCAATTCCATAGACTGCACACATAAGGGGATGTGGGAACACTCAAGCACAGGGATGATTTCCAGTCCAGTGGCGTAGCGTGGGGGGTGCAGGGGGGGCCGGCCGCACCGGGCGCAACATCTGGGGGTTATGGTTAGGGGGCGCAAATCCACGGGTTAGGGGGCCCAAATTACTTGCCTTGCCCCGGGTGCTGACAACCCACGCTATGCCACTGTTCCAGTCCTCTAAACTATAATCTGGAGGATCATCCAGTCACGGCTGTAGTCTCAATACTTCTTAGTATTAACAAATTCCCTTTGTGTAACAAGCTAGCATATCAGAGAGATCACTAAATTTTAACACTTCCCCCTAATATGTAGTTTCCTATGTGGAGATTATTTTGTCTGGTGGACTTTAAAGTGCTCAGCATTGTCTGAATGGAACTGATAATGTTTGGACTCGGTTATCAGGTGAATTTAATGTACAACATTCCATCTCTTCACTAGAGTAAAATGAACACAAAATACTGCCTAGCAAATATGTCGCAAAATAGGTTTTAAAGAAACAACCCTAACGGGGGTTTTATTTCAAGAGAAACAAATGAACAAAAACTTACAGGAAGCTCTGATGATGTTTTCTGCAGGAACCTTATGCTCTGGTTTAAAGTGCTCTGGTTAAAGACACAAAACAAAAGAAGTCTATCACACAAACCTCTTCTACCATATTCCAGAGAAAAAGCTTGATCCGTAAAGCCATATTTCCTGAATGTAAAGCCTTGTAAATACATATCTATTTTAAGTAGAATGGAAACCATTCTTGTGGTGTAGTTTTATGTAGTTTGAAATACAGCTGGAACGTGAATTTACGGTGTCAAATTGTTTTCAATGCTACAAAGTTCAGGCAATAGAGTTCATAAAAATTAAGAAACTACCCTCCCTCCCATTTTATAGACTACAAAGCTCTAGGCCAGGAGCTGCTAATCTTTGGACTTGTGGGTATTATCAAACTGCAATGTCCACCCAGCCTAGCCAGAAAGACCAACAGCCAATGGTAGAGATTGTAGTCAACAACACATGAGCTTCCTCATCCCTTCTCTCGGTGGTCCTACAATTCCATGAATCTGCAGTGTGGACAGGTGTCCACTGTTAAGATTACATGCACACTTCAAGATCTCTATGGGAGAGGTCATTCAGTGTCACAGATGCCGCACCAATTTAAATCCAGGCTTTCCAAGTTCAAGGTCAGAATTACATGTCATGAGAAAGATGGGCTGCCCAATAACAACACCCTATGAGTTTCCACAGTGCCTGCTCCTTGTCATGGGCTGTCACTGGTGAAGAAACATAACATAGTGACATGAATGCAGGCATAGGCAAACTCGGCCCTCCAGATGTTTTGAGACTACAATTCCCATCATCCCTGACCACGGGTCCTGTTAGCTAGGGATGATGGGAGTTGTAGTTGTAGTCCCAAAACATATTGTACATCTTGCACATCTTGTAACTTGTACAACATGTTGAGTGGAAGGGGAGAAACTTGGACTGAGCTGGTGTTTATGGAGTCAGCCCTAATTTATTGGAACATGTAATTACACCCAACTCAGCTTTTATTTATTGGAACATGTAATTTATTGGAACATGTAATTACACCCAGGGATGTGGGTGGCGCTGTGGGTTAAACCAGAGAGCCTAGGACTTGCTGATCAGAAGGTTGGTGGTTTGAATCCCTGTGACGGGGGAGCTCCTGTTGCTCGGTCCCTGCTCCTGCCCACCTAGCAGTTTGAAAGCACATCAAAGTGCTAGTAGATAAATAGGTACTGCTCTGGCAGGAAGGTAAATGGTGTTTCCGTGCGCTGCTCTAGTTCGCCAGAAGCGGCTTAGTCATGCTGGCCACATGACCTGGAAGCTGTACGCCGGCTCCCTCGGCCAATAAAGCGAGATGAGCACCGCAACCCCAGAGTCAGCCACGACTGGACCTAATGGTCAGGGATCCCTTTACCTTTACAGCTTTGTACTATGATGTTGGCTTATAACATGCCATATGCATTTAACAGAGCAGCTGCAAGATGTTATTATGGACCATATGCAAGGACCAGCATCAGTCTACAACCAAGTGTACCGCTGTCTTATACTCTCCCTGTCCCCACTGTTCTGGTTTTTCTGCTTAGGTTTCTCTGCAAAGTGCCATGTACCGCATAACATCATCAAGTTGGTAAAAGTATCACACTGAGGCTGAATGTGGAGTCCCTGATCTGAAATGTGTCTAAAGCCCCCACTTGCAGTGTTTAAGAAAGGAAAGGCACTTACCCTAGCTCTAACATATTTCTTGACAGTCAGTTTTTGGAAAAAGAAATATTGAGAATGATTAAGAGTTAATTAGAAGAGCGAGGGGGGAGGAAGGAAACAAGCAGAGAAGAACACAAGTACTTTTCAGCAAGGAAATTATTTCAAAACAAAATACAGCATCACGAAGCAGCAGTAAAATCACAAAAAAAGCCAAATTATAGCCTAACGTGTAGAAAGATATGAAATGCCACAACTGGCCCTTCCTCGGCTCAACTCAGCTTTACACAACTTGTATGCTGGATGCTAAAAGAAACTCTGCTTAGTTTTAAAAGCAGAAACGGGAGAGAAAGCTTCAGATTTCTTCCTCATAGCTGTGCCAGGGAATAAGAGGGTAGTGCACTAAACATAAAACCATAGTTTAGTTTACACACAAAAAAGGACGCTAAAAGTTTACTCCAGAAAATCTTTGTACAAGAAGCATCGTTGTGTAAAGTCTAGAAATTGCATGAATGGAGGCAGTCTTGACTGATATCCCAAACTGATTTGTAGCTTGTTGAATACACTTTCCCAATCATGTCCTAGCCCAATAACTGCAAAGTTTTGGTTTTTTTTACCATTGCTTGCTCCAATGGAACAACTTGTTGGTTATGTATCACGCGGATACTATTTGCATGTCCTTTTAATGCATTTTCTAATGCTCCTTTAGGCTGCAAAGACAAACAAACAAGTTACTAAACAGCTTACAATTCAGGATAAATAAGTCTTCTTTTCCAAAGAAGTGAGTCATTTCTCATTCTGTGTCAGAAACAGCAAAATGCCATTAAAGTTCTAAGAAAATATACGCCCTTCTACCAATTCTTGTGAGTTGTTATTTAGATACAGTGGTGCCCCGCAAGACGAACGCCTCGCAAGACGAAAAACCCGCTAGACGAAAGGGTTTTCCGTTTTGGAGGCGCTTCGCAAAACGAATTTCCCTATGGGCTTCCTTCGCAAGACGAAAGCCCATAGGGAAATCTCCAGGGACAGCGGGGAAGTGCAGCGCGTCTTCCCCACTGTCCTCGGACCTCCTCCGAAGCCTGGCGATGGGACGGAGAGCTCTCCGCCCCATCGCCAGCCTCCTCCGAAGGCTTGCGGTGGGAGGAGGGCTTTCCTCCCCACCGCCAACATTCAGAATGCTGTTCTGAATGTTGGCAGTGGGGAGGAAAAACCCTCCTCCCACCGCAAGTCCCGGGAACAGAGGAGAAGCGCTGCGCGCCTTCCCCTCTGTTCCTGGACCTGTCCTGAAGGCTTGCGGTGGGAGGAGGGCTTTCCTCCCCACCGCCAACATTCAGAATGCTGTTCTGAATGTTGGCAGTGGGGAGGAAAAACCCTCCTCCCACCGCAAGTCCCGGGAACAGAGGAGAAGCGCTGCGCGCCTTCCCCTCTGTTCCCAGACCTGTCCTGAAGGCTTGCGGTGGGAGGAGGGCTTTCCTCCCCACCGCCAACATTCAGAATGCTGTTCTGAATGTTGGCGGTGGGGAGGAAAAACCCTCCTCCCACCGCAAGTCCCGGGAACAGAGGAGAAGCGCTGCGCGCCTTCCCCTCTGTTCTCGGACCTGTGCTGAAGGCTTGCGGTGGGGAGAAAAGCCCTTCTCCGCACCGCCAGCCTGGCAAGCAGTCTCCATAGGAACGCATTAATTGATTTTTAATGCATTCCTATGGGAAACCGTGCTTCGCAAGACGAAAAACTCGCAAGACGAAAAAACTTGCGGAACGAATTAATTTCGTCTTGCGAGGCACCACTGTACTTTCCCCACACGGCTGTTTCTCTTTGCAATACTGAAAAAACGAAGTTCAAATACTGAAAAATATGTTCTGGTAAACTTTAATTTTTATCCAGTTATTGGGATAAATACATTTTCCTTTAAGATAAATGACAATTATTTTTCCAGTAGACCAAAAGGTGCAATGGCGCCCTCCACTGAGATATTTAATTATGGAGAAATACTTATTGGAAGCAAATGTACGCTTCCTGCCCCTTTTTCCTGGATGAGTTGTTGAAGGGAAATCTCTCTGCGAGTGCCAAGCAGGAAGATGTTATGCCTCATGTTAGCAACACTGGCCAGGTGGAACATGCAAAGCTGACTCAGGTTAATGCCCACTGCCAGCAATTATTTTTATGCCAAATAAAGTACAGATAAATTCACCCAAGTTCTGCTTTCGCAGGCATCCTACTTTGCTAGCTCATATGGTCCACTTTAAGGACATACACAGCATCTTGTATTAATCCTGTCTTCCAGGTAAGTCATCAGAATGCTTTAGGTGAGCTTGGCTAAGCAGATATCTACTTTAAAAATATATTCTTCCATTTACAGCCACGCCTCAACAATGGAAAGTGGAATACATTCAGAATAAACATGTTGTGATTCGAGTACCCGCCCCCACTTTGGGTTAATAAAGACACGTGGACACAGTATATTAGGTTAATGGGTTAGAAAAGGCCACAACTTTATTGATTACAGCATGTGAGAAGGTATTGACTTAGGCAGTGGATAAGAGCAAATTTGACTCCACCCACTCGGAGAGGGGTGAGTCTGACGAGTAGGGGGAGCCTGTTGATGCCAATACAACTATAAGGTCTCCCCTGATGTCACCGGGGGTCGTGCCATGGCCCCCCGCCACATAGGGCATCGGACAGGATCCACGACCGCCAGATTCCTTATTCGGAATACCCATAATTGAAGGGGTAGGCGATGGCCACACCTTGCCCTTCCTTACACCAACAACACATTCCAATGCCTAACCGCCAAATACCAGGAAAGTTGTGACAATTGCTACGAGGTAGGCAAAAAAACCCAAGAGGCCAGTGCCAATTTGCCAATTGGAAAAAAACTCCTACCAGGCCCCCTGGGCAACCAGGGCGACCAACCATGGGTCCATAGCAAGGTTAAGCGAAAAGCTACGCCCTAAAGGGAGTGGTGGGTGGGTGACTCGCAAAAATCGGCAGCGCAATGGCGGGGAGAGCTGGCGCGGCCGCATTTGGGCGGCTAAACCACACCTCCCGCAGTGTCTCCCGATTGTGCCCAGCTGGGAGGTGTGGCGCGCCAGCGATGATGGCAGGGCAGGGGGCAGAACGCCCCCTGCATGACGCGAGGATCTGGTCCCGCTCACAACCCCTCCCCTCCGGAAGGAGGAGAGGCTTTCTCATCACAGTTTCATTTCAATCAAATCAAAACTCACCAATTGGTCTGCCCGTGCTTCCAAATCATTAGCAAAGGACAAGAGATCCACTTTGGTAACGCTCTTATTGATCTGCAGAAGACAGAGGCAAAAATCAGATCATTGTAGCACTGAGAGAAAGGGATTGTTAGGCTTCTGGTAGTAGTTGAGCAATATTGTTGCTCTGAATTAAAATTGGAGGCACACTCGAGTCTTACAACTGAAAAGACTGGAAGAAAGCACACAACATCTTGCACAGCAAATACACAGTGGATGACCTCCTCAGAGGACATGAAGTTTTGGTCTCCCAGTGTGAGAGAGATGTGACCTTGCAGGTGTCTAAAAATTGCATACCCAAAGCCCAATAGGTGCATTCAATACTGAATTTACCCGTATTTTTCGCTCTATAAGACGCACCAGACCACAAGACGCACCTAGTTTTTGGAGGAGGAAAACAAGAAAAAAAATATTCTGAATCTCAGAAGCCAGAACAGGAAGAGGGATAGCTGCGCAGTGAAAGCAGCAATCCCTCTTTCTGTTCTGGCTTCTGGGATATCTGCGCAGCCTGCATTCGCTCCATAAGACGCACACACATTTTCCCTTACTTTTTAGGAGGGAAAAAGTGAGTCTTATAGAGCAAAAAATACGGTATTTCTCATGGAGTACTAGCCATTCTCTCAAGCCACACTAGGGAGCACTAGTACACAGAGCTTAAATCAGTTGCTTCAAAGGTATATGGTGATTTCATTGCAGTTTGAGATGAGTATATACAGGTGAGCGCTTATATCTTTAAAAGGCATGCCTTGGTATCAAATACCTGCATTTACTGGGGTGGGGGGTTGGGAAAAAACTCTCTAAACCACATGAAAACAGAACTTACCTCCCCAGTGTCTTACCTCTGACAGATATGCTGCAAAGTTTATCTCATTTATTCCCGAGGAACTGAAATTCATCAAATTCTCCTTTCCCCTCTCATCAAGCAAGACTATATTGCTTAGATTTATATTAATATGCTTGATTTTCAGCGATACATCGTCTGCATACTATAGGAGACAAAAGCAGGAGGAAGCAGCTCTCATCAAACATTAGAACATTTACAACAGCAAGTGGAACAATTCCTACTGCCAGCTTCTCATTTGAGACACACACAGCTTTCATCTTGACATGCAGCAGAACTATTGTGGTAAAGTTATTGTTTGTCATTTTCTCTTCTATCGATTTTTTTAACTGCCTTGAGTGTTTCATAGAAGAAAGACAGGACAAAACATTCTGAAATGAATAAACAGAATATCACCACTTGAGACTGCGGATAGGAAATATTTTTTTTCTGAATGCATCATTTCATTTCATATTATTTTTAAATTATTCCTGTAGGAAAGTGCTGTGCTAGACACTTCTTTTCTATTAAAAAAATATTTTTTTACTGTATGTAAAAATGTATTCTCCTCTACATGCTATGAAATACCCAGACCCTATTCTAATTAAATCAGGACTCTGCTGCCCCATTCAGACAAAATTCAGTGAGTAACTAGTGTACAGAAATGGCCAGAAATGGCCGTCACTATAAAATTCAGGTGTGCCCAAACCTTTTTCAAAGAGGCCCAGATTTGATGAAGTGAACATGTGTGAGGGCCGAACAAAGTTACCCCAAAGTTACTGAGCTTTTTTTAGGATTGAAGTTTACCCCAAAGTTGTTGGACTTTTTTTAGGATTGAAGTTGTTGAGCTTTCTTTACGATTTTACCCGAATGTTGTTGAGCTGTTTTTAGGATTTTACCCTAGGACATATACTGCCACGGGGACCGGATTAAATCAACTGGTGGGCTGGATTAGGCCCCCAGAGCAGACTTTGGACATGCCAGATGTTGTTGGACTACAACTCCCATCATCCCTGAGCTCTGGCCTTGCTAGCTAGGGGTGATGGGAGTTGTAGTCCAACAACATCTGGGGACCCACAGGTTGAGAAAGGCTGTTCTACAGGCTTGCAGCCCCTGGAATTCTGTCCAGGAAGGAAGGCAGGCCTTTGGCTGAAAGAGGTTTCCTGCCCATGATCTGCTGGCTTGGGCTGATTTTTCATCAATATGGCACTCAGCTCAACCGGAGGGGCAGCAAAAGTAACGGAGGAGTGGATGGGCGGGCTGGCTGAATAAATAAACTAAATCCAGGTAAGACCTAAGTTATTTATTTTTAAAAGAAGACTGCAGACATTCAGCACTAAAGTACCCATTATACTATAGGTTAAGCTCACAACCGGGACACGGGTGGCACTGTGGTCTAAACCACAGAGCCTAGGGCTTGCCGATCAGAAGGTCGGCAGTTTGAATCCCCACGACAAGGTGAGCTCCCGTTGCTCGGTCCCTGCTCCTGCCAACCTAGCAGTTCGAAAGCATGTCAAAGTGCATGTAGATAAATAGGTACCGCTCTGGCGGGAAGGTAAACGGTGTTTCCGTGCACTGCTCTGGTTCGCCAGAAGCGGCTTAGTCATGCTGGCCACATGACCCAGAAGCTGTCTGTGGACAAATGCCGGCTCCCTCAGCCTATAGAGCGAGATGAGCGTGCAACCCCAGAGTCGTCCGCGACTGGACCTAACGGTCAGGGGTACCTTTACCTTATGCTCACAACCGATATTAACTTACCATGCTAACATTCAGAAGTTCATGGATGTTGAACAGGTTTTCCAGGCGCAGGGTAGTATAAAGGCCTTTGTTTTCCTTGCAATCACTAAAGACACATGTAAAATAAACACCAACAGGTTAACAAAAATAGCTGGCAACATTGGCCATCAAAAATCCCCCTTTTTAGATAAGGATGCCAGATATCCAAATGCACTTGTGAGAAATAATAGTGTCCTTGAGAACTATTTCCAGGTGGCCGAGGAAAACTTGTGTTTCACAAACATCCACAAGCAGACCTCCCTTGAAAACCCATATACCACCTCTTTTGAAACAGAAAGGAGCTAGTCAGTTTGCAATATGTTGTGGAAGTCTGCCAGCGGTACTGGATTACCCAAGAGGCATGTGCTTAGGGTACCAGCAAAACAGGTGCACAAAAAGAGTTTTTTTAAAAAAATATGATTTTTTTTTTTAAAAAAAGCATTGAAGCAGTCATTACGGGAAAAATCAGAATTTTCTTAGATTTTCCTTTCAGATCACTACAGACTCTCCCCCCCCCCAATTTTCTGTCCTTGCTGATTCCCATCTAAACCTGAAGGAGTCCTACTAATTTATATTGAAATAATATGAGGAAATCAGATTCGGCAATAAATCTATTTTTATTATTGATAGACTCTTCTGACTTATATGTACTTGACTGATTTTTCTTCCTTTTGTGTGTGTGTGAGAGAGCAGAGATTTAAAGGGGGGTATCTATAAGAAATGGAAGATGACGAAGGAGGAGGAGACACATGTAGTCAACAATTGCAGGGAGCTCAGGTGGGCTAAAGCTCAGAACGAGTCCAGACTTGCATAAAGAGGTTAAAAATAATAAAAATGGTGGCTTTTTGTCTATGTTTGAAGTCGGAGGAAGAACAAGTAAGTAAATCTGAGTGGAGAAGAAGAGAAATACTATTGGGTGACAGAGAAAAGGTGGAACTCCTCAACATCTACTTTGCTTCTGTCTTCTCCCCAAAGGAAAAGAGTGCACAAGCTGGTGATAACAGAATAAATGATATGGCAAGGGAGTTGCAGCCCAAGACAGGAAAAGAGGAGGTCTCACAAAAAGGCAGTTTTAGTGACATTTTGAAACATGTAAACCTCAGTTTAGTCAATGAGCTTCAATCGTGTAGCAGTGCAAAATTTCAAATAAGCCATAACTGCATTTGTTTATATCATAAGACATGCAGAGTTACCTGTAAACTTTTTCAAATGTCAAGTCAATGTTTGGATTTTTTAAAATGATTCCAGAAAGATAGTATTTCAGCTGCTGATTCAGCAAATATGGTGTATCCAAAACCTGGAAAACAACGAAAAAACCGATGTTCTTTTTCTCTACATCACAATTCTAAGAGCTTTACATATAAAATTGAAGCATCTCATGTGATTTCTTGAGTCTACTGTAGTCTGGTTTCAAGAAAAACCATGGACCTTAAGGTTAGAGAAATCATGCACAATCTATTCATGTCTTAATTGGTTATAGACTTAAACCAATCCTGAGTTTGGTTTTAGCACCTGAGGCTGCAAACTTTTATAAGCAAATAGGTAACACACACCTTTTCTATAATCTGATCACCTAATTTAGACTGATTAGGAACTCATTAAAATAATAATGTCTTAGGATATGAGAAGTTTTAGATGATATGAAGGCCGTGAGACCAGCAAGAATTTGCTACGTCCAAGTGAGACACATTTTATTGTTGCTTAGGAAATTTAACAATTTGAGAAAGAGAAAGCCCTCAGCTTAGGTGAAAAGTCTGGTAAGTCAAATTTATTCTTTGCTGTTGAGCTTCCCCAAAATTTCGTGAAAAACCTGGGAAAGGATCTACAAATGACAGAATGGACTTGAGATCTGGAGAAATGTAATTTTTGAACTGTCCTCTGCTGACCTGAAAGAAGACTTCTTTTGAAATTCAGTTTCGTTAGGCCCCGTTTAAAATTATAACGTGTCATTTGATCTGTACTGGCACTTTTAAACAATGCAATTTTTGGACATGGTCCATAACAACCCCTCTGGAATGTGTTATTAATCTAGATTTATTTTGTAGCCCTGACTTCACTGTTATGTATCCTAAGTGTGACCTAGAATTGACAGTGACTAGATTATAGTCACTAAGATGTGCACTGAGGCCAATTAGAAGCCAATTAGGGACACAGGAAGCATCTTATACCAGATTATACTATGATGATGGTATAAGATGACGAGGCTACAATCCTATACCCACTTACCTGGGAGTAAGCTCCACTGAATTCAATGAGACTAACTTCTGAGTTGACAGAGACTGAGGGGTGCTATAAAGAGACTGAAGTAGGAACCTGAAAGTCCAAGTTCAGATCTCTCCTCTGCTAGGAACAACACACACACACACACACACACACTCAGGTCCATTCACCAAACTGCAACAGGGTGATAATACTATTAATTTACCCTATAGCGCTGCTGATGGGATAACAAGATGTAGAGGAAGTGCTTTAAGCAAAAAACAGCACTATGTAAATATAAATGATTATCTAGTGTAGGTAAACATTGAAGTTATGCTATCTAAGGCAGTGTTTTTCAACCTTTTTTGGGCAAAGGCACACTTGTTTCATGAAAAAAATCACGAGGCACACCACCATTAGAAAATGTTAAAAAATTTAACTCTGTGCCTATATTGACTATATATAAAGTAATTCTCTTGAATAGGAATCAAATAAACACAAAGAAAGTATTTTATAATTACTTTATTATGAAATAGTAAGTAAACAGAAATATGAAAAATTATAAAATACTTTATTTTTAAATCTTTCAAATTTTCAATTTTTCACACGGCACACCAGGCAACATCTCGCGGCACACTAGTGTGCCGCGGAACAGTGGTTGAAAAACACTGATCTAAGGCAATGCTGACTTCAATGTGTTTTTCCATTGTTGTTGATCACTTAAAGGCCTTGATATGAGGAATCTTACTTTGAATAAACTCCTGTCTTCAAATGGTTCACAAACAAGCTTCTCCATATTTCCTCCCGTAATGAAAGTGACCACTACTATTAGCATCAGAACCCAGGAGAAAAGAAAACTGAATCCCACTCCGCTGAAACAAAACGAGGGAAAAATAATAATACATCATATGAGTTGGTTTAAGAGCCATTTGAAAAGGACCAACTAAAATCAACTTACTGAATCGTGACAAGGAAAACAAAGACAAGCAAAGTGATTCTTAATAAAACAAGCACGGCGCACAAATTTATACCATAGCATTCCTAGCAAAGATTGCTGTCATATAAGCTCACATGAGCAAGTATTTGTTGTATCTGTCACACACAGAGACCCATCCCAGTTTGGGGAAGAGTGTCAACTGTGATGAGAATTTGTGAAAACAAGGAGGCAAATCAGAACCTTAGAGGACATAGCCCAGGTAAAACCAGGGACGTTCCTAGGGGACCAGATTTATCGGACCATACCAGCCCCCTACCTTGCAGAAATCCACTATGTGGAATACCGCAGACTTTTTACAGCGGCTAGATTAAATGTCCTTGACTCTGCAATATTGTGGGGAAGGTACAGGGGAGTACCATACGCCCAGAGAACCTGTCATTGTGCCATGGGTGTGGTTGAGTCCACCGAACACATTCTCTTGACTTGCCCTTCTTATGCAGAGCTTAGACAAATTTTTATAGATCCACTCCTATGTCAATTTAGCTTCCTACCCAGAGAAAACCAGGTTTTACACTTGCTGAATAATGTCACTAGAGCTATACCTTCCTTGGTAGCCAAATTTCTTTTTTTAGCTTTTAAGCGTCGTAAGACTATAATTGACTGTATTGATACGGGGCTATCTGTTTAGCCCATTTTAGTGTTGGCTAAGCTCTAAAATCTTCCTGGATGTTTAACTGTGTATTGACAAATGTACTTTTTTCTGACTGACGGTCGAATAAAAGGTTGATGATGATGAATCAGAACCTTGAGGGTAAGCGTAGCTTTCAAGTAACAGGAACCAAGAACTTCCAGACTAAGGGTTGGAATTGGCGGCAATCTGTCCTTTCAAGTGAAGAAGACAGCATTACAGTGCAATTCTAGCCATGTCTACTGAGAAGTAAGTCCCACTCAACTGGCGCTGTGGGTTAAACCACAGAGCCTAGGACTTGCCGATCAGAAGGTCGGCGTTTCGAATCCCTGCAACGGGCTGAGCTCCCGTTGCTCGGTCCCTGCTCCTGCCAACCTAGCAGTTTGAAAGCACATCAAAGTGCAAGTAGATAAATAGGTATCGCTCCAGCGGGAAGGTAAACGGCGTTTCCATGCGCTGCTCTGGTTCCCCAGGAGCGACTTAGTCCTGCTGGCCACATGACCTGGAAGCTGTACGCTGGCTCCCTCAGCCAATAAAGTAAGATGAGCGCTGCAACCGCAGAGTTGGTAACGACTGGACCTAATGGTCAGGGGTCCCTTTACCTTTAATCCCAGGTAAATGGGGTTAGGATTGCAGCCTTAGTACTTTCCCATAAGTGGACCCCTTGGAGGGGGGGGGGGAAGCATTAGAATAATCTTTGAGGAACAGCTTAAAAGTTCTCTCTTCCACCCACTTTTCGATTTCCTCCTTTGAGACTTCAGATGGATTTTGAAATGCCTGCTTCAAACAGGTTTGCTTTAGAGACTGCAGTGAAACACTCCTTTTATACCCTAATTAGCATTAGCTTTTCTGAAGTCTTCAATTCCCAGGATGGTTTAAAAATAGTTGCTTGCTGCCAAAGGCAGTTTCATCACAGCAATAGGATTCAATATTCTTTTCTCTGTTAAAGAAATTAGCCAGATCAGACACTATAGAGCTTTTTCTAATCTCCCCCCCCCCTTTTTCTTCTAATTCTTCACATCTAATTAAGGGCCCCTTCATAAATCACATGACAGCAAACTTGGTTTTCTCACCAAGTGTACATGGAGCAGTCACCTGGAGTTCTCAGACAAGCATACCTGTATGGTACAAGCGCCTGCAAGCAAATATTGGTCACATTTACATGTGACACGTTTAGGTCTGTATAAATAGCATGCACATCTAAACAATATCATTTGTGACACATGAACCCACACTAACTTTCTCCAACGTATCTTCCATTGCTCTGTATAAAGATCAGATATTTTAGAAAGGCTCACATTTTAATGTCATTAGATTGCAGAGGGCTCTCTCACTATCTTTTTAGGAATTCAGTCAGCTCTCTAAAGGATCCACAGTGTTTGCTTAAAAGACCTTTAATTTTTAAAATAATTTAATATCCTGCCTCAGGAAGGAATTCAAAAGCTCACACGCCATATTGAGAACATCCATTGATGCAACAAAAAGGATTTATTTTGTTTTCTTTCTTTCTTTCTTTTTCTTTCTTTCTCCAAACTTATTCTGTCAATGCAGCCCTCTTAATCTGGTGACATTCTTTGTTTTTTATGTTTTCATTAAAGATTTTTCTCGCTATTACAAAAGTACTTATGCTGTCTCTGTTTTCCGTTCATAGAATCTTTGCTACAGATCTGTTATATTTGATGTGAGACACTAATGTTATAGACAGTGTAAGGCTGGGGAATATTCTGAAACAAACAGGAAGGACTCACGCCATCAGGAAGTTTCCTCCAGTGTTTGAGATACAGCCTCTCGTTGTTGGAGTGGCATCTTTGTCATAACCACAGGTACCACATAACAACCCCAGGTAATAAAACACAAGGATCAATATCACCATGCAGCAGAGAATTAAGCAACCCAGCCACCTAGACAAATCAATAAAAATACAATTGTCACATTAACATGCATGGCAGTGGGCAATTTAAACACAGATTCAGGACAAGAAAACCTACAAGCTAGAAAGCAGTTGTGTGTTGGGAGAATAAAGGCATGCAAACATTTAAACATTAAAAAAAACATGTCACTGGTACATCCTTGAATTTATAGTAGCCTCAAACCAGCTTTAGAAAGCCTATATTGGAGTCCTGCACCCTAAAATGAGATGGAAAGAAGAAAAAGATATACAAGGTGACAGAATCTGCTTTGTTTATTTATTTCAGCACCCCCTACTTCTTAAACACTATGATTGGAATGCACTGGAAAAATCCACCAAAATAAGATTTCCACACCCTCATTGAGATATGTGCATTTACACAATCACCTAGGTTTCGTTTGTCAGAAAAGAAAAGGGGAAAATTGGGGGTGGAGGGAGGTTGTGTGCTCCAAAATTTTGGATAAACCAAGGAAAGAAAGCTATTCAGAGGGTTGGGGACTACCTGAACTGTTTCAATATATCTTGTTCATTGCACAATCCAATTTGGGAACACAAAATCTTCCCTAAGACACCCAGATTTGCTTTGTGATTTGGGATATATACAGAGCCAATCCACAACCCTACTAGACACTTTCACCTCACTGTGTATAAGGTGGAATCTACACATATATAAAAAACTGCTGTGAAAATGCTTTTTTAAAAAAAAACGTTTTGAAAAATATATTGAATTTGTCATAGCTCACCATCGCCACCAGGTGTCACATTTGTACACTGCACTTTACAGCACACTTAAAACATTTTATCTGCAGCGGTACAGCTGAGTCATCAGTCACCTGTTTAGTATCAGTTTTACTGGTGTTAATCCCCAGTGCTCGCACTATGCATTTTTACCACTTACAAGACTCACAGCTTCCCCCAAAGAATATTGGGAAGAAAAGTTTGTTAAGGGTGCTGAGAGTTGCTAGGAGACGCTGCACACAGATACAGTTCTCAGCACCTTTAACAAACTACAGCTCCCAGGATACTTTGAGAGAAGTCATGCCTGCTAAGTGGTGCAAGTGTTTTAATGTATGATGTGGATGTGAGGCGGCACACTCACTGCAGTGTGGCCCTTTGCGCATCAATATCCAGATAGTATTACGTACCTGTAGAAATCATACTGCTCCACCACTGGAAAATATTCTTGAGCATATGTCTCACCCTGAGTAAGATATAGGGTGAAGTCTGCTATTATCTTGTGGATGGGAAGCATTTTAGTAAAGCTTGTGATATTTGAACCAACAGCTTCCAGTACATTTTTAATATCTGAAATAAATGAATGTGTTTATGATGATTATTATAAGGCTACACAAGATAAAACTATTTGTCACATACTAAAAAAAAAAAAAAAGCTTGTTGGGTTGCAGCTCTAGGCAGCAGAATAAGGCATGAAACTGAAAAAAGCAAGCCACAAATACAATTTCAATGTAAAATGGCATTTTAATGTGCACACTCTCTCTCTCTCTCTCTCTCATACACACACAAAACATACATACAAATGTAGTGCTAAATGTAGCGCATGTTGATGCAAGCCACAGTTTTTGGCTTATGTGTACTGAAATTGTGGTCTACAGGTAAACCTGTGTCTGGGGTATTCCACTTCAGATTGCTGTGTGTGTGTGTGTGTGTGTGTGTGTGTGTGTGTGTGAATCTCCTGAGGTTGTACAGCCCAGACACAGATTTCTCACTTCAGTGAGACCAGACCAAAGAATAGAGTGTCTTCTCTAGGCAGTTTCTGTATTATAATCACCAGGTTAAAAACTTGAAAGGTGTTATGTACTGAAGTTCTCACCCTGGGCCAGCAGGGGGATACTGTAGATAGTTCAGGTCCACATATGCAAATAAGGGATTGAAAGTGACGTTCAGTGATTGGATAGTTACAGAAACTGGTTACTGTTGCGTTCTAGTGGAGCTCTGTATAAGCAGGCTGGCTGAACCCTTCAGTTCAGTTCTGTTCGGGCCTGTGAATAAACAACAGCTGTTTGAAGAATCGCTGTGTTGTCTGATATGTTCACCCACAACTTAACACTGGCGACGAGGATGGGATGGATGGACAACAGAGCAGAGTCAGATGCAACCACCCTCTGAGCGGAGCTGAATCACTGAGCTGAAACACTGAGCGAAATCACTGAACGTCACTTTCGATCCCTTATTTGCATATGTGGATCTGAACTATCTACAGTATCCCCCTGCTGGCCCAGGGTGAGAACTTCAGTACATAACAAATCCCAATTTACCATAAGCCTCTTACTTTCTAGAGAGAAATCTCTATCTGGTCCACATTTTGGATATGCATGCAATCCTCACCCAATCTAGAATGTAATACATGAACTGGGTTGTACCATGTTTATTTGCACACAATCTCTGATATCCAATAATAGTAATAAAAACAGTTAACGTATGCAAACACTGCAAAGCCCAGTTTACCACTTTCTCAACCCAGCATTGGGTGGGACCGCAAGACAGGGAGATTCACTGTGGGCTGAGAGTTGTGTCTGGAAGTAACAAGTAATCTGGACCCATAGAGTGAGCCCTGCGTTTAGCCCCACCTCAGAAAACAGAAATAATGAACATTGGCTGCTTTTAAATTACTAATAATTTCAATCAGTCTGTGCAACAAACATGATAAATTTCATCCCTAATGCCTACACAGTAGCAGCAGATATTTTTAAAGCTATCTAATGCCACTTTGTTGGAAAAACAATATCATGCAAAAGGAGTATAAGCACACTGTTTAAAGTTCCTATGATGGAAAGAATGGGCAACCGTGACTTTCAATATGCATTAAAAGTAATTTTGAATTTTAAAATCCAACCATTGTGTCAACATATGCCAAAATGAACCCCATTTCAAAAATTTAGTGTCTCTACATGAAATCTTAGGAGTTCACATGCCCCCCAAATCGAGGTATATCTCTTTTCACTGAGATAACATGCCATAATCATTCTATTTGAGAAGTAAAGTACTTGGAACTGCTCTCACTTATTTTATTCATCTGCAATGAATCCGCTGTAAGTGTGGGACACAGGTCAGACCAAGTGTGAAGACAGACAGACATATTTAAGGGGAAATGTAGAAGATGAACACCAGTGAATCAAAATCCATCCATCTTCCAGTATTTTTATATAACACGTGTGTGTGTGTGTGTGTGTGTGTGTGTGTGTGCACGCACATGCATTCAATTTATCACCTTTATTAAAAAACAACGTGAATAACTGGGAAACTGCTTCAGGGACTGAGTTATATCATTATCAACTACAGTGGATGCTCAGGTTGTGAATGTGATCCATGCGGAAGGCACAATCGCAACCCGCAGCATTCACAACCTGCAGCACCATGTCTGCGCATGCATGGGTCGTGATTCTGCCCATGCGCAAAGCACAATTTAGTGCTTTTGTGCATGTGCGAGCGCCGAAACCCAGAAGTAACCTGTTCCGGTACTTCCGGGTTCGGCGCAGTGCGCAAGGCAACCCGAAAACACGCAACATGAAGTGCCTGTAACCTGAGGTATGACTGTACAACTGGCTCCCCCCTTTTAAAAATCAACCACATGGAAAATGGCACACAATGTATGTTAATCAGAAACGGCCGCTTACCCGGTAAAGGGGTCGTGGCAGTTGTGACCCGGCGTGGCGGTTCCCCCTCCTCTCAAAGCCACGCCATATTTGTCTCTGGGCCACCACAGTGCCTGCTAGGTTCCCGCCAAACCCAGTTTTGAAATTTCTGGCCAATCCATGGCCGCCTTGGAGGGACGGGCCAATCGGAGCAGATTCACTCTGCTCCAGGAGTACAAAAAGGGGCTGGCGCTGCTCTCAGCTACACAGTCATCACCAGAGCGTCACCCACCCAGCCCACCCTCTAATCTTGTTTTCTTGCAGGCTAACCTTTGCTTTCCAGGCACGCAGGCGTTGCTCTGGTCGTACGATGGTTGCTGTTTTCAGAGCCGGGGAGGAATTTCCCCTGTTCTGCAGGTTTTGCCTTCCCCATAGCAATTGTCAGAACTTTGGCGGTTTAGACCTTGGGCGGAATCCTTTAGTCAAACATCTGAAGAAGGGGTGAAATGGTGACTCACCCGCTTCCTGTGGCGGCAATAACAGGGTACCCCGTTAGAGGGGTCACGAGGGTAGTCTCTGTCCACAAGTGCACGGCAGAGGGGCCACAGAGCTACCTTCAGTGATTTGGGAGGGACCAGCCACATAAACCCGCGCTTTGCGTTGGTCCCATAAACTGCTAACTGACCCTGTCATGCCAGCAGAAGGCTGAGAGGGCGCCCAGCAGAAGGCTGAGAGGGATACCTGCCCAATGCCCCTTGCAGGGCGTTCCTACACCTGAATTCAATAAAGTTGTGGCCATTTTAATCCCAGATATATGTTGCTGTGTCTTTTCCTTTCAACGCAAGGCCTGGCTCCTGGGGGAGGGGGTGTACGTCTGGGTTCGCAAGGAGTCAACTTCTCTAATAATTATAAAAATTATTATTTATTATTTATACCCCGCCCATCTGGCTGAGTTTCCCCAGCCACTCTGGGCGGCTTCCAACAAAGGATTAAAAATACATTAAAACATCAGACATGAAAAACTTCCCTAAACAGGGCTGCCTCCAGATGTCTTCTAAATGTCAGATAGTTGTTTATTTCCTTGACATCTGACAGGAGGGTGTTCCACAGGGCGGCCGCCACTACTAAGAAGGCCCTCTGCCTGGCTCCCTGAAACCTCACTTCTCACAATGAGGGAACCGCCAGAAGGCCCTCGGAGATGGACCTCAGTGTCTGGCCTGAACGATGGGGGTGGAGACACTTCTTCAGGTATACAGGACCAAGGCCGTTTAGGGCTTTAAAGGTCAGCACCAACACTTTGAATTGTGCTCGGAAACGTACTGGGAGCTGGGAGGAGGATTTGTCCTTCTAAATGGACATTCATTTGCTGCCCCTACTGCTTCCAGATAATGGACCAACACTTTGAATTGTGCTGGAAACGTACTGGGAGCAAGTGTAGGTCTTTCTACTTCTACTGTTGTTTCCACCACTCTATACATGTCATGTCTATCTTCACCCAGTGCTGAACAGTTTCGCGTCCCAATAATTTCAATGGGAAGAATGAAAACAATGGTGCTTCACAAGCTTAGTTTTGTTATAATTCTGCCCTTTGCTTTTACTCCCCTTCTCAGGTACAGGAGCATGAAGATTATTAAAGCTTAATGCATATTAATAGTAACTGAGAAATAATGATCTTGCTTTGAAAGTCCCCCAGGTTGAAAAATTAAGGAGGAACATGACATTTTGGGGGGAAAAGCTTGGCATTTCTTGATGAGTTGCACAGTATGCCATATGCATATATACATACTGTGAATGGCTTTTTGCAAACTTACAAGGTACGGCTGGTTATATTGGTAGAACAGGTCCACAATGCAAGAATAAAAATTGAGAGAGGTTAATAAATATTTTCTCACTCTGGATACACCAACCCATGCCCATCTGGAAAACGCTAGCATGTTAGCTATTTTAATAGTGCTTGGGGGCTTAGTTCTGGAACATTTATGGGTTAGTGCAGAGCTTAACTGAAAAGGAAGAAACCTGCAATTATTAAGAGATAGGCTACATTTCTTCAGGTTTTATTTGTGAAGTGTATATCATTTCTAAATGTGCCTACTCGTAAACAGTGTTATGCCTATGGCACCCATGTTCCTAAGCTATGAGCCCCCTCTTGTTAGAAATGGACAAACAGTCTTGCATTTGTGTCATAAAAAACACTTGCCAACAGCTCTCAGAGAGTGCTAATGCCAGCCCTCTTTTGCGGGTGAGGCAGTCTCTCCTCTCCAGGTAAAGGTAAAGGGACCCCTGGCCGTTAGGTCCAGTCGTGAACGACTCTGGGGTTGCAGCGCTCATCTCGCTTTATTGGCTGAGGGAGCCGGCGTACAGCTTCCGGGTCATGTGGCCAGCATGACTAAGCCGCTTCTAGCGAACCAGAGCAGTGCACGGAAATGCCGTTTACCTTCCCGCCGGAGCGGTACCTATTTATCTACTTGCACTCTGACGTGCTTTCACACTGCTAGGTTGGCAGGAGCAGGGACTGAGCAATGGGAGCTCACCCCATCACGGGGATTCGAACCTCCAACCTTCTGATCGGCAAGTCCCAAGCTCTGTGGTTTAACCCACAGTGCCACCCACGTCCCCTCTTCTCCAGAACAAAGCAATAAAGAAGTCCCTATGCCTTGGGGAAGGGAAACAGAATAGCAGGTGCCAGAGAGGCTCCAACAAAGATTGGCATCTCCCCAGCAGGCTACCCATTTTGCACAGAGTGCCATTTTCCTCCTGGGGTTGCAGCCTTCCCATCTTCTCCAAAGTGAGGGCTGGGGTTCTTCCTTGGAGGAGAGGAGCAGCCGCTAGACAGCATGGGGTGCAAGAAGAATAGAGGCAAGGAACCTCCTCGAGATGGGCTACGTCTGCCCATATTCCACTCCCAACAATTTGAGCACCTCCATGTTAAGAATGTCCAATTTCTCCTCCCATCTACATTCTTGGCTAGCTTATGCTTTTTTTTATTATGAAGGTTGACCTCTGGCCTCTGAACCACTATCTAGAGACCAGAATGGCCACTGAAAATTGAGAAAATTGCCACCCATGATTTAAGGGATCCTACACAAAGACTGAAGGGACGTGGGTGGCGCTGTGGGTTAAACCACAGAGCCTAGGACTTGCCGATCAGAAGGTCGGCGGTTCAAATCCCCACGACAGGGTGAGCTCCCGTTGCTCGGTCCCTGCTGCTGCCAACCTAGCAGTTCAAAAGCACGTCAAAGTGCAAGTAGATAAATAGGTACCATTCTGGCAGGAAGGTAAGCGGCGCTTCCGTGCGCTGCTCTGGTTCACCAGAAGCGGCTTAGTCATGCTGGCCACATGACCCGGAAGCTGTACTAAGGCAAGATGAGTGCTGCAACCCCAGAGTCGGTCATGACTGGACCTAATAGTCCTTTACCCTTTACCCTTACCTTGCACTAAGACTGAATACCAGTGCTAAGCCATTGTGGTTTTTTGGTCTTATGTCAGTGTACAAAGATGGGGGGGGGAGTGTACCTCACTACTGCCACACCACAGTAAGATCCTTATACTCTTCTTCCAACCTTCCCTCTCTCCCCTCCCACATTATTCATGTTCCTTCTGGTGCTTAGCATCCTCCACAATTGCCTTCACCCAAAGAGCTCCTTGGCTTCTCCCTACATTGTATGGACACAGTCAGCACTCTTAAGAGACATTTTGGTGCCCCTTCCCTTCATCTTATCAACAGAGCCTCACTTGTGAGTAGATTAGACTACGATTTCTTCTCCTAGCTGGGAGAGTGTTTCGGGTCATGGCATTCCACTGCTCCTGGGTCACCTACTAAGAAGTCATGGATGGATTACTGACTCCTCCACCAACCACCCATCCATCTCTTCCTTCTTCTTTCCCTGGAATGCCATAGCCTTGATGCAGTGAAGATCTCCCTCAACCCACCGCAATCAAGGAAATACTCTTCTTCAATAAAAAGTAGTCAATATTATGATTAAGCATTGCCCAAGGAGCAACCTATATCTTAATGGCTTTTCTTTAATAGTTCTGCTTTAGATAAGAACTTCCCTAACTAAAAAATAGATGATACTAAAATGATAGCTCACACCAATAATTTTAACCAACCCAGTTGGAGAACTAATTATCTCATCCTCCTTACCTGATAAAATGTTCCTTGTCTGATTGAGCACCAAATCAGGTGTATCATTAAACGCTGCATAACCCTGGAATAAAAAACTGAGATGTCCAACAGTGTCTTGACAACAAAATATCAGTATGCTTATTTCTACCTTTAAAAGGGCCACATCCAAAAAGTTCACCACATTTTAAAGTTAGCTTTTTGCAAAGGAAGCTGGGCTAACCTGGAAGCTGGGCTTATTCTATCAGACTTTACCACCAGCTTCCATAGTGCTGATGCACACTCACTATACGTCTGGTTCATGCTACCAGTGACAGCCTTTCCATGGTGCTAGAGAGAACACCTCTCTCTCCTATCAGACACTTCAAACAATGTGGAGACCTCAGTTCTCACACAGATGCCTAATCACACAAATGACATGTGCATGCTTGCTCTCCCAGCATGTCTTCACAGTGGGGTGGGTGGTATCACATGAGTAGACATCATTATAGAATACTTGGCTTACACATTCTTGGAGGTGTGTAGGGATAATGCTTCTTTGAAGAATCTATGAGCTTCATTGCCCTGAACTGCCTGTGCATATTTTTGCTTATGTGGATTATGGAAATGTATGTCAAGCTGGCATGCCTTGTTGCAACCCATGGGGGGATTTCAGAGATAACTTAGAGGCCTAGCAATTGTACTGACACTCTAAACATCAACAGAAAGGCACCCACAATTGTGTCTGCCCTGCCGTTCACATCCCTTGTCTGCGGGTGGGAGATTTAAATGCATCTGGCTCCAGGTCTGATGCTACAGTGAGGGGGGCGGGAATTGATCCCCTGCTAAATTTGCCCGTTTGCCCTCTGACAAAGAAATGACCAGTCCATAATTTTAATGGTAGGTTTATTGTAGCTGTGAGAGACAGAATAACAGCAGGAAAACCCCCAGAAACCCAGAAGACAAAAGTCAGAGATTGATGTGCATTATAATGAGTGAAATAAGTATTTGATCCCCTTGCAAAAGATGACTTAGTACTTGGTGGCAAAACCCTTGTTGGCAATTACAGAGGTCAGACGTTTCTTGTAGATGGCCACCAGGTTTGCACACATCTCAGGAGGTATTTTGTCCCACTCCTCTTTGCAGATCCTCTCTAAGTCAGTAAGATTTCGAGGCTGATGTGTAGCTACTTGAACCTTCAGCTGCCTCCACAGATTTTTGATGGGACTAAGGTCTGGAGACTGGCTAGGCCACTCCAGGATCTTAATGTGCTTCTTCCTGAGCCACTCCTTTGTTGCCTTGGCCGTGTGTTTTAGGTCATTGTCATGCTGGAATACCCATCTTCGACCCATTTTCAATGCCCTGGCTGAGGGAAGGAGGTGCTCACCCAAGATTTGACGATACATGGTCCCATCCATCGTCCCTTCGATGTGGTGAAGGTGTCCTGTCCCCTTAGCAGAAAAACACCCCCAAAGCATAATATGTCCCCCTCCATGTTTGATGGTGGGGATGGTGTTCTTGGGGTCATAGGCAGCATTCCTTCTCCCCCAAACACGGCGAGTTGAGTTGATGCCAAAGAGCTCAATTTTGGTCTCATCTGACCACAACACTTTCACCCCGTTCTCCTCTGGGTCATTCAGATGTGCATTGGCAAACTGCAGACGAGCCTGTACATTTGCTGTCTTGAGCAAGGAGACCTCACAGTCTCTCACAGCTACAATAAACCTACCATTAAAATTATGGACTGGTCATTTCTTCGTCAGAGGGCAAATGGGCAAATTAAGCAGGGGATCAAATACTTTCCCCCCTCACTGCATGTACCAGAGCAGGTAAAACAGCCCCAATGTAGTTTTATTTTATTATTTTATGTAAGCTGCCATGGGAGTCCTTCTGAATCAACAGGTGGGATAGAAATTGCCTCCAATTTTACTTTAGGAAAGTGTAACATTGGCACAAAGGCTGTGCACCTCCCCTTGTCTTATGTTCCTTGGTACACAAAGATACTCGAGCATCTATTTGCTGACACATTTTCTTAAGGTGCAAAATTCGACAGCTTCTTGAGCACCAGGTGTTACCCTGTAATTAGAGTAAATGGATTTATACCTTCTAGTAACATACCTTTTGAACCAGACTAGAGAGGTCTGTTTTAAGGACTTCATTGACTTTGGCAAGTTGAGCATTCACTCCCGGCAACTGCAAGGAAGAAAAGAGATGTTAAAGTTAGTTTTGGTCTGTTCATCATTTATTTTTTTTAAAGTCAAGTCTTCCTTTGTTCTTTGCATCATTTGTTCAGCTTCACTGTAATCCCCAGTGGGCTTCCCTCTCCCGCAAAAAATGGTTAAATAATGGCAAACAACAGCAACCAAACTTCCCCTACAATATCCAGCCCCTGAAAAGCACTGGGGAAAGCATTTGTGGAAGTCTCTCTCTTGCCCGATGCCTCCATTATACATCTTTAGGCACCAGGTGAAAATGTTTCTCCATAGCCTGGCCTTTGAATGATTGACCTTTTAAATGTGTTTGTGGGAAGTGGGGTTGTTTTGCTGTTGCTCCAATTTTTTTTACTAAGCGTTCTGTGTTTTTATTTTGTATTATTTGATGCTGAGAACTTCAGACGAAGGGCGACGTGCAAATTCATTCATTCATTCAATGGCTAGAAAAAAGGCTGGCTTCTGATTGAGAATTAGGCCACTGAGAAGAACTGCTGGAATGCTGATGGAACATCTCCCTCACCTTGCTGAAGTTGGCATTGATGTTCAGCTGATCTAAGGAATTCCTGATGACGTTGCAGGTAGATGCTGCCTGCGCAGCTGTGCAAGCTGAATCCCCGAGTGTGTTGATCAGGTGCTCTTTAACATCTGTCAGGTTGGCATGCAGCCTCTCAGTGCCCTCCTGCAAGACCTCCACAGACACGCTCACGTTCTCCAGAGCCTCCTTTGTTTCGCGAATAGCTGGGATGATTGAGTTCAAAACAAAACAAAACACCCAAGAACTTTAGCCATATGGTAGGGTGGCCATACGTCCGGGAAAACCTGGACATGTCCTCTTTTTTGGGGGGGGCAACATTCCATCCAGGTAGATTTTTACATTTTAAAGGAAATGTACAGGGTTTTTTTTAAATTTGGGGGGGTTGGCTCAGGCTCGGGCAGCTTGGGCTGCAGCTGCTCTGTATGCTACAGCAGCTGCCAGCCCGAGCTGGGGAAAGAGGCACGCAGATGCGGCGGCTTCGCGCGCCTGCACATCTCTTTCCCTGACTCAGGCTGTGCTCTTTTTTGCTCTCCAGGATATGGCAACCCTACCCTACGGCTTAGACACCAGCTCTGTGCATCATCTAGCTACATAGAAAGGACTACTGCCAGATCAATGTACTGTACCAATACTACAATTAAGAGGACAACACAGTTCTGGAAGGAGAGCTTGAAATTTGCAAGCCACATTTGTTACCAAAGTCCTCTATCACTAGAGCCCCAGTTAGCACCAGTTTCTAGGGGACAAAGCAAGTAAGGGATAGTGGACTGGAGCCTCAAGACATGCTCCTGAATTTGTCTGCTGGCAAGTAAACTTCCCCTGCAGTTTTCTGCTTCTTGGTTGATTGCTAAGTGAGGCCTAGCAAGCTCTTTTCAAGGGCAGTGGAACAAGTTCAGGAACCTCTAGATGCCAAACAAGCTACAATGTCTAAAGGTAAAGGTAAAGGTACCCCTGCCCGTACGGGCCAGTCTTGACAGACTCTGGGGTTGTGCGCCCATCTCACTTAAGAGGCCAGGGGCCAGCGCTGTCCGAAGACACTTCCGGGTCACGTGGCCAGCGTGACATCGCTGCTCTGGCGAGCCAGAGCCACACACGGAAACGCCGTTTACCTTCCCGCTGGTAAGCGGTCCCTATTTATCTACTTGCACCCGGAGGTGCTTTCGAACTGCTAGGTTGGCAGGCGCTGGGACCGAGCAGCGGGAGCGCACCCCGCCGCAGGGATTCGAACCGCCGACCTTTCGATCGGCAAGTCCTAGGCACTGAGGCTTTAACCCACAGCGCCAAACAAGCTACAATGTCTACTTCCACTGAAATAAACATATTATTACAAGCTACGTTTATTGGAATCAGAAACATGAGCAACCCCTTTATATCCATATCTAATATCTAATCCACAATTAACAACTGATCACATGAAACAATGGTTTGAAGTGTATTTATAAACTATGGTTGCGTTAACCAGCATTCTAGCCTCTCTGGCTGCAAAGTGACAGGCAAGTCTCACTTCCTTTGCATGCCCTCTGCAATTCATTCAAAAAGAAACGGTTTCACTGGACATTTCACAATATTAATCAGGGTTAAAGCAGCAAGAAGCCATGATTGCCATCAACCATTGTTAAGTGTTGACTATTGTCTGCACCGGGAAAAACACGAAGAAGGGAAACAACACCCCCCCCCCCAATTTGTTACCCTAAAAATGTTTTTTTCCTCCCATTCCTGTTCAGCCAATTTATTGCCAGCCAAAACCCAACTTGCCCACTGCAAAAGAAACATAACCAGCACACTTGCCTATGAACTCTAGCTAGCTTGCCATTACTCCCATTATCCATACACAGTCGTACCCTGGAAGCTGAACGGATTCCATTTTGGAAGTCGGTTAGACTTCTAAAACATTCGGAAGCCAAAGCATGGCTTCTGATTGGCTGCTGGAAGCTCCTGCAGCCAATCGGAAGCCACGGAAGCTCCGTCGGATGTTTGTCTTTCAAAAATAGTTCGCAAAATGGAACGCTTCCGGGTTTGCGGCGTTTGGGAGCCAAAACGTTTGAGAACTAAGCTGTTCAAAAACCAAGGTATGACTGTATCTGCTATGCTGAACTGACAATGTACAACGTAAGTTTCCAAACTTTTCACGTTAATGGCATGCATCATTTTGTGACACAGTAATGCAGTTTTACCAGCAAATCAGAGGTTAAACTAGCCTCTTTCCAGCCCTGTGAGGAGTGCACATGACACACGTTCATACTGCATCTGACACACTAACGTGTCGCGACGCACAGTTTGGAAAGCTCTGGTGTACAAGTTATTACCCACAGACTACAAGTCCTATAGCTTCAATCCACAGCCTGCTTACTCCAGATCAGAGTTATTTCCCAGAGTATATTAACTATAGTTTGCAGCTGATAACTGGTTAGCCTTTGCTTTTGGGATCCGTCCTATGGAGCCAAAACAATAAAGGGTTGAACAAAAAAGAAAGATGACAACGAAACAAACTGCACAAGGGGGATTAAGCAAGGAAGACATTTAACACGAGTCATTTGTGATATTTTACCTTTAATGGCCCTTTCCACTTTGACTTCAAGACAAACAGAGAAATAAAGCAAAGAGCGGAGGATGAGAAAAGGTTTTGGTGAGGTATGCAAACACAGTTGCCAACACACAGCAAAATAATAATAATTATAGAGAGAAAGAGATGCCTCTCCATTGACACAAAACCATTTAAGGTATCTTGTACCAGGACATTACCTTCATACAGAATAGAGTCTAATTACAGCCTCGGTCCAGTATACCTGAAGGAGCGTCTCCACCCCCGTCGTTCTACCCGGACACTGAGGTCCAGTGCCGAGGGCCTTCTGGCGGTTCCCTTGCTGCAGGAAGCCAAGTTACAGGGAACCAGGCAGAGGGCCTTCTCGGTAGTGGCACCCACCCTGTGGAACACCCTCCCACCAGATGTCAAAGGAAAAAAACAACTATCTGATGTTTAGAAGGCATCTGGAGGCAGCCCTGTTTAGGGAAGTTTTTAATGTCTGGTGTTTTAATGTATTTTTAATATTTTTGTTGGAAGCTGCCCAGAGTGGCTGGGGAAACCCAGCTAGATGGGCGGGGTATAAATAATAAATCTATTATTATTATTATTATTATTATTATTATTATTATTATTATTATTATTATTACAGACCATGTCTGGAACTATGTTTTTGGCAGCAGAACCAGGTCTGGAAACATAGGCTTCCAAACACCTTGAAAGCGTATTGTCCAAAACTGTTTTGAAGTCTGTATTGTGATATTGGTTTCATAATTTTTTTTACTTGTGAGTCAGGGTGTGTGTGTGTGTGTGTGCACGCTATGCAAAAATGATGATGTGGGGAAACCCGTGAAGCCAGCCAATGCCTCTTCATAGCTCCACCTTATTTCAGACATTGTGATATATCAATATATGGCAACGTTTAGCTGGTGATAACTTGCAATGTTGAAAACCAGATATCGCCCAGCCCTAACTTTTCCTCCACCCACCCCAAAACTGCCATTATTGTTATTTGAATTTATATACCACCCTAAACCCAGAGGTTTCAGAGAGGTTTACCCAGTGCTTTTTTCCCTGGGGGGGGACGCAGGGGTATGTATACCCCTAAACATTTTGTGAATCTCTGTACTTTTGTCCATTTACTTTTCCAGATTTGAACTATAAAATGGTGATTTTTTTGAGTCAAAATGAGAGTACCCCTAAACATTTTTTTAGGGGGGAAAAAGCACTGGGTTTAACCCAGGGGTCAGCAACCTTTTTTAGCCGTTGGCCGGATCTAGCATCCCTCAGACCATGTGGTGGGCTGGACTATATTTTTTGGGGGGAAATGAATGAATTCCTATGCCCCACAAATAATCCAGAGATGCATTTTAAATAAAAGGACACATTCTACTCATGTAAAAACACGCTGATTCCCGGACCATCCGTGGGCCGGACTGAGAAGGCGATTGGGCCGCATCTGGCCCCCGGGCCTTAGGTTGCCCACCCTTGGTTTAACCCATGATGTGACAGTCACACCTCCAGAATCCCATTCTGGGAAACGCTGAGGCAAGGTAAAGCAGCTGCACACTCCTAAAAGTTTAATTTATTAAAATAAATAAATGACCGCCTCATGGATTTTTAATCCAAAGGGACTACATTACGAAAACATAAAGAAATATTTCGAAGTGTGTGCAGTCCAAGCTGCATGGCGGAGCTGCCATTCAACCAACGTGGGAGCCCAGGGAGTGTGAAATGAGTTGATCCCTGCCATATTGCAGAAGCTCCCATCAGAACTTATGAAGTGGACAAGTAGATTGGCAATGACAGTGTTCTTTTTACCTCCTGCCATGGTTAGGGCTCCATCGAGCGCCGGGCGCACCTCCTTTGCCAGCTGCTCTTGGACTCTTCTGCCAAGCAACGGCCCAACATCTGTTAGAAAAGGACACAGGGAGAAATAATCCAATCTAAATTGCTGCTTGATACAGTTGGGCATTGTGACGTTAACATAAGAGAGTGCTGGAGGTGAAATAGTTAAACAGGTTACCCAATCAGGACCCAGGGGGGTGGAGTCAGAGGGACTATAAAAGCCGCTCTGGAGGGAGTTCGTGGAAGAGTTTGTTGGGAGTTGGTTGGAGTGGGAGTGAATTGGGATAGAGTCTGTGGGTAGGTTGAGTTAGTGTCGTGAAATAGGCTGAGTCTAGGCTAGGCAGACAAGTAAATATCTGAGAGGTGGTTTAGTGAGGTAGCGAAAGTTATAGATCTGGATAGGCACCCCATGAATGTAATTGACTGATACTGTTTATGAAACCACACGCCTGTTAAACTGCAATAAATAAACAAAAGCTTATGTTTCAATTTAACCCTGACTGGACTCAGTATTGTCCCAGGTAGGGCCTGGGTGGTAGCAGCGAGAAATAAAGTGGTGGCACCCAGATGGTGAAACGTCTGGGGATCCTGTGTGATCGCCACAGGCATCACCAACATGGCATGCAATGATTAAATGCTAGTAGACTGGACTAGCACATTTTACACTGCATAGAGCTGGTGTCTTTTATATCCCCCCCCCATAAAAATTCAAGAATAAAAACTGGAAGCAGGAAAAGCGCTGTCATTTGATTGCACTGGATTTAAAAGTTGCAGTGCTATTTGCAACCATGACACAATTTGCAGTTGAAGGACAGTTGAGTATTGGCTGCCTTAGTATCGTCTAAGTGAGAGCTGGACCATAAAGAAGGCTGATTGCCGAAGAATTGATGCTTTTGAATTCGGGTGCTGGAGGAGACTCTTGAGAGTCCCATGGACTGCAAGAAGATCAAACCTATCCGTTCTGAAGGAAAGCAGCCCTGAGTGCTTACTAGAAGGACAGATCCTGAAGCTGAGGCTCCAATACTTGGGCCACCTCATGAGAAGAGAAGACTCTGTGGAAAAGACCCTGATGCTGGGAAAGATGGAGGGCACAAGGAGAAGGGGACGACAGAGGACGAGATGGTTGGACAGTGTTCTCGAAGCTACCAGCATGAGTTTGACCAAACTGCAGGAGGCAGTGGAAGACAGGAGTGCCTGGCATGCTCTGGTCCAGGGGGTCATGAAGAGTCGGACATGACTAAATGACTAAACAACAGAAGTATCGTCCTCATGCTTTTTGAGATAGAAACCACTGAAAAGCATTTCTTCCTCCTTTTTCTGAAGAGACTTGCTAAGCTAAAATGATCCACAGTAACTGCCAGTACTCCCATCATTAGGACTTTCAAGAAACAGTAAGTTGCAAAGACAAATTTTCCTTTTAGTGTTATGTCCAAAAGAGTCTTTGCTCTAAAGAGAAACTGTACGAACAGACCTCATGTTTATTGAAGCATGGCAGTTCAGTTGCTCATGGTCACCCTATTTTTTAGGTTTGATCATGAAGATCAAAAGGAATAAAGACAGGTCCCTCCTCCCTGTCCTGAAGTCTTTGCCACCTTGAAATTTGGGGGAGATCTCATTTCTCCTCCGGCAACTGCATGTTCCACTTTAGGGGAAAATGCCTTTATTTGGAGAACCACTGTTTTATCTTGCAATGTGGATGCAAACTATGAGGCTCTTGTCCATGGTATGTAACCCAAACTCCCTCCCTAAAGATGTTTACCTGGCATCAGTAAGAGTTAACCCGATTTCCCTGTGCTTTTAATGGTTTAAAAAAATCTCTTTACTAGTTTCTAGCAGTTTTTGCTGCTTTTATCCCAATGGTTTTATTGTTGTTTATTTTAATAGGTGATTTTTTTTTTAATGCTTGCAAGTCACCTTGAAGATGCTTATATAAAATGGCAAGGGTATGCATTCTAAATTCTAATAAATGATCAAAATTACAGTAGCTAGCGGTTCTCTTCTGCTTGTTATCTCGCATGAAAAATATCCATGCATACACTCCATTCCAAGAGCTCAGGTATGACTTTCATGCTGTGCTAGAGAATTCCCTAAGGAACACACACAGAATCCCTTCTTTAAAAAGCAGATAAGAATTTACTTTTCTAGCTGAAACTGAGCACAACTGGAGCAAAGCAATGGTAATGTTGTTTCATTATATTCAATGTTAGTCGTAGGTGGAATAGACTGACGGGAATTGAGTCAAGTAACTTTACGTCCTATGTGTTTTCAATGGGTTTACTCCAGGTAACTTAGCTGGATATTACCCAAATAATTTTTCTTGGTGTTTAACATAACCCCCTTACAACCACAAGTTTGTTTCAGATCTTGGTAATAACCTAGGTTCGTTCTTTTAACACATAACTTGTATTTAGAATTTATACTTCAGTATTTTCTTGGTTATTATAACTTGTATTTAGAATTTATATGATGTATTTCAGCTGTAAGGTTTCCAAATTTCATGCAGGGGAGCTGAGATTGAGAGAACAGTGGTTTCCCTAAGGAAGGTTTTAAGTACTCCAATGAAATGGTGTTGATTATACTTACTATTAAGGTCAGAAAGTATACTTACTATTAAGGTCAGAAAGTGCTTTCTTCTTGGTAGTGTCATACTGACTCACCAAATAGTCAATTTGCTGCGAGATAAAATAATTAATAGTTTAAATGTTACTTTTTAAACATATAGAAGAACACCCCAATACATATCAGCAGCAAGCTCCTTCCTACAGTTTATTCCATTTTGGGACAAGGTGTTCTCTAATGTATGTACTAATTAGACAGCCTTGAGTATTCTGTTGAGTGGCCTGTTGAGCACAACTATAGGTTTGGCTTCTATAAAAATGTTGTCCCCCACAATAGTCAGTCTGATCTTGGAAATGCATTCTGCAATCGAAAACACATCCAAGAATAACTGCTTTATGCAGTAAGCTTCAATTAACTATATAGTTCTATCAAACATCATAGCTGTCAACTTAGAGATCTGAAAATAAGGGATCAGCAGCCAAAATAAGGGAATTTCAGAATACAGGTATGCTCAACTTCTGAGCTCCTCCGAGCCAAAGGCAGAAAGCCCAGCCAGCAGCCAAACAAAGCCTCAAATGGTGGTTCCCACAGTGCAGCAACCCAGCAAAGGGGATGCAGCAAGGAAAACCACCGCCACCTCTCCGCTGGGAAGCGCTGAGCAAAGGTGATTCCCCAGGGAAAGCGGCCGATTTGATGGGCACAAGGCATGCAAGCTCCACCCCCCCAGTCGTTCTTAGACTCCTTATTGGGTGAGCAACGCAGCCAAGCAACACAGTTGGAGCCTCCCTCCTCCTGGCTGGCAGGGAGGAAGGGAGAGGAGCTGCTTCCTTTGAAACCCGGGAAATTTAAGGGACATCATCAATAAGGGACAGCAGCGGGACAGAGTGCTGGGATAAGGGACTTTCCCACCAAATAAGGGACGGTTGACAGCTATGTCCAACATATGTACACCACACCAAAACAAGGTGTATTGGTTTTCCAGTTGCCATGGGCATATACAATCTTTTAGAAAGGTAAATAAAAGCTTGATCTTTTTTCTGCATCTTGTGTTTGCTGGCAAATATTCCTCTGGAATGTGAAGGGTGAACTCAACCCCTTTGATGATGCTGTGGACACCAGAAATGGTCCCAAGCTCTGTCTGAAGGAGGGTGACCATTCTGTGAAGGACTGGTCAGGCTCCCATCCTCATGTTGGAACAAAATGGTACACCTTTCTGCCTCAGCCAATCATGTGTTGTCAGTGTGTGCAGCAGCATCAGGAGCGTGGAGTCAACCCACACATTCCCCCAGGCCCTTTTGCGAGTTGTAAGTAAGGTTTGTTCTTGGATAGGGAGCTTACAGCTTGCCTGGTGCGAGACAAACTGTGAACCCAGGTTCAGAGAGAACACTAAGCCAAACCATGACTTGGCTCACAAAAGAGCACTAGCAGCCGAACCAGGATGGGGAGAAAAACAGACACGTTCATTTCTGGGAGCCCGTACACTTGCACATTCACACTAAGGAATTGTTTGGCTTGGTGTTACTTGCAAACTGACTCATGGTGGCTTGGGTTCTACCATACCGTGAGCACAAGCCATAGTTTGATATAATGTCTGAAATCTGCAATTTGGCTATGTGCATTACCACTGTGCCCACTTTCTTTCTTAATTGCTATAGCGAAGAAAGTATCACTTTACCCCAGGTGTCTCATTCAGGAAAATCCTCAGGTCCTTGAAATTACTGTTCACCAGCTTCCTTGCTCCTCTGACTTGACTTGTGAGGTGCTGGTTAGCAGCATAAGCAAAAAGAACACCAATACTATGTGTAAAAGGGGAGGGAAAGCAAAGATTTTACTTTATAGTTCTAGTTTCAAATCAGAGTAAAACTATTAACATCTACAAAAAGAACAATATCTAATGAAGAAGATAAAAATGCACATTCAAACTTCCAAGACACAATCCATTGTTAACCATTATGTGGGTCAGAGAAGTAGCTGGGACAGAGTTAACTGGACATTTGTGCCAATTATTTAACCAGAATAGTTTTAACTTCAACTTGTCAGACATATGTGTATATTTCCAGTTCCCAAGAATGCATAGGCTAAAGACTAGCAAACTAAAAGAGGATGTTAAGACAACTGGGAAGTTGCCATGATTCTCGTAACAACTCTTATTGTGCTAAGTCAACATGAACTGCCGCTTCTCAAGGGATCTTGAAAAGTGTCACAACATGCACATATCCAGATACATTCAACCATATTTTGCAAAATTGTTTTCCATGATGTATTTTGTCACAATCTGGGCACACACTAAAGCATTCGCTCAAGTGGAAAGCTTGAGAGCTATACATAAACAGCAACAAAATCAGAGGAAAATGTTCGATTATTTGCTATCCGGAATAAGTAAGCTTTTTTTTTTTTAAGGACATAGGGACTTAAAATATGGACCTGTAGTGATCCACAAATTCAGCTTAATAATTCCTTTGTAAGCCCTCAAGGTACAGAATAGCAGAGAAGTCTGTGCCCTTAGGCCAACTCAACCCATTTATTTTTAATCACGACGATTCCTCCCATCTTCAGGTGAGTGGAGAAATTGTGTCCATAGGTCAAGGGTTACAAGAAAATGAACAGCTTATCCCTCTCTATGATATAGCCTGGCAGGATGGGAATGAAGACATCTCTTACGTTCTGATCTAGAGTTGCAAGAAGAAGTCATCTCTGGAAAAAGCCTTGACATGATTTCGTAGCTTCTCATATGTACTTTGAATCTAACAGGGTACAATTGCTAGGAACTAAAGCCGACCAGGATTTTTTTTTTAAGCTGTCCAATTGGCTTGCATGGCATCAGCTGCTTAGACCTGCTTCACAGTGTTTCATGTAACCTCCTATCCCACTTGTGGGCTTCTAACGGTTGAAAATGATGGTGCAATAGATAGACTTTGGTAAGATTCAGCAAAGACTCTTATGTGGGGCTGTGCTCTGCGGATGCCACTATCTCAAGATGATTTGGCAGAAGGCAGAGACTTGGGCACAGAACTGGACACCTCCAAGGGTAAGCTATGCTTTCCAGTTTCGCTGCCTGCACATTCTGTACTGGGGGTTATTATCTATTCTTGGCTGCCTCTAAAAAGGAAAACATTTCACAATGGACAGTCAGATGAAAAGTGTATTTCCAATTCACATGGCTAGAATTACAGTAACAACTATGTTCTTTGGAGGCGATTGTTTCGGTCTTTGTGCTCACACTACAAAAAGGTCAGTAGCTCAATGCACCATGAAGGTTTTCTGTTTGCAAAACTTTGATAATTTCTCATTTTGAGCCTCTCCGACAGAGTGGGAAAAACACTTTACAAAAATGAGGAAAACCACTCACCCCACTGATCACATTTATGAAGACTATTAAACCAGGTTCTCCTTCATGTTTGGTGATATGAAAAGCAAACTTTTGCTTAACATTCCTTAATAAAGCGATGACTAGAGACCTTGCTTTCCCAGAAATGAGGAGAGTGTGCTACTCAATCACACTCTGAGAAGCCAACTGGCCCATGCACAAGCGCAAGATTTCATTAAATATATAAAAATGTTTCCATATACAGTACATGTTCAGCAAAGAGGTGGTGGGTGCATATACTTTGGTATGGCAACCCAAGTGCCAATTACTGGGGGGTGGGGTGGGGGGATGGAGAGAGACAGAAATCCTGCCTCTGCCCCAAATTGGTGTGGGATGTGATCCATGAGAGGAAGTCAAGTACAACATTCTTTGTAATGCTAGAGGAGACATGTTTGGTCCAGTCAGTAAGAAATTCCCTGTTCCTCCTGGGTGGAGCATCCTTCCTTTTGCATGTGATAGAAAGTGGGCGTGACTTTACGTGTCCAGGTTACAAAAGGACGAGACACGCAGCACACTTCCCTCTTTTTTTTGACTTCTTTTTTCGTTTGACCAGCTTTTAGCTAGGACTGCTCTGCTACCTTTCAGCTAGCAGAAGCACTGGGATTATTCCCCCATATGGGATAGATCCACATGTACATATTTGTAACTAAGTCTGCATTCAGGAATCCAACTGTGAACTGATGTGAGTAAACTTCTTTTACTGACTTGGAATAAGATTGTGGTGTCTATATTCTTTTAAGAGGGATTCAAGGGAATTTACCAGGAATGTACAATTCAGTCTGAGACAGACTGAATTGTGTAATAGTGAGAGGCTCTGCAACCAGCTATCTGCTGTGCATGTAAGAAGGGGAATGTAACTCTGCTACAGAAAGGAACTTGCTAGCACAAGTTAGGAAGGATATTAATAAATAATATATCCTCTCCTGCCCCCCTGAACATTCCCACATTCAGAAAAAGGGCAGGACTCAGAAGGAAAGACGTACCCAGAAGCTTCTTTTCTGGCAACAACTGCCCTCGTGGAAGGGGAACAAAATATTTTAGATAAGCCTGCTTAATGTTCAAGGATTCTGGTTCCCTTCCACTAGAAGCCAAAGGCTCCTACATGTGTGTTTACTCACTCAAAGACACGGACCCCATGGGCCGGTGCAACCACAAATGTACCCTTTATTCTCTTCCATACAAGATAATGGAAACCACTTGCTTCTTTTAGGTGAAAACACAGAGCTACAATTTGACAAAATATTGAGGATTGTGTGCATATACATGCATAACCCTTGATATCTTTTTCCAAAACCCTGGTGAACGAAAGGAAAAGAACAGAGGACATTTTAGGAACGTTCCCGACTGTAGTCCTGGACAGAGGTAGCCCACAGAGGTTAATGGGAATCAATTGTGTTTAAGAGACAAAATGGGCAGAGATGCTCATTTCAGTTAGAGACAGGCAGGCTGTCCTTTGTTCCTATTGGACTGGCTCAGAAATGAGTTAAGACCATTACCCAAAAACTGTTTAACACTTTGGTTCATCATGGTAAGTCCAGCACTGAACAGGATGCTAGGTGAACCAATAGAATGTGGCCTGTGGGTCACCTGTGGACCACAATCTACTTTCTGCCCACATGACTCAAGGTGACTGAAAGTTCAAATCAGGGTTTAATTCTGGAATCCTGAGTCAGCTCCATCAACCATAAAGGGCTATATATTGGTAAGTTAGGCTGTGTTGCCCACACTGGGAGACATGTTTTGTTATGTTAGAGAGTACAGTCTAGTCATGAAGGGGCCAGGGGTTCTGAGCGCTTCTAGCTCATAAGGAAAAAGCAGGATCAAGTTTCGCATTGCCCATCCTCAGCAACAAAACGGATACATTCAGAATGAAAACGGAAGCAGCCTTTTGTTCAAGAAAGCTATGACATACAAAATTAAAATTGATGCAGGTATGATACATTGATTTTGCAGTGAAAAAGCTAGCACAGGCAGTTCTTATAAAAAAAAATGGCAAAAGCCTTGCACGCTCAGTTCCAGAACAATAATCATAGAGAGAAGCTGTATGGTCAGCAATCTCACATGATGTTATTCTCTTCTGTATTGTACCACTGTAGACATCACCTGGGGGACTGACTGAATTATCGTCTCCTCACATTCAAATCCTACATAAACAACATTAGCTATCCTAGAACCTTTTCCTTGGTAATGGTATTGCTATTGCAGAGTGGGAATGTATTAAAAGATAGATTTGAGGGGGACCCCACTAAACCCTGGAAATTAATAAATTGTGGGGTTTTGATTAATTGGGATATGGATGAAAGTACAAAATCCAGAGCTGTGTCAGACAAGGAATCTCAGTGCTGACTTATGCAAACTAGCCTGGCTGGCTTCCTGAAGAGCAAAACTGTTAACATGACAAAAGGTGTTGATGGGCCATCTGAGAGGAATCCTTTGGCCTGGGGAGACTGATGGGGCGGGGGTAACTGGGTGTGAGATGACAGGAAAAGGGAGCCTTTCAGTAACGTGTTCTGGGGAGAAGAAAGAATGGGATTCATCTTGGGCAGGCTGGCTGAAGGCTGGCTGGGACTCCAAGATGGCTTGGACTCCAGGGCTTCACTGTTGTGGGAGACAAGCTCCATTTGAAATGACCATGCTGTAAGATCTGAATTCCCTCCATGCAGACTGAAGGTGTAAATAGGTGAATAAACCTTATTTCTTAAAGCATGACAGTCTCTGTCATGTCTCAATTCTCCAAAGGAAGGCAGACCCTGGGTGAGTGCCTGGAACCCCCTGGAATCTGGCAGAGAGTGGGGGGTGGCTTTTGTAACAACAGTCTATATCCTCAACTATCATTAGTACAAAGTGGTACATTCTAACAACTAAACACATCCAGTGGGCCTGCTGATCCTGTAGCTTGGCTCCAGATCTTTCAGTATAGTTATGCAGTCAGCCTGTGGGCATCAAACAGAGCGGTTCTCTTTTAATTAGTGACTTCTATCTCCCTTAAACTTGCGCACATTATTCCCAGCCCAATAAAAACTCCATAAATAATAAACCAGACTTAACCCACCTTGCTTATATGGCAAAGCAAAATTCACACTGTGAGCAGCTTGGCTATACTTGCCTGATGATTAAAGCGGCAACGAAAAGTACTGTAGCAAAGCAGCCCCTCTGACAGTCTGCATTTTTCCTCTGTCTTTGGTGCATTTCCCCACCACAGTTCTCACAGCAACGACACATGCAGAAGCAAAGCCCCACCAGAGGCAGCAACAGAACAAAGAGCACTCCCAGAGCAGCAGAGACTATAAAACCGATCTCGTAGTAAACTGCCTGCAATGCGGACAGAAACAATAGCAAAAGCAGATATATTATAACTGAGATTCACATTACAGACATAGTTTCAAAACAGAACTCAGACTACATGCCGGAGGAAAAGAATTGTGCGATGAAAGGGGCTGAATGGTGCCTTGACTAACTAAATCAGCACGCTGGATGGAAGTACAACTTTTGCCCAATTGGAGAGGCACTGTGCAGTATTGATCCGGCTTTCTCAGCTAAAGGAAGTGACATCATCCCAAGGGGTGAATGAGGCACATTCCCAGATGCAGCCCACACTACAGAGGAGAGCCGCAGGAAAACTCTAGCAGCAGCATAATCCCATCCTTGAACTGCAACTGTACAAACTGGAACATGGGGTACTAGAAAATTATTAACTAGGATATCCTGGAGTTGCAAAGAAGAATCCTTCCCATTGTTCTGGAAAATGATAAAAACAATACATTTGTTAGTCCAAGAAAGAAGCGAGCTGGCAGTTCTAATTTGGAGGCCAGGAAGGACACTGATGCACTAAGTGTCCCGTCCCGTCCCACCCAAAATACACTTTGAAAAGTCACCTGTGTTAGGAGTTCTTGTAGTGCAGCAAAAAGGAACACAGTCTGGAAAATCCTACATTAAACCAACAGTTCTCAAAATCTGCCCACTCTCTACCTTAGAGCAGATTTATGCCACAAGGTGCCATAGGAAGGCACTGGATTCTAGGATTCTACTCAAGTTAACACAACTTCTCTTATTTTGCCTAATTTATTCCTCTTCCGCTAGTTGTAGCAAGACACACTACGGCGCCATCCTTGACCATTGGCGATCCTAGTCAGCAACCCTCCCCAGGTTATGAGGACCAATGCAAGACATAAAAAGGTAAAGGTAAAGGGATCCCTGACCATTAGATCCAGTTGTGGCCGACTCTGGGGTTGCGGTGCTTATCTTGCTTTATTGGCCGAGGGAGCCAGCGTACAGCTTCCGGGTCATGTGGCCAGCATGACTAAGTCGCTTCTGGCAAACCAGAGCAGCGCACAGTAATGCCATTTACCTTCCTGCCAGAGCAGTACCTATTTATCTACTTGCACTCTGATGTGCTTTCGAACTGCTAGGTTGGCAGGAGCAGGGACCGAGCAATGGGAGCTCACCCCGTCGCGGGGATTCGAACCGCCGACCTTCTGATCGGCGGGTCCTAGGCTCAGTGGTTTAACCCACAGCGCCACCCACGTCCCAATGCAAGACATAGGGCTGGTTTATTTCATACTAGTGAACATTCCCTTGCTCCTTCAAGCCTGTTTCCTCTGAAGCAACCCCACATGCGCGCATGTGATTGAGGAGTTAATTAACAAAATGTTAAGGGTAAATTAGCTCCAGAAAGGAAAAGTGCTGCAGAGCAGAACTGCACACTGAAACCACTCTGGGCTGTTTTCTGACATTCCACACAATTGCAATAATGTACTTCAACATAAACTTAAGCCAGCGTGGTTGTTGTAGCCTCTGCAGTTTCCCCCCATATCGGTTCAGGTGTAAATGGATCCACCCACATGGCTTGTTCTTTGGCATTTACCTGCCTTGAGAGGTACACTGCTTATGTGGTATGTAAATACAGGATCCAGATCAGCACTTTTAAAAATAACCTAAAACAGCATGAAAGCGACTGTAGAGGTAGCAAGAGCCATACCAGTACAGCTCAGCAGTGCGTGAAGGGATTTCCAAGTAAGAGACAGAAATAGGAACTCAAGAGTACTGCATTTTAAGTGCTAGGAATGGAAATATCCCTACAAACAGAAATGCAACCATGAGGAAAGGTAGTTGGATGCCTTGAAGCCAAGCCCTGGTGTGCACATCTTGCACACATAAATAAGAACGCCTGGGAAGAACTTGGGGTCACAGAAGAAACTCATCTTAAGGTCAGAAGGGAATAAACTTCACACAATGCAATTAGCTTGGGGAATTCGCAACTGGAAGACGTGATGGTGACCTCTGCCTTAGTAGCTTTATGAAAGGGGCTAGACATTGTTTGCTGTCAGCTATGACAGCACTATACAATTTGTGGGATAACCAGTCTCTTATAACCAACATGCTTACCATAGAGTAAGCTGTCCTGCCCGGTTTAGTGAGGTCACTTCCCCTGGCCTTGGGAGGAAATGGGCAATCAGACCTATTTTTTCAACCTTCAGTCTACCTCACAAGCTCAGCATGTGAGGAGGACTCAGCTGGTTGCTCCAAGCTCACACTGCATGGCTCTCACAAGCCACTCTTGAGTTCCTATACCAATAATTTAGGACTTTTCACCAATCTAAGCCTAGTTTTACTGCCTGTGCAACTTTCTGAAGCATGTCAATCTGACCTTTGAAGAGGGAAGCTTTGGAACTCACTATAAAGGGCTCCTTTACAGCCTTTATTTCCACACTTTGCTGAATATTTTCTCCTGAATTCTCCTTTTTATATACCTATTTTTCCTTGAACAAAACAAAACTCAGGATCTTCCATTTCTGGGCAGGAAAGAGCAGGGGGAAGCCAATGACTTCATATGCTACTTGTAGACTTTGTGGAAGCATCTGACTGGTCACAGCTGAAAACCTTGAAGCTGGTCTAGACCATAGCTGTCAACTTTTCCCTTTTCTTGCGAGGAATCCTATTCGGAATAAGGAAATTTCCCTTTAAAAAAGGGAAACGTTGACAGCTATGGTCTAGACCATGGGTAGGCAAATTAAGGCCCGGGGACGGATCCAGTCCAATTGCCCTCTCAATCTGGCCTGCGGACGGTCCAGGATTCAGCGTGTTTTTACATGAGTAGAATGTGTGCTTTTATTTAAAATGCATCTCTGGGTTATTTGTGGGGCATAGGAATTTGTTCATACAGTATATATTTTTCAAAATATAGTCCGGCCCCCCCACAAGATCTGAGGGACCGTGGACCGGCCCCTTGCTGAAAAAGTTTGCTGACCGCTGGTCTAGGCAACCCTTTGATCTAGCAGGAGACCTGCATGTTCTGAAGACCCTTCCTTGATTTTTGATGCCAGCTGGGCAGTGCATTGTCCTCGTGACTATTCTGTGAATCGCTTTCATTTACCAACTTGGAAAATGTTTTTGTTTTGTAGATTAGTTGGCTACTTTCCCACTGCTATTACACAGAGGGAGAAGAGCAGTCGGACACCTTCCTCCAGGGCTCGTTGCAAGCCAGTTTCCCACCAGCTACATTTACTCATGCTCCAGTTCTACTCCCAGTGAATCTGCTTCAGATCCCCCCATTTCCTCAATGAAAATTGCTCTAAGTGCAAACAACTGCAACACATGGCCATTTATACCAGTGACCTAATTACAGTAACAAGGAGAGTTAAGGATTTTTGTTAGATAGCGGGAAACGGGAATGTTAGGTTCCTTTCGAAAACCACAACAAAATATACCAACTAACCAAATTAACAATTCTGAAAATACTCCACCTAAAATGTTAGAACCCATGATCAGAAGAGGTTACATGTTAGTTAAGATAGGCTTGCCATACGTCAGGAAAATTCCTGACATGTCCTAAATTTCAGATCTAAAAATGGCGTCGGAGGGAATTTTGCCGAATTGGTGAAATGCCTGGGGAAACCAGGATGTATGGCATCGCGATGGAAAAAGCAGCAGAAACAGTTCCAAAAGCTTAAAATCATTATTGCGGGGGGGATAGGTTCCCCCCAAAAGCTCAACAATTTGGGTTTGTCCCCCCCCAAATTTTGGTGGTGTCCTAGAAAAAGCTCAACACCTGTGGGTGTCAGGAATCTTACTTTTTGAAATATGGCAACCCTAGTTGAGAATATATATATTTCCAAACAAAGTGTGCATTGGAAACAATAAGAGGTTTTACCTGAAGGGTGAGGACAACATTTTCTGGCTGTGGAAGTCAAGGCAGATGGAAAGTATATATGATGCAGAGGCAGCATGCATAAAAAGAATGTAGGTGAGCAATAAATTAAGCACCCAAAGATAATGTTTACGATGCCCATCAAAGTAAAAAAACAGTGCACAAGGTCAGTGAGCAGTTTAGCACATCAGGTATTCACACACAAAACCATGATGCAGTGTAGTTCCAGAGGCATCTTGCCAATTTTGCAAAATCAAATGGTTTAGGATTTTCATACTTATTTGTATTCAATTTACACTTTGTGTTCTGTTAAAGAGAGCCAGATGCAGAATAGCTTGCATTTTCTTCCCAATTCCTCTGACTTGAATGCTACAAAACATTTCTATTACTGTTTGGACTACTGTTTTCCATCACAAAAGTGGTGGAATTTATTTATTTTTACACCCTGGAGAATGTTACACTTAAGTCTGCAATCCTAACCCCATTTATCTGGGAGTAAGTCCCATTGAATTCAACAGGACTTGCTTCTGAATAAACATGGTTACCTAAGACGTGTTGTTTACCACCTTTAAAACTGCACAACCTTATCTAGGGAATTGAGTTCCCTGTGGTATTTAATCGAAGCAGCTGGGCAAATGGAGCAGCAAACTGCTGTTTGCCTCAAACCAGGGAAGGAATCACCTTGCATGAGGGGAGCTGTTAAATAGGAGGAAGAGTCAGAATTTGAAGTGAGGGTGATGTTCAGCTGTGCAAGCAGCATGCTACACACACACAAGAGCACATGTGCACAGGCCTTGATGTTCTGAGAAAGTCACTCTTTATCAAGGGCATCTTTTGTGTTTTACCCTATTGTCTGGCTTGGGAAAATCTCCCCCTTCCCTTCTCAGTCGTGGTGGTAGTGATGAAGGCACAAAGGGTGATTTGTCCCCTGTCTCTGGAATAGTGCGCCAGGGCACAAAGCCTGGACCCTAGGATAGGTGTTGCTCTTCCGTGATTCCTTGAGTTTTAAGCCGCACAGCACTGAAACCCAATGCATCAGGAAAAAAGGAAAAAATGGAGCAAAGAGACAAACTTTCCTCCTCTATTTGTTTATCCAAGCTAGGGAGAAGTCAATGAATTCACAAGCCCACTTATCATTTAATGCAGGCTTTTATAAATTTCTGAAGTCTGTATGAAGCCTGGGCTCGGGGAAACTTCCAATAATGGTTTCTTTTCCACAAAGCACATCCACACAGGAGACACGTATATTATAGCTATTTGCAGCAGCATACACTGTAATGGGACAGAGATTCTTACCTGACTTTGTGATAGGAATTTTGAGGTCTTAGATATATGTTAAATGTTCATAAGTGTACCAACCAAGCACGTACATAGATCAGCACAGGAAGACCAACCTGGAACCATTTTGATTCCTAAACTGAGTAAATGTTTTCTCTACAAGGTCAAAATGGGAAACCTCCCCATTGTCTCTTTCCTCACAAATCCTGTCTTAAGGACACATTTAAGATATGATTAGGGTGTGAGTCTGTGACCTAGCCCAGCAACTAAGTATTTATCACTACAAAAGAATGGCCAGGCTCTCCAATCAAGTATCCTGCCAGACAGGAGATAAACAACAACAGGAGAAAAACAATATTCAAATTTCTGTTTTAGACAGCCTTTTCTGTGATGTAGGTGTGGTGTATCTGAGGGGTGGTCTTAGGTTACACCCCTTCTGTGATGTATGTATGATATTTCTGGGGGTGGTCTTGATCTACAGGATGGGAATTTCAAAACTCTTTATAAGGCCTTGCACACCATTTTTCTAGGTCCCACCTCTCTCCTGCGTGTGAGGGGAGCACCCTGTTGCAACAGATCAATAAAGATCAAGCTTACTAGCTGCTTTGCTTCTCAATATTCTCTGGTTGGCCTCTGTTATTCTCTCCTACCAATAGGGAACCTATGTAAGGACTCTATATGGGCTCTTGGACACCCCATAAGGGAAAAGGGCAATTTTTTGTTTACGACAGCTTTCAAGCAGGTAAGCCACTGGTGCTTACTGGGAGAGGCAGCAGCAAGCCAGTGGTCAGCATGGTGCAAACACAGCAGCAGGGCCAATCTGGTGCTCCTGATGGCATGTTGATACTGTGTCAGCCTGCCCACCACCTTGCGTCTCTTGGTAAGCAGGAGCAACTCATTTGCCTGGAGGTCAGGTAAGCCTCTCTGTCCCACTGCACTGCTTGCTACTGGCCAGTTGTACAAACCCCAATGCAATTTGAGCAAAGAGTTCATCAGGAGATAGACTGTCCAAAGAAGGAGAAATCTAGGTCTGCCATACGTCTGGACATTACCGGGATTTCAAAGGTGGAATTGATGTCTAGTGGGGATTTCCAAAAGGCAGTGCTTTGTCCTGGCAAGTCAATTGAAAGTTCACATTTTTTTTGCATTTTTGTTTTTTAAGAAGCTCCTGGTTTATACTTTTTGAAATATGGCAACCTGAAGGAATCACAACTATTACTATTTCCTACCTACAAAACTTTTCATAAGGAGCCCATGATTTACTGACTCCAAGACTGATGGTTAAAAACACCTGAATGATGCCATGATTTATACAACCAGCATTATGAAGTTCAAGTGATTTTCTCTCTTTGTTTTGCATTTCACAATTCGAGTTTCCTTCTTTCCAAAATAAGAAAAAAAGCCCTCAAAGGTTTGCAAGCTGCAGCCACTCCTCATCACCATGCCTTTCTGCAATCATAATTGCTATGTTCTGATTAGTCAGAATGGGTGCATACATCCACAGCTGTGGGCTTCCAAAATTACAGGTAGTTTTTCACCCGAAACAAGCACTTACCGTATTTTTCGCACCATAGGGCGCACCGGACCATAGGGCGCACCCATCTTTTGGGGGGGAAATAAAGGGGAAAAAATTATTTTCCCCCCCCAGGCGCGGGGCTGGGGCGGGGGAAGCTCGAGCTTCCCCCGACCCCAGCCCGCAAACAGGCAGCTCTCTGCAAGCCGTGGGAGCACTCCCGCTGCTTGTGGAGAGGTCCGCGAAGCCTGGGCGCGCTGAGCTCAGCACGCGCAGGCTTCGGCATGCTGGCAACTCTCCGCAAGGAGCCGGAGCGCTCCGGCTCCTTGCGGAGAGGTCCGCGAAGCCTGCGCACGCTGAGCTCAGCGCGCGCAGGCTTCGGCATGCTGGCAACTCTCCGCAAGGAGCCGGAGTGCTCCCGCTCCTTGCGAAGAGGTCCGCGAAGCCTGGAGAGCGTGAGGGGTCGGTGCGCACCGACCCCTCTCACTCTCCAGGCTTCAGCGAAAGCCTGCATTCGCACCATAGGACACACACACATTTCCCCTTCATTTTTGGAGGGGAAAAAGTGCGTCCTATGGTGCGAAAAATACGGTAAATGCTCTTTGAAAAGGTAAAAGGACTGGTTCAGTTCAGAAGTCACTGTGCCAATCAAAAACCATGGTTTAGCAATCAGAATCACCTCTGTGTGCACCTCCCCTCCCTACCGCCATGTGAGATAACCATAGTTTGCTGCGAAGGCAAAATTGAACAAACAATGGTTTGCTAGCTAAAGACTGCCTACAAACCGAAAACTGAAGGAGGTGCATAAACCCACAGCACTTATTCCAATCACCAAGTTAGAATCAACTAATCTTTTAAATAAATTTACGCCTGTGGGTTTTCAAGATTTCCGCCTTTAGGGAACACTTTCTGCAGTCTTCCATTCCAACCCTGCATATTGTAAAGGCTGCAGGAATAAGTTTTAGAGTGTTAAACCTCAGTGTTGCCCTTCATGAACTGACCATGCACTTGGGAACACACCGAGTAGCCAGTAAACACAGGGAAAGATTGAAAGTAGTGGGCAAGCTGTCTTTCAAAGACAGTCATCTACCCTTCCTGAATGTATAATCAAGAAATACAGTTTGAAAGCCATTCAGTGAAGTTCATCCTATCTTTGCCTGTGTCTATGGCACACACCCCTCCGCCCTACTTGGAAGGTGGCCCCTGAAAAAGAGTAGTTATTTTAAAATGGGAAGTGCAGTGTGCAGTGTGTGTCTTCTGGAGTTGATAATGCAATGGGGAACAAGATATGGACCAATATCAGATGCTTAATAACCACTCTCCAGAACTGGAAGACATGGGCTACATAAATAAAATCTACGCTACGAAGGGAAATACTAACGTGTTCATATATTTCGGTTTGCCTAAAAATCTTTACTCATCAGTATCTTAATCAGCCATTCAGATGAAAGATCACAGAAAACCCTATGCAAAAGAAGCAAGCGTTTGTATTTACACTGATCAAAAATATCCCCCAAAATCTTCTTGGAAAATATTTGATGCAGAAGCTAAGCAAAATGAAACCTTATCATGCAGTTTTGACACACTTGCATCTGGAAACTTTCTATTTAAAAGATAAACAAGAAGCACATACTGTGCTCTGTTGTTGTTGTTCTTAAAAAGAATCAGCTCCACAAATACAGACACACAGTCATGTGCAAACCATAATAAATACACGTGAAAGAGTTACCTTTTGATAATCACCAGGGTTTTTGCCAAACGATTGCTGTGTTAGTTTTTTGATAAGATCTGAAAAAAAGCAAGAACACTTCCAAATTATAGAGAACAAACTCAAGATTTTTGTAAATATAAAAACCATTCAAACAAAATATGCTGATCAAATATCATTGGTGGTTATTGATGAAATACAAGGGTCTCTGTTTACACATGCAGTTTTACACTTGGAGACATAGGGAAATAAGTTTTGCTAAAATGTTAGAGGTCAAAGCTAAGCATTTTATGGGATGTGTTACCCAGCCTTTATCAGTCAGACTTTGTCGAAATTTGGGAGGAGGTCTTTCTAGAGAAACTCCCTATTTAAAGTAGAAAATGAAGTGCTAGAGTGGACTGTACCACTCTGACCATAGAGATGAGTGTCGTATTTCTGAAATGTATACATAGGCATTATTTATTTATTATTTATTTATTCCATTTATAGGTTATGCTAAGAGATAGTGACTGGCCCAAGGTACATACACATACACTGGAAGAAAGAATTAAAATATCATGGAGATAAACTGTGGCTCAACTCACTCCCTGTTATGCCAGTCTCTATTTGCAGGGAGGCCTTTTGCTACTTGGAGAGCAAAAATATGATAAGCTCCTGACATCTGGAATGGTACAATCCTTTTTATCACTTCACTTTAGGATTTTGCCAGCTCATTTTGTCACATATGTAGGCCAGGTCTAAGTGACTAGATGCTGACTAACCTGAAGAATCAACTAAGTTCATACCCATCGCAACTGATCCAAAAGTAATCCCTACAGTTTGGCTAGTACAAAGATTCAGCCCAACTTTTATCGTTGTTGATGGCATTAAGAGCTCTTTAGCTATTGCAAGCACAATTTTCAATGTCAGCTAATCAAGAGATTGAGATGAAAAGTGCCGTATTTTTCGCTCCATAAGATGCACCTGACCATAAGATGCACCTAGCTTTTAGAGGAGGAAAGGGGGAAAGCCCCGTTTTTGGGGGATCAACTCACAGTTGTGCAGCGTCTTTTGCAAAGGGGACAAGTCCCATTTTTTTGAGGATCAGCTCAAAAATGTTGAGCTTACTTTGCAAAGGGAAAAAATCCTGTTTTTATGGGGTTCAACTCACAGTTCTGCAACTTCTTTAGGAAAGGAAAGGGAGCCGTTTCTACAGTTTCCAGACAGATAATCTAATCAGCCAGTCACATGTCGCTGGGGAAACAAACGGCCTCCGTCTGCAGAACATTCAACAATGGAGGCCTGGGCAAGGGGGCAGGGCCGGAAAGGGAGCCAGTGAGCGACCACACACTCGCTCCATAAGATGCACAGACATTTCCCCTTACTCTTATGGAGCGAAAAATATGGTGAATTAATGAAACAGAATTTTTTTGAATTTGCTAATAAACCGGGTTAACTGTTAGCCTGGCAACTCAAAAAAGAAAGGAAGAATAAGACCATAAATAATATTGTAGATGAGGATAAGCATTTGACTAGCCCAAAAGAGATAAGAAAAGCATTTGAATTTTTTTATACTTCATTATATCATTGCGAGAAGGAGGACTTTAAGAAAATGGACTCTTATTAAGGTAATTGTAATATATCCTGAGCATCTAAGAAAATTCAGCAAATTTTGAATGCATCCATATAGATATTGGAATTGCAAGTGGCAATAAACCGAATGAAGATGGGAAAAGCACCGGGGCCAGATGGACTTATTGCAATTTATTATAAAAAGTTTTAGGATGCACTTATTGAACCACTTATGGACACCATGAACAGAATTGATCCCCACACAAGATAGTGATTTAACAAAGAGAAAAAAATTATAGACCTATTTCATTACTGAATTGTGATTACAAACTATTTGCTACAATCTTGGCTTAAAGATTGAAAAGGACACTGACTGACTCAGTCCACAGAGACCAGTGTGGATTTTTACCAGGCCAACAAATGAAAGACAATATGAGAAATATAATCAATTTAACAGAGTACCTGGAAGTAAAAAAAAAACCAACGGGCTACATTAATCTTCCTAGATGTGGAGAAAGCTTTTGATAATATTTCATGGTCATTTATGATTAAGGTTTTAGAGTAAATGGAAATAGGTAATTCTTTCCTAGCAGGAATTAAAGCAATCTATACCGATCATTCTGCAAATATATTAGTAAACAATGTTCTTTCAGACAAATGCCAAATAGAAAAAGCAATGAGACAAGGCTGTCCCTTATCTCCGCTGTTGTTTATTATAACATTAGAAATACTGCTTCAGAATATAAGGAGAAATGGGGAAATTAAAGGTATTGAGGTGGGACACAGAGTCTATAAATTAAGGGCATTTGCTGACGTGTTGTGGGGGCTATGGTGTTGACCCTGGAACAACCTTTGGAGAACGTTCCCAAAGCATTAGAAGAAATTAAAAGGTTTGGAGAAGTGGTGGGTTTCAAAATAAACTCAGATTAAAACAAAATGTTGGTTAAATACATGGATGAACAGTCAAATATTTTTTTAGAAAGAATGTCTGGTTTAAAAATAGGCAAAAAGGTTAAGTATTTGGGAATTTGGCTGACAGTAAGAAATCTCAATCTATTTGAAAATAATTATATTAAATTGTGGGAAAAGGTTAAGAAAGAGTTGCAGATATAGGGGAGAATGAAACTCTCCCTGTTAGGTAGAATTTCAGCCATTTAAATGGATATACTCCCTAAAATACTGTTTTTATTCCAATTAATCCAGATTGTAAATAATTCAAACTGCTTCAAGGAATGGAAAAAATATATTTCTAAATTCATCTGGCAGGGGAAAAAGCCAAGAATTAAATATAAAATTCTGATAGATACAAAAGAAAGAGGAGGCCAGATTTGCAATTGCATTATGAGGCAGCTTGTTTGTATTGGTTAAAAGAATGGATTGTATTGGACAATGCAGACATTTTAGATTTAGGTGGTCATAATTTTAAATTCGGCTGGCATGCATATCTTTGGTATGGGAAGGCTAAAATGTATAAAAGTTTCATGAACCGCATTCTTAGGAAGAATTGGTATAGCGTCTGGGAGACTCTATACAGGTGGGAGACAGTATATAACTGAAAACGCTGGCCGCACTAAGATAAATTCAACAGAATAAATAATTTGTGGTTGATGCTAAAGTGGAAAACTGATTTGAATTGTTATAGTAAAAAATTCAGGAATGTATGATATGTAAAACGAACCATGGAAGGAGAAGAAGGAAAGTCACTGGATCCTTTAAAGTTTGTAAAATGTTTATTTTGAAATGTAAAACTGAAAACTTAATAAAATTATTATTATTATTATTATTATTATTATTATTATTATTATTATTTAAAAGAGCTCTTCCCATTGCCCCAAAGTAGAAGCCAATACTGACCACTTGACTGGGTGATACTAATAGAAGCGAGATACATACATGTAGCAGAATGAGGTGGAAGAAACCCTGTGGAATGAGCTGGAATGAGTAGAAGACTACGTTTCTGAATGGCCGTAAACATGAAAAGAGACTCTCTGAAATGACTATCTCAGAGAGAGAAATGCTTAAAATGTCTCCCTGTTAAGCTACTTTTCTCCTAGCAGGGTGTTTATACAGAGAGTATTATAACCCTCCACCTGCAGTCTACTTACTATCTCATTCTATCTATCTATCTATCTATCTATCTATCTATCTATCTATCTATCTATCTATCATCTATCTATCTATCTATCTATCTATCTATCTATCATCTATCTATCTATCTATCTATCTATCATCTATCTATATCTATCTATCTATCTATCTATCTATCTATCTATCTATCTATCTATCTATCTATCATCTATCATCTATCTATCTATCTATCATCTATCTATCTATCATCTATCTATCTATCATCTATCTATCTATCATCTATCTATCTATCTATCTATCTATCTATCTATCTATCTATCTATCATCTATCTATCATCTCTCTCTATCATCTATCTATCTATCATCTATCTATCTATCTATCTATCTATCTATCTATCTATCTATCTATCATCTATCTATCTATCATCTATCTATCTATCTATCATCTATTACTATCTCATTTTGCTATGTGCAAAAACCAGGTCAGAACCAGGTCTGTTGGAAAAGCTGGAAACCAAAAATGGCTTTATTGTGAGGACGGTGACATCATATATTTACTAATTAACTAAATTACTTTTGCTCTATGCCACAGCAGATGTAGGAGCTCGTTTTGAAAGACTAATAACCCAAGGCTTTGACACAGCACATGTTCTTATAACAGAGGTTAAAAGGGATTTATCTTCCAAAGCTTACTGGAAGGACTAATTACATTAATTCTTTACCCAGTTGCTTTCCTGGTATCCTTGCTTTTTCAAGGATGCCATCTGCCTGATCAGATACATTGCTCCCAATGAAGTACTGATACTTTTTGAATACATAGATGCATACATGTGTGTGAATCGCTTTGATAAAGCGCTAAATAAAACTTTCTCTGAACTAACAATTGCACTCAGTGTTCGAACACTCAGAAGAACTGGGACATCAATAAATTAAAAAAGGTTTGCGTTGCCACACCACATCGCTCAGAGACTAAGAGATAGGAAGAAAGAACAAGGGCTTAGCAATAATCTCTCGAGACATTAAGCACCAACAAAAAAATTGGTTTGTCATTCCTCTGCCAAAAGAGCTTTGCAGGAATGGATGACAGGTAAACAGTTTAGCTAATAAACAATGTCTTCTCAGGGTATACAAATTCTCCCATCTGGATGTGCCATGGGCTTACATCAGCAAAGAAGCTTTTTTAAACCCCTCTTGCCCTGGAGTTTAAGGTTACGTCACAGGATCCTCCATTCCAAGATACTTCTAAGCTGGAGTTGGGGAAGAGACATTAAGCTGCACTATACTTTGGATTCCCATGGACCAGAGGAAACTGGCCAGGATGACAAGAAACTAGGAATAAGGGTTAAAAAAATTAAAAGTAGCAACCATCTTAGCATTTAGGCAGTACTATTTAGAGCATGGGTAGGCAAACTAAGGCCCGGGGGCCAAATCCAGCCCAATCGCCTTTTAAATCCAGACTGTCCGGCGTGTTTTTACATGAGTAAAATGTGGTGTAGTGGTTAAGAGCGGTGGACTCGTAATCTGGTGAACCGGGTTCGATTCCCCGCTCCTCCACATGCAGCTGCTGGGTGACCTTGGGCCAGTCACACTTCTCTGAAGTCTCTCAGCCCCACTCATCTCACAGAGTGTTTGTTGTGGGGAGGAAGGGAAAGTCGCTTTGAGACTCCTTCGGGGAGTGATAAAGCGGGATATCAAATCCAAACTCCTCTTCTTCTTCTTCTTCTTCTTCTACTACTACTACTACTACTACTACTATTTAAAATGCGTCTCTGGGTTATTTGTGGGGCATAGGAATTCATTCCATTTCCCCCCCTTTCAAAATATAATCTGGCCCCCCACAAGGTATGAGGGACAGTGGACCGGTCTGCTGCTCAGAAAGTTTGCTGACCCCTGGTTTAGAGTGTTTGGAGCATTTCCTATACATAGTCATTCTTACTAGGGTAGGCCAGTAAATATGGACCTGAAATTGCACACTCAAACTTATCAGGAAGAACTGGAAACTTCAAACAACTCACTACTGTGAAAGCAAGAATCCAGGATAAACAAGACCTTTGAATGCTCATCAGCACAGCCTCAAGTCATCGGGAGTACTGGACAGCCCATAATCCTGCAGAGCCTTTTGCCTTTATAACTGAAAATTTCAAAAGGCTTGGGAAAAGGTCCAGTTCATATATTGAATATGGCGCCGTGGTGTAAATCACTTAGCCTAGGGCTTGCCGATCAGAAGGTCAGCGGTTCGAATCCCTGTGACGGTGTGAGCTCCCATTGCTCGGTCTCAGCTCCTGTCAACCTAGCAGTTCGAAAGCACATCAAAGTGCAAGTAGATAAATAGGTACCACTCTGGTGGGAAGGTAAACGGCGTTTCCATGCGCTGCTCTGGTTCGCCAGAAGCGGCTTAGTCATGCAGGCCACATGACCCGGAAAAACTGCGGACAAACGTTGGCTCCCTCAGCTAGTAAAGCGAGATGAGCGCAGCAACCCCAGAGTCGTTCGCGACGACTTAATTGTCAGGGGTCCTTTCCCTTTTTACATATCTAACATTTGTATAAAATGGCAAACCTGTTGGATACTTGAGCATAATTGGGATACATCAGGGTTGCTTTCAGCTCCTTGATGAGCATACGCTCCATGACAAACCATATAACGTGTGAAACAGCCAATAGAGTGTCTGCACTTTAAATTTTGCCAACTTCTTTCACACTTACATGATAAAACTAAATTACGAATGTAACTTCAGGTGAGGGCTCACATTGAGCTGAACAGTACTTTATGCAGATAATCCTCTGCAAGTAGAAAGCTACCACATGCAGGAGAATTAGAAAACAGATCTCTTCTTAACATGCTAACTTCTCTGGGTGTGGGCAACTGTTTTTGCACATTGGGTAACCATCTCAGGCCTTGAACACATCCAAGCCTATTATCCTCCCACATTTCTTCCACGAGGCCTCTCCCTTCACTGATATGCAATATTTATATACCACATTTCAATAAAAAGTTATATCAAAGCAATTTGCAGAACAAAAGGGGAACTTGCAAATATGTTTCAGGTTGGTACTAAAGGAATATAGCACAGCTACAAAATTCGGGGGGGGGGGGAGAGACTGCTTCAAATGATTCAGCATTTTACTTTGATTGAAAGACATAATTTCTGAACGATATTGGGAGGGGCGCCTTGTCATATGTGTGATGTCACACGTGCGATGTCATGTGCGTCAGGCCCAGTGGGGCCTGCCACCAGAGGGAAGCCCAGTCCCTCCAAGATGGGGGGGGGGCGCTCTGCCCCATCCCCACATACTTTGAGGGGGCTGAGGTGTCATAGAGCTGGCACTTATGTGGAAAGACAAAGCTTTTCTGCCTGCCTGCCCCCATTAGCCAGGTTATTTTTCCACTGCTACTGAAGCTGAGAACAGACAGACAAAGCTTGTCACAGTACAGTGGACGCTTGGGTTGCGAACGTGATCTGTGCGGGATGCACGTTCGCAACCCACAGTGTTCACAACCCGCAGCGGCACGTCTGCGCACACGCGAGTTGCGATTCAGGGCTTCTGCGCATGCGTGACAGCCGAAACCCGGAAATAACTTGTTCCGGTACTTCCGGGTTTTGGCGGTCCGTAACCCGAAAAACACAACCTGAAGAGTCTGTAATCTGAGGTGTGACTGTATTCTACAATAGGCTTGCTTAGCTAAAATTAAGTATAGCATTAAATACAAGGTCCTTACAATCCTCTTTTTCAAGCGTTATTTTGAAGAAGACAGCCAACAAATATTTAGAAATAGCCACTCCATATTGTTTACACTTCTATATGTTTCCCCCATCATTATATTTTGCTTATCATGGCTATCCAAAGTTCGTTCTGCAAGCCACCATCTGGTAGGGATTTGCAATAGATTAAGGGCAAGAGTTCAGATGCCCAGTCTCAACTGGTTAAACTTTCAAAAAGCATATTTTTCACTTTTCATTGCCCTGGATTCTCTCTCCAGAACCATAAAACCATTTTTAATTCAGCAGTTCCCCACCCTCCCGATAAACTAAAACTCAATTCTGTCAAAATAGAGGTTTGTGTGTGGTGGTTACTCTCATTCAAGAAGATGGGGATGAACTATTCTGGATACGTTTGCATTTTCCCGAAAGCAGGAGTGGCCAATTCAATGCCCACAGGCCACATCTGGCCCCCCAAGTGATTTCCGGCAACCCCAAAGCCTCCCAGAAATTTGGCTGCTGTGTTCCACTTAAAATGACAGTGCCAGGCAAGTGGTGATGTTGGAGCCCCATCACCATGCTGATGAGAGCAGAGAGGTGTCCATCTCTTTGCTCAAGCTAGAACTTCTTGGCCTTCAGAGGTGTGACTCCAGCTTGAGGCAGTTTAATTTGGTACATAGGGCAGTACCAGTTAACGGCTTTGAAGCCATGGGCCCACTGGACTCTACCCACCCTGGGCACATGGTTCAGGATCGGGAGAGGTCAGTGAGGCATGCTTCAGGCAGCAGGCCACCCAGTTGCTGGCTAATGTCAGGTGGGAAAGGACTTCACCCCTTTGGTGTTCTACCTTCTGGAAGTCATTAGGGGGCAGAGGCTGAAGATCAATGGGGGAAGGAGCAGGGAAGTGGAGATCTCCCGAGGTGACAGACTGGGAGACGGGAATCGGCTCCCTTGAGAACTGGAGGCGCCTGTCATTTTGTGGGGGGAGGGTGTGATTAAGGTATGATTACCAGACCTCCCCATTTCCCGGGGACAGTCCCCGGATTTACAAATCCGTCCCCGGAATGTCCCCGGATTTCATTTAATGTCCCCGGTTTTATATTTTAAGTGTGGCAGATTTATTAGTAGGGAATGAATGTTGTGTGATTGGTTCAACGGCACAAGACACATCATATGGGGACTTTCGGTGAGGCAAAATGGCGGGCGCCACGGCAGCGAGCAGCTCCTGAAGCCAGCCAGAGCTAACTGCACTACTAGGCTGGCTCCGGGCTGCTGAGACTGCCACTGCTGCAGGGGAACCGGGGACGCCTGGTGCATCAACTGGGGGAACCGCTGACACCCCCCCATGACCCAAATTGAGCCAGGAGGGAGAGCGCCCGGCCACCCAGCTGACTGCCCAGTGGTGCTCCTAGGCCAGTAAAAACCCCAGAGCTGATGCGGGGAGAAGGAGGAGAGGAGAAGGAGAAGGAAGAGAGAGAAAGAGGAAGGAGAAAAAAGAGGGGAGCCCCAACCTTGCCGCATCGCCACCACTGAGGAGAGGTAGGAGAGCACCGGGAGGGCAAGGACACGTGGCCGAGCCCAGACCTGACCCAAACCTACTCCATGGTGTCTAGCGCTCCAAGAGAGCAGGATGGCACCCAGAGGAGACCACAGAAGAGATATTACTTTTTTATAAAAAAAAAATTTCCTCTTAAAAAAAAAGCATCCCCAGATTCTTTGGGAAAAAATCTGGTAACCTTAGATTAAGGGCTAATCTTGTATACAGAGAGGTATGTGCATTTTGCATGTGGTTTCTGCTGCTGATGTTGCTTATGCTGCTGGCTGTTTTTCTCTCCCCCCCCCCCTTATTTTTCGTAATGCTGTACCAGTATTATATTTTAACCAGGCCTTTGGTTGATCTGATTGACATCCTATACCCTTTTAAAATGTGGCTCTGTTTTTTTTTGGGGGGGGGGGTTATTGGGTTGTTGTTTTTATTTTGATTATATATATTGTGGTTTTTATGTTGATCTTTTCTGTGAACTGTCCTGAGACCTCTGGGTGGAGGGTGGTATATAAATTCAATAAATAATAATGCTTTATAGCTGTACCTGAGATGAATGTATAATAACTGACTCCTGTATTTCACAGAAGATTAAGGTAACATGACACTGTTTCTCATTACGTACTATCTTACACAGTTGGACCTTGGTTCTTGAACGCTTTGGTACTCAGACGTTTTGGCTCCTGAACACGGCAAATCTGGAAGTGAGTGTTCCGGTTTGCAAACGTTTTTCGGAAGCCAAATGTCTCACGCAGCTTACACGGCTCACGATTGGCTGCAGGAAGCTCCTTCAGTCAATCGGAAGCCGCGCCTTGGTTTTCGAACGGTTCTGGGAGTCGAACGGACTTCCAGAATGGACTGAGTTTGACAACCAAGGTACGACTGTATTATGTATTACTGTGCATTGCATATTATTGTGAACTCCATTGATACAACTGTTTTTTTTAAAAAAAAATTACAGTGGTACCTCAGGTTAAGTACTTAATTTGTTCCGGAGGTCCGTTCTTAACCTGAAACTGTTCTTAGCCTGAAGCACCACTTTAGCTAATGGGGCCTCCCGCTGCCGCCACTGCGCGATTTCTGTTCTCATCCTGAGCAAAATTCTTAACCCGAGGTACTATTTCTGGGTTAGCAGAGTCTGTAACCTGAAGCGTATGTAACCTGAGGTACCACTGTATATATATATATTTATACATATTCTATAAAGCACCTTGCAACTTTTTGATTAAGGTTGGTACAGTAGGCTCGTAATTTATGTGAGCGTTATGTTCTGGGGATCACGGCTAAACCCAAAATCATAGTCAAAACCCATTGGGTTCCATGGTGGGTAGGATTGCTAACGCCAATTTTCCTGGAACCCTGTTCACTTTCTGCCCCCCCCTTTTCATCATTTTTAATTTTTTGCCACGTGCGCAAAGCTGAATGTGCACAAATTAAATGTGCGCAAGTTGCAAGCTTATTGTATATAAATGGAGAGAGAGAGAGAGAGAGAAGGACGAAAATCCCAAACTGCACTCAATATATTTCAAGTGAGACCTTGAACGTGCTGAATTTAAGTTTTCTATTTCCATTGGTAGAACAGGAGATTCTTCATCTCAAGGTCGTGAGTTCAAGCCCCACGTTGGGCAAAAGATTTCTGCATTGCAGGGAATTGGGCTAGATAATCCTTGGGCAGTGGCGAAGCTGCATGCTCCGCTACCGGGGGCGGAGAGGAGGCGGGGGTGTAGCTGGCACTCCGCGGGGTGTGGTGCATGCCCTGGGGGCCTGGCACGCCGCCCGCAGGGGCATGGCACACGTTCTGGGGGCATGACGCGCTGTCTGTAGGGACGTGGCGTCTGGCAAGTGAGGGGGTGCACGGTTTGTGTCCAGGGGGGCCGCCGCGATGGCACCCTACCAGAATAGTGGTGCCGGAGGCGGTCCGCTTCCTCCGCACCCCAGTTCCTCCTCCAGTGCCCTTGGGATCCCTTCCACCTCCACAATTCCATGATTCAATGATTCTAAGTTTCAGATATGATATATCTATTAATATAACCCAAAGCAACACTGGCGATTTTTGCCCTGGCAACGCAGGTTCACATTTAAATTTTGCCATTCGGAATGGCAACAAAGGTTTGACAAGTACCGCATTTTTCGCTCTATAAGACGCACCAGACCACAAGACGCACCTAGTTTTTGGAGGAGGAAAACAAGAAAAAAATATTCTGAATCCCAGAAGCCAGAACAGCATGAGGGATCTCTGCGCAGCAAAAGCAGCAATCCCTCTTGCTATTCTGGCTTCTGGGATAGCTGCGTATCCTGCATTCGCTCCATAAGACGCACACCACATATTTCCCCTTACTTTTCAGGAAGGAAAAAATGTGTCTTATAGAGCGAAAAACACTGTACTTTTAATGAATATGGATTGCATGCATGCATGCATTTTGCCCGTCGTTTATATCCAATTTAAGCACGTCTGAGGTCAAGAGCACTCTCACCTATTCAATGCCCCAACATTAGGAATACTCCTGGCAGGCCCCTAGTATCCTCCAATGAAGTGAAGAGATTACTATCTCACCTGTGTAGACAGAAAGCCCCTGGGGAAGATATGTTCTCTCCCCCAGCCCCCAGTGTACCTGTAACGGTTTGTGTTTTTGCCCCTTCTTTCCTGCATGCCAAATGGTATTTTTGTTCTGATTAAGTTTCACTGCGATTTATCTTCTGAGTTGGGTATCGTTTCAGAATTTTAATCTTAATGCTAAAATGGCATCATACTCGGTATTTGTCATTCCTTTCAAGATATTTATCATCTGTAAATTTGATGACTGTGTTCCCTTAGGTCAGTAATGCTGAACAGCCAGGGAAAATGTCCCTTGTTAAGATGCTGGAAGCAACAGCAGTTGAATACTGATTGTTTAAATAAGTCTTCAAAGTCTTAGGCTAACGCTATTTTCTAATGCATGTCTTATTACAACATTTTAAAACTTTAGTATGCCTAATAAAGGACCCCTGATCATTAGGTCCAGTCGTGGCCGACTCTGGGGTTGCGGCGCTCATCTCGCTTTACTGGCCGAGGGAGCCGGCGTACAGCTTCCGGGTCATGTGGCCAGCATGACTAAGCCGCTTCTGGCGAACCAGAGCAGCGCACGGAAACGCTGTTTACCTTTCTGACGGAGTGGTACCTATTTATCTACTTGCACTTCATGCTTTTGAACTGCTAGGTTGGCAGGATCAGGGACCGAGCAACGGGAGCTCACCCCGTTGTGGGGATTCGAACCGCCGACCTTCTGATTGGCAAGCCCTAGGCTCAGTGGTTTAGACTACAGCGCCACCCGCGTCCCAGTATGCCTAATACTAATGTGTAAACTACACTGACTATAATACACACTCCATTAGAATCGTCACCCTTAGTTGACTCGAATAATTTTTATTTAGTTTGTCATTTAGTTTGAAAGAAGGTTAAGGCAATCCCTGAGTCTATCTTCTCTAAATGGGGGGTGGGGTGGTGAAGTGGTCACACACACACACACACCCTACAGCAGCGATTCCAGGGTCTGCTCTTAAAGGGGTTTGCAAATAGGGAGTCACTGGCCATACACTCAAAGGTTGTCAATGAACTCTCCTGTGTTGCAGGGATATGGGGTAGGCTGCCTGCATACACAAGGGTCTTGCAGTGCACCCTCCCATGTCCCATTCACCTTGAGGACTCCCAGTTCCCTGGCTGGGGACTGGGAGGGATACACACCCAATGCCTAAACCAAGGTCTCCCTACATCTGAAAGGTTTAATGAAGTTGTGGCCAATTTTTAATCCCATAACACGTCACAAGTGATTACCGTATTTTTTGTCCTATAGGGCGCACCGGCCCATAGGACGCACCTCGTTTTTTTTGGGGGGGGGGAATGAATAAAAAATAATTATTTCTCCCCCCCAGCCGCGGCTACTGCCCCAAGCCTTGCACACACCTGCCCGAAGCACGGGGCACCCTCCGGAGGGCTCCGCGTGCTTCGGGCTGCAGGCTGCCGCCCCAAGCCTCGCGCGCTTGGCGGGACCTCCCGCCAGGCGTGCAAGGATTGCGGATAGCTTCCTGAAGCCTGGAGAGCGAGAGGGGTCGGTGCGCACTGATGCCTCTCACTCTCCAGGCTTCAGCGATTTCCCCTTCATTTTTGGAGGGGGAAAAGTGCGTCCTATGGGGTGAAAAATACGGTATTCTTTCTGGTGGTCTCTTGGGGCCAGGGGATTCTCTGCCTGGACACGCAAAGGTTCAACTAATGTTGAAACACACAGGCAAATTCTCCTTTGAATGCCGACTTCAAGATCCTGCAGGTGTTTGACCTAGAAGGCTTAATTCTATTATGGGGGAACATATAAAACAGAGAGAAAAATATATGGAACATAGCATTCACCGTGTCACATGCTCCCCTTAACAATGCTTCACACTTCAGCTACAGGAAATGAAGTAGAGCTGAGGACTTGCTGCCCAAATCCGACCGTAAGAAAAAAAAACCCCACATGAGCATCATCTAATTTGGAAGAGCACCTGGTTTCCATAGTGACAAAGCAGAAGCCACTAAGATATTCCAAGCAAGCTAAGAATCAGATGAAGTTTGCCTCGCTTCTTAAATAATTATTTCAACTCATAGTAAGCTGCAATAGTCAAGGGAGAAAACACACATGCATACTTTCTGTCAGTGAACTGACATCGGAGCCGAGTGGAGAGGTTAGGCTCCCTCATGATGCCGGAGAGGGAACCAGCACGGGGAGAGAGAGAGCTTCCGCTGGGGAAGGAAACCAAGGTGACACCAGCAAGAAAGGAGAGGCTGAGAGTACTTCGGAGGGAAGGCTCCGAGACTCTTCCAGTGAGGAGAGTGCAGGACCACCGCTTGGCACGCCCACTCTGCGCAGAAGGCTTCCGCGCAGAGAAGCGAGGAGGAGGTTGTCTGTTAAGGAATTCTTATGTTGGAGGAAGTTTAGGAAACGCCCACTGACGGATTCTGCCAGTGACTGAGACAGTTGCGTTTTAGGGCTGTCAAACCGGGGAAAGGTCCAGCTATACTACTAGCTCGGAGCAGTTTGGAATTTACGCACAAGCAACCCATTACACTTTCCACACACTCAGCAACTGCCTGCACAAACAACATACACTGCTTGACTTGGGTAGGCAACCAAAGGCTCAGGGGCCGGATGCGGCCCAATCGCCTTCTCAATCCAGCCCGTGGACGGTCCGGAAACCAGCATGTTTTTACATGAGTAGAATGTGTCCTTTTATTTAAAATGCATCTCTGGGTTATTTGTGGGGCCTGCCTGGTGTTTTTACATGAGTAGAATGTGTCCTTTTATTTAAAATGCATCTCTGGGCTATTTGTGGGGTATAGGAATTTGTTCATTCCCCCCCCCCAAAAAATATAGTCCGGTCCCCCACAAGGTCTGAAGGACGGTGGACTGGCCCACGGCTGAAAAAGGTTGCTGACCCCTGGCTTGACTAAACCACTTCTGGTGCAACGGAATTGTTGTTGTTTAGTCGTTTAGTCGTGTCCGACTCTTCGTGACCCCCTGGACCAGAGCACGCCAGGCACTCCTGTCTTCCACTTCCTCCCGCAGTTTGGTCAAACTCATGCTGGTAGCTTCGAGAACACTATCCAACCATCTCATCCTCTGTCGTCCCCTTCTCCTTGTGCCCTCCATCTTTCCCAACATCAGGGTCTTTTCCAGGGAGTCTTCTCTTCTTGATAACCAGCGCGCACGGAAACGCCGTTTACCTTCCTACCACCTATTTATGTACTTGCGCTGGCATGCTTTCGAACTGCTAGGTAGGCAGGAGCTGGGACAGAGCGACAGGAGCTCACCCTATTGTGCGGATTCGAACCGCCAACCTTCTGACTGGCCAGCCCAAGAGGCTCAGTAGTTTAGACCACAGCGCTACATTGCTTCTAATTTGCATGTCACTGATAGCATTTGCTATAAATATGCATCTAAGTGACCAGGTGGCGCTGTGGGTTAAAGCCTCAGCGCCTAGGACTTGCCGATCGAAAGGTCGGCAGTTCGAATCCCTGCGGCGGGGTGCGCTCCCGCTGCTCGGTCCCAGCACCTGCCAACCTAGCAGTTCGAAAGCACCTACGGGTGCAAGTAGATAAATAGGGACCGCTTACCAGCGGGAAGGTAAACGGCGTTTCCGTGTGCAGCTCTGGCTCGCCAGAGCAGCGATGTCACGCTGGCCACGTGACCCGGAAGTGTCTCCGGACAGCGCTGGCCCCTGGCCTCTTAAGTGAGATGGGCGCACAACCCCAGAGTCTGTCAAGACTGGCCCGTACGGGCAGGGGTACCTTTACCTTTACCTTTAAGTGACCAGTAAACACAATATTGGTGATGTTTCATGGGACTACTGTAAATTCACTGTAGTCTCACCATTATGACTGCCAAGGGGATTTAACATGTACAATGTAGGATTCAAGAAACCTTTGCAGTGACAGCTGATTGTTCAGCCAAGCACATTTCTACTCTGCTTTTTGAAGCATGCCCAAAGCACCATGCACAGAACATAGACAATTTCAAAACATACCTCTACATCACCAGGATAGGTAAAGCATTAAAGAACATGTCAACAACACAGCCAAATGTGATTAGAAATTCAGAGTTTTGCAGCCTTTTCAAAAAGTGGGCTTACTTTTTTGGTTCATGGTTAAAACCAGGCACTTTAAATGGGACTCAGTTTAAAGTGCTGGTATTAACCTACATTAATAGCAAGAGACCAGGTTACCTGAATGATCCATCCCATATATGCACACCCAAACTTTGAGATCCTCTTTGGGGAGCCTGCTCTCTGTTCCCCACCCCAAGTGAACTGTTATGGTTCACCACCATAGAGAAGACTTTTCTGATACTGTATCCAGGTAATTCAATAGGTTCCACACATAAAGCCTCACCTGGTGCTTCTCTGTGGTCTTTTGTAGTGCCAGGTGAATACCTTTTCATTCACCCATGCTTTTATACAGTGGTACCTTGGTTCTCAAATGCCTTGGTACTCAAACAACTTGGAACCCAAACCCTGCAAACCCGGAAGTAAGTGTTCCAGTTTGCGAACTTTTTTCAGAAGCTGAACATGCTCCGTTTTGAGTGCCACACTTCTGTTTTGAGTGTTACATTGAGGTCTGTCTGTTTTTGCTATTTATTTTGCGTTTTTGTTTTTGCGGCTTTTCTGTTTTGTTTTTGTGACTGTGTGGAACCCAGTTCAGCTACTGATTGATTGATTGATTGATTGATTGCATGACTGCAGTGCATTGTTTATTGCTTTCATTTTAGGGATCAATGGTCTCGTTAGATAGTAAAATCCAAGTTAAATTGCTGTTTTAGGGGTTGTTTTTGAAAGTCTGGAACAGATTAATCCATTTTGCATTACTTTCTATAGGAAAGCACGCCTTGGTACTAGAACGCTTTGGTTTTGGAATGGACCTCCGGAAGAGATTAAGTTTGAGAACCAAGGTACCACTGTATTGCATTTTAAATCCAGGCTGAAAATTGTTTTACAGTTTACTGTTACAAGGATCTTTTTCTGTAAACAGCCCAGGGAATATTTATTCCTGGGTGGCTATACATAATTAAATAAATCTCTGCACAGTAGAGAAATACCAGTAATTCCCTTACCTGGTGCCTAGAGCAGTAGAGGCCCTGTTCCTAGCTGACAAAACATTACTAGAGCAGAGGTACACTGGCTTTTATGAAAGGACACCCCCTATGTCGGGGTCCCAAACCATTAAAAAGAAACATGTCAAAACCAGCATTTAATTAGGCCTAGAATATTACAGACAGCTCGTGAAATCTGCTTCACACAGGTTAAGTATGAGAATCTAAACCAGGGTTAGAGTCCCCCAAACAGAATGCCAAGTTGCCATTTCTGAGCCAGATGGCTCAAAAGTCTTATTTTTCAATACTACTTGGTTCCTGAAATACATTCTGATTCTGCAGATAAAATATAAGGGATGTGACGCTACAGGATGTGTTGCTAGTGTGTGAAAACAGTCAAGATCCAAGGATCCCCAGGCAGGCACCTCCAGATGGTGGAGACGTCAGGCGCCATCCTGGCACCTGGGCATCTTCACTTGGTTGCCAGAGACTAACAGCCAGGTGCAAAATGCGCTTAGTGAATTTTGAATGGTGGCTTCAAATTGCCTGCTTTGCCATCCACCATTTCCCCCACCTCCTCTTCCTCATTGCTGATCTAGAATATGTGCTGGAGTGTTGCTCAAGAGCTCCTTAACTCACTCCCTTTCTATTGCACCTGGGCCCTCAATTATAATATAATAATAATAATAATAATAATAATAATTTATTATTTGTACCCCGCCCACCTGGCTGGGTTTCCCCAGCCAATCTGGGCGGCTTCCAACAGATGTTAAAAACACATTAAAGGATCAAACGTTAAAAACGCTCCTAAACAGGGCTGCCTTCAGATGTCTTCTAAAAGTCAGGAAGTTGCTTATTTCCTTGACATCTGATGGGAGGGTGTTCCACAGGATGGGCACCACCACTGAGAAGGCCCTCTGCCTGGTTCCCTGTAAACTCACTTCTCGCAGGGAGGGAACCACCAGAAGGCCCTCGGAGCTGGACCTCCGTGTCCGGGCAGAACGGTGGGGGTGAGGAGACGCTCCTTCAGGTATACTGGTCGAGGCCGTTTAGGTCTTTAAAGGTCAGCACCAACACTTTGAATTTCCCCCAGAAACGTACTGGGAGCCAATGTAGGTCTTTCAAGACCGGTGTTATGTGGTCTTGGTGGCCACTCCCAGTCACCAGTCTAGCTGCCACATTCTGGATTAGTTGTACAGTGGTACCTCGGGTTACATACGCTTCAGGTTACAGACTCCGCTAACCCAGAAATATTACCTCGGGATAAGAACTTTGCTTCAGGATGAGAACAGAAATCGTGCTCCGGCGGTGCGGTGGCAGCAGAAGGACCCTTAGCTAAAGTGGTGCTTCAGGTTAAGAACAGTTTCAGGTTAAGAACAGACCTCCAGAACGAATTAAGTTCTTAACCCGAGGTACCACTGTAGTTTCCAGGTCATCTTCAAAGGTAGCTCCATGTAGAGTGCATGGCAGTAGTCCAAGCGGGAGATAACCAGAGCATGCACTACTTTGGCAAGACAGTCTGTGGGCAGGTAGGGTCTCAGCCTGCGTACCAGATGGAGCTGGGAGACAGCTCCCCTGGTCACAGTTGCCTTTCCTACCCCACAGTGGTACCAGCAAACCACTACAGCCTCTGTTTTCCTCCTTTCCTTCCACCCCAGCACTATACTCTCTCCAGCTGTGCTCAGATCTTTGGCCAAGGGGTGTGTGAGTTAACAGAGATACAATAACTCCCAATTGCTCCAAAAAACAGCCAAAGTGTAATGTTACAGGAAGCAAAGAACAAGCAAATGTTTCTGAGCTTACCTGACGTAATTCAGAAAATGGGGGGCCGGGGGAGGGAGGTTAAAGCACTATCAATGACAGAGGGGGGGGGGAGACACAATGAACATTTGGGTTCATACATAACAGCTCATGAATTAGCCTCCAGAGAGTTCATGGCCCACTATGGTGTGGTTTGAACCAGAGATTGCCAGTTCTCACTCTTACAGCCAATTTGCCAGTATAAAGGCACACATTCATTTCAGCAACTCTTAGGAGACAGCTTTGCTCTGATATCCCACGCTTTGCGATCCTTCATCTTGAGAATGTAAATTCAAGAACTATGATTTTTGTATCATCTGGAGTTACAGATAGGACGGCTCTTCCTGAATACAACTCATGTGGCACTAAATGGCTGGTACATTTTCAGCATGGCACACTTCCAGTGTGGCTCGACTGCTCTGTTATCTCAGGAGGCAATGGGATACTAAAAAGAACATTTACTTAGCACAGAGATTCTACTTCTACCTCCATTGGCACTTGGGTGCTGGAAGAGGTGGAATGACATAAGTGTAAATGGAAGCCATTATTAAAGAGTTTTTCTGAAACGGTAGCAGTGTCAGACTTGTATCCTTTTAAATATTCCCAGTTTGAAAATAATTCCCCTCAGGCATTTTTATTTTTTACTAGTTAATGATGTTGGTTTAGATTTAGGTCTAGGCAGGTGAAATATACTCAGAGTCGAGAGTGGATTTCATGCTCTTTATTCAGCTCATAGTGGTGAGGAGGAATGGAAGTTCCCCCACAATATCTGCTTTATATACATTATTTACACAATGGGAACCTGTAGGCCAATCAGGTTGTGGATTCACTTCCATCTGGAGCTGGATTGGGTGGCTCCTGTGGACCAATCAGACTGCTGCATTGTTCCAGGACCAATCAGACTGCTGCATTTTGGATCCTATTCAACTCAGTACATAACAGCAGCACTTTTTTTCTTGGGGGACCCAGGGGTACGCATGCCCCTAAACATTTTGTGAATCTAATGGGAGAAGAAACTAATTTTTTTTTTTAAAAAAAGTTTCATTTCTAGCAAGGTGAATCGTCAGTTCCGTTGATACCCCCGATGATAGCTTCATTTCCTTTCCCGGTGTTTTCTGAATCTCAGACGGAAGTGAGAGTACCGCTAAACCTTTTTTTTTTTTTAAAGCACCTGGTCTAGGTCTTCTCCTGCTTTTACCAATGACAACAACTCTGATGAAGATTAAATCACACTTTCTGAAATGCTATTCTCTTAAAAGTGTTTGGACAGCGGCAGAGCGTATGCCCGCGTTGCCCAGGGCGGGCGCACTCCCGAGGGGAGCGGAGGGTGCCCTCCTAGGCGAGGGATAGCCACTCGGGTGCACGGAGCGGTGTGCATTCCTTGCAGCCGGGGCCAGAGCAAACAGCCAATGGCGGACATTTGGTGAGCCACCAGCCCACCTGCAATTCCCCAGCCTCCCCCAGCTGTCAAAATGAAGGGGGAATTGGGGGGATGCCGCTGGCAAAGCGGTGCAGCTCCCCCCTTCCCCCGACAGCTCGGGAGTTATGGGCGCTCGGCGCGCTGAATGTCACCCCCCCTCAGGGATGACACCCGGGGCAGACCGCCCTCCCCTTGCTCCGTCGCTGTGTTTGGATAGTGTTTCTCAAGCCACAAATCTTTTCTAACCACAAAAGATCCACAGCAAGCCCCACCCCACAAACCTAGAAACATTATGTTTTCCTGTCTTCTTTCTGTGCCCTATGCCACACTTTTCTTCCCGGGTTCCTACGGACAATTTCCAATTCATCTCATGCTGGCGGTACTAGTTTCTCACTTCTAAGAAATCCCCTCAAAGTTGCAATGCAAACTTTGGAAATTTCTTCACATGCCTTATGCAAATGTCCCCATCGAGAGGCATCGTGCTCCAACAAGTCTAACCCACTGCATGCAAGGATCTTTTGCCCAATGTGGGATTCGAACCCACAGCCCAGAGATTAAGAGTCTTATGCTTTAATGACTGAGCTAGACTTGACCCTGCCCCAGGGCCATACAAAGCAGCCCTTGAGAGCTAATGACATTTTATAAAAGGAAATTTGGCATTCTTGGAATGCTGAAGGAGCGTCTCCACCCCCATCGTCCAGCCCGGACACTGAGGTCCAGCGCTGAGGGCCTTCCGGTGGTTTCCTCGCTGCAATAAGTGAGGTTACAGGGAACCAGGCAGAGGGCCTTCTTGGTAGTGGCCCCAGTCCTGTGGAACTCCCTCCCAACAGATGTCAAGGCAATAAACTATTTTACTTTTAAAAGACAACTGAAGGCTTTAGGGAAGTTTTTAATGTTTGATGCTGTATTGTTTTTAATATTCGGTTGGAAGCCACCCAGATGTTGTTGTTGTTGTTGTTGTTGTTGTTGTTGTTATTATTATTATTATTATTATTATCATCATCATCATCATCAGGTAATGGTCAAATAATAATTATTAGGTGGTCAATTGACTTATGTACCAACTCTATATCATGGCAAATGAGACTACAATCAGGAGACAGGAAGGCTACTGAAATGGTCACATGCAGGCAAATACATTTGCTCCATCACTGCCGTGATTCAGAACACCTTGGGCCAATGGCACCTGTCACTCTGAGAAGCATCAGGAAGAACTCTAAAAATGAACCTATCTCAATGTAGCTTATAAGAATGCTACATGTCTTCATCCATAAAGGTAAAGGGACCCCTGACCATTAGGTCCAGTCGTGGCTGACTCTGGGGTTGCGGCGCTCATCTCGCTTTACTGGCCAAGGGAGCCGGCGTACAGCTTCCGGGTCATGACTAAGCCGCTTCTGGCAAACCAGAGCAGCGCACGGAAATGCCCTTTATCTTCCCGCTGGAGCGGTACCTATTTATCTACTTGCACTTTGACGTGCTTTCGAACTGCTAGGTGGGCAGGAGCAGGGACCGAGCAACGGGAGCTCACCCTGTCGCAGGGATTCGAACCGCCGACCTTCTGATCGGCAAGTCCTAGGCTCTGTGGTTTAACCCACAGTGCCACCTGCATCCCATAGTCTACCCGCTTCATATAGTATTCATCCATACACAGACCTAAAATGCACTAAAATGCTGATCAACTTTCATCAAGATTTTTTTAAAAAAACACAAACTGCTTCAAAATATAGAGAACTGAAAATTGGAAACATGAGGAACTGAAAGAACTTCAACCAACAAACATTTCCATCTCTAGCTGTACTTCTGATAATTAGATTCATAGAACTGTAGAGTTTGACGAGACCTTGGGGGTCATCGAGTCCAACCCCCTGCAATGCAGGAATCTCAACATGTGGTGCCCCATCCAATTTGAAATCATACCAGACCCTGCTTAGCTTTGCAAATGTGCTGGCAGTTTTATTGCTGCACCACTACTGTTGCTGATTTCTTCTTAATGTTTTATTTTTGTTCACCATGCTGTATTTTATTGGAAACTGCTTTTGTTGATTACTAGAAAAGCAGCACATTGATAAACGAATGATGATCTCCTAAACTACCTGGGATTAAGCCCCATGTAATTCAGTGGGATTTGGACTTCCGGTGAGCCGCGATCCCAGCGCAAGCAGGGTTTTCACCGTGAGGGGAAACCCGAGCTATTCTGAAGGATAGGGGCAACTCCAGGGCGCGGAGACCCCCCAAACTCCTTTGAAGGGTGTTCAAGGAGCCTAGCTCCCGGCACGACCGAAGAAAGGACCAAACCGGCTGCCAGGTAACCTCGAGAGAGGCGAAGAGCGTAGCGGAGAGGTTCAACGGGTCGAGGGAAGCCATTTTCTTACCTTCAGATAGCGAAGCCCTGTGCTTGCAGGAAGAGCGGCGCGCTTTCAAAAAAAAGAGACCCCCGATTCTTGCAACTTTGTGGCTAAGAGCAGAAACAAAGAAGCTTCGGGGGCAACAAAGAGAGGAAAACGGAGTTCAGCGGCAAGCCGAAATCAACTGAGACGCGGCCAGAAACCAGTGCTAAAGAAAGTGAGTGATCTGCCCGGGCGGTAACGCGGTTCTCTCCCAGGTCCCCTCCCCTCTTTGGAGAAATAATTGCAAAACTTAAGAAGGAACGAAACTTTGGGGGGCAGAGGGGCTTGGAAAGGGTCCAGAGGAAAAGTGAGAACTGACGTCCTCGGTGAACAGGAGGCTGCAAAGAGGAGAAGGGACGTTTCTCTTCTTGTTTTTTTTCTCAACGTTATATGCGCACATGAGAGACTCGGAAGAGAAACCCCCGCCGCCATTTAGAGTTTGAGTGTGGAGTTTGCGAAAAGGGAAAGAAAGAGGACAATCCTTTGCCAGCGTTATATCGGGAACTGTATGCACAGGGTTATATTCTCATCTCTCTACTTGGAGACGGGGGATTGAAAACGTGAAACCTCTTAAGCTTAAAAAAAGACATTTCGAAGATACAGCGGGGAGGTGCACTGATTTAAAGACGCTTGAGGACAAAATGGAGCCGGTGTGAGTTGCGACTAGCCCTCCCCTCCCCCCGCTCCCTCCTTCTCCCTTTACCCCGTCTGCTCCTCCTGCTCTCCTTTTTTTCCTGCCAACTCCCTCCTCTTGACTAAAGCCTTTAGAACCCTGCTTAACTAAGGGACTAATATTGGACTAATCAGCAATTGGACTAACCAGCGGGAGAAGGGAAGAAACGTCTGCCTTTGAGGACATTACGTGCCCAAAAAGAACTTACCTGACAATTAGAATCAGACAAGGTCTTACAAATTAAGAACAAGATTGAGACAGAGAGGATTTATCACGGACTAAATGCATGGCCTCTGATCACTGTATATGGACTTACTGATTAACGATTATTGCCCATTAGGAGGGAAACAGAGGCAGGAAATGTAAATCCTAATAAGGGGATAAAGCGAACGTAAGGAAATAGTGGATGGTGTTAAGAATAGATAACTCTGCGTGGAAAGAGGAGGAGAGGGACTGGTATAAAGGTACATGATGTCACATACAGGAAAGAAGGGGACAAATGGGGGGACCCCAGGAGACAGGAGGGGTTCCAAACAGGAGGTGGACTTTAAGTCAGACATTCTGAAGATGTTAGCGGAGATTAAACAAAGTCAAGCTAATGTAGAGCATAAGTTAGAATTGGTGGATAATAGAATTGGGATATTGGATAAAAAAATGGAGGAAACTGTGAATGAACTAAAGGGTCAAATAAAAGAAATATTTAGGAGGACGCAGCTCACAGAGGAAGGACTAAAAAAGGCAAAGGTGGAGATAAGAGATATCAAGAGAGATAAGGAAAAGATCAAATCAGAAGTGACGGAGTTAAGTAAGACACAGGAAGAGATGAAAGATATTATAGCGATGAATGAACTAAGGCAGAGGGAGGTGAATCTGAGGCTGAGAGCGGTCTCAGAAACACAGAATGAAAATATTAAAGAAAGACTGACGAAGGAGCTAGCGGAATGGATGGGTCTACCAGTGGAAGAAATGGCTAATAGTATACTGAACGCATTTAGAATGCGCGTTAATGTGACAAAAGCAAAGAAACTCACAGGTGACTGTCTGATTACATTCAAAAATAAAGAAATGAGAGATAGGATCCTCCAGAGGAATAGAGAAAAGAGATTGAACATAGACGGGAACTACATAATTATTTTTAAAGATGTCCCAATCAGATTATTGAAACGGAGAGACTCTTACAAACCCTTGACGCAGACACTGAAGAAAAATAAGATTGAGTTTAGGTGGGAATTCCCGGAAGGGATATCATTCATATATAGAGGTAAAAGACATAAGTTGACAAACCAAGAAGAGACCGGGAAATTCCTTAGGAAATACAAAGAACTTAAAGTCGAGGTATTTGGAGCGGGAAGAGCGGACAGGGCCCCATCAGGAGAACCAAGAGTGTCAGAAGAGGGAGAGGAGGGGGGGAGCCGGTCAGGAGAGGAGGTAGAAGAAGAAACGGAAGACTTAGAGAATATATAATAGATAGCAAGACCTTAAAGAATAGTAAAAGGAAAAGCTAAGCATTATGGGACTAAAAATTTGGAACTGGAACATCAATGGGATGAACGATAAAAAAAAGAGAAATAAAATTGAACAATGTCTGAAAAGGAAAAATATGGACATTATCTGTCTCCAGGAGACGCACGTGGCCAGAAAACATAGGAAAGTGTTAATTAATAAACGGTTGGGAAATGAATTTGAAACCTTGGATAAGGTAAAGAAAAGAGGTGTGGTACTGTATATCAGCAACAAAATAGAAGCTAAAACAATGTTTAAGGATGAGGAGGGGAGGATGATAGGGGTTAATATCAATTGGCAAGGGGAAAAGATGATGGTAGTAGGGATTTATGCCCCGAATGGTAGCAAAACTGAATTCTTTAAAAGTTTAGAAGAAAAATTAATGGAATATGCAGACCAAAAGATAATCATAATGGGTGATATGAACGCAGTTGTTTCGCTGGAGATGGATAGACTTAGAGATGGAGTAAACAAAGAAGGGAAGTTACCAAAATCCTTTTTCACCATGGTGGATAACTGCAGTTTAGTGGACATCTGGCGTCTTAGACACCCACTTGAAAAACAATTTACCTTTCATTCAGAACCTAACCAATCACTTTCACGAATAGATCAGATTTGGATTTCAAAAGAACTATGCTCAAGAGTCAGATCTATAGAAATAAGACCGAAAATAATATCAGACCACAATCCATTAGAAATGGAATTGGAAAGCTTAGAGACAAGAACCTTTAGATGGAGATTAAAAGACTATCTGTTAGACGATCAGAAGGTGGTGGAAATGGCAAGGAAAAAACTATCAGAGTACTTTAAGGATAACTGTGACAAAGGCACAAAGGACAACATAATTTGGGACGCAAGTAAGGCGGTAATAAGAGGGTTCTTTATTCAACAGAATGCAATCAAAAATAGGAATAGAGAGAAGAATAAAGAGGAAATTCTAAGACAGATAATGGAAAACGAACAAAAATTAGTTCAAAAGCCCAACTGCCCAAAAACAAAGGAAAAAATAAAAATCTTACAAACTCAGTTTGCCACAATACTAAACAGAGAGGTAGAGTGGAACATTAAAAGACTTAGGCAAAGAAATTTCGAATTTGCGAACAAACCAGGCAAATGGCTTGCCTGGCAAACTAAAAAGAGGAAAGAGCAAGGGATAATTAACAAAATAATAACAGATGGGGAAGAAAGAACTGACCCCAAAGGAATCAGGAGTGAGTTCCTTAACTACTATAGAAATTTGTATAAAGACCAAGAGAGAGTTGGCTTGAGGAAGATAGATAGATTTCTGAAGGAGAAAGGGGGACAAAAAATCCCAACAGAAGGAAAACGAAGATTAAATACCCCAATTGAAAATGAGGAAATAGAGGAGTTAATTAGGGACCTAAAGAGGGGTAAAGCACCAGGTCCAGATGGATTTACTGCTGGTTATTATAAAGAAATGAAATCTATATTGGTGGGACCCCTGAAAAAGACTATGAATAACATCTTAAAGAAAGGAGAAATTCCGGAAACTTGGAAGGAAGCATACATCACGTTTATCCCCAAACAGGACGCGGACCTAACGCAAGTAAAAAATTACAGGCCAATCTCACTGTTGAATATAGATTATAAGATATTTGCAGGAATTCTAGCAAGAAGGTTAAAAAACGTCCTAGCAGATATTATCCATACAGACCAGGCAGGATTTCTGCCAGGCCGACAGATGAGAGACAATACAAGAAGTATTATCGACATGCTAGAATTCTTGTCTGTCAGGATTGACAAACAAGTTATCATGATGTTTATTGATGCCGAAAAGGCATTTGATAATGTCATATGGAATTTCATGCTGAGAAACCTAGAGTATATGGACGTAGGCAACGACTTTTTCAACGGGGTAAGGGCAATATACAAAGAACAGAAGGCCAAATTGATTGTAAACAATACGGTAACGGAAGAGATAAAGATACGAAAGGGAACAAGACAAGGATGCCCGCTCTCTCCGTTACTATTTATAACAGTATTAGAAGTCCTCCTAAATTCTATAAGACAAAATGGAAATATAAAAGGAGTGACTTTAGGACATAACGTATACAAAATCAAGGCCTTTGCGGATGACCTAGTAGTGATGACAGAAGACCCAGTAACCTCAACAAAAGAGTTACTGAAGGAGATAGAACTATTCGGAGAAGTGGCTGGGTTCAAACTAAACAAGACAAAAACAAAAATGATATGTAAAAATGTAGACCCAAGGACAATAGAATCAATCCAACAGCAAACGCAGATAGAGACGGCCAAAAAAGTTAAATATCTCGGCATCTGGCTAACATCTAAAAATATAGACCTATATAAAAATAATTATGAGCCAGTGTGGAGGGAAATAAAGAGAGATTTAGAAAAATGGGGACGGTTAAAACTGTCAATGTGGGGAAGGATTAATATAATTAAGATGAACGTCCTATCAAGATTAATGTTCCTATTCCAGACTATCCCTATAATAAAAGGGAGTAGGATTTTCAGAGAATGGCAGAGGTCAGTTTCGAGATTTATTTGGCAGGGCAGAAAACCCAGAATTCAATTCAAATTACTAACAGACGTAAGGGAAAGGGGGGGATTTGCCCTGCCAGATCTGAAATTGTACTACGAGGCATCGTGCCTGAGCTGGCTAAAGGATTGGGTCAAACTGGAAAATACGGAGCTACTCGATTTGGAGGGCTTCGATAACTGCTTCGGTTGGCACGCCTATTTGTGGAAGAACAAAATGAAAGTACATAAAGGTTTCAGTAACCATATCTTCAGAGGGTCGCTAATTGAAGTGTGGGAAAGATATAAAAACCTGCTGGAACCGAAAACACCACACTGGCTGTCACCCCTTGAAATAACAAGTATAAAAGTCACTAATATGAGAAGCAACTGGGCAACATACAACCAACTAGTAACAAAGGTAGATGGAAAGTGGAGAACCAAACCTTATGACCAAATAAAAGAATATGTTTACGATTGGCTCCACCACCAACAGGTAAACCAGATGCTTAGCAAGGATATTAAAGAAAGAGGCTATGCGGATAAAGACTCTAAATTTCAGACGGAGATAATAAACAACAAAGTGAAAAATATATCTAAGGTGTATAGAATGCTGTTAGACTGGAATCTAGCCGATGAGGAAGTCAAATCAGTGATGATCCGCTGGGCGAAAGATATAGGCCATAGTATACAATTCGAGGATTGGGAAAGGTTATGGAAGGACGGGTTGAACTTTACGGCGTGTACTGTGATAAAAGAAAACGTTATGAAGATGTTTTATAGGTGGCACCTGACACCTATGAAACTCTCAAAAATGTACAAGGTGGATAACAAGTGTTGGAGGTGCAAAGAGGTGGAGGGCTCCTTCTACCACATGTGGTGGGAATGCCGAAAAATAAAACAGTTTTGGGAGAAGGTATATACGGAATTAAAAAAGATACTAAAGTACACGTTTATAAAAAAACCGGAAATCTTCCTATTAGGGATACTACGACAAGAGATAAAAAAGGAAGATCACAGATTGGTATACTATGCGCTCGCGGCAGCAAGGGTTGTAATAGCTCAGAGGTGGAAACAGCAGGAAACCCCAACAGTGGAGGAGTGGAGAGCTAAACTATCGGAATATGCAGAGCTCGATAAATTAACGGGGAAAATTAGATATATAAAAGACCAAGTGTTCACTAAGGACTGGGGAAAGTACGTAGATTATCTGGAATGTATAAGTGAAGGGCAAATAACGCTAAAGGGATTTAAAGATGTACTGTGATAGATTATGGGATATTGTGTAAGGAAAATAGAGAACAAAAGTAGGTATAATGGCAATATCAACGATGAAACGTGTAACCCTATCTACTGCTTCGAATGATTTGCGGCCAAGCTGAAGGAAGTCCTGAAAGATATAGCCACGAATTAGGAGAGTTAAGAAAATAATAATTTTGTGTATTTTTGTATTTTTTATTTATTTTGATTGTATATTGTTTTTTTTTTATCCCTTTTTGTGTACCTTTTCCTTTACCTGTGTGTTAACCTTTGTTTTTTTTTTTTTTTTTATGGAATAACTAATAAAAATTTATATCGGGGATTCATTTTAAAGTAATTCAGTGGGATTTACCACAGAGTCTAGGACTTGCTGATCAGAAGGTCGGCAGTTCGAATCCCCGCGATGGGGTGAGCTCCTGTTGCTCGGTCCCTGCTCCTGCCAACCTAGCAGTTTGAAAGCACGTCAAAGTACAAGTAGATAAATAGGTACCGCTCTGGCGGGAAGGTAAACGGCGTTTCCGTGCGCTGCTCTGGTTTGCCAGAAGCGGTTTAGTCATGCGGGTCGCATGACCCGAAAGCTATAAGCCGGCTCCCTCAGCCAATAAAGCGAGATGAGCTCCACAATCCCAGAGTTGGCCACGACTGGACCTAATGGTCAGGGTCCCTTTACCTAGACATGGTTAAGAATGCAGCCTAAGTCTGGCAGAAAGCCTGAAGGGGACACCTAACAACCAAATAATGCATGCAGAATCCCATATTGCTCTCATTTCACACTGCCACCGTGGAAACCTGCTTGGTTTGCCCACAGACACAGCAGCAAGCCTCTTGCAGGGTTGAGTCACCTTAATTTTCAGAGTGGTGTATTTTGGGGAGTTCAGTAATAGACCTCCATTATTTCGCTCAAACCCAGTTGGACATCAGACTTGGTTTAGAAAGCACAGTCCAAAAATACCTCTGTGTCACTAACACACTTAGAAAGAAAAACAGAGCAACATATGGCAAGAGAGATTATGGATTAGCCAATTAAGTGATGTTGCTCAAATCCACATGATCCGGGTTTTGGTTGGAAGGGAAGGGAAAGGCAGAGGCCACGGAGAACTCCAGTAGTTCCCTCTAAAAGAGCAAAATATGTTAAAACATGCCAAGAAAAGTTTTCATCAAAGCATTTATTAGCTCCAAGTCTCATTCACTTCTCTTTCCTGCTACTCCCCAAGCGCCATTAAGCACATAATTTATTGAATGAGCAGCCAGCTCAATATCCACTAGATCGCACTTTCAAGCTTCAGTCCAGAATCAATATTTATTGGGCTCTCGTCCTATTCATTGCTATCAAAATTATTAATTGGATTACTCATAGACTGGAAGGAACTGCAGGGCCTGGTAGCAATTTTTATTTATTTATTCTATATAAAAATATATATCCCACTCTTCCTCCCTGAGGGAGCCCTGGGCTGCAGATGTTAGCAGATCAAGGAGTCACAATGGCAAGTTAACTTATTCAGGCTTACTCAGAAAGTGCAGCAAGCAAGGAACCTTTTACACACACACACACACACACACACACACACACACACACACACATTATAGTTTCCATTTCTCCTCCCCCCCCCCCACCAAATGTTTAAGCCCTTCAAGCTTCAGATCAATTTCTGAAGTACAGAGCGTCCCCTGCCAGCATTTGAAATTCGCCAGGCGCATTTTGCACGTGGCTATTGGTCACTTGCAACCAAGTGAAGATGCCTGAGCACCCGGATACCTTGCACCGTGCAATGTGATTCCCTTTAACTGGAGGGAGTTTTCTCCACAATGACTTCCCATATTTGCTCCTACCAGCCCTGAATCATTTCCACATTGCAATGCTTTTGCAACTTGTATCTGACAGCTATTAATAACTGGACTTTTTAATACAAAGATTCTCCAAGGTCCGAAAGAGTTTAATAGTATTTTGTAACCAATGATATTTTTAATACCATCTACTTACTACCTTTCCTAAAACCTTGCATGGCCATCACGTGCCAACAGAATCACATCCCTTCCAACATAGAACACCTTAATGTGCCTTACAAAGCTCATCTGGTGCTAAATACTACATAGCCAGGAATTTAAAGATGAAGAGATTACGGTTGGGAACAACCATGCATAATTCCATGCTACCTTGATAAGAATATCACCCACTCCATGATCCCACTACAAGATATATAGTGGGTCCACGGCTCAGAGGATGAAACCTGAAGACTTACAGCAGGCATAGGCAAACTCGGCCCTCCAGATGTTTTGGGACTACAATTCCCATCAACCCTGACCACTGGTTCTGTTAGCGAGGGATCAAGGGACTTGTAGTCTCAAAACATCTGGAGGGCCGAGTTTGCCTATGCCTGACTTTCAGCATATCTCACCCACAAACAAGAGAGTTCCTGTTCAGAGTTTTAACCAGCTAGGTCCTTCTCCAGAATACAGTTAGCTATGGAAGTCTCAAGAAAGCCAATTTGTTCAACCCACTCAGGTTTTCTGTCCTGTCAGGACTCACACACCAAATTTGCTATAAGGAATGATGTAAACATGACATGTTTTTAGTAGATTTACTCCTTTCAGTTATGGGAACCTCAAACCTAAGTAAGTCTGTCAAATTCTTACTTAGCAACTTGCTGTTAGAGCTCACTCTTGGATTCATCCTGTAAATGTCATGATATCCAAAGATCTATTTTAAAAAGATTATGCACTAGTCATTTCTCAGCTCAAACGCTACCCAACTTGCTTTTCACCCACTGCAGAAAGGATACAAGAAAGCCGTCTTCCCCCACCCTCAAATCATAGAATCATAGAGTTGGAAGAGACCACAAGGGCCATCAAGTCCAACCCCCTGCCAAGCACCATGAATGATGAGAGGAGCTTTTGAACTGGAAAATGACCAGTGAGGAAAGAGTTAAGCAGCTTCTCCACAGCTGCCCTTAACTCAGGCAGACATCCTTCTTGAATTGCTTGGTTTTTTAAAAAAAAAATGCTGCGAAACTTTTACACAAACTCCTTAGATAAATGAAAATAAAGACACAGAACTCCATGTATTCTGTTGCTTATACTTCAATTCTCTTACAAAGTTATGCATAGCTAAACAGAAGCAGACAGAAAGCACACATCATCACTTGTATGTACCCCTCCCTTGCCAAATAAATGCCTCTACTTGTGGTCTAATAATCACAGCTAAAGGCTTTCCATTTTAACCCTTTTACCATAAACTTCTTAATATGTTTAAAAGGCTGAGAACCATGAATGATGAGCTCTCTATGCACCGCAACTAAAGCACTCAGTTAACAATTTACAAAGTCAGCTTCAAGTCGCACTGAAAGCATAATAAACTTGAGTGTTCATATCTTCAAATCCTCTCATTTGTATTTAAAACATTTGCAGGTGGATCCAGGCATGCACTTTGAATGCATTAAAGTCAATCTTATAGGATTTATTGAAAAGCAACCAAATGACTCATGGAAGCACTTTAAAACAGAAAGGATGCGTCACAAGTGTTTTGCACGGCCAGTTAAGGCCTCCTGTGATTTAAGGGCACATTGAGAATGCCACCATAGACAAAATCTGATCAAATATGCCAGCTGTCAGACCATTTGTCCTGCCAGCTCAGTACTGTGTCTACACTAGAGATAGCTAACATGCTGCATTCCAGATATTGTTGCAGCCCAATTGCCCTCAGCCGATGGCCAGAGCAGGTGGCAGGTGTATTCCTGTAACATCCGAAGTTTGTTAAAGTGGAAGGGATGCGGAAACCACCTATGATGCAAACACTTGTCCACTACTTCCAACATGACTGCTCAGATCGAGGGAGATGGAAGAAGTAGAAGAAGAGTTTGGATTTGATATCCCGCTTTATCACTACCCAAAGGAGTCTCAAAGCGGCTAACATTCTCCTTTCCCTTCCTCCCCCACAACAAGCACTCTGTGAGGTGAGGGGGGCTGAGAGACTTCAGAGAAGTGTGACTGGCCCAAGGTCACCCAGCAGCTGCATGTGGAGGAGCGGAGACGCAAACCTGGTTCCCCAGATTACGAGTCTACCGCTCTTAACCACTACACCACACTGGCTCTCAACTGGAACATGCAGCAAGGTATTATGTTTGCTGCTGATGCAACTAAAACAACTAATTGCCATTATTTGCTTTTTTTTTGCACTTCTCTGAATTTTGCACTGCAGTTCTGTAGCCATGTTATTTTTTTTAAAAAAAATTATTAAAGGTTTTCTTGTTTTACAGAAGTAGGTGTAATGTCTCTCATATTTTTTCCATGTAACATTTTTACAAATCCGTTTCATTTGTTGAGACATTAGGGGGAGGGAAAAAAAAGAAGGGGTGGAGGGAGGGAAGATGGGTGGGGTCGGGTGGCAATGTTTCTGTTATGCCTAATGTATGTAGGGTTTGGTGCCAGCGTTGCTTGTGTTGTTCAGTTGTGTTCCTTTGGGGGTGAGAGAGGTTGGGGTTGGCCTAGGGTGTGGTTGTTTGTTTGTGATTGGCTGTGGTGGTCTTTGTTTTCATGTGTGAGTGGGGTGGGTGGGTGTTTTGGATCAGGTTAGCAATATTGATTTGTATGCTGTTGGTGGGTTATTGTCATTGTCTTGTTGGGCTGTGTATGTGATAAAGGGTAGCCATACCGGGGCATTATTTGCTTTCTGCAGTAAAGATGGCCAGGTCTTAACTAACCCTGCCGACGTCCTTAACCCTAGCTTGGCACTTTGGCAGAAGCTTTCCTCACCCCAAATATCCCTCCTAAGAAAAGTCTCACCTGCTAACATGCTGCACAACGTGCTGCAGCGCTAAACGCCCCGGATCGAGACCAGCAAAAAGGAATGGGAACCCTCTGTGCAATATTTGCATGGCTCATTACATAGAAGTCTTCAAAGAGATGCAAATGAATGAAAAGCTTGCTCAAGTAATTAGCATGCAAGGGCAATCTTTCAAGGAGAAATCTTAAATATTAGCTGAATCAACCAAGGAGAATTAAACCCAAAGGAAAACACATTAAAGCAGCAAATGGAATGGCAAGAATGGCAGACCCTCTTTTATGGGAGGGTTGGTGAACCTCTCCCTTTGGCCGATGTTGCTAGACTGCAATTCTTGTAATCTCCAGCTATGCTGGTTGAAACTAATGGGGCTCTGGAGTCCAAGTTCATATAGAGGGACGCGGGTTGTTCACCCCGACTTCCTGGTCAAAAGGTTTCAATTCCCCCTCCCCTTTCTAAAAAGTCATGCTACCCTATGAACCCATCAACTCAACTTCCTGGTAGTCATTTCTTTTGCAGGCAAAATGCTCCACGCAGTCCGGGATCCTGGCTTGGAACACTAATTCCATAGGAAGGGGAGCAGGGCACCCCCAGATACCCTGCTAAAGTCTGCCAGCCAAGGAATGAGGTTGACCAGTCCTCCCATATGCTCTCTGCCTCTCTTCAGCTCCCACGATTTGCCTAGCTAGTTGGCCACCCATACTACCCTGAACACGCCCGATCTCATCTGATCTCGGAAGCTAAGCAGGGTCAGGCCTGGTTAGTACTTGGATGGGAGACCGTCTGGGAATACCGGGTGCTGTAGGAAGTAAGTGGTCTCTAGCGCTGTCCTGCTGTGAGATCAACATCCCTATGGCCTGCTCTATAATTTGAGAATGCTCTGTGCTGAGCATTTTCACAAGAATGTGCAAAGCAATGCTAACCTGCTGCTGCACCACCAAGACTGTGAAGAGCAGTGGAGTTACTGCAGCATCTACAACCTGGCAGCAGCTATGGGAGGTCAGGAGGGGCAGGCACATTAGGATAGTTCCCAACACCAGCTTCAGGTGGGTCCCTGGCCCTTTGTCAGCCAGGGCTGGCTAAGAGAGTGGCTTGGGATCCAGCTCAGCTCCATCCATTGAGGTCTGCATCAACTGAGTGACACCAAGTGTAGTGTCACTCCATCAGTGGCAGACAGCCACTCAATCAACGCCCCCGTCCCTTGCCCCATTGACCAGCATTGGGTGGGTGGAGACTGAAGTTTCTCCAATTGAGTGCGAAAGAATCTTATCTGAGATTCAGAGGGCTCCCTTATCTGGATCAGGATAAACTCAGAGAATCTTTGATAAGATATTTTGTGGAATTCTGGGATCTGAAAAAAGAGGAAGTGGAAGATTGGGTGGAGAAAGCTTACAGATTTGGTCCTAAAAAAGAGACTAAAATAACCTTCGATTGTATTGTGGTCTTTAAGACCAGGGAACAAAGAGATATCATTCTGGGACATCATTATAAAAAAGGCCTCAAAGTCCTCGATAAATCCGTTGTGCTCTTCAAAGAGGTTCCTAGGCATTTTTTGAACCTGAGATCCCAGTATAGGGACCTGACAGATATTCTGAGGAGAAAGAACACTTTTTTTTAGGTGGGAATTTCCAGAGGGCCTATCTTTCAAATTTGAAGGAAGAAAGCAAAAGATTAAGAACCTTGAGGAGAAGCACAGAACCATGTTTCAAGCCAATGTGATGGTTCTTGTGCTATGGATCAGAAACTGGGCGAGAGGGCAGGCAGAAGGAGGAGGTTGCACAATACCTTAAAAGGGCTGCCAACACAACTCTGGGAAGGTCTTCCATTGTTAGAAGATGAACATAAGCCATATTGATCCCCCTAACAACTTCTGGGTTGTTGTTGTATACTACCTAAGGTTCAAGTTAGACGAGATGCCAAGATATCTCTTAAAAGAAGCAACATGGACCTCTCAAAGTGGATCAGGAATGTGCCTGTGTGGTGGTGATCCTTTCTCCCCAGTTTCACAATCTAGATCCAAATCCAGCTGCTCCTTTATGGAAAATGTATGGGCATTATTCCCCCCCCCCCAGCAGAACAAAAAACAGGGCAGGGGAGGGGGAGAACATGGAAGGGTAAAAAGGGTACAACACCATTTCCTTAGTACCACACTCTTGTTCAAATTCCACGACACCTACAACTGCTTTTAAGAGAGATCTAATTGCTCCTCTCTCACTTGTCTGACCCTTAATCAGCCAAAGGAAGAGACATCACTGACAGTCTTCTGAATCTATTAATTGCAGTCCAAAAGATTCTCACACTACTGCTCTATAGTGCAATCTTGCTGCAGAGGTCACTGAGAACCCATGTAGGAGAATATAATGGTGCAGACAAGTGTAACATCTGAAGTATGGCAAAAGTAGTTAGAATTTGTACTCTAGAATGGGCTTTCAGGTGACCAACTAATTCCACAATACATAAGTCTATCATTAGTGTAATATATTTTTATTTTAAAAGGTTCACACCTATGGACAAGAAGGTCTATGTACCTACTCCAACTGGCTCCCCCAGTTTAGGAAGTTTAAAGCACACTGCTCTCATCTACATATTTAGAGGTCTACAAGAAAAAAAAATCTGCAACAGACTAAAGAAACTTCCATACTCGTACTATTTAATGGACTGCCCATCACATGTAGATTCTAAATTGCTGACTTATAGGGCTGTCTACATTCCCTTTGCAAGTTTTTTCACCTCATCTATTATTATTATTATTATTATTATTATTATTATTATTATTATTATTATTATTATACAACTGCAGTTCCAGCCCATTCAGAGCTGTGGGTATAGGGTGCTATACAAATTTAATAAATATTTATTATTATTATTATTATTATTATTATTATTATTATTATTATTATTATTTTCTGAAGGTACGCTCACAAACTATAGTCTGTGATAAGAGCTGCCATGCCAAACTAAAGCCTCAACCAGCACACATGCTTTAGGACAGTTCAATATTAAAGACTTACCTTGAGGAAAATAATTTGGTTGCACTAAATAGAGGAAAGTGTGGACTAATCGAAACAAAATGCCTATTGCTCCAGGTTCGTGGTACGCTGCGGTGTCGTAAGTCTTTGCAGGAACAAACCCAAAATCCAGAGTTTCGGAAGGCGGTTGGTATAAAGGCTGCACTTCGGAAATCGTTCTTCCACAAAACAGTAACAGGAGCAGTAGACAGAGTTCCCCAGCCATGACGGACCAAAATGCATAAAATGAGGTAGACGTTGGGGGGGGGGAGCGGGGCTCAAATATTCTGCCCAGATCCGTCAAGCAAAACAGGAGTCTTTCCTCGGCTGTTTCCTCAATCCAGAAAGCGCACTTGCTTCCAAAGGCTTTTTTGGCAGCTCTTCACAGGATTCAGTTAGGGCTCCATCTCTGGCAATGAGAGAAAACAGCTGTTTATTAAGTAGCATTTCAACCCACAAGGAAGCCTAACAACAGTGTGAAACACACGCAGTCGCCTGTAACGTTTTAGCACACTGCCCTGTTGGAAAGCTAAACAGATAGATGTGATCCTGTGCAACACTGAAAGACGGGGCTTTCCACTACTGTAAAGAGGGAGGATAAAGGTTGCTCAGAATTCTTTTGTGCAACACTTGAGACTTTGAAAGAGAAAAACTAAAATTAAAAGCAGCATTTCCTATTAATGATGATGATTTTACTATTTGTACCCTGCTCATCTGACTGAATTGCCCCAGCCACTCTGGGTGGCTTCCAACAAATTATAAAAACACAGCAAAACATCAAAACATTTAAACTTTCTCTCATAGAGGGCTGCCTTCAGATGTCTTCTAAATGTTTATGTCCTAGACATCTGATGGGAGGGTGGTCCACAAAATGGGTGCCACTACTGAGAAGGTTCTCTGCCTTGTTCCCTGTAACTTCTCACAGTGAGGGAACTGCCAGAAGGCCCTCAAAGCTAAATCTCAATGTCCAGGCTGAGTGGAGGTGGAGACCCTCCTTCAGGTACAGTGGCGTAGCGTGGGTTGTCAGCACCCGGGGCAAGGCAAGTAATTTGCGCCCCCTAACCTGTGGATTTGCGCCCCCTAACCCGTGGATTTGCGCCCCCTAACCCTAACCCCCAGATGTTGGGCCTGTGCCGCCGGCCCCCCTGCACCCCCCACGCTACGCCACTGTTCAGGTACACTGGGCTGAGGCCATTTAGGGCTTCAAAGGTCAGCACCAACACTGTGAATTGTGCTCAGAAACGTACTGGGAACCAATGTAGATCCTTTAGGACCGGTGTTATATGGTCCCAGAAGCCTATCCCAGTCACCAGTCTAGCTGCCACTTTCTGGGTTGGTTGTGGTTTCCAAGCGCATTGCAGTAGTCCAAGCAGAAGATAAGTAGAACATGAACCACTCTGGCAAAACAGTGCACAGGCAGGTAGGTTCTCAGCCGGCATACCAAATGGAGCTGGTAGACAGTTATCCTGGATGCAGAATTAACCTGCACCTCCACGGACAGCTGTGAGTCCAGAATGACCCCAAGGCTGCACACCTGGTTCTTTAGGTGCACAGTTATCCCATTCAGGACCAGGGAGTCCCCCACACCTGCCCTTCAGCCCCCTATCTTGTTGGGTTTCAACCTCAATCCATTGACAGCTATCCATCCTCCAACCTTCTCTAGACATCCTCACACGACGTTCACCACCCTCACTAGTTTTGAATTCATCTGCATCTTGGGGAAGACCCGGGCCAAATCCCTTGATGATCTCTCCCAGCGACTTCATATAGATGTTGAAAAGCATGGGAGAGAGGATGGACCCCTGAGCACCCAGGGGTCCGAACACTCATCCCAACATCACTTACAGAGGCGGCACCAAGCTCCTCAAACAACAAGGCCTCCCTACCAAGTTCTCTCAAGGTTCAGTAATGACACTGGTTCCACAGACATTGGGGGCTTCTGGCTTCTATATGTAGCTCAACTACAACTCCCTTCAGCCCTAGCTTTCATAGCCAATGGCCAGTGATGATGGGAGTTGTAGTTCTGCAATATGTGGAGGGCATATTACCAGAAACATGTATTTTACAAGGATACCTCCTGTTTTTGCAATGGTCAACGCAACAGAGCCCTGTTCAGCAACCAATTTTCATCAAGGATCATTCTTTCAAACTCTGCAAAGGCCAAGGCACGAGCAAACAGAAGTGAATGGAAAGGCACAGGGTGGGGTGTTATCAAAGTCTCCTCTGCTGCTGACTGGGGGCCAGGTGGGGAAGAGTAGTGGTTAAAGATGCATTTGTAATAAGCTCTCTTTGCAAAGAAATGAACCCAATCATTAAGCATCAAAAATACATCCCAATCTAATGCCAACTCAGCAAGAAAATGCCCCCCTCCTGTTCATCCCAAAAGAAAGCCCAGTGCACACAGAGTGCCTGCTTGAGTCAAAGCTTAGTCAGGCTAAACACACTGAAGAGCCCTAATATTGGTCCCTTCTGTCTCACTGGGTCCCTATCCAGCACCTCCAATTTCTGCCAAAGTAGACTTTGGAAGTAGACGAGTATCATGAATCGAAATCAGCTTCACAGTTCATTCATCCCATTGCTTTCTTTTCAAAGCTGGACATAATTGCCCCCCTTCCTTCCTATTATAAATGGTAAACTATATTTGCTAGTTTACCAGTTAAAGATCAAAGTACTTAAATTCTCCAAAATGCCCCCAGGAGAGGAAACCTTACTAATCTTAACAGCAAAGCCAATAGCCATATGCATTTTATATTAGTAAGCTCTAATCCAGCACATGAAAAGCAGTTTCAAGTTCTCTCCTAATACACAGATGGGCAAATTAAGCTCCAGTTGGCAGGCAGTCCATTTCTGGTTTGCCAAAAAATTATCTGGACGTCATATATATTTGGGTAACCTTTGTGTGTGAGAACAACGGAAACATCTCATCACACTCCCCTTTTCCACCAGCAGTCAGCTCAAGCAAGCAATTGACTGAAGAGAGAAGTTGTTGTTGTTTAGTCGTTTAGACATGTCCAACTCTTCATGACCCCATGGACCAGAGCATGCCAGGCACTCCTGTCTTCCACTGCCTCCCGCAGTTTGGTCAAACTCATGCTGGTAGCTTCAAGAACACTGTCCAACCATCTCGTCCTCTGTCATCGCCTTCTCCTTGTGCCCTCCATCTTTCCCAACATCAGGGTCTTTTCCAGGGAGTCTTCTCTTCTCATGAGGTGGCCAAAGTATTGGAGCCTCAGCTTCAGGATCTGTCCTTCCAGTGAGCACTCAGGGCTGATTTCCTTAAGAATGGAGAGGTTTGATCTTCTTGCAGTCCATGGAACTCTCAAGAGTCTCCTCCATTACCATAATTCAAAAGCATCAATTCTTCGGCAATCAGCCTTCTTTATGGTCCAGCTCTCACTTCCATACATCACTACTGGGAAAACCAGAGCTTGAACTATACGGACCTTTGCTGGCAAGGTGATGTCTCTGCTTTTTAAGATGCTGTCTGGGTTTGTCATTGCTTTTCTCCCAAGAAGCAGGCGTCTTTTGATTTCGTGACTGCTGTCACCATCTGCAGTGATCATGGAGCCCAAGAAAGTAAAATCTCACACTGCCTCCATTTCTTCCCCTTCTATTTGCCAGTAGGTGATGGGACCAGTGGCCATGATCTTCGTTTTTTTGATGTTGAGCTTCAGACCATATTTTGCACTCTCCTCTTTCATCCTCATTAAAAGGTTCTCTTCTTAATCCGGTAAAAGAAGAGAGAAGTACTTAGAGGCAAATGTGCTTCTCCTGGATCCTAATTGCCTAACTACGGACCCCTTCCCACCAAACTCAAAGGAGTAAATGCTAGGTGAACACCACACTAAGTGAGCTTCTTCTCCCCTAGGTCCTCCCCATGCAAACTGAGACTTCTTTCTTCTCCTTGTCTCTTTGCTCCACCCGCAGTGGGTGCTGGGAGACCAGGGCAGGGAGAAAATGACTTCTTCAGCAGCCTGGCTCATTTCTGCCTCTTCGCCCCATCCTCTCCAGCCTCTGCTTCTGGACTGTTCTCTGCCACAGGTGCTTCCAGCTCACTAAGCCCTGTTATCCCTTCAGCTTCCAACCTCTTCCTCCCAGCCTGCTCCCTCTTCTCCACTCACTGATGTCCCACCAACACCACCCCCTGGGCTCTGAGCCTTCTTGCCTTGGGGTTCCCCAGATACTGCCTCCCACCACTTCTCTGCATCCGGTCAGTCCATGACAGGCAACAGACAAAAATACAGAAACCAGAAATCTTTCAAGCCACTGCCTTGCCTGAACAAAAGAGGGAGAAGCTCAGACGCTCGTTGCATAGGGCACTCTCAAGCCTGGCCACAACATCAGACATTTTATCAACACCAGTTCTTTTCCTGTCTCAGACTAGTTCTCTCTCTCTCTTTCTTTGTCTGATGTTTGGTTGTGGCAGAGATAGAACTGGCTGCAAATATTTTTCCTGTGCCAAAAAATCCAAATGTTTAATAATAATAATACTAATAATTTATTTATTCCCCAGCCACTATGGGCAGCTTTCAACAGAGCATTAAAAACAGAATAAAACTTCAAACATTAAAAACTTCCCTAAACAGGGCTGCCTTCAGATGTCTTCTAAATGTCAGGTAGTTGTTTATCCCTTTGACATCTATGGGAGGGCGTTCCACAGGGCAGGTGCCACTACTGAGAAGGCCTTCTGCCTGGTTCCCTGTAACTTCACTTCTCACAGTGAGAGAACCACCAGATGGCCCTCAGAGCTGGACCTCAGTGTCCGGGCTGAACGATGGGGATGGAGACGCTCCTTCAGGTCTACTGGGCCAAGGCCATATACCTCATATATGCAGAGATATAGCCTATGAAGTGGCCACTCTGATATCACTGTAATTATTTTAGGCATTTCTTTTAGAATCCTTTTTAGTATCAACCGCTCTTCGCATTGCTAAAGCAATCCTGACTTGCAGCTGGGAACAGGAGGGCCGAATACAGCAGCAGAGTCACCACCGCAACTTACCCTGGTCAGAGCAGAAAGTGGAGGGCTGGGTGCTGAATCACCTCCAGGCTGGCACAGAAGAGAGAACCAAACTGGGCTTTCACTGCTAGATGGATTGTCCTAGGATCCAGTGTGTCCTTGGCTGGCTCAGCTCCACCTGTCCTGTTTACACCAGCTACTGCTTGCAGTAGCTTTCACTCATGAGAAGACACCTCAGCTGTATTCTAACCCCCTCCAAGTGTAGTGGACTGGAATTTGGATTGCCCTGTAGGTTGTTAAGTTCTCAAATACATATAATCTAGTAGAGATAATCCCTTGACTATATGTACAGTAGGGACGCGGGTGGCGCTGTGGTCTAAACCACAGAGCCTAGGGCTTGCCGATCAGAAGGTCAGCGGTTCGAATCCCCGCAACGGGATGAGCACCCATTGCTCAGTCCCAGGTCCTGCCCACCTAGCAGTTCGAAAGCACATCAAAGTGCAAGTAGATAAATAGGTACTGCTCCAGCAGGAAAGTAAACGGCGTTTCCGTGCGCTGCTCTGGTTCGCCAGAGGCGGCTTAGTCATGCTGGCCACATGACCCAGAAAAACTGCGGACAAACGTTGGCTCCCTTGGCCTGTAAAGCAAGATGAGTGCCTCAACCCCAGAGTCGTTCGCGACTGGACAGGGGTCCTTTACCTTTATCTTTTTATATGTACAATATATAATGCAAGATAGTCATAGCCCAGACTATTTTCAAATGGAATTTAAACTTGATTACATATGAAAAGGTTATCTACCTAGCGTATTCAGTACCTAAACCTCCACACAACCTAAGAGTAATTTTGAGCTTCAATTTGTGGCATTTAATTTCTTATATAAACATCCTACTTACCCAGCCTCTCCAGTTACTTGGATAATAAGGTTTTTGAGCCATTAAATGTGTACTTTCTTTTCCCAAGTTCAAAGATAAACCTGTAATAAAAAGAGCATATTTCTCTAATGTGTCTGACCAATGAACAAAGAGTAATCAATTCTTAGAAGCAGAAAACAACAGCATGCCTACTTCATGACAGAAAAATAAAGGGGGTAGTTTTGCTATATAAATGATGTTTTTAACTGACAATGTATTTAGTTCACACACGGAGCTTTATTGTAGTCCGTAGACCCAAAATACACAGTACAACAATAGTAAATATCAACAGTTACTAAGGTGTAAGATCGGCTTTAGTAGCCAACAGAGGAGCTCTAGCCTGTACATACTGATTTCTGATATTTACTGCCTCTGAGAGGAATTTTGCTACAGCCAGTGTAATAGTATCAAACTTATCCTCAAGAATAGTTAGCAACTCAGCATGCAAAGGGACGCGGGTGGCTCAGCGGTTCAAATTCCAACGACGGGGTGAGCTCCCGTTGCTCGGTCCCTGCTCCTGCCAACCTAGCAGTTCGAAAGCACGTCAAAGTACAAGTAGATAAATAGGTACCACTCCGGCGGGAAGGTAAACGGCATTTCTGTGCGCTGCTCTGGCTCGCCAGAAGTGGCTTAGTCATGCTGGCCACATGACCCGGAAGCTGTACGCCAGCTCCCTCGGCCAGTAAAGCGAGAAGAGTGCCGCAACCCCAGAGTCCCTTTATCTTTACAGCATGCAAAACTAAGCCATAAAAATACTTCTCACTAGTTCCATGTCTGTGCATACATTCCCCAAACAGCTACTTTGCTCCTCTCCTCATGTGAATGGGTAAGCAAAGCACAGCAGGGCTTGTTCATCATGAAATTCAAACTCATGGTCATGGTTTGTTTCGCCCTAGCAAACCACAATCGTCAAGTCAACATCTATTGTTTAAGGCTGGCTAACTATCATGGTCACTTATGGTGAATAAACCATGAACCGCTGCTCAGACATAGTCTGTTTAACCTGCTAATGTGAAAAGTAGAGAAAAGTGGAAGTGAATGCCTAATATAGCTGACTTAGGCAACATGTTGTGGCTCTGTATTATATGTAAATACAACCAGAGTCTAGAATCTTTAAAAGTAAAGTATGCTATTGTGAACGCGATTGGCATGCAGTTTTCCTGTGATTCTTTTCCGGTATTTTAAAAGGATTACATTGTCTCCATACCCTCCAACATTTCTCCGTTGAAAATAGGGACATCCTATTTCATCATCATCATCATTTTATTATTTATACCCCGCCTATCTGACTGTGGGGTTGCCACAGCCACTCTGGGCAGGGCTTCCAACAGATATAGAAACATAATAAAATATTAAATATTTTAAAAACCTCCCTATACAGGGCTGCCTTCAGGTGTCTTCTAAAGGTTGTATAGTTGCTTATGTCCTTGGCTTGGGGGGGTCGCATAACTCCATAGCCTCTGACATTTCTCTGATAAATATAGGGACATCCTACCATACCCTCTAACATTTATCAGATGAAAATAGGGACGTCCTAAGGAAAAGCATAGGGACGTGGGTGACGCTGTGGGTTAAACCACAGAGCCTAGGACTTGCCGATCAGAAGGTCGGCGGTTCGAATCCCCGCGATAGGGTGAGCTCCTGTTGCTCCTGCTCCCTGCTCCTGCCAACCTAGCTGTTTGAAAGCACATCAAAGTGCAAGTAGATAAATAGGTACCACTCCGGAGGGAAGGTAAACGGCGTTTCCATGCGCTGCTCTGGTTCGCCAGAAGCAGCTTAGTTATGCCGGAAGCACATGCTGGCCACATGACCCGGAAGCTGTACGCCGGCTCCCTCGGCCAATAAAGCGAGATGAGCGCTACAGCCCCAGAGTCGGTCATGACTGGACCTAATGGTCAGGGGTCCCTTTACCTTGTAAGGAAAAGCATCCAAGATCAACTCAGAAACCGTAACGACTTCTGTAAACCTGGGGATGTCCTTGGAAAATAGGGACTCTTGGAGGTCTGTGTCTCTGCTACAAACATTCCACCTACATTCCACTGCTCTTTATACAACATGCTGATAACACTTCCTGTTTACTCATTTCTAGATGCATAGCACATTCGACCCATAGCAGCAGGCATTAATTGACCTTCAAAAGATCTGAGGGCATAGCAGGTACACAGTTTTACAAATTGATAAACTGTACCTAAGAATAAAGTTAGCAGCTGCAGAGTCACACTGAGTCTTAACAACAGAGCTCTGGAGCAAATGTTAATTTACCAATTTTAAATTCCATAATATCAGACAAGTCCTCTGAAATACTAAAGCGTGTAAACAATCTTAATATACCACACAAGACCACACAGCCTTCAATTCCAGACAGCGTAGTCTTTGGCATATGCACTGCTGGGGTGCAAAGATCTGCCAGCGCCCCCAAATTTAGTTTAGCCCCCAAATTAACTTTTATTATGCTTATGTCAGACACCATGCTTACGCCTGATCTCTTGTTTACGAAAGAAGGGAGGAAAAAGAAACAAACTTTTTAATTTGCTCATTTATTTACAATACACCTATATTTAAGTATACAACACCACCACACTTAAACTTATAAGTATTGTTTAGGCACCTACTTAGGAGAAACATCAGTCGTGTCAAAGGTGTCACTGACCCCGCTGCCGCATAGCGGCTCAATACAATACTTAACATAATATTTTGATGTAAGAGTTAATTTGGCGTGCACGGCGCCATTGAGAATGACAAACGCCGTCGTTGAGTCAAGCGCCGCGGTTGTGAATGACAAGCGCCACCACTAGCGTGGCGCATCTTTGGTAAATAAGCTCACAAAGTCGAAAGTCCTTTAGTAGGTATACATTTTGGAAATACCTAGGTATATATGTATTTTGTTTTTCTAGCTTGATCAAAATTACCGTATTTTTCGCTCTATAACACGCACGTAGTTTTTAGAGGAGGAAAACAAGAAAAAAAATATTCTAAACGAAATAGTGGATATATGATTTTTGTGGTTCATGCTGTGGCCACAAACATGTGATCTGACAGTGAGTTTGGAGCAGCCCAATGCAAAAATCCTGAGGATCCATGTGGATCCATGCTTTGTAACCACGGAGGAGGGAAGGAAGGGGAACCATGGATCCTCTGCTCACGACTGCAGCAGATTCCCCACCACCACCACCCGTAGGCATTCGCTCCATAACACGCACAGACATTTCCCCTTACTTTCTAGGAGGAAAAAAGTGAGTGTTATGGTGCAAAAAATACGGTATTTATTATTTCGTAACAGGTAGATAGTTAAAAAAAAGGGACGTGGGTGGCGCTGTGGGTTAAACCACAGAGCCTAGGACTTGCTGATCAGAAGGTTAGCAATTCGAATCCCTGTGACGGGGTGAGCTCCCGTTGCTCGGTCCCTGCTCCTGCCCACCTAGCAGTTCGAAAGCACATCAAAGTGCAAGTAGATAAATAGGTACCGTTCCAGCGGGAAGGTAAACAGTGTTTCTGTGCACTGCTCTGGTTCGCCAGAAGCGGCTTAGTCATGCTGGCCACATGACCCAGAAGCTGTACGCCGGCTCCCTCGGCCAATAAAGGGAGATGAGCACCACAACCCCAGAGTCGGCTACAACTGGACCTAACAGTCAGGGGTCCCTTTACCTTTATCTAGGTTTTATAGAACAAATGAAGGATAGCAAGTTTTAAGAATTAAATATGGACCGGGGATGGGAGAGTAAAGGCATATTATGAAGTAACTGCTACACTTTCATCCTGCCATTCCTCTGTAAGAGTATTTCTCAAACTTGGGTCCCCAGCTGTTGTTGGACTACAACTCCCATCATCCCTAGCTAGCAGGAACAGTGGTCAGGGCTGATGGGAGCTGTAGTCAAACAAAAGCTGGGGGCCCAAGTTTGAGAAACACTGCAAGTCTAGGAACTCACAGTCTAGGACATGGGTAGGCAAACTGAGGCCCGGGGGCTGGATCAGGCCCAATCGCCTTCTCAATCCAGCCCGGGAATCAGCGTGTTTTTACATGAGTAGAATGTGTCCTTTTATTTAAAATGCATCTCTGGGTTATTTGTGGGGCATAGGAATTTGTTCTTTTTTCCCCTTCAAAATATAGTCTGACCCCCCACAAGGTCTGAGGAACAGTGGACCGGCCCCCTGCTGAAAAAGTTAGCTGACCCCTGGGTCTAGGAGCTGCCCAGAGTGGCTGGAGCAACCAGTCACATGGGTGGGGTATAAATAATATATTAATAGTAGTTTAAAAAAAAAAAGGTAAAGTATTAGTATTAGTATTATTACATATAAGATGCTCCCCTCTTTTATCCTAACTCTCCTAAGATCACTCAGTAAGCTTCATGACCACTATAATGGCTATCATCTGCGTTGAATCAGCATCTTCAGAGATGTAGTTGCACATAGGGCAACCCTGATTAATTAAGATGAGGAAACTCATTTCAGGAAACTAACAACACCACGAAATCAACAATTTGAAGAATTGTGGCTTTATAACTCCATTTACTATGCGCTCATTTATAATAAAGAAGTAAAATAAATATGTAGACTGGGAAATCACCCTCCCACACACAAACACACACAAAAATGCATCTTGAACTAATGGAACCTCTTCCTGGGATTGCCCAAGATTCAAGAAGCTGCAACTTGTTGAACACAAGGAGAATTTAGCCTTGAAAACAATGCAAGAATGTGGGGTGGTGGTGGTTTTTACTGCTCTTTCATATTGTGGTGGTGTAACTTTAATTTTTTGACATCAGCCTGGGCCATGGGGAATTTATCAAAAGAGAGGAATACAAATCAAATAAGTAAATAAATGACAAACGATAATTGAGGGTACCTGGTCGCCTCTCAGCTGAGTGATCAAGCATTGCTGGAGATCACTTTAGAACATGGATAGGTAAACTAAGGCCTGGGGGCCTGATCCAGCCCAATCGCCTTCTAAATGCGGCCCGAGGACGGTCCAGGAATCAGAGTGTTTTTACATGAGTAGAATGTGTCCTTTTATTTAAAACACATCTCTGGGTTATTTGTGGGAACTGCCTGATGTTTTTACATGAGTAGAATGTGCCCTTTTATTTAAAATGCATCTCTGGGTTATTTGTGGGTCACAGGAATTCGTTCATACAGTATATATTTTTCAAAATATAGTCCGGCCCCCCACAAGGTCTGAGGGACAGTGGACTGGCCCCCTGCTGAAAAAGTTTGCTGACCCCTGCTTTAGAAGAATTAACACAATGATTAGGAGCTGGGTGAAGTTTTCAAAAATGGTTTTCAAGTCTCTGTTAAGACTGGAAGCCCCTCTTTGTAAAACATGAGCCGCGCTATAATTGGCTTATTAAAGCACAGTAAAAGCATCAAAAGAGCGATAATCTCCAGAAGCAAGATTCAGCCATCTCCAGACTGGCAGCTGGTTTGAATTTCAGTCCGCTTCCCAAATTCTTGGGATTATAGTTTTGCTAATTGGTATAAAGTCAATTATTATTTATAAAGCACACCCCATGAGGGCACTGCGAAGCAAGTGAGGAAACATTAATAAGCAACATAATATCATCCCTAGAAAATGTCAAGAGGGAAAACAGGAGGAGGGCTTTCAACTCACTCGGGGGAGCAGGGATGGGGCAGGGAGAGAGAGAAAAGAAAGGAGAGACTTTGAGGAGAAAACATATTCAGTTGTGTGAATCAGTCCTCCTCTTTCTCAAGGCTTCTCAAAGAGCCCCGTGCCAATTGGCAGTAAGAAATGACTTTAGATATTGTTGTTGCTTATCCTGCTTTTAAAAATAAATATAAAAACTTTTTAAAAAGAAAAGACTTGCCATTTTTTTATATGGACTGGGCGGCTGAAAAAAACAAAAACACAGGCTAGTAACTTTGGGGAATTTACAACACTTTACTACCCCCAATTTGGCCTTGCAATTTGAAGGCATCACCCACTTTCCTGCTTCAGTTTCCGCTTGACTTAGGTGTCATGAAGGAATTACATTGCATGGGCCACGGAGGAAAAGAGACAATAGGATTGTGTCGTGCTAGAAAAAGAGGTGCCAGAACTCACCATGAACACCTCCCTTGTTCTCTTATAATGGCAGTGGTGCCCACCTGAGAGGTGCCAGAACTGAGTTCCACCTGGGGAAAATATAAACGCCCTGGGACTGGGCATTTCATCAGTCAAAATAGGGTTTTGTTCAAGTGACTTGTGAAGAAAGATTTGGTCAAATATTAATTTTATTAGCACAAAAAGAAACACACGCTGGTGCTTGCAGTTAGTGTAACATAGTGGAAAAGTATGAAATCGTTTTATTTATTTATTTTAATGATATTTATTAGAAATTTTCAAAAATTACAGAGCGAGAAAAAAGAAGAAAACAAAAAAAGAATTTCCCCCCCAAAACATACATAACAATACATAAAAAAGAGGAAAAAAAACATACAAGCCAATACAACAATAACAATAAAAACACACATCCAATATTCCATATCTTTATCTTTCATTTACTTGTTTCATCGACCTCCTCACACCTCCCTTTTTGTATTCTAGTTTAGTTATTTATTTCAGCAAATTCTTTCCATTATGAAATTGTTTTAACTGAATTTATAAAGAATCAGCAAAGTTGTTTGGTGGTTCAAAGTTTCTGTTTCTGCTTGGAGAAGATTGCTATTATTGCGGATAGTTTGGCTGCTAAGTTTACTCTCGCATGACTATGGGGCTCAACCCTTTCTCTTGGGCAGGGGTCAGCAACCTTTTTCAGCCAGGGGCCGGTCTACCATCCCTCAGACCATGTGGTGGGCCGGAATTTATTTTGGGGGGAAAAATGCCCCAGAAATAACCCAGAGATACATTTTAAAAATAAAAGCACACATTCTACTCATGTTAAAACACACTGATTCCTGGATCATCCGCGGGCCGGATGTAGAAGGTGATTTGGCCAGATATGGCCCCCGGGGCCTTGGTTTGCCTGCCCATGCTCTAGTCTAGAGGACCTAATTCAGTGGTTTCCTGCATGTATAGAAAATAATGGAAGACAAGTTGGGACTATATGGGATTGGCAGAAATGACTGGCAGAATCCGAGACCAGGGAGAAGAGTCGGTGGAAGAAGATTGGAAGAAATTTAAAGACTATCTACAGAAACACTGCAAAATTAATGAATGTTAGAATGATGTTGGATAGAAATTAAATGGTTTCCAGCTGTAATGCAGAGAATATGGGGGGGGGGGAGGTTTAGAATTAGGCTAAAATTTATTGATAAGGATTTGCTGAACTAACAATTTGAATTGGAATACAAAAAAGGGAGGTATGAGGAGGTCTGGGAAATAAGTTAATGGAAATAAGTAACGGAAATTTTGTGTGTTTTTTAAATTATTTTCATTTTTGTATTTCTGTTATTTTTATTTTCTCTTTTCTTTTTGATTTTTATTGTATTATCATTGAAAACTTTAATAAATATTCTTAAAATAATAATAATAATAATGGAAGACAAGTTGGAACTCTGTTTTACTCTACAGCCCAGAGGCCAGTCTCCTCCCAGAAGACCCCCCCCCTTTTTTGAGACCAGACTTCCAGGCAGCAGTGGAACCACTGAAATACAGGGTTCTTCAAGCACACCCCCTTCAAATAACTCAAAAGGACACCTGTGAATCCAGGAAGGTCACCTTTCCCCACTGTCCACCATCCTGTGTTAAGTCATCCACTAGATCAAGCAAAACAAACACATTTCCTTCTTTCACCCGTCACACACTTTTCCTCTGCAGTGTGAACGCACACGCGATGTTGTTCCTGGATTACCAGGCCAAAGAGGAGGGAGGGGGAATATAATAATAATAATAATAATAATAATAATAATAATAATAATAATAATAATAATAATAATAATTTTATTTATACCCTGCCCTTCCTGGTTCAAAAGCTGAGCTCAGGGCGGCTAACAACAAATTAAAAACCCTTTAAAACCCTGCGGGCCGGATTGAGAAGACGATTGGGCCGCATCTGGCCCATGGGCCTTAGGTTGCCTACCCCTGCTCTTGGGCCTTGCTATTGTGTGGCGTTACAAGGAAAAATAAAAAAGCTTCCATTAACACTGCAGCATTCTTGGCATTGTGGGATATGTGACAATGGTTAAATAACAGGTGGTCAATTGACAGCACTTGCCTGGTCAATTAGCCAGTGTGCTAATCTCAGGCAAAAATAGAGAGAGGTCACTGCCCTGCAAGTAGCTTACAGTCCGAAAAGCTGAGATGGAACTGAAGCTGGATAATGAAGTAACATGAAGACAATTCAATTCAGAAGAGTAGAGAGAATATCTGGCGATCCTTATGGACTACTTTTGGCCAGTCAGCAACTGCCACCTCACTTTTAATAAATAAATCACAATTTTAATTTAATTTTTGGAATGAGAGACAAAAGAAAAGTTCACTATTGCTCTGACAATGACACAAATTTGGTTACCGTAAGTACGCTAAGCCTAAGCAGTATTAAATAGAGCTTTTCAACAAACAAACAAAATAAAACGAAAACCCAAAGCTACATCTCTGACAGTTCGATGAAATAATAAAGTTGAAACAAAGTCTCAGCCTTCGCCATAAACATAACAAAATTAAAATGAAATATATCACTGAGACTGAGCAACTACATTGGTAGCAGTAATAAGTATTTTACTAGTCCTCCAGAGCTAGTAAAAAAGATAAGGTTAAGATCCAAGGGTGATAATTTTTCTGAACGAAATCTTTTTTTTCCTTTTGTACCACAGGTAAGAGGAGTGGTTAACATAAATGTTATGCAGTTTATCTTTTAAACTAGCAAACATTTTTAACAATGCTTTTAGGAACTTACATTAGTTATAATTTATCACTTGAGTTTGGGCTTAAGCCTTAACCCAGACTTTTGTTTATACAATTATGGTGGGCAAAGAGCAGGAAAAGTACCAAGTTCAATAATCTTGGTCTTGGGGAGAAATGGACCAACACTTAAGGTGGTGAGAACACTCTAATATGCATTTAACAAGGAGGAAGAGGATACAGTCCTTTAATAAAAACAAGTGGCTGGGCTAAACGTTTAGCTCCATAACAAGTGAGGTGCAAACTTGATAAATCCAGCATGCAGTTGTGCATGGAAAGTAGATGTTCTTTGTTATCAAGTACCAAACTGGATAACGGTACTTAGGAGAGACCATAGCTCAGTGGGTCAGCACATATTTGCAAGCCCTAGGCCCCAGATTTGATCCCTGGTATGATTAATTAGAGAGACACGGGTGGCGCTGTGGGTTAAACCACAGAGCCTAGGGCTTGCTGATCAGAATGTCGGCGGTTCAAATCCCCACGACGGGGTGAGCGCCCGTTGATCGGTCCCAGCTCCTCCCAACCTAGCAGTTCGAAAGCACATCAAAGTGCAAGTAGAGAAATAGGTACCGCTCTGGCAGGAAGGTAAACAGCATTTCTGTGCACTGCTCTGGTTCGCCAGAAGCGGCTTAGTCATGCTGGCCACATGACCCAGAAGCTGTACGCCGGCTCCCTCGGCCAGTAAAGCAAGATGAGAGCCACAACCCCAGAGTCGGCCATGACTAGACCTAGCAGTCAGGGGCCCCTTTACCTTATTTTAATTAGGCAGCTGGAATAGACAGAGAATAGAAAATAGATGCTACAGTGGCTAACCTATACACTGGGTCCATCTTCTAAGAGCCAAAAAGGCATAAGCTTAAGATAAGGAGCAGGCAACTGCCGATCTACCTTTTCGTAACTGCTAACAAGGGCGAGGAAGCCCAACTCTCACTCTGCAGGCAGCACCAAGGAATGAAGAGGCTTATCTCTTCACTCTTTCCACCAAGATCAGAAGGGACACCACACACCTGCACACAGAGTAGGTGCTAAGGGTGGGAGAGTCCTCTTTGGTGCCAAGGAAAAGCAATATATGTAGCTGCCCATTATGCATTAACCTGTTCACGTCAGCAGTTGCGTAGCGTGGGGGGTGCAGGGGGGGCCGGCCGCACCGGGCGCAACCTCTGGGGGTTAGGGGGCACAAATCCACAGGTTAGGGGGCGCAAATCCACGGGTTAGGGGGCGTAAATTACTTGCCTTGCCCCGGGTGCTGACAACCCACGCTACGCCACTGCACGGCAGCTCCCAAGAGCTTTACCGTATTTGTGAATATGGTAGACATGCACATCCCACAGAGAGCTAGGGGTGGCTGGCACCTTCTGTAAAGCAAACAGGATTCCAAACGCCGTCCTCCTACCCTATAACAGTGGTACTGAAACAGTGTTAATCTAAAGCAGGGGTCAGCAAACTTTTTCAGCAGGGGGCCAGTCCACTGTGTCTCAGACCTTGTGGGGGGCCAGGCTATATTTTTTTGGGGGGGGAATGAACAAATTCCTATGCCCCACAAATAACCCAGAGATGCATTTTAAATAAAATGACACATTCTACTCATGTAAAAACACACTGATTCTTGGACTGTCCGCGGGTCGGATTTAGAAGGTGATTGGGCCAGATCCGGCCCCCGGACCTTAGTTTGCCTACCCATGATCTAAAGCGACTTCATGCGTAAGATTGGCCCAGTGCTCCTACACCCAGTTTTTCAATTCCAAAGCTATCTGAGTGGAAGCCATAACTGAAAATATTCCAAACAAAAAAAATTCCTTCCAGTAGCACCTTAAAGACCAACTAAGTTAGTTGGTCTTTAAGGTGCTACTGAAGGAATTTTTTTTGTTTTGACTATGGCAGACCAACACGGCTACCTATCTGTAACTGAAAATATTCCATCTAAAAAACAACAGCTTCCCGAAAGTTACTCCATGTACAGACTAGCACCCTACTAACCTTATCTCCAGGTAAGGCATTTAAGACACTCACCTAAACTAGCCTTGGATATTGCTCAATTCGAAATTCCTTTCCAAAAGCAACCTGCTGCACGACACTCTAGAGTCTCTGGATAAAAAATTGATGTGAACCCAGTAGTGTGACTGTCACAATTTGGGGGAGAGATTCAATCACATACTGGCAAATTCAGGTTGTGCGATTAAAGCGGATTTGAATGTCCCGCGGAACAAACCCACTTCCTCAAAAGATCGAACTTTTTGCAATAAGGAAAGTGAGTGGAATGCACTTGATTTGATGCAAAGCTGTTTAACCTCCCCACAAACAAATGAGAGCGAATGATCATTAAACAGCAGTTGCCCTCTAATCCCCCCGCCAGCATATCAGGAAGGAATGCTCAGTAAACAGGTCATCTGGAAGCGGCCAGGGAAAAGTTGTGTTTATATTTAAAGGCTGATTGAGTGGGGGGTTTGACCTAGGAGAATTTATGAAACCCAAACACATTCAAATTCTTGACTAGCTGACTTGAGGCAACAATTTGCAGAGCAGAAAAGGAGGGCAGATCTCCAAGTCCCTTCCCTTCTCCCTTTCACTCCTGTGCTTGTTCCAGTACTAAGTGATAACAGCTCAAATCTAACCCTTCTCAGGCAGCGAGTCCCAACCTTTTGAATTCCTCTAACACCGCGCATGCACCGCTGGTGGATCACAACCTACAGCAATCTTCTAAACATCCACGGAAAGGCAGTCAATGGCGCACATTTGCCATGAGCTCCAAAAGGTGCTGTGAGAGGAAATTATGAGTTGGAAGGGACCCCAAGGATCATCTAGTCCAACCCGCTGCAATGCAGGAATCTCAACTAAAGCATCCATGACAGATGGCCACCCAAGCTCTGTTTAAAAGCCGGCAAGGAAGGACGACCAGTCAGTTGCGCTGTCGAACAGCTCTCTTCTTCCCGCAATGCCCAGGGCAGGCTCTGCGCGAGGCTTCAGCCTGCAGGGAGAAATGGGAGCCCCTCCACGGCGCTTTCCACCCGGGTCCCTTTTCCTTCCCTCGACGGCAGCGCCCACTTGCGCAGCAGCGCTTCCAGGGCGAGCGAGCCCTGCGGGAATCCTCGCCTTAAAGCAAACGGAGCAGGGGCGCGCGCCCTGCCCGGGGAAATTAACTCCTGCCCGGGACCCCTTTGCTGCCCCTTGGAAGAAAGGAAGCGCCCTGGCAGCCTCGGGGCGCAGCGCGCTCTTGCGCCTGTTTCCATCTCCCAAGAAGAAGCGTGCCTTTGCAGCACGAGCCTCGCATGCATTTACTCGGGAGTAAGCCCCGCCGAGTTCGAGGCTTCCCACGGTATGTGCCCTCGGGGCTGCACAGCTTCGCTTTTCTTTGGGGGTGGGGAGGGAATGCGCGCAAAGTCCCGAGGATTGCGCCTTTTTCCCCAGGAGAGGCTCTACCGCCCTAGGAACCCGTGCTTGGGCATGGAGAGGGGGGTCCCCCATCCAACCCGAGCGCGCAATCCGGAGCGGAGGGTGGGCGCGGCGCAGGCTACTCACCCGGACCGCAGGCACCCGCCCCTTCGCCGCGAGCGAGGCTCCAGCCGCGTAAAAAACTCGCTCTCGCCGCGCCCGCGCTGCTACTGCCGCCGCTGCTGCTGCAGCTTCTCCGCCCCCTGCGCGCGGCATCTGCTCGCCCCCGGGCCTCCCTTCCCCGCCGCGCGCTCGCCTGAGCGCGATCCCGCCCCTCTCCGATGCGTTGCGGGCTCGAGCCACCTGCGCAGGGAGCGCGCCTGGGAAAGCGGGTGGGTCGAGCTGGGGTGTTCGAGGGATGCGAAGCGAGAGCCGGGCAGGCTTGGAAGTTAGAGCCCGTGGGGCGCAAGGAGGCCGTGGGGCGCAATTCCTGGCGCAAAGCGGGCAGCTTTCCTGGGTGGGGAGCAGGAGCTTCGTGGAAATGAGCGGGATTGGGGCACCTGCGGGCGCAGGTTGCAAACCAGGGGTCGTGGGCGTAGCCAGTGATGTAGAAAAATAGCTAAAGAAGCTGAAAACCAAGGCCAAATAAACCAAATGAAGACAACCTAAGAGACATATACAGTATAAACCTTTTCCTCAATTTTGCCTTTAGCCTGCTCTCCTTTTAATTCGCTTCTCCCGTTATTCCCCTCCTTCGAATCCCCCCTTATTGTCAAATAAAGCGTTTTTCTTTCCTCCCTGCATGCTCATTACCCTATTTCCTCAATTTACCCTATCACTATTTTTATAATTGTATCCAAGTATTCTGAACTTAGCTTTGGGTGGGGTCCCTCATACCCTTTTTCACCTTTGCCTGGGGAACCCAGTTGCAGCCGAATAAAGGATCTGTGCTTTTGAAAAGCCACTTGTTTCTTTCAATCCTTGGTTGGAAATCACCCGTCTTCTCCAACCGTAGCGGACCCCTGTGAGGCCCCGAACCCAAATTCTAAGTGTTTTTTTCACATCACCAGGCCTTTTGTTGGTGGGAGAGAACCTCAGTTAGCTATGTATTTTTATTGATTTTTATTGATTTGGGGGGGGGGAGAGATGCTCCTCCCTGCCCCCCCATGCCAGGGGTGCCAACTTGAATAAAATATTGTGGGGACCCAGGTAAGCCCCGCCCCACATAATGGATCACATGGTGCAGTGCACACACGCATTTGAATGGGAATACCCATCAATTTGGGGGGGGGGGTAGGTGGCCACCTCAAATATTTTAGTGGGGGGGCTGAAGGGACCTTAGTCCCCATGATGTGCTTCTCTTGGGAGGGGGTGAGTCCAGGCATTTCCCAAGTGCATGTGGGGTTGCAAGTAGAGGCAGAAACTTAAACTTCAGGGCCTCTAATCCCAGAGGGGCCCCAGATTAATTTTAGGCCATATCGCTTTAAAAAATTGCTTTAAAAAGTGCCTCATGCATGTATATTAAAAGGTAAAGGGTAAAGGGACCCTTGACCATTAGGTCCAGTCGTGGCCAACTCTGGGGTTGCGGCGCTCATCTCACTTTATTGGCCGAGGAAGCCGGCGTACAGCTTCCAGGTCATGTGGCCAGCATGACTAAGCCGCTTCTGGCGAACCAGAGCAGCGCATGGAAACGTCGTTTACCTTCCCGCCAGAGCGATACCTATTTATCTACTTGCACTTTGACGTGCTTTCGAATTGCTAGGTTGGCAGGAGCAGGGACTGAGCAATGGGAGCTCACCCCGTCGCGGGGATTCGAACCGCTGACCTTCTGATCAGCAAGTCCTAGGCCCACAGCGCCACCCGCGTCCCTTCATGCATGTATATTACATTTCCCTATTTTTCCATAATTTTCATCCATCCCCATAACTCGAAAACTATAATGCATGGGATATTTTTATTCACACCAGTGACTTTGACATGTGAGATAATCCAGTGCAGCTATTTTAATAAAAATCTGAGATGTTGTAGCTAATTTTTTACTTAAAAAAATAAATGTGGTGATCTGTCGTCGAACAACCCCATAGAAAGAAATAACAGGGGTTCCCCAGACCTTGCTGCTGGTTGCGAAGGGAAGCCCCATATCAGTTCTGGGCTCCTAAAATGTAGGTCCGTCGCTGGTTGCAAGGGGATGATTCCCTGGCAGGCTGCTTCTGTGTGCATTTGCTCAGAAGGGAGCCCTGCAGAGTCCAGTCCCAAACCCCGGCCAGGAATGCAAGCTTAAAAGCAAGCAAGGAGCAGTTCAAAGGATTGATCCCCCTGGAGATCTGCACAAAGGACGGTGACTAACTGCAAAAGGCAATAAATAGTTCATTTAATGTGTGCTCAACCTGGGAGGGGGAGCAGATGTTAACATAGACCATAAATTACTTTATCCATCGATTTCCTGTCCTTGCCATTCCTTGGTTTCCGTATTTACCCTTGAATGCTGCATATTTCACTACCAGCTCTTCTCACTTCTTCATTGGCAGGGGGAGAAGCAAGGAGAAGCAACTGCAGGTTCCAGCGAGGTCCCACAGACCTCTTGAGAGATCTCACCAGAAGCACCAGAAACCACTTGATCCAATGGGCTGCTTTTTAGTGCTCGATTTTGTGGGATGTAACATAAGCAGTCAGGTACATCACTTCCTGTTTGCCTAGAGTGGACGCAGACAGTTTGAAGGAAAATGTAATGAAAATGATATACAGATGGTACATGACCCCAGTTAAACTTGCCAAAATATACCATTTGTCTGATAACAAATGTTGGAAATGTAAAGAAAATGAAGGAACATTCTTTCACCTCTGGTGGACCTGCCCTAAGGTGAAGGTCTTCTGGGAAATGATATATAATGAGTTGAAAAAGGTATTTAAGTATACCTTCACTAAGAAACCAGAGGCCTTTCTTCTGGGTATTGTCGACCAGAAGGTGTTAAAGAAGGATAGAACATTTTTCATGTATGCAACAACAGCAGCAAGGATACTACTCGCTAAGAACTGGAAAACACAAGATCTACCCACACTGGAAGAATGGCAGATGCAACTGATGGACTATATGCAATTGGCAGAGATGACTGGCAGAATCCGAGACCTGGGAGAAGAAATGATTGAAGAAGATTGGAAGAAATTCAAGATTTACCTACAGAAATATTGTGATTTAGTGGAATATTAAGAAGGATGCTTGGTTATAAATAATTGGCCATCATTAAATTGGATCAGAATTTGATGATAAGAGAGATTAAGAGAAACAAAATTTGTAGGAGAACTATTATATTGTATTTAAATATGTGGTTATAAAATTGAAAATAAGATGATAATTTGCTTGATAAAAATTTATTAATGATGTAAGTGGGAGCGGGAGATGTGAGGAAGCCCAAAGATGTTATGAGATCTTGTAAAAACAAAGTAACGCTGTTTAATATTTCTGTATTTCTTTTATTAAAAACTCCAATAAATATTTATAAAAAAAAAAAAATAGAGTGGACGCAGACAGGAGGATATTGATCCAGCCGGTTGAACTTCCTGTTACACCTGGTCTGGAGCATCCTCTCCCTGCATGTGAACAGGTAGGTGGGCATGACCCTTGCAGACCCCACAAAAGGCCAGTCACGGAGCTACCTTCCTCTTTTGATGCCTTTTCTCCTCTTGGACTGCACTGCTGGCTCTCTGCCAGCAACACATGGGCCCATCCTTGCAAGGATGTAAGCTACACTGTATCTGTAACTACAAGCTAAAGCCTGCCTTCAGGGATCCAGCTGTGAACTGAATGTGAGTAAACTTCTTATTACTTTTAAAAGAAGCTTCTTGTGTCTTTATTCTTTTTAAAGGTGAAGGTAAAGGCACCTCTGACCATTAGGTCCAGTTGTGGCCGACTCTGGGGTTGCGCTTATCTTGCTTTATTGGCCGAGGGAGCCGGATTACAACTTCCGGGTCATGTGGTCAGCATGACTAAGTCGCTTCTGGCGAACCAGAGCAGCGCACGGAAACTCCGTTTACCTTCCTGCCGGAGTGGTACCTATTTATCTACTTGCACTTTGACATGCTTTAGAACTGCTAGGTTGGCAGGAGCAGGGACTGAGCAACGGGAGCTCACCCCGTCGTGGGGATTTGAACCGCCGACCTTCTGATCGGCAAGCCCTAGGCTCTTATGCAGTCCTAAACCGTGTGCAGCATCCTTCCCCAACCTGATGCCTCCAGATGTGTTTTTGACCAAAGTCACTGGCTGGGGCCGATGGAAGTTATGCTCCAAAACATCTGAAGAATGGGTTCTCTGCCGTGCGTGTGGAGGAAAATCTTAAACTCGTTGCAGGATCCCCAAACAATAGACGAGAGGCCATTGTATATCATCCAGCAGAGCTTTACTGCTACTGAAGGCAAATGAGCATAATGGTCACAAATCCAATACATTCAGAATTGGCACTGTCCATAAGAAATCCAGTTGCAGCAGATTTGCAATAACTTATAATAACACTAAACTTTAACACTAATTGCAGAACAAAACATCACACCAGAACAAAGAGATAGAAAGAGAAAGTAAGTGGAGACCTAGGTTCCTTTTCGCTTTGCTATTATAGTCAGTATGACCTCAACAGAAAGAGATAACAGAACAAGTTTAAGCCAGCTGTACTCTGCTTTTCAGAAGGAATAACCCAAACAATAACCTTCTTTCCCATAGAGAAGAAACCGTCCAGAACCCTCTTGAACTAAGCAGAACAGGAAAGATCTCTACACATCAGATCAATAGTTTCTGTACTAAGAAATGCAAACTGACATTCTCATCTTCTCAAATGCCCGGAAATTCTGCAATAGGCACACCCTTCTATTCAGAGATTGAATATAATCTCCATCGAATCATAGACCCTGGGAATCATCTAGTCTACCCCCTGCAGTGCAGGGCTATGTAGCTGTCCTTACAGGAATCAAACCTGCAACCTTGGCATTATCAGTACCACACTCTAACCAACTGGACTATCTGGGGAGCACCAGGTTGGGGAAGCTGATGGGAGAGGTTTGGATGTCCAAATATGTAACTATTGCATTTGTAGCCCACCTTGTATCTTCAAGGAACTCAAGGTGGTGTACATGGTTCTCCCCATCCTCAAATCTCCACAACAACCCTGTGAAGTAGGTTAGGCTGAGAGGCAGTGACTGGCCCAAGGTCACCCAGTGAGCTTCATGGCCAGGTGGGATTCCCAGATCCCAGTCTAACCACTACACTACACTATCTAGAGGGTCTGACCTCTATCTCCACATTCCATTGTATGTGCAGCAAAGGTCTTACAAATTGTCTTTCCAAGCAGGGTTTCCTAAGCTTCAAACTGAAGGCCACATAAACCCCGACTCAATTTGTATTATATCTATCTATCATCTATCTATCTATCATCTATCTATCTATATCTATCTATCTATCATCTATCTATCATCTATCTATCATCTATCTATCATCTATCTATATCTATCATCTATCTATATCTATCTATCTATCTATCTATCTATCTATCTATCTATATCTATCTATCTATCATCTATCTATCATCTATCTATCATCTATCTATCATCTATCTATCTATCTATCTATCTAATCTATCTATCATCTATCTATCATCTATCTATCTATCTATCTATCATCTATCTATCTATCATCTATCTATATCTATCTATCTATCATCTATCTATCTATCTATCTATCTATCTATCTATCTATCTATCTATCATCTATCTATCTATCTATCTATCTATCTATCTATCTATCATCTATCTATCATCTATCTATCTATCTATCTATCTATCTATCTATCTATCTATCTATCATCTATCATCTATCTTCTATCTATCTATCTATCTATCTATCTATCTATCTATCTATATCTATCTATCATCTATCTACCTATCATCTATCTATCTATCATCTATCTGTCTATCTATCTATCATCTATCTATCTATCATCTATCACTCTGTTCCAGTGGGCACACCTCTGTAATGTCATAATGCCAAAAGGTTTGTGTTGGCCCCCAAGACACCTCAAATTATTATTTTAATAACTTTTTTTTTTTACTGCCTGCTCCTATATGTTCCCTGCTGTGATACGGTGATGCCAAAAGTTTTCTGGTGACTCCTCTGTCCTGCAGCAATTTGCCATTTCTTTAAAAAAATAGTACTAAAAAACCAAACTCTTTTTTACTGGCCACTGCCATGGTTTCCAAAAGATGCTTGTAACCTCCCAAAGACGATGTGCCCTTAAAATAAAATGTTAAAAGGCCACACCTTCTTTTACACTTCAGTCACAGGATTAACCCTGAGTCAAACACCAATAAATGTTAGGAAGCCAAGCTTTAAAAAATGGGGGACAGAACAATCAGAGCGTGGATGAGGAGCTACAAATATGTGCTTTCCCAGTCCTTTACACAAAGGTATCTCAGGAAAAGGAAGAGGTGTGTTGCGCCTGGCTGTTTGTTCAACCTTATAGGCAGTCACAGTGATTTCCAAACTCAAGTCATGATTAGAAACGGGAACAGCAGCCAGGGGAGTTTTGCAGCTGTAATCTTGACAGGTAATCAGAGCAGCTAGTCCTTTTCTTATAAACCAAACGTGATAGTTGCTTTCACAGAGTTACTTTGAAATAAGTTGCTCAGGTCTGAAAGCCAGCATACAAAGCTGCTTCTTTAAACCTTAAGCAATGACGTTAAAAATAAAAATAAAATACTACATATACCCCGAAGAGTTTGAGGCATCCTCCCCCCCTTTTTTTCCTTTCCTGAAATGCAAATGCATACTTAGTCTGAACTCTATGTGGGGTTAGGCCTCCCTAAGACCATTGATTTCAACAGATGAAGATGTTAGACTTTTTGGAGCTAGCCGACCTGACTGGAAGAATCCGCGATCAGAAAGAAGAGGAATATCGAGAAGATTGGAAGAAATTGAAAGACTATTTAGCCAAATATTGTAACATACAATAAGTAGAAGTTGCTTGAAAGTATCAAATGGGCCTAGGACTAGAGTAAGAATGAATTGTAAAATGCTATGGATTTAGATAATTATGAAAAGAAAGGAAGATTGTAAATTAAAGGTGTCAATTTGATTAGAAAGAGGATATTGGAGAGCTGTTAAAAAGTGATTCAATGAAACTCAGTAAAGGAGGGGTTCGAGGAAGTCAGTTAACAATGAAAATGAAACTAGGTCTTAAAGTATTAGGTGTTTACATGTTTTTTTTGTTGCCTTTTATAGTATTGCAATGTCTTTTTTCTTTATTTGTGTGTTTTGTTTGTTATAAACTTGGAAAATCAGTTAAAAAAAATTGTAAAAAAGACCATTGATTTCTAAACTTTTCGGCATGCTTTACTTTGTATAGCATTGAGTTGCAAGTTAAGTTTTAATAACATTGTATTAAACCATGCTGCTCCTTTTCCCAACTTCACTAGTTTTCAGCATACAGTAGCAAACTCTTGCCTGCTGCATCATTGCTAAACTGAGGGGCACCAACTGTGGCTCAAGCTGGAACATGCCTGCACTTGTAATTGTACATACAGAATCTGCATAAATCCACTCAGCTGCCCAGTGGTTTGCAAATTGGAGACAAGCCGTAGAAACATACTGAGCCAGCCCTATCTTCTGGCTGCCCCGCTCCCCAGTACAAAATTCTCCATTACCAGATGCTGACAATGGATAATGCTAATCAGGTTCTTTCTTCAACTCCACTTCAAACCTCAATTTAAAATCCAGGCTACAGCTGAAACCCTTGCAAGGAAGTGGTCAGGAAGGGAGAAACTTTACATACATGCATCTATGCACAGTGATTTTAGGGAGCTGGTGTTACATCTGAGTAGGCTAGGTCTTACATTTGAGGCAAAGGATGATCACAATGTGGTTTGGGTAATAATAATAATAATAATAATAATAATAATAATAATAATAATAATAATAAATAATACAGTGGTGCCTCGCAAGACGAAATTAATTCGTTCCGCAAGTCTTTTCGTCTTGCGAGTTTTTCGTCTTGCGAAGCACGGTTTCCCATAGGAATGCATTAAAAATCAATTAATGCGTTCCTATGGAAACCGAACCGCCTTCAGACCAGGTCTGGGGACAGTCTGTCCCCCGACCTCTTCTGAAGGCTGGCGGGGGTGAAAGTCTTTGCTTCCCCCCCGCCTGCCTTCCCGGGACAGTCCCGGGGGCTTTTAAAATGCTGGCAGGCGGCAGCGAAGCCTTCGCTGCCGCCCGCCAGCATTTTAAGATCGCCCAGGGACAGCGAAGGACTTTTCCGTCTTTGCTCCCCCCGCCTGCCTTCAAAAGCCGTCCGGGATAGCGGGAAGCGCTTCCCTGCTATCCCGGACCACTTTTAAAATGCTGGCGGTGGAGAGCAAAGCCTTTCGCCCCCGCCGGCCTTCCTGGACCTCTTCTGAAGTCCGGAGGGGGGGAAAAGGCTTTGCTTCCCACCGCCAGCATTTAAAAAAAGGTCCCCGAGATTTCCCTATGGGCTTTCGTCTTGCGATGCAAGCCCATAGGGAAAATCGTCTAGCGAAGCGTCGCAAAAACCGAAAAACCCTTTCGTCTTGCGGGTTTTTCGTCTTGCGAGGCATTCGTCTTGCGGGGCACCACTGTAGTTTGATGGTGCTTTTATATGTCCAGAGTGCTATACATACATTGTGCAATTACTATAAGGTAGGTCAGTGTTATCTATATTGTAAGGGAAGTCAATCTTATCCCTATAAACAGTTTACAAATACTGTAAAAATGTATATTGATATGGTGCACAGTCCAAAAGATTTTAACTCACATGGGCTTTGGCTAAGGAATACATACAGGTTACTTTCTGAGTAATTGGTTTATTTCTTTTACTAAGTGGATAATAAAACCAGTTGTTGGTAAATTTGACCAAGGTCCATTATCTTTTTTATTATTATTTATTAAAAAAATGCAAAATAATTTTTACCAGTCACTGTGAAGCAACAATGGGTTATACTATTGAGATCATGTAGGCTGGGGGTAGACAATCTAGGTGCATAGCTGTCAACGTTTTCCTTTTTTAAAGGGAAATTCCCTTATTCCGAATAGGATTCCTTGCAGGAAAAGTGAAAAGTTGACAGCTATGTCTAGGTGGCTGCCTTGGGGCACCAATGCTGGATTCTTAACTTATCCTTTATATCATAGCGGGGACCCAGAGGTCTTCTAATCACCCCCTGTTATGCAGGAATCTCAGCTAGAGCATCCATGACAGATGGATGTTGTGGCCCAGGACATACTTCGGATAAATAATGTCACAAAGCTTCAGTTTTAATGTTTTTACACTGCATTTCTGAGTTTGCTTGGAACTCACTGCATTCAGTTAGACTAGCACCCTAGTAAAAATATGCTTAGGGTCATAGCCTCACAACCCAGCCATGAGCATTAAAGGTAAAGGTAAAGGGACCCCTAACCATTAGGTCCAAGCGCGGCCGACTCTGGGGTTGCAGCGCTCATCTCGCTTTACTGGCCGAGGGAGCCAGCGTACAGCTTCCGGGTCATGTGGCCAGCATTCACCAAGCCACTTCTGGCGAACCAGAGCAGCGCACGGAAACACCATTTACCGCTGGAGCGGTACCTATTTATCTGCTTGCACTTTTGGTGTGCTTTCGAACTGCTAGGTTGGCAGGAGCAGGGACCGAGCAACGGGAGCTCACCCCGTTACGGGGATTTGAACCGCCGACCTTCTGATCGGCAAGTCCTAGGCTCTGTGGTTTAACCCACGGCGCCACCTACGTCCCTAAGCATTACTCAGAAATAAATTCTTCTGGGTTGACTGGGGCTTACTCCCAAGCAAGTGTGCTTTGGATTGGATTCTCAGTCAATAATTCATAAAAACCAGACCTCCAAGATTTCAGGAATATGCCAATTTACACAGTCATTTCATGGGTTTACATTCTCCTTTACTCTTGAATTAGGGGTTAGCATTTATCATGTAATGAATATGAACAGAAAGAACCATAGGGAGCATACTTTGCAGCTGTCTGAGAGTCTGAGAAATAATGTTTAAAATGCTTGTCGTTAATTTATTGGAATAAACTCAGCAATAACCCATTCATTGAAAACCTTGATTCAAATTAGGAACAAAAGACTGAGCGTAATTATTTTCAGGACAGTAGCTGAAAGCTATTGAGGAACGTTGTCAAGTTGAAATTTGAATTCAGTGGGTTTTTGTGTGTGTGGTTTTTTTTTAGTAATCCAGCACAAAGGGTAGCATTGCTATTATTTCCACAAATGTTCTTACTCGCTAAAATAAAAATAATCACCAGTGCCCATCAACTGAACATTGCGTTTTCCCATTGTGAGCCTGTACTCTACCTCCATGTCTTCTTCCTTTTTAATATACATTTTTTATTAGTTTTTACATATATTTTCCAAACAGAACATATAATAATCTCATCTCATTTTATGCACCTCCATGTCTTCTTTACTGCAAATGCTGCCCTGACACTGCTCTAAATACAAAATTATTAGATTCCTCATGGGCTTTTCTGTGAACTGGTTGCCATAGTATTTGAGTGCTTAAGACATCCATATATTCATAGCTGTCAACTTTTCCCTTTTCTTGTGAGGAATCCTATTCAGAATAAGGGAATTTCCCTTTTAAAAAAAAGGGAAACGTTGACAGCTATGATATATTTATCTTTACTCATGAGAGAGAGGCAAAAATAGAACGGCCCAAACACAGAAACATCAAAACACAGAATGGGTGTTTTCGAACCCAGAGCCCCTTGTGTCTGCTTCTGGAACGAAAGCTGGGGACTTAGTGGCAGCCTACAGGCCAGGAAACAGAGGTGCTGCTCCAGAGAGCCAACCCTGGCTTCCAGGTGAGAGGTGGGATGCTGCGGAATTGCACCTGGGCTGAGAGCACAAATGCCGCTCACAAACACTCACCTAGCATCACTGGTGAGCTGCATAAGAGGTTTTCGTCTTTATTTTGTGAAAACAAGCAAGTTCCTGCACCCTGTTGTTGAGATAACTGCATTGTCAGGAGCCCTTGGTAGGGCGGGGGGCACCACTGATGTCTCACGGTTTGTTAGCCCTGATGTAGTGAGAGGGGAATAGAGACTACAGAGCTGAACGCTGGGGTAAAATGTGGTGCCTGGGTTGGGTGAAACAACCTATCATATTTTGGCTGGTTTCCTGTGTTGGTACAGCCTCTTGGATACTTTATTTTGCTATACAGTGGTACGTTCTCAAACGCCTTGGTACTTAAACAACTTGGAACCTAAACACTGCAAACCAGGAAGTAAGTGTTCCAGTTTGCGAACTTTTTTTGGAAGCTGAACGTGCTCCATTTTGAGTATTGAGCTTCCGATTTGAGTATCTCACTTCCGATTTGAGTGTCACACTTCCGATTTGAGCGTCTGTCTGCTTTTGCTATTTATTTTGCATTTTTGTTTTTGAGGCTCTCTTTTTTTGTTTTTGTGACTGTGTGGAACCCAGTTCGGCCACTGATTGATTGATTGATTGATTCTGTGACTGCAGTACATTGCTTTCATTTTATGGATCAATGGTCTTGTTATAGAGTAAAATTCATGTTAAATTGCTGTTTTATGGGTAGTTTTTAAAAGTCTAGAACGGATTAATCCATTTTGCATTACTTTCTATGGGAAAGCATGCCTTGGTTTTGGAACGCTTTGGTTTTGGAATGGACTTCCGGAACGGATTAAGTTTGAGAACCAAGGTACCACTGTATGATTTTGACAAAAATATTGATGATTGACTTACTGCAAATATTGAGATACTGTTGTATCTCAAGGACAAAATGCAGACTCCCTCAGTATTCCCAGGCTAGCCAATCTAAAGGCTTATTGGACAACTTGTATGCAATAATTTTTTTGGCTTTTTTACATGTCCACCATGCATGATAAACCAGACAACGATATTTTTTTTTGCCTGTTGTAGAAGTTGTAATGAGCTGTGCTAGATGCCGTATGACTTTAAATGGTATTTTAACAGATGTGCCCTGGACCATTTGAATGAACTTGCATCCTTGGTCTAGATTCTGCAGAATATAAATGAAATAATATATAAACTAAATAAACTGAAGTAGTAGAATGAATATAGGTATATTCCATTTACTTTCTAATCCTATTTCCTTTTATTAAAAACTGAAAATTCAATAAGTGCAAAATGGGTGGGAAAGGGAAACTTTCAGAAGAAAAACCATCAGCTTCTCATTTGACCTCAGACCGAGAAATGAACATTTGGCTGTAGGCATTTCATTTGTAAACTTTGTGTCAAAACACACACACTAGCAAGGAATGCTTTCATGTTGAGTGAAATTTACCCGGCTGAATATCACTTTGTAATCCCTTGGGAAGTGTCATCCCACATGGGCCTTGTTTTTAGGCTGGGCTCCCTTTGCCCTCTCAGAACCAGGCAAGATAAAAATGACAACACATCATGGAAGATTTAAAATGATACTCATTGTTTTTCAAGCCACAGCTTGTTCTTCAGGCTTCACAGCTAAATAAAGATGTGAAATGACAAGGGATTACATGTGCGCTATTGTGAGTTGTTCTCCCCTCGTGATTTTCGGTAATTTGTGTTTTTATTTCTACCAGCAGGATTTGACATCCTGACATATTGGTACATCAGAAACAGAGAAAATAGGAATTAAATAAGGGGGAAGCACACATATCTGCAGCAAACCAGATGTCAATGTCCTCTACAAGGTCTGTTTTTCTTAGCTGGGCAGCTGGAAGAGATGAAAAAGGATGGATATTATAATAATGTAGAATGTAGCCTTATTAGTGCCAAACTGGTGGCCCAATCATGCCATAGCAAACAAGCATCTTTCTTCAGCATATGACCTGAAACCCTCCCAGTGCAGGGATGTCCTCTTGTGATGCAAGAGAGATGATGTAGGAAGCAAGCAGGGCTAGATTTGGTTTCTGCAGAAACAAGAAGACCCAAATGGAAAAATGGACCATCCTATTTTGTAATGCGAGGAGTGATAAGGACTTCAATGGCCAAACCATTTAAAACAAAGTAGCCCCTCAGAAGCCCCCTCTGCCTGACATTCTTGTTTTCCTACATCTCAAAAACATATAACTGCATTTCAAAGCAGATTTGACAGTTCTTCCGGTCTCTATGCCTGTCAGATTTATTTTGTTTTCAAATGTGTGCCTTGCTTCCTGACTCCAGAGAGAGCTCAGGACAATTTACAGCATTTAAATAATGGGGGGAAAGCTCCTCTGAGCGGAGTGTCTCTTCAAAGGCATAGCTGAGGTGGCTTTGCAGATAAATTTGGTTCCTCCTGAGCAGGGGTCAGCAAACTTTTTCAGCTGGGGGCCGGTCCACTGTCCCTCAGACCTTGTGGGGGGCCGGACTATATTTTTTTGGGGGAAATGAACAAATTCCTATGCACCACAAATAACCCAGAGATGCATTTTAAATAAAAGCACACATTCTACTCATGTAAAAACACGCTGATTCCTGGACTGTCCACAGACCGGATTGAGAGGGCGGTTGGGCCGGATCCGGCCCACAGGCCTTAGGTTGCCTACCCATGCTCATGAGGAATGCTTGGGAAGTTTCCACATGGAAAGTTTCAGACTTGTTTACCAATGAAGGTTTTGCTCTGTGCTTAAGCATCCTGCCAGCCTAGCAGTTTGAAAGCACGTCAAAGAACGCCACACCCCATGGTCGCCTTTGTCTGGACTTAACCGTTCAGGGGTCCTTTACCTTTTCATTTTTACTTCCTGCCCCCCACCTCTAGGGTTGTCCGGATTTTCCTGGACATATCCGGAATACTGCAAGCGGCAGCAGTGTCCTGCTGAGTGTCTTCACCCCCATCGTTCTGCCCGGACACTGAGGTCCAGCGCCAAGTGCCTTCTGGCGGTTCCCTCACTGAGAGAAACCAAGTTACAGGGAACCAGCCACAGGGCCTTCTCGGTAGTGGCACCCACCCTGTGGAATGCCCTCCCACCAGATGTCAAAGAGAAAAATAACTACCAGACTTTTAGATGACATCTGAAGGCAGCCCTGTTTAGGGAAGCTTTTAATGTTTGATGCATTACTTTATTTTAATATTGTGTTGGAAGCCGCCTAGAGTGGCTAGGGAAACCCAGTCAGATGGGTGGGGTATGTATGTATGTATGTACGTATAAATAAATAAAATTATTATTATTATTATTATTATTATTATTATTATTATTAAAATCCAGACATATGGCAACCCATGTCGGCAGTGCCGTTTCCCCATAAAAACAGCTCAAAAATGGTTTGTTTGCTTTTTGCGATTTTGCCAAAGAAAAGCTCAGCACCTTTTCTGTCCACAACTGCCTCATTGGGTGCAAACCTAGAAGTAGCCAAGAGATGTAGAACTGATAGACATGCCAAACCTAACTTGTAATTCTACTTTTGAAAATAAAGTGTTAATTCCTCACTCTGGACATTTCATGCCTGACAGTGCTGTTACACTGATGCTGTTACTATGGAGTAAGCTGATGCGTTTTGAGATGCTGCTTCTGTCAGCCCTTCCATAAGCAGACTCAGGTTGTATATACGTGTAACTAAACCATATGCCATAAAGACACTACAGCCTCTGTTGTGCCTCATTCCCAGAGGAAACCCCAAGCCTGGTTAAGTACCAAGAAACCTGGACTCTAATGCAGCAGAGATTGGGGTGGTCAGTAACATTATGTTACATGTTATACATGACGGGAGTCAGAATGTGATTCAGTCTTCATTGTACCAAACACAAACAAGTAAGTCCTCAAAGGTTTAGAAGGCAGAAGCCTAATAAATAAAGCCAAACAACTGGCGTAATTTATTCACTATCTTTGAAGAGTGCAGGGCGATAAAGTCTCCCATGGATTCCCTTGTAGCACATGCAGAGCAGATTTACTGATACAAGAAGTAACTCAAGATTGGCCGACATATCGTAGGATTAACCTGACAGGGCCTCTCTGAACATCAGTTTCTATGATTAACTTTAGCAGCCGTGTGAGGCTCCTGAAGTGAGCTGCCTAAATCTGATACACAGCAAAACGTAATGCATTTTAGTTGAGCGTTCTTTTGAGAATATTTGCTTCTGGGACTGGGGAAGATGTGGGGAAACTCAAGGAATTGTATGTAATTTGAACTGTGATTTGCAGAGGCACGCTTTCACGCTTTCCCCCTGTTGTTCAACAGAATTGGGTTAGGACCTGTCACAAAAGCACCATGCAATTAAAATTCATACTGTATTTTACCAACCTTCCCTACTACCAAAAACAGCATAGTTTAACCCTTCTCTAGTCTCACAACATAGACCTTTCTCCAAATATACATTTTACTTCTCTACTGGAGCCCTGCGTGGAATACAGTAGCTTAGTGTGCATTGTCGCATTACCAGTGTGACAGGGAACAAAAAGCATTGTGGTGAGAACGGCCAATAGGTCAGCAGCAAACGAAAATGCCATTTTCACCAACTGTAGCTTCAGGTAGGCAAGTTGTAAATATTATTTTAATGATAAAGTATTTATTTATTTTAATGATTATTTATAATTTAATGGTAAATTATTTATTATTTTAATGATAAATTCTAAGAACACACATGCAGAGTTCAAAGGCATAGAAAATATAAATTAACTTGTAATCTCAATTTGTCTTATGAAAATATTAACATTTGTTGGATTGTAGCCAGTGCTTGTATTACCTGTACATTTAAGAAATAGAAAGCTACTTGGCTTGACATAAAAAATGATACACTTCAAGCTTCAGTCAGAAGTAAGTCCTATTCAATTAAGAACCCCTATAACTTTAATTATAAGCTTCCTCATGTTTTTTCCGCCCCGTGACTGTTTCCTGTTCAGTGGCAATAAGGGACAAAACAATTCTTTACATGCCAACTCAGACATAAAGGTAAAGGTAAAGGGACCCCTGGCCATTAGGTCCAGTCACAGACGACTCTGGGGTTGTGGCATCTTTTTATTGGCCGAAGGAGCCAGCATACAGCTTCCGGGTCATGTGCTTCCGGCATAACTAAGCTGCTTCTGGCAAACCAGAGCAGTGCACAGAAACGCCATTTACCTTCCCGCCGGAGCGGTACCTATTTATCTACTTGCACTTTGACGTGCTTTTGAACTGCTAGATTGGCAGGAGCAGGAACTGAGCAGCAGGAGCTCACCCCGTCACGGGGATTCGAACCGCCGACCTTCTGATTGGCAAGCCCAAGGCTCAGTGGTTTAGACCACAGCGCCACTCCGACATAAGCCTCATTAAATTAGGTGGAACTTATTTTCAGCCAAATGGGTATAGAATTGCAGCCGCACTCCTTGTTCCTGGGGGGCACAGCTTTTATTACTGTCTTCCTCTCAATTTCCCCTTCCCCTTTTTTTCTTAACATAGCCCATGTGCCTTACATTTCATACCTGGGTAGACTACCAGTTAGAAAGTAAAAATAACTGAGTTTAGAGGAAGTTACATCCTAATTGGTACTTAGCCAGATTTTACAGAGTTGCAACAGATAAATAAATTTACACAAGAACACTCTTATTCTGCACAAATTGAAAACTAATAAACGCTCGTCTTAACCCTGCCTCATTTTTTTCTACACTTTCAATCACTAGAAGGAATTAACAGCTTGGGGTTATTTCAGAATCCCCCCTACACATTTTTATGAACACATGGAGAAGAAATTGAGGTGATTTCCACTTTCCCCACACCACCAACAACTTTCCCACCAGCTCCTCCATGCTTTGTGCAAAAGATCTGGATGGGGAACTTAATTAAGTGCGGATGAACGTATTTAATTTCCTCCCAGGGTCGGCCCACACCTGAGGCAAAGTGAGGGGAGAGACTCCATCAGACAAGGCCTCCTTCCACCTGCCTTTGCCCCACCCTCTAGTCTCTGCTTCTCAATGTGTATTGTATTGTTTTATGTACGGCGGCTTGCTGTTGTTTTATTGATTATAGTTTAGAAATTATTTATTGTAACTGTTGAGTGGATTTCTGTTTAACTTTTATATGTTGATATTATTATTTTATACTATTCTAATGATTGTTGAATGATACTTTTTTGATGGAGGTTGCCTATTTTAAAGTTACGTTTTATTATCACATTTTTGTATTGCATTAGATCGTTATAAGATGCACATTTTTTGTTTCTTCAGCTTGTAAACCGCCTTGAGTATTGTAAGATACAGTGGTACCTCGGGTTAAGAACTTAATTCATTCTGGAGGTCCGTTCTTAACCTGAAACTGTTCTCAACCTGAGGTACCACTTTAGCTAATGGGGCCTCCTGCTGCTGCCGTGCCACCGGAGCATGATTTCTGTTCTCATCCTGAAGCAAAGTTCTTAATCTGAGGTACTATTTCTGGGTGAGCGGAGTCTGTAACCTGAAGCGTCTGTAACTTGAAGCGGCTGTAACTTGAAGCGGCTGTAACCCGAGGTACCACTGTACAAATTAAAAATGATGATGATGACTGCTTCGGACGGCAAGATTCACAGGGGCAACAGATCCCAATGCAGATATTTATTCCTCCCTTGTTCCTGTCGTAGATCTTCTCTCACCCTTTCTTCCCTGGCAAGGAGGGGAGCACCATTTTGTGCCAAAATGTATTGGGACGGCCCTGGCTCCTCCACATAACTGGGAACCTCAACTGCTTGGTTCCTGAATGCACATGGAATAGCTAATGCACACACAACTGTCAGGCACACAGGGTTCCCATTCAGATGTTCCATGAGGAGGTCAAGGGGCAAAAACAGCAGGCACAATGGCACTGGGAGTCAGGCGCCATGAATTCAGGAACACATGCAGGGTTGCGACTTGAAATTTGCAACTACCGTATTTTTCCATGTATAAGATGCTCCCATGTACAGTATAAGATGACCCCTATTTTTTGAGCCCAAAATTAAGAAATAATTAATTGCAACATTCCGTGTATAAGACGACCCCCAATTTTAAACTTAAAAAAATTGGGGGGAAATATAGTCTTATACACAGGAAAATACAGTAATATACTTCTCTGTGTCTGCGAAGACTTCTCACTATATAGAATCAGTTACCTTCTTTATGGGTGGCCCCACTGGGTGATATTGAACCTTGCAAGTTCAGTAAAAAAAAAAGGGGGAATGATAAGAAACAGCCCTTTAAGATAGCTCAGAGATCCTATCCCACATTGTAAGTCTGAAGCTGAGACTTAGGAACAGTAACAACCCTACAACGCTGACTTCTGAAAGAGACTAGATTAACTGGAAATTTTCTGGTTTCGCAGCTCAGAGTAGTGCTAGCATGTTATAAAATAAAATATCACAGGATTTAGGTATAATAATATAATCATAATTTATTATTTATACCCCGCCCATCTGGCTGGGTTTCCCCAGCCACTCTGGGCAGCTTCCAACAAAATATTTAAAATTCATTAAGACATCAGTCATTAAAAACTTCCCTGCAAACTTTTCTTGCAAGTTTGTCTGCCTCCCAAGTCCATTCCGGGAAGCCCTGTAATGTCATTCATGATTAGCTTTTTGAACAGCACTAAGAGGTTTACAGGAGCTAATTTTTAATCTGTCTCATTTAACCTTCATATACATACTGCCTTAGTTGCGTTCTAAGATCTGATGATGTCACTCCTTGTAATTGGCTAGGACAAAATATAGTCCAGATTTATGAATGCTTTGATGGCATTGGAATTATGCAATTATTTTGATCCAAATGGTCTCCAAAGGGAAAATATCTACCAGTTAATTTATGTGTTATTAGCCTAATTGGAGGAATTTTCCCTCTTCGTTAATCTCAAATTGAAGAGAATTTGCAAATCAGTAAAGCACACAAACCTGTCTTTGGCCAAATGGATTAGTACTGTATTTCCTGTGTGATACTGCAAGGACGCAGGTGGCGCTGTGGGTTAAAGCCTCAGCGCCTAGGACTTGCTGATCGAAAGGTCGGCGGTTCGAATCCCTGCGGCGGGGTGCGCTCCCGCTGCTCGGTCCCAGCGCCTGCCAACCTAGCAGTTCGAATGCACCCCCGGGTGCAAGTAGATAAATAGGGACCGCTTACTAGCGGGAAGGTAAACGGCGTTTCCGTGTGCAGCTCTGGCTCGCCAGAGCAGCGATGTCACGCTGGCCACGTGACCCGGAAGTGTCTCCGTACAGCGCTGGCCCCTGGCCTCTTGAGTGAGATGGGCGCACAACCCCAGAGTCTGTCAAGACTGGCCCGTACGGGCAGGGGTACCTTTACCTTTACCTTTTTACTGCAAGGAATGCTGCAATTACTTCTTGGGTAAAGATGGGGAGAAGCTTTTTATGGGTCAAAAGGAAGGAGACATAACATGGTGACAAAGAACTAACCTGGCTTTGGTTAAAACAAGGCAAATTCTCACAAGGTGGGAGGATGGGAATTCATTTCCAGATAATGTAGAGCTCCAGATCCCACCAGTTTTACCCATTGTCTTGTTATGCTATCAGAATTGTATTGCACACAATAGTTTGTTGTGTCTTTCTACATGCTGCATGCTTTCCAAAGGAACACCATCCCTGGGAAAATCAAATCCTCCTCTTCCCAACTCCTACACCTCTACCAACTTTTAGCTCTCTTTGCTCTGCTACAGGAACTTTTTTTTAAAAAAGAAGAAGATAGAAGAGTTCTTGGAGCTGAATAGATCTACAGTAATCCTTTGAAGACAGAGGTCCTCTGGCTGGGTCGGGATGGCATGGGGATGAGGGACCAACTCCCTTCTCTTGCGGGGGCCGAATTAGTACCATTGCCTTCTGTTAAGAGTTTGGGTGTAATCCTTGACGCCTCCCTTTCCATGGAGGCGCAGGTTACAGCAACAGCCAAGGTGACATTTTTCCACCTTCGCTGCATCAAGCAGTTGGTCCCTTACCTTTCCTGCCCTGATTTGGCCACAGTGATCCATGCGATGGTCACCTCCAGGCTTGACTACTGTAATTCGCTCTACGCAGGGCTGTCCTTGAAGCTGTCCCACAAACTCCAGCGGGTGCAGAATGCCGTGGCGAGACTCCTTACGGGGTCTCTGCCATGGGAGCATATTCACCCAGTGCTTTTCCAGCTGCACTGGCTCCCGGTGGAGTACAGGGTCAGATTTAAGGTGCTGCGTTTGACCTTTAAAGCCCTTCACGGCCTACGTACCTATGGGACCGCCTCTCCCGGTATGCCCCACGGAGAGCCTCAAAGTCCATAAACAGCAACACCCTAGAGGTCCCGGGTCCTAAGGAAGTCAGATTAGCCTCAACCAGAGCCAGGGCCTTCTCAACACTGGCTCCAGCCTGGTGGAATGCTCTGCCTCATGAGACCAGGGCCCTGCAGGATCTGATTTCTTTCCGCAGGGCCTGTAAGACAGAGTTGTTCCGCCTGGCATTTGGTTTGGAATCAATTTGATTCCCTCCCACTCTTCCCCCCCCCTTTCTCCTCCTGTGATGAGGCTGCATTTTAACGTTTTAATGTTGTATTTTAATCTTGTTTTTTAAGTTGTATTTCAATCAACTTGTTTTTATTATTGGTTGTTACCCGCCCTGAGCCCGGTCTTGGCACAAGTCCCGGGGGCGTGGTGTGCCACCCGCAGCGTGTCCTGGGGGCATGCGGGGGTGTGGCGGGGGCAGCTGCGATGGCACCCCTCCAGGATCACGCTGCCAGGGGCGGTGCGCTACCCCCGCACCCCTCTTCCTCCGCCAGTGGCTGAGATCACACCACATACCCGAGAAGTGGGTACCGTATTTTTTGCTCCATAAGACGCCCTTTTTCTCTCCTAAAAACTAAGGGGAAATGTGTGTGCGTCTTATGGAGCGAATGCAGGCAGGAGGCTCTGCTCATCGCTCACTTTCATGAGCTGCGTGGAGCATGTTCAAGAAGGACACCACAGTTCAAGAAGGACACTGACAAACTGGAACGTGTCCAGAGGAGGGCAACCAAAATGGTCAAAGGCCTGGAAACGATGCCTTATGAGGAATGACTAAGGGAGCTGGGCATGTTTAGCCTGGAGAAGAGGAGGTTAAGGGGTGATATGATAGCCATGTTCAAATATATAAAAGGATGTCACATAGAGGAGGGAGAAAGGTTGTTTTCTGCTGCTCCAGAGAAGCGGACACGGGGCAATGGATCCAAACTACAAGAAAGAAGATTCCACCTCAACATTAGGAAGAACTTCCTGACAGTAAGAGCTGTTCAACAGTGGAATTTGCTGCCAAGGAGTGTGGTGGAGTCTCCTTCTTTGGAGGTCTTTAAGCAGAGGCTTGACAACCATATGTCAGGAGTGCTCTGATGGTGTTTCCTGCTTGGCAGGGGGTTGGACTCGATGGCCCTTGTGGTCTCTTCTAACTCTATGATTCTATGATTCTATGTGTCTCTTGGGGGCTTTTCCCTGAGGAGGGAGAAGGGCAGCCCGTCAGTCCCTTCTCCCTCCTCGGGGAAAAGCTCCCAAGAGCTGCAAACACGCTCCACACTGCTCTTTTAAAGGAGCGCTGAGCAGAGCCTGTATGCATCCTAGGCTGTGCTCAGCACTCCCTTTCACGAGCCGTGTGGAGCTATGTGTGGCGCTTGCAGGCTTCTCCCTCCTCAGGGAAAAGCCCCCAAGAGCCGCACACATGCTCAGCGCACACTTTAAAGGGAGCGTGGCTCTTGTGGGGTTTTCTGGGAAGTGGGGGAAGGGACAGAGGGCAGCCCCTCAGCCCCTTTCCCCACCTCCCGGAAAAGCCCCCAAGTCAGTGATGAGCTGCCCTTCTCCCTCCTTGGGGAAAAGCCTGCAAGGGAGTGCTAAGCAGAGCCTGGGATGCATACAGGCTCTGTTCAGCACTCCCTTTAAATTTTTTTTTCTTGCACCCCGCCCCCTCTAAAAACTAGGCGCGTCTTATGGAACGAAAAATACGGTAAGTTTACTGCCTCCTCACAGAGGACTCCCTATTGAAGTGCATTGAACTTGTTTTACAGTCGCCAGTTCAATAATGGAACACTAGCATTTTTATTCATGATAAATCTTTGGTGTTCCATGTGCATTTGCATGCAGCAAGTGTCTCCTCAATGTTTCAATCTGTGACAGGGTGACACTGGATAAAGGCTAAACTGATCACTGTGATGGCAAATGCGTTGGTGGTTTCTCAAGGCAAACTCAGCATCAGAAGACCAGTCTTTCAAAGCACAACTCTTTTTATTTTAATCTGGTTCTCCCTCCCCTTCCCCGCTTCATCTCTAGTCCTCGAGCAAATTAAAACACGAAGCAGAGAGAGAAAAAAAACCCTTAATAAAAAGGCTAATTAGGACAACTGATATGCAAGATCCAGCTCTAACCAGCTGCTAGATTTATTTGAGCCATTTAATGAAGATATCTATCTTTGATTTTTTCCCCCTTTTTTAGCAGATTATAATGCTCATTTATATTTTCATTACTGGACAAAAGTAATCCCGTTATTACTGGGAACCTTTATTTACATTGTGATATATCAGTATATCATGTTTAGCTGATGATATACAGTATCACAATGTTGAAAACCAGATATCGCCCAGCCCTACTTGAGGCATTGCTGTTTTGGCAAATGCTTGCCTATGGCATTAAAATACACATATATTTAGGTTGCCGAGGCACCATGAAGTGTTTCAAGTGTCCCCAATTTAATGTGCCACCTCATATGGATCCTGTTTTACCTCTGGCAAGCCAAAAATCTCTTCGGAACACCCCCTACCTCTTTGCCACGGGATTTGGAATTAATCTGAATCAGATCCATATATCTATGAAAGTCCACAGTACTGAAGTTCTCACCCTGGGCCAGCAGGGGGATACTGTAGATAGTTTTCACTCAGGTCCACATATACAAATAAGGGTTTGAAAGTGACGTCAGTGATTGGATAGTTACAGAAAGTTGTTACAGTTGCGTGGTACTGGAGCTCTATATAAGCAGGGAGGCTGAACCCTTCAGTTCAGTTCTGTTCTGGCCTGTGAATAAACAAGAGCTGTTTGAAGAATCACTGTGTCGTCTGATGTTCACCCACAACTTAACAACCCAGCCCGATTTGAGGCATTGCTTTTTTGCAAATATTTGTCTATGGCATTAAAATACACATATATTTAGGTTGCTGAGGCACTATGAAGTGCTTCAAGTGTCTCCAATTTGATGTGCCACCTCTGGCAAGCCAAAAATCTCTTCAGAACACCTCCTACCTCTTCGCCACAGGATTTGGAATTAATCTGAATCAGATCCACATCTGTATGAAAGTCCACAGTGCTTATGTCACCGACTATCTACACTGACCTAGGTAAAAACCCAGGTTCTCAAGGCCAGAAGCAAAATGAGCGCTGCACCCCATAGTCGTCTTTGACTGGACTCAACCATCCAGGGGTCCTTTACCTTACACTGATCTTGTACAGATGTGCAAGTTTTCACCATCAATTACCAGGTGATTTAACAAAGGGGTGGGGATTTGACATTGTCTCGTTCTTGAGCTCCCATTCAGATCCTAGCATAGGCTTGCGTTAATGTTCCAGGTAAAATTGGTTCCTTTTGAAATCCACCTGAAGTTCAAAAATGGTCTTTTAAACAGAAATGTTAAGGCTAAGTACATTAGCTCAGGAGGGAATGTAGGCATTTAAAGGCCATATATAGTCTCAGCTTTTCACTTTTCTTCCTAATTAGATAGGTCTAGTTTCCAGCCCCCTCCATTTGCCTCACAGCAAGCAATTAGTTCTCGGAACAATGGCAGGAAGAAGTAAGACTCCGTTTCCTCCTGTGCTGAGAATGTACTATTAAAGAGAACAGTTACATGCCCTGTTGCTTTTAGATTACTTCATTGTAATTTCCATTACGCATAAAACTACCTTATTTGACAAATTGAATGGAAATTGAAATGACTCTGTGGCTAGATTCACATCTTATCAGATTAAGAATTTCTGTCATATATTTCCTGCTTTTTCACATCATTGCCAACATTTTACCACCTCAAGAGACAGTTTTTATCAGTAGATTCCTGCTACAGGTGGGGACACGGGTGGTGCTGTGGGTTAAACCACAGAGCCTAGGACTTGCCGATCAGAAGATCAGCGGTTCGAAACCCCACTATGGGGTGAGCTCTCGTTGCTCGGTCCCTGCTCCTGCCAACCAACAGTTCAAAAGCATGTCAAAGTGCAAGTAGATAAATAGGTACCACTCTGGTGGGAAGGTAAACGGCGTTTCCGTGTGCTGCTCTGGTTCGCCAGAAGCGGCTTAGTCAGGGACCGAGCAACAGGAGCTCACCCCATTGTGGGGATTCGAACTGCCAACCTTCTGATCGGCAAGTCTTTGGTTTAACCCACAGCGCCACCCGCGTCCTTAGAGACCAACTAAATTTGTTATTGGTATGAGCTTTCATGTGCATGCACACAAAATCTCATACCAATAACAAACTTAGTTGGTCTCTAAGGTGCTACTGGACAGGGACGCAGGTGGCGCTGTGGGTTAAAGCCTCAGCACCTAGGACTTGCTGATCGAAAGGTCGGCGGTTCGAATCCCTGCGGCGGGGTGCGCTCCCGCTGCTCGGTCCCAGCGCCTGCCAACCTAGCAGTTCGAAAGCACCTCCGGGTGCAAGTAGATAAATAGGGACCGCTTACCAGCGGGAAGGTAAACGGCGTTTCCGTGTGCGGCTCTGGCTTGCCAGAGCAGCGATGTCACGCTGGCCACGTGACCCGGAAGTGTCTGCGGACAGCGCTGGCCCCTGGCCTCTAGAGTGAGATGGGCGCACAACCCCAGAGTCTGTCAAGACTGGCCCGTACGGGCAGGGGTGCCTTTACCTTTACCTTTAAGGTGCTACTGGAAGTAATTTTTTTATGGAGTCTGTCTCATGAGACAGGGGCAGTGGTTTGTGGGGACTTGTGCCAGCCAGGAGGCAAGAATCTGAGGCAGGGGAAACTTCAGGGCTGGAGGGTGGAGCACAGGATGGGTTGGAAGAAGAGGAGGAAAAAGCAGGCCAGGCAATTGAAGGACTGGGTGCTTCCCCACACTCTCCTGCATCACTATTACCCAGAACCATGAAGGGACTGAAGAGGAAAGAGCAGAGGAAATTGTTACACAGACACAGTCTCCAGCTGCATGCACACAGCCCATCAGGAAAAGGTACATAAACTGGTAGAGAGGGAGTGGTCCATAGAGCATGGACCTGGAATTAGCTGCCTAGCCTTTAGACTGGTGTGCTGGAGAGCTGTAGAAGCAACTGTGTTATCTTTAAATTAATTTAATTTGTATTGGAATTTTATTTACAACATAACACAACCCCCCCACCCCCCAATACACAAATCCACCCTCATTAAACGTGAACATAATATACAACAATACAAACAATCAAATAAAAGACTTCCTTTATCCTGTATCTGGCCTCCTTATTTACTTCTTATATTATTCCTTTATGAATCATTATTAAGATTTTTCTAATTATAACTTAAATATTCACAAAGTCTCCTGCAGACATTAAGTCCAAGTATGTATTTTAAGGCACTGTTTTGTGAAGTATTCTCTGCATTTTCCCATGCTTTTTGAAACTCCTGTACTAGACAAGAGACAAGAGCAACTGTGTTATCTTTGACAATAAATACTGTACTTAACTATCTGCTGTGCACATTCCTTTGGCTGGGAAGTGCCCCTGACACCTGGCATTTCAATGAAGCTGTAAAGAGAAGGGATGGTTCAATATCAATTGGCCTCAATTTGCATCTTTTATTTTCTCCAACAGCAACCTTGAGGAGAAAGCAAAGCCTTGGGTGGCTGGCTGGCTGAGAACGCACACAGACAAAAATCATTTGAGATACCAAGCTATTGTGGACCTGCACTCGCCCTGTTTTGGTCGATTTCCACTGTAGGATCAAGGTCAAGAGAAATCTGGTTCTGATAGTTCCCAGCAGAAGCCAGCTGCGCACAGAAATAGTTGGCTGGCCTTTGGGACATCATGAAGCCACCTCCTGTCAGCCCAGGCACAAGAATGAAAACTTTCTTCATATGAGAATGGGGAGGATATTTGAACAGAGCAGAGCTTTCCAAACTTTGCATGTTGGTGACACACTTGTAGACACGCATCATTTCACGACACAGTAATTCAGTTTTACAGTGGTACCTTGGGTTACGAACTTAATTCGTTCCAGAGGTCTGTTCTTAACCCAAAACTGTTCTTAACCTGAGGTGCGCTTTCACTAATGAGGCCTCCTGCTGCTGCCGCACTGCCAGCGCACGATTTCCATTCTCATCCTGGGGCAAAGTTCTTAACCCGAGGAACTACTTCCGAGTTAGTGGAGTTTGTAACCTGAAGTGTTTGTAACCCGAGGTACCACTGTACTAGCAAATCAAATGTTAAACCAACCCTTTATAAAAGCTTTCGCATGATACACCTAAACACTGCGGCCAACACAGTAACATGTCACAACACCCAGTATGGAAAGTATCAACTGCTCTAATTAGTTTGGCCCTCAGTTTGAACTCTTAAAGTGGTTTCACACTGGGTGGCTACCGACAGTTCACCAAACAGTTGTCTGCCAACTAACACTATGGTTTGTGGCAAAGGCAAAGGGCCCCTGGACGGTTAAGTCCAGTCAAAGGCGACTATGGGGTGTGGCGCTCATCTCACTTCAGGCTGAGGGAGCTGGTGTTTGTCCACAGACAGCTTTCCGGGTTTGTGCATGATATACCAGCCATATTTTAACATGTTAGAATTCTTACCACACACCCACAGTCACTCACAAATCAGGAGAGCAATAAAATACCTTCATCACTTAACACAGCCAATCTGCCAAGTGATTACAAAACAACCATGTTAAATTACCGCACAGGAAATATATACTGTAATCTGTAATCTACCCCCAGTGGCCAACAGTTCTAAACCATAGTGTTGTGCTGTAAATATAATGCTTGTTTCTACCTGGAAGAACTATCAGAATTTTGACTCTGAGTCATTTGGAGTCAAGGATTTCATTCAAACATCTTCTGTTGAAGGAAGCAGTGATTTTATTTAATACAAAGTTCCCCAATCCAGAGCAAGTGAGCTACATTTAAATCCTAATGAAATAAAGTGAGTCACTGTGGAGGAAACATCTAAGATCTGCAGCTCAACTGGGTGTTCCTATTGAGTTGGCAATGCAGACAGGTCAGAAAATAAGTACTGTATTATATTCCTGTAGCTGCTGCTGCATTCAACCACTGCTGTTGAGCTCATAGGTGCAAATATATAGAACTCAAACCTGATGCTTATTTAAGTGGGACACTTTAAGTGGGTGATATTTAAGCTGCCATTCTACACACATACACTGAGGAATAGGACTAACACCTGGGTCTGGCGTGGGGCTGATATGACCCAGAACGAGTACGAGAGTTAGAATTTTATTCCTTATCCAGCAAAATGTTTTAAGCAACTGTCATTTATCTTGTTCATGAGCTGGACTTTTGTATGTGAAATCTCTCCCCCCTGAAGATCAAGTTTGTTACATTATACCCCCCACCCCCAATCTTCCTTTAAAAAGTATTCTGTGGCATATTTGATACAGAATTCATCCTTCCCTCATCTGTCACCAGGTATCATAATTGCAACAACAAAATGTGGAAACTCAATTATAGCCATGAGAAGAAACAGAGTATCATCTTCTAAAATGAATCTGCGGATGTAACTGAACTATTTACTTACTACAGCATAGGGTCAAGTGAATAGGAAACTATTTGTACTGGGACACAAAGGTGCATTATTTACAATTACAAAGAGGACTTTGAATCAAAGCCTTTCAATTGCCCCCACCTTCAATCTAAATCTGAAAAGTTATACTGCAATTGCAATTTGCTTGCGGGTGAGGGACGGGAATTGAACCTTGCCCAAACCACAAAGGGAAGACCGTAGGATGCTCATTGTACCAGCATTTTCTCAACACAATCGCTAAGGCTTGTGCAATCTGTGTTCACCGCTGGCATGCAGACTTGTGAGGCTGCTGGCAAGGCTACTGCATGTGAACAAGGAGCTCAAACTGATTTGTGGTACTCAAAGGCAAGTGGGCACTGATAGATTCCATTCCAATAAATAAAATAAAAGACTTGTGCTAAAGTTTCAGCTGCCCCTTAAAAGGGGTGGGGGTAGGGAAGAGACCCTAGTCTTGCATGAAAACCTAGGAAATGTATTTTGGTATATATATTTTTTTCTGTCGCCTCCTCCAGGCAGTCAAGTCAACCCAGGCTTGCTGTCCAACATGAATCACTTGCCTGAGGTCTATATAAGTGAGCTGTGGACCTACAGCTAATGCTGGCCGGTTCACTAGGCTAACACATGAGCAGCTGTGCTCACATGTAAGGCCAGAGCAGTCAAATCATCTGGATTTCTGTTTCCCTGATTAAGGGTACAGAGGCTGGCTTTCTTTTGACATAGGCCGACTAAATGCAGCTCCCCTCTTTAGCCCGAAGCAAGCCCTGTGGACTGAATTGAACACAGCTGCTTCGTTCTTGCAAAGGAGAAACTGTAGATGGAAAGGAATCTCAGGTCTCGGTGGTAGGGACACTTATTTAGAAACAAGTCCAGTTGGCATCAACGGGACTTACTCTGAAGACATGAATACTAGTGGTTTGTCTTATACACAGATCCATGCAAGCTGTTTACAACCAATTCAGTCATAAAATAATGAAATTAAGTTAGCTGAGCTCTGGTACTGCAGCAATGGCCAGCACCAATAGTCTGAAATCCTGGCAAGTGCATTTACACTAAAGGTGCCATGTGCATGCATGTGAGGAATATAAACCACAATGCAGTATGCAATAAAATTCAACACATGAACCCTACTCCAACCCTACAGTCTATTAGATGAATTGTAGTACATGCACATTGTGCATAAAAAGTGGCAATGCAACTTGAGAGTTTTGGCCAGCACTGTTCATGAATGCATACCCAATTCAGGTGCTGGAGGAGACTCTTGAGAGTCCCATGGATTGCAAGAAGATCAAACCTCTACATTCTGAAGGAAATCAGCCCTAAGTGCTGACTGGAAGGACAGATCCTGAAGCTGAGGCTCTAATACTTTGGCCACCTCATGAGAAGAGAAGACTCCCTGGAAAAGACCCTGATGTTGGGAAAGATGGAGGGCACAAGGAGAAGGGGACAACAGAGGACGAGATGGTTGGACAGTGTTTTCAAAGCTGCTAACATGACTTTGACCAAATTGCAAGAGGCAGTGGAAGACAGAAGTGCCTGGCGTGCTCTGGTCCATGGGGTCACAAAGAGTCGGACACGACTAAACGACTAAACAACAACAACAACCCAATTCAGAGTCCATGAAAGTGCAATGTCTGAAAACCATGGCTCTATTTTGCTCACACTGTATTAACCAACTAATGTGGTTAATGTAGAAATTCTGTTTGAAATTTGGGAGAGATAGGAGAAATAACTTAAGTCTTGCAAGGGTAGAAATGTTTTCTGCTAACACAAGCCAGTTTAAAACAGCCACACTGGCTGGAGCTGATCGGAATTGGGTTGGGTTGCTGTCTTCTTCTTCTTCGGCGATCACTCGTAGCCGAGTTGAGTCCGTAAGTGCCTGTGGAGGCCAATTCTGGATCCACACGTCCTTCCACAGTGGGGACATTGGTGGGAGTTGATCACGGTGTGGATTTGCCAAGCGTGCCTTCCTCTTAGCACGTTTCTCCCTTGCGTCCTGAGTTCGAGTGTCTTCAAAGCCCATGACACCTTTGGTGAAGGCTGTTCTCCAGTTGGAGCGCTCACAGGCCAGTGTTTCCCAATTGTTGGTGTTTATACTACATTTTTAAAGATTTGCCTTGAGACAGTCTTTAAACCTCTTTTGTTGACCACCAGCACTACGCTTTCCATTTTAAAGTTCGGAATAGAGTAGTTGCTTTGGAAGATGATAATCGGGCATCCCCACAAGATTAAGCTACCATGGACTATTAGCTATTAACTATCGTGGACATGTGAATGAACAGGCAGAGTATGGATTTATTAAAGGTTGGTTCACGCTTGCAGAGGTTCATAAAGCATCAGGATGGTACAGTGAGCAGGGGAACAGTAACTTTTATTGAGTTCCAACATTCACCACGAAGTTGAGTCTCATGCCTCTCATTCCTACCCAGCCTGGCTTTGGAACTCATGAAGAATCAGAAAATCCACAACATTATATCCGAAAGTGTCATCTAGACATTTCACATCAATTTAACTATGATCAGTTCTGTAGTGAATTCATGTCAGCTCCAGCAGCAAGCCCTCAAGGGAGGGAGATTGTTAACCAATCTTTGGGGGGGGGGGAGGAGTAGCATTTAGTTAATTGAAAGGTATTGTCCAGGATCCAAATGACCACATACAGCACATCAACAGCACAGAGAGGTTTTCTTTGTTTATTTAGGTCTTCCTTCCACAGGCAGACTCCTGTCCTCCAAAAGCATTGTGGAATGGCATGAGATGCTTCTACTGGAAGGAAATATCACCCCTCATCTGTGTGTACACAGTAGCACTTTATACTTACATACAAGGTATTCTGGACCCTAGTGTTAAGTATTATGTTCCATATAACAATATTCAACACTCAGTTTCATTCCAGCAAGAGAAGCAGAGCCTTGGATTTTTTTAAACAAAGGATACAAAATTGATTTTTTATTGTCACACAAGATGCACTTATAAAATTCATACAGAATATCATTTAAGAGGGAAAAAAATCATTCCAAGCTTCCCTTAAGCAACAATTAAATAAAAATTAAATTACAACAAATTCACAAATATTCTGAATTAAATTTTAATGATCAAAATTTGTCAAAATGAACACATCTGAAACAATCATTTCTGTATATTTCTAGCTTAGTTTTAAAATTCCTATTCCCACTGTATTCTTCACTTTGGCCACTTCTTCAAGCTGAAGTGGGAATAGAGGCTTGATAAAAGGGGTGTGGGCTGGTGAATGGCTACTTCAGAACAGCCTATATTTTCCCACCTTTTCAACATTCATTGAAGCCTCTTTATCTGAATTTAATTTCTGTACACTGATTTTATTTTAGCAACAGTATCTGCAGCTTTGGAGGAATAAACATGTATTTTTAATTTTAAAATTTAGTATAACTTATCATTTTTTCTGGGCCACTTTGCAATAGCTAATAAATGAACCAACAAAGATCTAATCAGCACGAAAAAAATCTCATATTTAAAAAGTTTTAAATATTGCATTGTGTTTCTTAAGACATTGCCGATCAGGTAGCAAGAAAGCACTTTGAGTGCAGCAGGCTTTCTCACTATGCTGAGCTGAAATGTCTGTTATTCCAGATTCAACCCTTCTTGAATTCCTCTTTGCCTGTTTCCCAAGCCCTATGCACCCCAAGTAACACAGCTTAATACTTCAAAGCCCAAGTACTTCTAAAGCAACATTCATTCTACCTAAAAGTCTAAAACTAAAACCACCTATTTGAGGCTGTCTCCATTTTTGGCCATGTGCAGCTGTTCCAGCAAAGTCAAAGAAATGCTCTTAGCTGATTGACACATTACCATGTGCAAGTAACTTACTGTATTTTGTCTATTCCAATGCAAGGGCTCACAGTTGCAAGTGAAACATCTTTAAGTGCCAAGTGCAATCCCACATGTTGATTTTGCCCTTCCTCCCCCAAGCTTGTACACTTTTAACATTTACAAACTCAAGCTTTTCATGTTGAAAACACAGTGCAAATTAAACAGAAAGGAAGAAAAAGCTGTTCTTGCCCAGTTATCGCACAGTCCACTATTCCCTGTTGTTGGTCAATTTCTGGCTACAGTCTTAACATTTAGACAAAAATATTATGCAGTAAATATTTCCTTTAAGGGTGATTTATTTGGATTAGATGAAATACATTTTGAACAATCCTCTCGTAGCAAGAATATCTTGATTATGTATTCTACTAAAAGTTTGAAAAAGTCTTTTGGCAGGTGAAGAATTTTGAAATGTTTTGTAGTGGCTTATGAAAGCAGAAAGGGATGCTTGTTGTTAAAGACGCAAACACGTTCCCAATGTTATCCTTCTAATTAAGGGGCTTTATGAATAGTGATGCGTTCTGGAAGCACTGTTTCGTAAAAATGGATTTAAATATATTTCACACGTTATTTTTCAGGAAAGCGATGCCGTAGCTTTGCCAAGCGGTAGGTCTCTCAAAACTCACATTTTCCAAAACAACCAAGTTAACGATGTGAAGCTTGATTGGTTACCAAGCCAAGTTATTCACTGTAATAGGTCTGCCATTAATAATTTAAGTTTTTAAATAAATATTTTTAAGTGCCTGTTTGGCACCCATCCATCATGGCAGCGCCTGCTGTCCCAACAGCTCAGTATACTAAGCACATTTTATTTACAAAAGTTTAGTCAATTCTGTTTCCACAAATTGTAAACCTGTCTATCTCCAACAAATCTTTCTTTGCAGATCTGTGTTTTGACTCGGAACTGTCCTGGCTTATATCTTTCTCATCTCCATCAGGAGTTGTCAGGAACTGATCCGAGTTGCTTGTCACAAGTTGTGGCGCTGCATTTTCCTTCTGGTGTACAGGCTGACTGGTCACGGAAGCAGACAGACTTTCATCTGTGGAAATTCATGCACAAAAAACAGAAATTAGGACTTCGCACAGTGGGAGAAGACGCTGATTACAGATCTGTATGTTTATTGGCTTGTCACTGCAATGCAGGGTTTGCAAGTTAAAGATCTGTTCAACAGATATGCAAGGCAACTCAGTAAACGTGGCGTATCAGGTGCATAAAATCCTGCCACTGAATTTCTCTCTTTTGTTGACAGTAGTGTTACATACTCCCGTTTAAGCCATGTCAGTAACCTTCTAACTTTTGCATTTCTAATGTAAAATAACCTTTTTGAAACCTTCAGGTTTTTAAAGATAAAACCATACCAGCCCTCTCTGGCAACTCCAATAAGTAAGAGAGCTCAGTTATGGCAGAAGTTGCTAGTGATTACTATGTATGGGTACACAAAGAAATGCTAAACAAAAGCAGGGAAAGATGAATGGCTCGCTGACACATGATTTACACCAACTCTACACTTTACTGTCCTTCAAAAGCACAAATGGAGATAGTGATTTACCAGAGATCAGTTTTTATTTCACTTTAATTTGCTACACTGGATGGAATGTTCTTTGGAATGTTCTTTATTTTCTTTTGCCCCATTCTCTTTCACCTTTAAGCCTGCCCAACCCTTGGAAGGTTAGCTGTTGGGCCAAAAGAGGCTTCCCATCCCTTCTCTGATGAAATCAGACGTATAATAATAATTTTATTATTTATACCCCAGCCACTGGGTTGGGTGGCCTCAGCCATGCCACATCAGATACTGAAGTTTTAAACTTTATGGAATTAATCAGGCTAAATATTAAATAAATCGAAAAACCATTCTGTCGCATTTTCTTAAAAGCTTAGTTCCTTGGGAGCCAAGTCTGTTGTTAAAGAAGGTAAAGGTAAAGGACCCCTGACAGTTAAGTCTAGTCACAGATGACTCTGGGGTTGCGGTGTTCATCTCGCTTTACTGGCCGAGGGAGCCGGCGTTTGTCCGCTGACAGTTTTTCCAGGTTGTGTGGCCAGCATGACTAAGCCGCTTCTGGTGAAACCAGAGCAGCGCACAGAAACACCGTTTACCTTCCCGCCGAAGCAGTACCTATTTATCTACTTGAACCTTTTGGCGTGCTTTCGAACTGCTAGGTTGGCAGGAGCTGGGACTGAGCAACGGGAGCTCACCCCGGCGTGGGGATTCGAACCGCCGTCCTTTGGATCGGCAAGTCTCAGTGGACCACAGCGCCACCCGCATCCCAAAGCCTGTTGTTAGGAGCAATGAAAACAAAGGCAATCTTTTTAAGAAATAATATGATCAAATTCAATATAATTTTTGGAATTGCCCTGTTCAAAGTGCTTATAAATAACCCAGATAAGATGGAGTAGTTTGTTAGAAGTTCGTCACTAACTGGACTAATATACTTTAATCCCAATACTGTGACTTGAGTTCCTCAGTTCTCAAATGTGGTGCTATTACTGTTCGTAGGGCATGAGGAGTGGACCAGGAGTGCATGATGTTTTAACATTACTGAAACTAATGGAGTGTAGACCTAGTACGCGGCTTAACTGAAAAAATGCTGGGAGCCCCTTGTAAGACTAGGATAAAACAAAAACCAAATGCTGTGCTTTGAAAAAAAATCTAGAAATGGAAAAGACCTTAACTTCCTGTGGGCTCACATACTCAGCTTTCTCCTCTCCTCTCTGCAAGAATGGCTGCAAGAAGTTCAGAGGTTTTGCTTTAGATTTCAATTCAACCTTAATTGTGAACCCCAAGCGGTGGTTAATTTTAACAATGATTTGTTGAAACCAGCCAGCTTCGTTAACTTTGCCCTGACCCCACAATAAGGCCTCTTACGTTCCCAGAATTCTCCTGCCAAATTCTTCCTGGAGAAATTAAAAATTCAGGTCTGTTCTAATTCAGAACAGTGAATATTTGGCATTTTCCCCAAACTGCCAGATATTTTTAAGTGATCAAAAACATGAAGATGCCTTTTGTTGGGTCAATACTGGAAGCAATACTCTGAGTTACATGGACCCCTGCGGTTTCCTAACACTTTAGTTGGTGCTTCCAAGGACAAAGCGAGGCTGCACAGTAGACGAGAGATATGACAGAAGTCCAGAAGTAAAAGGTTCCGCTCACCTTGAGTGGGCTTGTACTTGCTTTGTGATTTGCCTAGTGGTTTGCCTGGGGTGCTAGCAGGAGGCGGGTTGAACAACTTCTCTTCCATGTTTGCTTCTTTGACGTACTGGCATGACTTTCCCAAGAGCACAATGCTATTAAGTACTTTGAGTGATATCAACCTGCAAGCAACAAGTATGTATGAAGTGATTCCAAAAACAGGAAGTGGATATGTCAGAATCACCACTTCTTCCCTTTCAGTCTCCTCCATCCCTGCCTGATTCAAATTTCTGCCATTCTTTTAAGCCACCACTTTCCCCTTCTGAGTGTTTCTACCTTCTCATTCCCATGCCACGACCGCTGCTATTGTGCAACCTGCTTTCGTTTTGCTCTCCTACCCCATCCTGACTTCATGCAAATACAGGATTCTGATGTAGCACTACAAATCCTGCAATGGGGGCTGCACATTATTATATATAAAGAAAAGCATTTTATGCTTGTGAAGTATGGCAAAGCCATCTAGTTGCTTGCATTTGTCATGACCCCCCACCACTGCTAAAGAGATGCCAAGGAAGCAAACCAAAATGAGTCAGGAGCAGAAGCATTCTGACAATTAGGGTCCCTGGACCACATAACTTGTCATTCAGATCCATAGGTGTGTGTAGTATGGGTTGCTATAAAGAAGGTGCAAGTACATAATCAAGTGCTTTACATTATTATCTAATACATAAAGAACACTTTCCCATGGCTCACTTCTGTCTGTCAAAAGTGACTTTATCCAACTACAGTGATACCTCCGGTTGCGGACAGGATCTGTTCTGGAGCTCCGAGGTTTCTGCAACCAGAGGGACTGCTTCTGCGCATGCGCACGATGCGGTAGTGCACTTCTGCGCATGCAGCAAAACACTTCCGGGTTTGCCGCTTTCGCGACCTGAAGTTTATGTTACCCAAGGGTAACGCAAGCCAGGGTGCTACTGTATACTGCTTACATCAATTCTTCCAATTAAAGTCTCCTAAATGAAACATTTTTACAAATTGTTTGATCTGTACTTACCCACAGTAGAAGAGAACAACACAAGCATAAGCCAAGACTCCTTGAACTTTTACTGAACTTGTAACAACTCTGATGAGCTAGAGGAAGAAATGAGTTAACACAGTTAAGCATTTTTTAAATAAAAGAACGATAACAAATCTGGGCATTAAAAAATGAAAATAGTTCTAATAACTATGTAAAAGAATTTCAGATATTTTCTACCTTTCTACACATCATCCTTTTTAAGAAACCTTGCGTCTTTTGAAACACATGGGAGTAATAATTTCAGTAGCGTGACATTATCTTAACTACTCTTCAAAGCTGGCTGTGGGATCTCTCCTCCCCTTTCATATTGTCTTTTCATTCAGCTGTCCAAGGTAGTGGTGGCAGTACTGCTTGGTAGTGGTTCCAGTTCTACTTAGCCAATTCCAACAGGTGAAAGGGGAGTGTTGCTCAGACCCATAAGGTCATCAAGGTGGGGCTCTGCAGGATTTGGGAATGTGTTGCCATCAATATGTTGATCACACAGCTCTATTTATTCCTTTCATCACAAGCAGTTGTGGCAGCTGATGTGGTGAACCAGTACTGACAAAGGTAATGGACTGGATGAGGGCCAATAATTGGAAGCTCAGTCCAGACAAGACAAATATACTGTTGGTAAATGGCTCCTCTGACATAAACCAGTCCGGAATGGGACTATGCTTCCCTTGAAGGACCAGGTTTGTAGCTTGAGGGATACCCCTGGCCCCAATACCGTCCAAGCAGCTCAGAGTGCCTCCTACCAGCTTTGGCTGGTGGTCCAGCAATGTGGGTGTGGATAATCTTGCATCTAGTCCAGGCATAGGCAAACTCGGCCCTCCAGATGTTTTGAGACTACAACTCCCATCACCCCTGTTAGCTAGGGATGATGGGAGTTGTAGTCCCAAAACAGCTGAAGGGCCAAGTTTGCCTCTGCTCTGGCAAATTCAAGGTTAGATTGCTGCAATGTGTGGCACCTGAGGCTGCCTTTGAAGATTGGCTGGAAACTACAGGTGGTGCATAACTTAGTTATTGAACATATGTACTGGCTTCCAATAAATTTCTGGAGCAAATTTTAAGCGCTGGTTTAGACCTATGAAGCCTTACATGGCTTGGGACTCTAATACGTTATAGAACACTTTTCCAGCAGTAGACTCCTTGTTATTAAAGGCCTTCCTCTGAGTGTTCCCTTCAGCAAAGATGTGGAGGCTGGTAACAAGTGGACCTCCATTTGTGGAGCACTCTCCTCAAGAAAGTTTGCCTGCCACCAACATCATCTTCTTTCCAGTACAAAGCTACAAGCCGTTTATTCTCCCAGGCATTTGTTAATTTTGCTCTCTCTCTCTCTCTCTGCTACTGGGGCTTTCTGCTGGTTGCTTTTTATAGAGAATATTTTTTCCCCTTTCGGACATTTTTGCAGGATCATTTTAGGTTTCGTTTATTACGTTTTCAACTTGGAAGTCTGTATCACCAAAACCCAAGCTCTCACAGTAAAGTCCAAAGAGACATTTTAATTTTAAAAGCTAGGTACATAAGAATATATACCATTTTCAGCCAAGCTTTAACCTCACAGTACTTGAGGAAACTATATTCTCTGGCTACATCACATAATACCCCTCTTCAAAAATAGCAAATCAAGGGTTTAGGAATATATTTCATCCCTTGGTAAAATTTTCACCACTTACCATGGGAGTTTGCAATATGACAAGAAATACATGACTTACTAGAACAGCCAATGGGAGAGGAATAAAGCCCATTCTCCTGGAAACGGAGTCACTGTAATCTGTGTATGCCTAGGAGAAAAGAATTGAACCCGAGTTTTTAAATTAAGTGTAGAAAACAAAAATAACAGAGCAAGTTCCACTGGGACTGGCTACACATTTTGGATGGCATCAACCTTCCCTGAAGCATCCATTTAAAAAAAGAACAAAATCCCATTTTAAACTGGTGAAACTTGCCTCATAAAACGGCAAATATATTTGTGTGTGTGTGAATCCAATTAAAATTAATGCAGTTTAAATTCACTGACCTATAAAGAAGGATCAAGCCATCACACATTGTATCAGCAGATTACAAAGACATTTAATGGCATACTACGGCTGCGTTATCTAAAGGAAAGACTTGAATGACATAAACATTAAGGAAAATATGAAATGTGACAGCCATCACCATGCAGTTACAGATGCTGCCTTTAAAACTAGGGTAGCTACCTCATCTATTTATCTCTTCCCCACTCCCCATCACAGCTCTTCCATCTACTTTCCAACACTGAAACCCAGCTTCAACACTTGAACAATGCGACTGTTGCTGCTCGTTCCCTCACAGGTATCTCATTCTCCCACAAATCGTGTCCTGAAGGATTGTGGGGGCCAGATGACTGCCCTCCTTCCAGATTTTGCCAGTCCCACCCATTGCCCACTTCCCTACCCCACTTTTTCTCTACCTTTGAAATTAATTGTGTTGAATTCTTCTCCCTTTGCATCTCTGCATTACACTTCTTTAGCACCCTATTCCATGACTCAATCTTCATAACAGGCTGAGGCCGGGTCTGCCTTTCTTCCTCTCTGACAAAACTTCGAACTTGGTCCTTAGCAATTTCAACTTTTATGCTGACTTGCCCTCCATCCTCTCTTCCTTACCTCCTCTTGAGCCCGTCTTCACCAACAACTGCTCTCTCTTCAGTGAAATTCTTACTGTTTGATCATCACATTCAACAGTGCAGACAGCTCAACCTCCCCACATCCAGTTTCTGCTGCTTCTGCAGCCTCCAAACCATTCAGCCATTCACCAGGCTTTTTCTGCTTGCTTCTTCGACACTGCACTTTCTGTTTTCAATTATCACCAACTTCACGTCTCACATGCGGGACGCGGGTGGCGCTGCGGGTTAAACCACAGAGCCTAGGACTTGCCGATCAGAAGGTCAGCGGTTCGAATCCCTGCGATGGCATGAGCTCCCGTTGCTCGATCCCTGCTCCTGCCAACCTAGCAGTTCGAAAGCACATCAAAGTGCAAGTAGATAAATAGGCACCGCTCCGGCGGGAAGGTAAACGGCGTTTCCGTGTGCTGCTCTGGTTTGCCAGAAGCAGCTTAGTCATGCTGGCCACATGACCCAGAAGCTGTTGTACGTCGGCTCCCTCGGCCAATAAAGCGAGATAAGCGCTACAACCCCAGAGTTGGTCACGACTGGACCTAATGGTCAGGGGCCCTTTTACCTTTACCTCACTTCTCACATATTTGCTCCATTCTTCAGTGAACTATACACATCCCTTTGATCTCCAGCCCTGACTCACATTCATGTTCTCATCCAGCCTCTCCTGCTTCTCACCTGCCCTTGAGCTGAACAAACGACACTGCTACATCTGAACATGTGAACATGCTCTGCTGATGTGTTTGTGAAGTTTGCTCAGCTTCACATAGAGAAGGGAACACAGCATAGTTAGGTACTAGCATCCTATTTAGTTTGAAAGCTGAAGATTGTGAATAACAATATTTTAAAATAGAATGGCAAAAAAGAAAAACTAATATAAAACAAGTGACTCACATTAAACTTGTGCACATCATTTTAATTCCCTGTGCAAAGAGTGAAGTAAGCTTTTTCAAACACTTAGAGACCAACACAGTTTCTGATTAACTGATGGATTCCATTTTCTGGATTAAAACCAGGTGCGTCCTTTAGTGTAAGGAACAGGCATTTTTCATTCTGCTACTTACATTTTTCTGTCGACTGCTAACAAGGTCAAATGCAAGACTGGCTCTGTATTCACTGTAGACCTGAAAACAGAGCAACACAAGTCCTTTCATTCTGATCAAAGTAAATACCAGCAATAAAATCAGTACTGTAATTATTAAAAGTAAATTTAGGATTAGCACACTTAGCATTGCCGTACTGTTTCTCAGATACTCATTTATCATTGACGAGTAAGCTTAACAACTGGATTCCTATGATATGGGATAGGAAAAAGCAGATTCTGTTGGATCAGTCCAGTGCTGTGTGGATATTCTTATCTACACAGGGTTCTGCTCAACCCATATGCAGAATATAGGTGGAATAAGGTGCAACTCTTTTTTTTTTATATTATTCTAAAGAACATTAAAACTCGACAAGTGGGTGAAAAGCTGAACATCTACCTGGACACTAGATGAAAAAGCTTTTTTTTTTTTTAAAAAAAGAAAAGGTATATGTCTACTTTCAGGCTACTAAGTCTAATTCTGATTCAGCAACTGCAACGGCCATTCGCTTCAAATGGGGTGTGTGTGAAATCAGGTACTTCGTAGTATCAGTATTATTTATTAATAAAATCTATGTGTTAATATGAAACCTCACAGGTCTGGGTACCAGAATAAATCTAGTAGGCTAGAGCTATCATTTCCATTTTTCACTGCATCATTTCTGCACTCATTTTACAAAAGTAGGCCATGTATAACTGCCTTTGGCACAATATAACTTATTAAGTGCATTTATTAAATGTGCTTCCACACTATACTGCTGCTACTTTGCAAATCCAGCCACCCTGCCTAAATCTGACCTCGCTTCCTAAATGCACGTATGCGCACACAAATGCAATGAAGGGATAATATTTGCCTCTATTCTTATTCTTTATAATGTCCTTGAAACTAAAACACAATTTTAATGGCTAATATGAGATGGACAAGGCCTGTGGCATTAGCAGAAAACACCACTTCATCTTGTAGTTTTGGGTTTGTTCTTTTTTTACTAAAACCCCAAGATCAACCAAGTAGAGCTAGGTGCAGAAGATATACACTTTGAATTAAAGAATTCTAAAGCCCAGGAACTTGTTTTGTGTATCAGATCTAAACTGAGCTCAAATTCCTTCCGCACTAAAAAGCTCCAGACATTGGAACTCTTTTTCACAGGGAAGTTACTCCAGTCTCATGATCATTTTTTCCCTTTGCTCTTTTCAGCACCTTTTACAGACCTTCAACAACCATTTTGAGGTGCGGCAATGCAGCACTCCAAGTAACAAAGTGTAATGACATTATGATACTGGTAGCACATCTATGAAATTTGCATCATTTTACAGTTGCTTACAAGTGAACCGTATTTGCCATTTTAACGCCTACTTAACCAATATGGAGGGCTCCTTTTTGCACCTCCTCACAATTCTTGATTTACCACCCTGAATAGAAAAGAGGCGTTTATTGAGCCCTACATGAGCCTTCTTCATACAGATACTGCATCCATGCTAAGACCGCATCACACCCAATTTCAAATTTGAATGTACAGTGGTTCGACAATATACTTACATCAGCTGTGATGTCATTGAATTTTGTTATAAAAGCATGTTTTACAATATCTACTGCAATTTCTGATGCAATCACCATACAGACATCTGGAAATAATACCCAAAGATGATCTGTAAAGACAGGGTGAATGTCAGGTGTACAAATGTGTCACAAAAAGCAATGACAGAAAAAGGTGAGTACATACTGTTTGGCCCAACAGTCAGAACCTGAACCTGTAAATGTCTACGTGTTTGAAATCTCAGGAAATGCCAAGGTAATAATTGCAGATGTTTTTGCACCACACAAGCTACAATATTACACACTTGGCAATAATCCACACCATTGTAACTCTTCTGAAGAATGTGTTGCGCATACAAATTAAGAAATTCTCATGTGATTAATTTCTGCTCTTCTCATTTATAAGAGTGTCATTCATGACAGGGGGTAGGTCCCACTTCCTAGTATCAGAAGGCCTAAATTATGATCTGGATAGCTAGAATCTATGAGAATAACAGGTGTTCACCAAGTAAGATGTTTCTTCTTCTTCTCTCAACAGGGTCCTACAGAATTTAATGAACATGGGGATAGCCAAAAACACTTTATCTTAGTGAAAACATGAATACTCCTGTGCCAAAATAACAGGGCCTAAGCTTCCAGTGCTCTCTGGGAGGGCTTTGTGATCAAAGGCAGCCACAGGGAGAGAAAGGAGTCGATGATGCATTGTGAATTGAGACATGTGCTTTTGCTCTGCAAATCTTTTCAGTGAGGCTCTCTTAAAAAAATACCTGCAGATAACCTTCTAACAGAATGTGTCAGGATATCATCCAGGAGAAGCTGGTGGAGGAATGAGTTAGGCCTATATTAACAGCCACCCAGAGAGTAGCAGTAGAAGCATTTTTCTTTCTTCTGAAAGACCTGGCGAGTATTAACAGCTTTCAGTTTTAACCTGAGAATTGTCATCTGTCCAGTTTAAACTTTAATTTTAATTTATTTGAATTAATTTTGGGATGCATTTTAATCCACTGATTGTTTGTTTTTATGCATATTGTATTATTTATATGATGTTAGCTCTGAGCCCAGCTCCAGCCAGGGAGGGCGGGGTACAAATAAAAATTTATTATTATTAGTTATAGAATATAAGGTCCCTGCAGATGGCCAGCAAATGCCGTTCCTTCTTAGGCATGACAGGGTATATACAGAAGAATGAGCTCTGGAGTGCTAACTTTTTGTATGAATAGGGAGTCTATTTTGTTGAAAAAGTAGAAAATGTCAGTCCACAGAAAAACCCTCTACAGTCTCGTTAGAACATAACACTATAGTGTTCATAGCTCACTGTGAAAGAACAAGTGTGCTTGTGCAGTGGCGTAGCATGGGTTGTCAGCACCCGGGGCAAGGCAAGTAATTTGCGCCCCCTAACTCGTGGATTTGCGCCCCCTAACCCTAACCCCCAGATGTTGCGCCCGGTGCGGCCGGCCCCCCTGCACCCCCCACGCTACGCCACTGTGCTCATGCACAGAGAGGAAATTGCAGCACTTTGCTCCTCTCCTGCTCTGTTACCAAGAGCATTATGCATTATGTTTTAACCTGAATTAAAGCACTTGGATAAATCATTAATATAGCATACACACACGATAATAAGCTCCAGTGACAAGACACAGATAACATACTGAAGAATTAATCAAGTCAACCACTTTTGCATTAAAATAGGTACAGCCAAATTATGTTTATGCTGCTGGCAGTCAATACAACAAAAATGTCTCCAAATTTTTATTCTATATTTCTTGTCTGGAAATAGACTTTACCTGGATTCCATGAAAACTGTTCCATGTTTCTTAGACAAACTATCAGTAACAGCACATAGTTGGTGAATCTCTCCTTTATATCTAAAAAGAATAATAAACTTTTAAGGCTACAAAAATAGCAATTTGCATCACCATTCTACAGAAGAGTTCTTATACAGAGGCTAAATTTAGTAGTGGATTACTATTACTTATAAAAAGCTGCACTCTATGCAAGAGCATGGAACAAGTTCACAACTGATGTATGGATTCATCAAATCCAACCTAACAATCTGAACATGGGAAATAAGTTGCCTTTATTGTTCATTTGTTCTATGCACAGCTGGAATAATAAACAACTGTATTCTTCCTCAGGGAAAGGCATACATCCGACACAGCAAAAGTGATGCTCTGCAATACTGGATCATAAGTTGGCTTGATTTAATAATTACTGCTATATGTAACATCTGAAAAAAATGAATGAAAAATCATTGCTAATCACACAGCACAGTCCTATGCATATTTACTCAGAAAGTGAGTCCCACAGCATTCAATGGGTCTTCGGCACAGGCCTCTAGTTTAAGGAGGCAGGAATGAACTTAAGTGTTTGAAACATGTTGAGAGTGACATAAGATTTTCGGTATTTTTAATAGTGCTATGGATGCGGGTGGCGCGGTGGGTTAAAACACAGAGCCTAGGATCTGCCGATCACCGTTGCTCGGTCCCTGCTCCTGCCAACCTAGTACAGTGGTACCTCTGGTTACGTACTTAATTCGTTCCGGAGGTCTGTTCTTAACCTGAAACTGTTCTTAACCTGAAGCACCACTTTAGCTAATGGGGCCTCCTGCTGCTGCCGTGCCACTGGAGCACGATTTCTGTTCTCAGCCTGAAGCAAAGTTCTTAACCTGAGGTACTATTTCTGGGTTAGTGGAGTCTGTAACCTGAAGCGTATGTAACCTGAGGTACCACTGTAGTTCGAAAGCACATCAAAGTGCAAGTAGATAAATAGGTACCGCTCCGGCGGGAAGGTAAACCGCGTTTCCATGCACTGCTCTGGTTCTCCAGAAGTGGCTTATTCATGCTGGCTACATGACCCGGAAGCTGTACGCCAGTTCCCTCGGCCAATTAAGTGAGATGAGTGCTGCAACCCCAGAGTCGGCCACGACTGGACCTAATGGTCAGGGGTCCCTTTACCTTTACATGAATTTAACACACAATAAAATCTGAATATAGTGTAGCTGCATCACACATGGGGGTTCTGCTCCAGAGGCAAAGCATATAAGCAACACTGAATATAGTCAAAGTTTACTGGGCTGCTAGCAAGGGGGGGGGGTGTCCCTCACTGAGGCCCTCCCCGTGTCTCTTAACTGCCTTCCCTTACTTTCTCTCTCCCCATTGCAAAGGAAGGTGGCCGCCAGAGCCAAGTGAGTTTAATTGAATTCATGCAAGTGATGTGCCTGCACTGCACAGAATTAGAAGCAAAGCAAGACAGCAGTGGGGTACATGGACCGAAGACTGGATTTCATCTCAAAACCAAGCAAGGTGAACAAACCTTGGTCACAATGTAGGACTTGTCTGGACAGAGTTAAAGCACGAGTCTGGTTAGGATGACATGCTAAACCAAACTATGGCTTCGGTCAGCACAGGAGCAGACACAGCCTCTTCCCCAGGAGCCCATACATTTGCATTAGGCTACGGTTTGGCTTAATTTTATATGTGAACCAGACCAAAATAAATACATATCTATAAAAGAACTGCTACTTCATTAGGGTGGGAGCCAAAGAATGTTACTCATGAGTCGGTTTCATGAAAGTCAGTATGAAACAATAGTCATCATGACTACTGTAACTTCGTTATTCTGCTCTGTGGGACTTGATTACAACTAACTTAGTCTGGTTCCATCTTTATTAGCCTGATTAAAAATAGTGAAACCTCAAAACAGGATTTGTACACCACTTCATAACTCACCCATGGTTTTATTTTCAGTACTGCTGTTCAAGAGAAAAACATTTTCCAACCCAGATCGGGGTGGTGAACAAGCCCTTGCCATACTTGAAGAGGAACACCACAAATTACGATCACGCAGGATTTTATGAAATACCACCACCACTGATTTCACACATGCTACATGATATATAATGTATTAGAAGCACATACTCCTGAGTTAGCAGCTCACATATATGTACATACCACTGTTTGACATCTGAAACAGATTATTCTTTTCAAACTTCTTGAAAACGCTTCCTTTAATTTCAACAAACTGCAATTTAAAGAAAGTAACACTCTTATACTTCCATTTTTTTAAAAAAAACATTTTCTACAAAATATGTTGACTGAGAACATATAAATCATTTAACAGAAGTACTGTCACACATCACAGTTGCCAAAGCCAGTGAGGCAAATATATCTATAAAACACTTACATTGTTAGACATCATGATAGTAAGTAGCGACTTGTTGTGCGAGTTGAAGGCTACATTGAGTGTCGTTGCTTGGACCATTATCAGGATAGCATGCAAGACTGTAGTCATATATGTTAAGGTAAATGCTTTTTAGAAGAAAATATTAAATTGCAATATATATTATGCTAAGTTTTAAGATACCCCCTCCCCCCCATTAATCAAAGCAGACTTTTAAATATCATTGTGCTATACCAGGCATAGACAAACTCAGCCCTCCAGATCTTTTGGTACTACAATTCCCATCATCCCTGACCACTGGTCCTGTTAGCTAAGGATGATGGGAGTTGTAGTTCCAAAACATCTGGAGGGCCGAGTTTGCCTATGCCTGTGCTATACTATGGAGTAGCTTGCTGATAAACATGCAGTTATATCAACCATGTCCATTGCATGATTTTAAGCATTCCAAGAGAAGGTTCGTACTGGTTTGCTACCACTATCCCTGAGAGACGTGGGTGTGCATGCCCTACTAATATTTATTATCCATTTCGTAATGTAGTGAACCACTGTTGTTCTTCTTCTCCAGACAAAATACAACTCTGGGTTTAGGTGTAACAATAAACACAACCATGGCTCAGCTCTAGGTAGCATAGCAGCAGCAGGACCAGGGAAGGAAATAAGTAGCTGCCATTTTCCCTCCCAGCACCTGCACGCTGACTCCTTGGTTTAGCCATGGTTTAGCTAAGAGTTAATGCAAGACAGGCCAGGGGCAAGAATTAAAAGCAAGGTTAGCAGGAAAAACATGCAATGTGGACAAGGCAGGATATCAACAAGGTTTGTTCTTGGCTATAGTTTGTGATAGGTGGACAGCTTAAGTACAAGTCCTGCATGGCTGGACTGAGGAGTTCTCCTTAGTTAATTCTTGCCCAATAGAAGGTTTTCAATTTACTTTCTTTAAAAATCCAGTTCTAATTCTTACATTAATTAAGATGAAGATTCTGACACAATCTCACAAAACTTTGAATAGGTTTGTAGATAAAACGTAATGGTCCTCAAATCCATGCATTTTAAATACTATTTTAGCATTCATAGAGATGAAAATGAACTGCAATTCTGACACAAAAGGATACAGACGTACAGCACCGCCATGAAAAAATGGGGAATCACACCTATGTGTGCCCTTTTTCTCTCCTTTGGTTCTGTAGCTGTCCAGTAAAGAGCATCCAAAATATCTTGACCAAAAGATGAAAACAAACGATCAGCTACCTAGAAAGAAAGAGAAAATACACCAAGGAAGTATAAACCAAGATAGTTTAATTTTGTCAGCTATGTTCCTCTTAAACAAAGGTAACAGAGTTTATTTTTCCATTAATTACTGCATACTCTCAACATGTCAGTGTCCAACACGAAATACAAATAGGATATTCAAAACAAAGTTAGGTACAATTTTTGTTTTCAAAGTTTCTACTTCCAAGTAGCTTTTCCCTCAACATCTGCAAAGTATCCTTGCGGCTGACAGGTCATGGAATGCCTGTGTGTTATAGAAGTTTTACAATTCTGCTTCAAGCACAAAGTCACCTTATGTGGAGCATTGGCCAGACTATCAGACTCCACCATTAACCTGTGTGAACAAAACAGTGCAACCCAGAACCTTTGGGGTTCTACATTGCAGGGAACAATTGGTAATGGTCAATAAATGTCATTCAGGGATGATTTTTCCCCCTGAGAAGTCCCTGATAGTCTTCTAAGACAGTGTTTCCCAACCTTGGATCTCCAGCTGTTTTTGGACTACAACTCCCATGATCCCTAGCTAGCAAGATCAATGGTCAGGGATGATGGGAATTGTAGTCTGAATACAGCTGGAGACCAAAGGTTGGGAAACACTGTTCTAAGAAACTAGAGTTCCACGGAATGCTGTTTGAAGCCACATCATTAAAAGGATGCAGAAGTATTTGTGCGCCCTCCAATTAATGTTTTTAAATTCAACCTGAAGAACCAAATCGTGGAGCAGAAAATGCCATATATTGATAATATAAACTGACTGCACATATAAGTTCCCCCTATAGGGAAGTAGCAAAACTGCTGGAATGTCATGTAACTGCAGCTGTGGAAATGGAACTATGAATGTCTGGTCAGAGGGCTGATACGGTGCAGTTGCTGCAACAGAAGCAGCAGGGTTTTGTTTTTTCCTCTGGGGAAATACTCTCAAGAAAAAAGAAGATGCCAAAGAACCCCGAGAGCTGTGAGGGGGAGAAAATGAGGCACCCTAAGAAAGAAATCTGGAGTGAGCCCTGAAATGCAAAATGGGGCCTGGGGGAAGATGAACAAGAGGCAGCAGATGGATGGGAAGGAAAGAAAGACGTGTAGGACTCTGCACTGCCCACACCCATCCCAAGCAGGAGAAGGAGAAAAAATTTGGATCATCTTCCTAGATAGAAAGCAGAGACACTGTGCCATGGGCCTGGCCTGTCAGAATTCAGCCTGGCGCTGTACGATTTGCCTGCTTGTTTGTACCTGCAGTGCTTTTGCAACAGAGTCTTTCCCAAGACGGACCAGCCTGGCCTGACTCAGCAGTTTCCAGCCATCAGACACTCATCACACGATTTCAACAGCTTTCTGGTGGCAGGAGCTTAACAGGACCACTGGGACGCAGTTTTAAGAGCTCTTTCGGGAAGAAAATGCCAAGAGCACCACTACCATGCTTTTCAACATCTATATGCAGCCGCTGGCAGAGATCATCAGGGGGTTTGGGCTGGGTGTCCATCAATATGCAGATGATACCCAGCTCTACCTCTCTTTTAAATCAGAACCGGTGAAGGCGGTGAAGGTCCTGTGTGAGTGTCTGGAGGCGGTTGGAGGATGGATGGCGGCTAACAGATTGAGGTTGAATCCTGACAAGACAGAAGTACTGTTTTTGGGGGACAGTAGGTGGGCGGATGTGGAGGACTCCCTGGTTCTGAATGGGGTAACTGTGCCCCTGAAGGACCAGGTACGCAGCCTGGAAGTCATTTTGCACTCACAGCTGTCCATGGAGGTACAGGTCAATTCTGTGTCCAAGGCAGCTGTTTACCAGCTTCATCTGGTACGCAAGCTGAGACTCTATCTGCCCGCAGACTGCCTTGCCAGAATAGTGCATGCTCTGGTTATTTCCCGCTTGGACTACTGCAATGCACTCTATGTGGGGCTACCTTTGAAGGTGACCCGGAAACTACAACTAATCCAGAATGCGGCAGCTAGACTGGTGACTGGGAGTGGCCACCGAGACCACATAACACTGGTCTTGAAAGACCTACATTGGCTCCCAGTACGTTTCCAAGCACAATACAAAGTATTGGTGCTGACCTTTAAAGCCCTAAATGGCCTCGGCCCAGTATATCTGAAGGAGCATCTCCACCCCATCGTTCTACCTGGACACTGAGGTCCAGCTCTGAGGGCCTTCTGGCGGTTCCCTCCCTGCGAGAAGCCAAATTACAGGGAACCAGGCAGAGGGCCTTCTTGGTAGTGGCACCTGCCCTGTGAAACGCCCTCCCACGGTTTAGGGAAGCTTTTAATGTTTGATGTATGACTGTATTTTAATATTTGGTTGGAAGCCGCCCAGAGTGGCTGGGGAAGCCCAGCCAGATGGGCGGATAACAACAACAACAACAACAACAACAACAACAACAATAATAATAATCCTTTCAATTTTGTTTGATGTGTGTGTGCACATGAGTTTGTTTGGCTCCTTGCTGATCTTCTACACCCTCACTGATGTGAGAAATATTCATTAAGCATGAACATTTCCTAAATGATCAAAATCTAGAAGGCAAATATAATGGGTGATATCCACCTACATCATACTCAGAGTAGACTCACTAAAATCTATGAGTTCATATTTCACATTAACCTTTAATTATTTTAAGGTCCAATTCTGATTTTTTAACATTTCTAATTAGCAATTCTAGGGTTCTTTGTCACTTCAGCTAGCTGCAAGCCCCACCTGATGAAGGGGCTCCCATGTTTCGAGTATGCACAAGGTGCAGAGTTAAGGCATACATCATCAAATGCGAACAAAGAGCTTCCCTACTGCAAAAAGTGTGAACCATCCTCTCTAGATCCAGGTACAAAAATCCACAGGGTTGCAAGTAGGCTTTGAACCATGCAGGGATCAAATGGAGACCCTGGTTAAATGAACTGGCACCTCAAACTGAAGGACGGATCCACTGTGCTTTATACAACTGTGAGTTCTCTCACCAATGTTCAAGCACTATTTGGGCTGGACAGAATATTATCCTGGCTTAAAGTTACAAAAAATAGTAAAAAAACCAACTTTTGCTTTTGAACTGTGATATAAGAATTAGTGAACCCAGGTGTATATTTTTATTATTTTAATAATGTTTCAATGTTTCACTTTAATTGCATTTAACCTTTTAGAATACAGTGGTACCTCGGGTTACATACGCTTCAGGTTGTGTACGCTTCAGGTTACAGACTCCGCTAACCCAGAAATATGACCTCGGGTTAAGAACTTTGCTGCAGGATGAGAACAGAAATCGTGCCTCGGTGGCGCGGCGGCAGCAGGAGGCCCCATTAGCTAAAGTGGTGCTTCAGGTTAAGAACAGTTTCAGGTTAAGAACGGACCTCCAGAATGAATTAAGTACTTAACCTGAGGTACCACTGTATATTAGGCTTGATTTTTTTTGTGTTCTGCATTTGTGAGTTTCTCCTTCCTACGTTGCATTCCATCTCTCCTTATCTACCCATGAGAGTGGTAAAAATGGCAAGATATTTTAACAGCAGAGTGTTAACCAGCTCTCCATGAAGCTATCTGAGACCCATGATTTTATGATGCTCCTCCCTCCCACTGATGGTTAGGTTGCTAGGGTAATGCTAGACATCCAAGACCAAAAATGGTCAAATGGCCTCACTACTCCAAGGTGATTGTGGGGCTGAACGTACCAGTATGGAGCCATGCGTGTTTTGCTTATCATGACCTGTAACCTTTCCTGATGTACATGAAGATGTTTTATGACTCTTGTTTGCTGTGTTTGAACCACTATATAAGCCTTTGTTCTGAAGTGCCTCGGGACAGACCTTCTCAAGTCAACTGGCATGTTGAATTGAGTGAGCTCTGTCCTGTTGCAATAGCTATAATGAACGTTGGGGGCTTCCTGGTTGCTGGACTCAAATTAGTCTCCTTGGTTCTGTGGTTTATTCAAAAGATGGTTGTTCCTCACCTTGGTAATGAACAAGGTTGTATAGATGTGAATTCTTACCACAACTGGAAAATACAGAAGTGACATAATGAAAGAACAGTTCGGTCCAGTGAGAAATGTCCCTCAGGTACAAATTTTGTACGTTATGTACAAACAGTAAATTATTCAAGGCCTTCCAGTTTCATATATTTTTAAGTGTGCCTTTCTGCACACAAAAGCATATTTTAAGTATTATCCTCCCCTCTATACTCTATGGGTATTGCCTATGGTTTAAGTTGGTTCAATGAAACTCTCAACAAAAGTAATTTGTTTTCTAAACGACAAAGGAAGTTCAACCTCTTCCAGCTCGTTCTTTCTCTTTTTTTGGGAAAAAAAAAATTTAGTATAATAGCCCTAAAGTATATTGTGTGGTTTTTTAAAAATAGTCTCTAAAATTTTTAATTTTAATAGGACTCTAAATGCTTAGATGCCACACAATACCACCCCTCTCTTTAAACTGGACTTACCTAAACCCTACATTCCGGCTCCACACTCCAGAAGAATTCCATGATGGGGCTATGTCACTAGCATTATGTACATTGGGAGTTCATAAAGGAGCAGGAGCCGGGAGACATGAATCTAAAAACAAAAACAAAATGTCATTTGTGGGCATTCAGCAAATGCCTACATTACTGGAAAGATCTGGAAAGAGCTCACTCAAAAAATGTTTTGTTTTTTTAAAAGAAGTGGTTTTTTTGAGGGGGGAATCTTTGGGTGTTCAGTTTGCGTGAATGGAAGAATGAAGCCGCACATTTCTATTTATGGGGCAAACATAACAAATACATAATCGGCCCAGTGTGCACCTCTTGGTGAAGGTAAAGGGACCCCTGACCATTAGGTCCAGTCGTGACCAACTCTGGGGTTGCGGTGCTCATCTCGCTTTATTGGCCGAGGGAGTCATGTGGCCAGCATACTAAGCCGCTTCTGGCAGACCAGAGCAGCACACGGAAACACCGTTTAACTTCCCGCTGGAGCGGTACCTATTTATCTCCTTGCACTTTGAAGTGCTTTTGAACTGCTAGGTGGGCAGGAGCTGGGACCAAGCAACAGGAGCTCACTCCATCACGGGGATTCAAACTGCCGACCTTCTGATCAGCAAGTCCTAGGCTCTGTGATTTAACCCACAGCACCACCCGCGTCCCAGCACCTCTTGGTAAGTGACAGTTAATGGTTTACCATGAATGTGGAGATTGCTCCCACTTTGCTCCTTCCCTCATCAGTGGAAGCAACAAACCATGATCTACAGCATAGTGTCACATCTATCCCAATTACTGTAGTTTCACCCAAAGAAACCATGATTGGTAAGCGATGAACTAACCATTGCTAAACATGACAGTTTCAGAGCCTCCAAGTGTCCCTACCTTGCAGGGACAGTCCTGAATTTATAAAAGCCATCCCGGTTTCTGATTTGATCCCAGAATGTCCCACTTTTCCTTAGAATGTCCCTATTTTCATTGGAGAAATGCTGGAGGGGACATTTCTATTTTCATTGGAGGAATGTTGGAGGGTATGCAGTTTGAAGAAAAATAAATCACGAGCTCCAGTTCAGATATAAACCTAAGCCAGGCAACCATCATCTGTTGCTCTTGCTGGTTAGAGAAGTGGAGTGAAATGGGAGCCAAGTGACTGGCAGAAACTCTCCAGGATTTCAGAGAGGAGTCTTTCCCAGCACTACCTGGAGATGTCAAATTGTATCTGGGACCATCTACATGCAAAGCAAATGCTGGCATGGCTTCGGCAAAGGGTAAGTCATGTCTGATTAACCTTTCAGAGTGTCAACATGCATATAGTATTGATCCTGTTAACATTGTCAAAAGCTTTTTGACAATCAAATTGCACAAAGTACCTAACCAAAAATTCCTGAGTAAGCTTAGCAGTCATAGAAGAGAGGTTCACCTGTGGATTATTAGTAACTGGTTAAGAAATAGAAGGCAAAGGGTGGAGGAAAATGCTCAGTTCTCCCAATGGAGGGATGTAGAAACTGGAGTTCCCCCAAGAATTGGAACTTGGACCTGTGCTTTTTAAATAGCCCATTAATGATTTAGTGTTGGAATGAGCAGTGAGGTAGCCATGTTTGCTGATGATACCAAATTGTTTTGGGTGGTGAGAACAAAAGGGATTGAGATGAGCTTCAAAAATATCTCTTCTAACTGGCTGAAAGGGATCATTATTTGGGATCATGAAGAAAGGGATCAAAAATGAAAATGCCAGTATCATAATGCTGTCGCAAGAATCTATGGCAAGACTTGGAATACTGTGTTGCCACATCTCAAGAAGGTAACCGAAGAATCAAGGGGTTGGAGCAACTCTCCTACAAGGGACTTTTTAGTTTAGAAATAAGCCAAGTAAATGGAGATGTGATAGAGATGCATAATATCATGCATGATGTAGAGAAAGTAGACAGGGAGAAGTTTTTGTCCCTCTCTCATACTAAACGTATTGGAGAACTGGGCCAATATGAATTTCAATAGGGCCAAATGTAAGGTTCTACACTAGGAAGGAATAATCCGCTGCACAAATTTAAGATGAGGACACCTGGCTTGACAGTAGCATATGTGAAAACGATCTAGGGGTCTTAGTAGACCACAAGCTTAAATGAATCAACAGTGTGATGCAGAAGCAAAAAGGCTAATGCTATTCTAGGCTGCATCAAAAGAAGTATAGTGTCCAGATCAAGGAAAGTAATAGTACCACTCTATTCTGCTTTGGTCAGACCACACCTGGAGTACTGTGTCTGGGTGCCACAATTTAAGGAGGATATTGACAAGCCGGAACATGTGGAGAGGAGCGTGAGCAAGATGATCCAGGGTCTTAATGTTTAGCCTGGAGAAGAGGACACTGAGAGAAGATACGATAGCCATCTTCAAACAGAAAGCTGCAAAGGTTAGGACCTGAACCAATGACTTCAAGTTGCAAGAAAAGAGATTCCGAATAAATATCAGGAAGAACTTTCTGATGGTAACAGCTGACTACCTCTAGAGTTGCCATACATCCAGGAAAACCTGGACATGTCCTCTTTTGGGGGGCCAACATGCCCATGCGGGTGGATTTTATGTTTTAAAGGAAATGTCTGGGTTTGGTTTTTTAAAAAAATAAATAAATGGGGGGTTGGTTTTTTGGGGGGGCGCGCGTGCATGCTCAGAAGGGCACTGTGTCCCAGAAGTGGAAGCACCACAGCAGAGTGAAGCTATCACAGCGAAGATCAGGTAGGTGCTGGGATCCTGCCTCCGCTTGGGCTGCTCTGCATTGTGCAGCTGCTGCCAGCCCATGCCAGGGAAAGAGGTGCACTAGAGCAGTGTTTCCCAACCTTGTGCCTCCAGCTGTTTTTGGACTACAATTCCCATCATCCCTTGCCACTGGTCTTGCTAGTCAGGGATGATGGGGGTTGTAGTTCAAAAACAGCTGGAGGCACAAGGTTGGGAAACACTGCACTAGAGCATCAGCAGCCCCACGGGCCTCCTCGGGCTGGCAGCATCTTGGGCTGTCCTCTTTTTTGTTCTTCAAGATATGGCAACCCTACAGTGCCTCGGAATGTGGTGGACTCTCTTTCATCAGAGAATGCTCTCTTTCATCTCTATTCCATTATTCTAAGGAAAAGACCAGCACGGCAGAAGGTGCACCTGCCTAATTTTCTAAAATCTTCCTAGTCCCTCAGCCCACACCATTCCACAGAGACTACAGTCTATAGCTGCTGGGGAGAAATGGAGCAGGAAAGTCACATTTTGCCAACCTTTTTCTCCAGACACATCTCAGGATCAAACCCAAAGTCCTGGATCTAAGGGTCTGCTTTGCACAAACAGGAGTATTTCCATTCACATGAAAGGGGATTGCTCTGGGATAAAACTGTATTTGGTGATGCTTCTGAAATATTTTGAAATATTTCAAAAGATAAATAATAGCAGAGCTGAAAACGATTTTTAAAAAACCCACTTATGCACATGTAGTTGCCTCCTTAATTGCTAGACTATTCTTCTGCTTGCTTTAATTATTTTATTTCTATCCCTTCCTCCCTTCAAGAATTCTTGGATGGCGCTATTAATGGCAAATCAGTTGTTTTCAAAGTCGAGGGACTTTGCTTTTTCACATGTAGGTCTACTATTCATAGAAAACAAAGTCTAAGTTTCTTCAAACATGTCCAGCTTTTGAGACACATGCGAAGCAATTCTTGAGATACCTACCATTTTTTATAAACTCCTAAAATTGGTTGGGACTATATCTATTACTGTGTTAAATATACACCACACTTTTGTGAGAGTTGCTCTTTTGAAACCCATTACAAATTTAGCTGCTTACAAATACTAAAGAAACTATGGCATCTACAATACGACTTATTGCTTATCATTGTTGAAGAAATGCTTATCATTTGTCCCATAGCAGAGCAGAAAATATATTACAGAATTACCATAATTATTTTACTAACTTTGAAATTGTTCCATCTGGAATATTCAGGAAGGATGTTTTGACAGTTCTGATGGCCATTTGCTTACCTCAAGCATATTATAGATGATGTAGAGTTTAATGACAGACTGTCCTCTGATCAGGTGGTACATCATGGAATAGTCAACATAGTGCATCATGAAGTAGCAGATTAGCATTATAACTCCTTTGAAAATATCACACACCTGAGCAGGCTGCAGCAAGCGTCTATCACTGAAATATAGAAAGTACAGTACACAAAACAAATTGTAACAATTGTAAACAATAGCCTCATATTAAATATGTTTTTCAAAAGTACATAAAAAGCACAAGAGCCATTAAATGCAAAGCATTTGTACTGAATGGTATATTTTCTATTTTAACAACAAATGCTTAAATTGCTGCTGGTTTTGCCCCCAGTCAATCTAAAACTAATGATTCACACCTAACTCCTTGGTGAGGGTCACTCAGGACTTAAAAACGATACTGAAAGTAATTTGCAAGAGGAGAGCAGGCAACCTGTTTTGCTGAAAGCAGAATACCTCCTTTTTGAGTTCAAAAAGATCAGCATTCCAAGAAGTAACCCAGAATAGTCTATTAGTATTACTATTAATTAAATTAACTAATTGGCAAACCAGTGAAGCTAGGCCAGACTTGGTGTAATCTGCCCAAACTCTCTTGCCCCCATGAGCAACCGCTAAATTCTGTACTGGATGAACTATCAAAACTGTCTTCAATGGCAACCCCACCTTGCAACCTTTAATCTAACCTTAGATTACTTTAGATTAGGTTACTTTACAGGTGGCACAGAATCCCACAAACCACTGCCCAATTCCCCTGGATCCTTCTCTCTACCTGTCTGCTCTGCTCACTCCAACTCCTGTCTGTTCCTAACAGTAATTTATTCTGGATTTTAAAACAAAAATGCAGGTTTATTTCATGAGATGGAAATGCAATCAGCAAACAGACACTTAACAGAAATTTGTTTGTGGCATTTTTATGGCTTTGTGTTTGGAAAGCTCAAAGAAATGTAGGGACATTTGTAGGCAAAAAGCTTTGGAAATTAATTGTTTTATTAAGGAGAAACATGAATGCAGACTTTTAAAAAAAAAAATCTGCACATTTTCCTGTTTGTCTCCTAATTTAAACCAAATTAAATTAATGTGAGTTGGTTTGTGGTTTCCTAATTTTTAAAACTTCTTGCTCCATTTCTTTTGGGAAACTGTAAAAGTTGAACTCTTGAGGAAAACCATGTGGCTTCAACAGAGGGACTGTGGTTACCGATTAAGTAACAAGCCAGAATTTTAAACCAACTACAAAACCATGAGTGAAGATTCAAGATTGCTTTGAAGATGGAACAAGGTTTGGCTGAAATGGAAAATGAAGTTCACTTGGTTTAACAGCAAACATATGTTTCATTACTTGAGAGCATCTTACATTGCAATCAGGCATGCTGGAAAGGGGGATATATGCACAGGCAAAATGACAATTCATATCTCGCTTCATCGAACTTGAGGTACAATTGTCTGAATGTGGCCATCGTGTGCTTTAAATTGCCTGAACTATAGAAGAAAATGGATCATCCTGTTAACAGGGCAGCTACACAATCTATCAAAAGTATATTGTACTGTCAGCATTAACTCAGAAGATGTGTGAATACATTTTGATGAAGAATAATTAAACCCTGAAATCTGACTCTGGTTACATATTGGTAAAAAAATGTTTTGTAAAGCCAAGATTTACTGAAATAGTAATTTTACAAAATATTCAGAGGCATAAAATTGTGATTAATTATTTTTTCTCTAAATGCTCAAGATTACTCCAAAGCAAGATTAGCCTGTAGCACACAAGAATTGCTATAATCTCAGAACCTCATAACCTCAGAACCTCTTGTTTCAGTCCAAACTCAAATAAATTACAGAAAATGTTTTCAAGCTTCAGGACCTTTTCTTGACAATTTAGAAGTTTTTGTTAGTGTTCTGAATGACAGTGGGTAACTATACCAGTGCTCCCAGGTTCACCCTGGCTTCCTATTTTCTCCAGAGCATTTTCAGGTTACAAGCATAACAAAAAGTCAAGCTCTTCTAAGAGTTAAACTAGACACAACATAGTATAGCCCCAATCACCTAGACAAGGGTGAGTGGTTAGTCTGATTTTAACTGTACTAAACCCTTCCTTCCTTCAACCAAAAGGGGAGCAAAATTCTTTCTCCATCTTACTTTGCCACAATTACTCTCCCCAAGTGCACTTATTCTCAGCTGAGCTCCAATATTGGAAGTTAACACAGCTAAGGCAAAATTACTTGCAAAGAAGGAGTCTGCCACACCCTTCCTGATGTCTTTTTCATTTTAAGCCCTCCATTCGTCTCTGTGTGATTAGGGTAGATTGTGTTCTCTCACACACAAAGTTGCTACTATGACATTTAGGTGGGCTCCAACCTCTACCACAAATCTCCAAAAATTAACAAAAGTCCCACCTACCTGGTTACTGATTAACAGCAATTAGCACATGCAAAGGAGAGTGACCAATGGATATTCAGCTCAAATTGTCCCTAGACAAACATGAGCCATTTCCAAAAAATCTGCAAGGTCTTTTCTACCTGAGCACAACACTTTAAAAAAACTGTCTGATGTTTGTCAAATTGGTACATATCAAAGAAGCTTTGTAATGTATATCAGAATTTGCCAAAGAGTAAAGATAGCATTCCAGACAGATCGCAGTTAAGAGCTACCTTTATTATGCACTGTAAATTCTGAACCTGTTTCACATAATCAAAGTACTGACTCCATCTGCTGGTTAAGAAAAACACCTACATAGGCAACGATGACCAAAAAACAAGATTAACACGAGCATACCCTATGCCTGTAGGGACGCAGGTGGCGCTGTGGGTTAAAGCCTCAGCGCCTAGGACTTGCCGATCGAAAGGTCGGCGGTTCGAATCCCTGCGGCGGGGTGCGCTCCCGCAGCTCGGTCCCAGCGCCTGCCAACCTAGCAGTTCGAAAGCACCCCTGGGTGCAAGTAGATAAATAGGGACCGCTTACCAGCGGGAAGGTAAACGGCGTTTCCGTGTGCAGCTCTGGCTCGCCAGATGCAGCTTTGTCACGCTGGCCACGTGACCCGGAAGTGTCTCCGGACAGCGCTGGCCCCTGGCCTCTTGAGTGAGATGGGCGCACAACCCCAGAGTCTGTCAAGACTGGCCCGTACGGGCAGGGGTACCTTTACCTTTTACCCTATGCCTGTACAGTAGTACCTTGGTTTGCAACCATAATCCATTCCGGCGGTCTGGTTATAAAACAAAACAGATTGTAACCCAAGGCGCACTTTTGCCAATGGGGCCTCCCCCCCCCCGCCCAAATGGGTTGTAATCCCCAAAAAGGGACATGCACTTCTGGGTTTGACATAGCTGTAATCCAAAATGGTTGTAATCCAACGCACTTGCAAACCAAGGTACCACTGTACTGAAAATCTTCATGATCATACTTCATGGGATAAGCCCAGTGGTTCTCAAGCTTTTTTCAGGGCCACACTTTCAGAATAAAAATTTGATTGCACCACATTGAATTTTTTATTGATAAAAATACATTGAAAAACAGTAAGAAACAACTCCTAGCAGTACTCGATTTTATAATACTGCTCCAGATCTTCTTATGCAGCTTATGTTCTTATGCAGCTACATAAGAACAGGAATCATTTCCAAAATATAAACGCGCCTCTTAAATATGTATGCAAACTCAATAAGAGGTGTGAGCTTGTTTTTGCCGAATAATCTCATTTATATTATGTCTGATTTATGACAAACTCTCATCTCCCTCATGCACACAAAGAAGCCTTTCTCTTTTCTGAACTTTCATATTTGTCAGAAGAAAATCCTTGTTCACAAGAATAAGTCATAGAACAGCCAATGCTCTTGAAGAGAGGAGTCGATACTGCTTCTGTTGTTTATCCATATCACACAGAAATGTTTAAATGTTTATTTGATTGTCCTTGAATCTTCCTGCCACACTTGCCATCCTCTCCTGCCATACCCTTTTTGAACCACTGAATTATCCAATGTCAAACAATTATCCTATGAAGAGTTGTTCTCAAAATTCTGCAATACTGCACCTCCTAAAACTACTTCTGAAACATGCCTTCCGCTGAACGTATTTGGGGTCAACAGAAGTGTTTCCTGCTTCGTTTTTATGTGTCAGTAAATACTGTACACACAAAGGATGCCTCACTTAGCAGTGCTCAAAGTATAATAGCTGGATCAGGAGTAGCCCTTCAGATGTTACTGCACTACAATTCCCATCATCCCTGATCAAGCAACATTCTGCCACGAGGCAACGGGAGTTGTAAAGGAAAAGGGACCCCTGACCATTAGGTCCAGTTGTGGCTGACTCTGGAGTTGCGGTGCTCATCTTGCTTTATTGGCCGAGGGAGCCGGCGTACAGCTTCCGGGTCATGTGGCTAGCAGGACTAAGCCGCTTCTGGCGAACCAGAGCAGTGCACAGAAACGCCGCTTACCTTCCTGCCGGAGCGGTACCTATTTATCTACTTGCACTTTGATGTGCTTTCAAACTGCTAGGTTGGCAGGAGCAGGGACCAAGCAACAGGAGCTCACCCCGTCGCGGGGATTTGAACCGCCGACCTTCTGATCAGCAAGCCCTAGGCTCTGTGGTTTAACCCACAGCGCCACCCGCGTCCCAATGGGAGTTGTAGTCCAATAATATTTGTAGGGCACCATACTGGCTTCCCATTACCCAGACGATTCACAATTTGGGTGGAATTTCACGTTACACTCTTCCAATTGTTCCTTCATTTATGCTAAAAAAACACACCCTCCTTCCCCTCATCTCTTCTTAGGATTCTCCTTACTCTCCAGGAGCACATTTGGGGAAGCGCAAGAGGGAAGCAGAGAAGCCCCACTGCACCTGCACCCTTGCGCTGGCTTAATGGAATCCAGGCCACTGTTTTCAGTTATAACCTAAGTTTTTAAGAGCACTCCAAAAAATGTAGTATGTGAATGAGACCCGTTTGGAAACGCAGGCATCACTCAAGAGAGCCAAGCTACTTCGAAGCATGCATTTTGTGTAAGAAGCATTATTTAAAAGAAGCTAAACTTTTAGAAGAAGCTAAACTTCCGTAATGTGTTTGCTTGTAGCTTGATCAACAGCAAAAACTACATGCGCACAGATAGCACAACAGCATGCTAAGAAGAAAAAAAATCAACACCAACCTCATCCTTAGGCCTCGATGAGAGCTGTCTCAAAACAAACAAGGCGAAATCAGAAGTGGCAGGACGATTAATAAGATTTCAAAACACTTTCCCTAAAGAAATTTATCTTAAAATTGAATGGGTGAGGTACTTTTCATGAGAGATATTAGTATCTATTGTTTTCATTCATCTCTGTATCTTAGCATGCACATTACTGACTTTATGTTTGTGTACGTGACAGAGTATGAGGGGGGGGGGGAGAAAGTAAAAGTCACATCTGGGCAGGGTACTCGGCACTGTTGAAGATAAGCTTTCTTTCATAAAATCCAGAAATGAATGCTCCAACCCACAAACCCTTCTTTTCATACCAGTTTTGGCATTTCATCCCTGTTTTAGATTAAGCCAGACTTCCCTCCTTCCTCCAAACCAGGGAACTCTGTCTTAATTCCTGTTTAAAGGTAAAGGGACCCCTGACCATTAGGTCCAGTCGTGACCGACTTTGGGGTTGCGGCGCTCATCTCGCTTTATTGGCCGAGGGAGCCGGCGTACAGCTTTCTGGTGGCCAGCATGACTAAGCCAGCATGGCGAACCAGAGCAGCGCACGGAAACGCCGTTTACCTTCCCGCCGGAGCGTTACCTATTTATCTACTTGCACTTTGACGTGCTTTCGAACTGCTAGGTTGGCAGGAGCAGGGACCGAGCAACGGGAGCTCACCCCGTCGCGGGGATTCGAACCGCCGACCTTCTGCTCGGCGGGTCCTAGGCTCTGCGGTTTAACCCACAGCGCCACCCGCATCCCTAATTCCTGTTTAAACACCTAGATAATCCTGATCCCACCTTATTATCCTGGTTGTTAACAGTTATTAAGCCAAGCTGAGACTTTATTATGCAGTAAAGCAAGGACTACAGTATGAAGAACACTTGATACGCCCCGCACATCATTTTTTAATTTAAAACTGCTTTAGATACGGCTTATATCTGAACTATGTCTTGAATACAGAGGTGCTCTTGTGTGAATTGCGGGCAAGATGGTCCTTCAATTACTGAGGGCTTCCTCCTTCTACAGCAGCCCCCTTTGTCAAATCCAGTACTGGTCTCAGGGGGGCAAAACCCTCATGAGTGGCTTTTCATGGACAAAGGGGACTGTAGCAGGGAAAAGAGGGTAAAAAAGCCCTATTAAGTGAGGAGAGTTCCACTTGCACAGTGATATTTATCTTTCAAAAGTAGCTAATACAGAATATTTTGAAACAAACCCATAGCATTCACAAAGTTTACTACTCACACACAAAAATGCTATTAGTCCTCCTTCCTGCAATTGTTTGTGGCTCATGTGAAAGAAAAAAAAGAATCTAAAATTTGATTTAAATTGATTTTTCACTTGCCACGGTTAACTTGACTAGTGGCCATTTACAAGCCTAGGATAACAATTCATTTGACAGCTCCTATTCATGGAAATTCGACTATTAAGATTTTTAGGCAAAATTGCATGGCGTCTCTTAAAATTGACCGGACAATCTCATTTTAGATTTAATGTGAAAATGTACTCCAACTTAACAATTCATTTCATTACCTTCCTAAATAATTTTCAAAATAAATGATACTGCAACAGGTAGGTAGCATTTGGTTTTCTCTAATTTGTCCCTGGGTCTGCTTTGGTCAGGAAATAGTTGGATACAATCCAGCAAAATTTATGAACAGAACTGTGGTGTTAATAATGTGATGTTGGCTTTTTAACAACATGACATACAAGTTTACAATTTATGGGGAGAAATCATTTTAGCTGATAATTTAGAAGAAAAATCAGGATAGATACTCACCATGAAGGAGTCCCATGTGACATCATATTCCATCCTATAAAGGAAGTGAAAGTGCTCTTCCCTTCGGTCTGATTTACAAGAAATAAAAGAGAAAGAGAGAGAAAGAAGGTTGTAATGTTGCTACACTAGGTACGTTGACCATCATGGAAAAGAGGGAAGGTGATTGAAAACTTTATTTTCCCTCATGTAGCACATACAGATTGAAGCCCGAAAAGAATGTTATTCTCTTTGAGATGAATGGAATATCTGCCTAATTAAGAATTTTGGGACAATCAAGAATTTAACTCAGCAAAAAGGAATTAGATCAAATCTGCGATTGTCAAACTTCCAATATGAGACAAAAGAAAAAGGAAACAGAGAAGAAAGCCTGTATTTCTAAAAAGCTGGTATTACTATTTCGTGGAATTAAATCTGTCGATGGTATTATCTACCAAAAGACTGAAAGCCCTATGGTCTCATATAAGGGGAATACAACAGTACATATATTTATTTGTTAGTGAACACAAATTGATCCACAAAATGAGTTACATGAATTTATGCCTTTGGGATCACACTGCAAACTTGGCAGAACATGTAGTCACAAATTACTTAAAATGTGCTAAGTTTGAAACAACAGGGAGGGAAATCTTAACGGAGGAGAAAGTATGTATTTCTCCAAACGAAATAAAATATATGGCAGTGGAAATCCACTATTTTCTGGTTACCAACAAAGGCTCAATTTGTGGCAAAAGCTATTGCTGTATTTAGCAGAATGTGCCCTGGACGGCGATAAATTTACCTTTGACAAAACTGCCGTAATCTGTGCTGAGCCCATCACATAGGGCACAACATAAATATTTAAGTTGTGAACAAAGCTTTGCTTAAAAGATCCCCTTCTAGGAGGAAGGCTACTCCAAGATTGATTTAATGCTGCAACCCTACATCAGCTGTGGGAGTGATGCAATAACACCTAACATGGCTTTTCTTCCATGACTGCTGTTCTTTTGGGCAATGTTCCAAGTGCTGCCTCGGGCCCCAGGCTTTCCTAGACCCGGATCTGCTATCTGGACCAGCAATGAGTGACATAGCCTCATTTGGCTTGCAGAAGTTGGGTGTACTGAGGGAGCGCGACTGACATTCTGAAACTGTTCACCTGGAAATACTCAGAATTCTCAGGCATCAGAAGATACCAGTAAGTCTTCATTGCATGACTACAGAAGTACAAAGTTTAATACATTTTTCTAAAAAGTAATTAACCCTGTTAGCTAAACATCTTGCTCAAACAATCCAAAATTAATCTGGCAGTCTTGAGAGAACCCGCCCCCCCCTAAGATGCACAAGTACAAAAGAACAGGAAATAATCTTAGCTATGAAGAAATCGCCTTATTCTGTTTTTATCTAGTCCAAGAGTCTGGATGCAGAAATACCGCTATATGCAATATTTGCACTTTACATGAATCATGAGAACGTGGATGAGGATTAACCTCGCAAAAGAAAACGACTGCTATACTTTCAGAGCAATAAAGAATGGGGGAATAGAATCCTGTTTAAATAATTTCTAAGAGACTAGAATAAATGGAGTGTAAACAAAGGCAGGAGATATAGGATATTTAGTCTTTCTGCTGAGATCTTGAAAAAAAAACCAGAATGAAGGGAGGAGCACTTTTTGTTTTTACATAGAATGGAATATGATGTTGTGTCTATAGTCCTTAAAAACAGCTCAAACACACCAATGCCCACATAATACTGGAATATGATCTTAAATCTAATTATTTCAGTACTTTATTCCTCAGAATGTCATTTGTTAACAGGCCTACATATATTTTTCTACAGCAATATTTTCACTGTTAAAAACATGCAATAATCAAGAAACTTGAAAACAGCCATTTTTTAACCATGGAAGACAAAATTTATAGTGCATTGTGGAATTAGGTGCTGAATAAAATGACCCAATTAAAGGATTTATTAAACAAGTTGCAAATTATACAGCATCAAAAATGTATTTGCAGCACAGTTCAAAAGGGACATTTCATTCTAAAAAAAGGAGCACATAACCTGATTCTTTGCACTGACAAAGTCAATGGGGAACTGATACCAATTTTGACGTTTCTGGATTGTACTCAAGCCTTTCAAAGAAGCTGGATATGCTGAAGTCTTAGCTTCTGACTTCAGTAACAGGTTTTTTTTCCAGTCCCTTACAACTGGTCTTAACAACAACAGCAACAATAAAACTAACTAACAAGTGAGTACAAGCACACCAGACATGGGATACATGGTACATTCCCAATTGTATCATGAAGAATTTGAATGTTTATCAGTAAGACGATTAATTTATTAAGTGGGCAATATATCGTATGTTCTTTCTACAGACAGGACAGTTAATAAGATGGCCAGCACATCTATCAATGTTTTCAAGCTGGCTTGTTTCAAAGAAACTATAGTTAAAATTAACTACCATTTGATCATGTCTGGATGAGTTGACAAGCTGTTGTTAAGCAGAAACTATTACTACTTACCTTGTCAGAGGAGGTGTGAGTATATGAGCCTGAGGCTTATAACAACTAACTCACATCACTCTTCATTATGATTTAGCCTAATGTTAAATAAATATTGCTACCAGTATTTAGAGGTATTTGAATGGGTTTATTTTATAATCCTATTATTCTACATTATCAGAGATGCTAAATGACCCTTGGAACTAAGAGGGCTATCCTGTAGCTTTCTCTTAAATGGTTATTGACAAAATTACCCTGCAGGAATTTAAATACTGGGGTAAAATTCGTAAGCTTTAACACTTACATTTAAATAAAGGGTAACATCCTGAGATCCAGCACCGAGGGCCTTCTGACGGTTCCCTCACTGCGAGAAGCCAAGTTACAGGGAACTGGGCAGAGGGCCTTCTCGGTAGTGGCGCCTGCCCTGTGGAACACCCTCCCACCAGATGTCAAAGAGAACAACAACTACCAGAATTTTAGAAGACATCTGAAGGGAGCCCTGTTTAGGGAAGCTTTTAATGTTTGATGGACTATTGTATTTTAGTATTTTGTTGAAAGCCACCCAGAGTGGCTGGAGAAACCCAGCCAGATGGGCAGGGTATAAATAAATAGTTGCTGTTGTTGTCCACCTGCAAGCTACAAATTCGGTAGCTAAAAAAAAAGACATGGGCAGTATTCAACAAAGTAGTTCAATTAGCACAAGGATTTCTGTTGGTGCCCTGAAACTTCCCCTTCCTCTCTGATCTCCATGTGTCCCTGTGCCCTCCACAGATCTGCTTCAAAGGGTTGGGAGAACCCACAGAACAGATTTGGAGGATGAGCAGTGAGCATGAGGAGAGAGAGAGAGTTGTGTTGTGCAGCTAAGAGTTCTTGCACTAACAGAACTACTTTGTTATGTATTTTGATCCTTTTAGGAAAATCATTATAACTTAGTAAAACAAAAGCTAGAAAATAAGGTTCCTGGCATGCCCTTAACACCAAATTCTGGGAGAGCATGTAGAAATTTTGAGCTAACTGCTATACAAAACCACAACTGGGTGAGGCTCAAAAATGAATGTCAAGTGTTAGGATTATTTTTTGTTTGCTTTTCAGCATGAAACTGTTTGCAATTTCAAACCAGCTCAAGCCTTAAGACTGACAAAGTTAAATAGGCCAATTAAAGTATATTTAGATCAACTAAGTAAGAGAAATAAAGGAACTTACCGCAAGCCATAACAAGGTAATGTGATGAACCTGAACATTGCCAGAAAAACTCTCAATGGGAGGAGTGTGAACACATAGAGAAAAGCATCCAGGCACAAAAAAATTCCAAAAATCATCAACTAGAGAGTAAAAAGAAAGACAAATCAGAGTAAAAACTGTTACTTTAAAGATTTCCATGCTGATCAGCATCACAATTCTAAGTCTATAAAATCACCCTCACCTTTACCCAAAAGTATTACACAGAAAGCACTTACACACCAACGACCTTATTAGAACTGCCACAAATACAGAATGCAGAAATCCTCACAAAAACAAAAGAATAACCTAAATCTTTCTAAAGGTTTGGAAGAACAACTATTTTTTCACAATTTCCCTAAACCTAAATGTGTGACATCATGCCAGTAAAGTAGTGGTCCTGATGTTATGAGACTGAAGCACTATTTGTTTAGTTTGGGAAACTTTGTGGAACAATACACTGTGCACTTGGAAAGCGTTCAAGAAAATGTCTGCACTGTAAGAATCAGTCAAAGTTTGCAAACATTCATGGCTCAATGAGTCCAATCTTTCCTCAATAGATGACCTATTCCTGGACACAATTTTAGATAATCAGCCCTGACCTTCCTTTCACATCATGGTGACTACAGTCTATCTGAAGTAGAGACAGGCAGCTTTTGCAGAAGTTATTTTAATTTTGAAAGTTGCCTCTCATATGGAACAATCTATGAAAAAATGTCCAGCTTTGCATACACCAGTATTTTTCAGTTTGTGAATTAGGGAATCCTGGGATTTCTCAATGAGAAAGAAAAGAAATCAAATATAGCTTTTCCGCTGTTGACATCCCATACAAGCCAGCCATATATTAGGCACCTTCCTAGGTTGATACACCTTCTTAGTTGATGCAGAGTAACAATGAGGTCTAATGGGCCTGGCCAATGTCCCATGTGAACTGAAGGTGTGTTTTAGCCTGGAAGATATGGCAAAACCATTTGTATTAAATAGATGTGGAAAATATTTCCTGAAGATAAGGAGGGTGAAAATAATTAGTTTATGGTTCATGCGTTATATGTTAACTGTATAGTATGGAATTGTGTACAGTACTGTTAAATCATCTTTAAAATGACTTCTGAGTTATCACTTTAAAATGTTTTTTAGAAACCCAGTAAAGGTAAACCCATTAGGTCCAGTCGTGACCGACTCTGGGGTTGCGGTGCTCATCTTGCTTTATTGGCCGAGGGAGCCAGCGTACAGCTTTCAGGTCATGTGGCCAGCATGACTAAGCCGCTTCTGGTGAACCAGAGCAGCGCACGTAAACACCGTTTACCTTTCCACCGGAGCAGTACCTATTTATCTACTTGCACTTTGATGTGCTTTCGAACTGCTAGGTTGGCAAGAGCTGGAACCAAGCAACGGGAGCTCACCCCGTCATGGGGATTTGAACCGCCGACCTTCTGATCGGCAAGTCCTAGGCTTTGTGGTTTGACCCACAGCGCCACCCGTGTCCCTCTAGAAACCCAGTAAGATTGATTAAATTAGATAAACATATTAATATCTAATTCCAACATGTAAAAGTTGTATTTGAAAAAAAGAATCCCACCAACATATTCCTATTTTATTCCAACCAGCCAATATTAAGTTCAAGTACCACTGTTTCAGTGAGAGAACTAAGTAGATTCTTATGGGACATTACGTAGTCTGCTTTGGAGTCTTCAAAGAACCTCACCACACTCAAAAAATATAATAGTTCAGGGAGCTCAGCTTGTCAGATAAAACTATCTGCCCCCAATGTACTTTCTGGGGATTCTCTCAAGTGTTTGGGGGAGATTCAGGGGGAAGGGGGGGGGAAGCCCTGTCGAGCAAATGGAACTCCTTATTCAGGGTTCTGCTAGTGGGACTCTTGCTAACCGTTAACAACTTTACAGTATAATAATAATAATAATAATAATAATAATACTAAATTTTATTTATACCCCGCCCTCCCCAGCCAAGACTGGGCTCAGGGCGACTAACACCAGATATAAAACAATTGACTGAAATACAACTTGAAAAACATGATTAAAATACAACATTAAAATGCAGCCTCATTTCAGCAGAAACTCAAAAACTTAAAATAAAGCACAAATGAAAAACCCCCCACAAACTTCCTGAAGCAGCAACGTGGGAAAATAGGAAGGTGCCTTAAACAGAATCAGACCATTGGTCCATCTTGCTCAACATCTAACTCTAGCATTTCAGAAAGGATGATGTAGGATGTAAGTGTTGCCGTTGTTTTTGCTCGGCATCTTTTAGAATAGAAATGATGTTTATAGCACCTACATAAGGTTTACCCGTGGAAATAAGTTTACAGATAAACCATTTACGAAGGGGTTCCCATTAGTGTGTCTCGTAGCCTGAAACAAGATCCACTCATAATGACTGGCATCTGCTGGCTTTTTTGCCAGGGGCAAGCCACTTTTTAAATTGAGCTACTGCTTTTCTCTTTGGCAGTGGAACTGCTGCAGAGAAAACAACAATTGGAGCTCTGGCTGCACACGCTGTTCTCTTCAGTCCACACACCCTTTGGACACAAGCCTACACATTCAATTATGGTATCGCCATACAAAAGACAAAGTGATGCTTTTGGACTCCATACATAAGACACAGCCCTCAGACCGTGTACAGGGGAAAAGTAATTTTTTAAATTATTTTTTTGTAATTTAAAACCTATTCAAAAATGCATGTTTAGAAAGTTCTGTAATGTTTTTAATAAAAGCAGAATTTGAATTTATCAGCCCAAGTAGAACGCTGAGAAAGTAGTTTACCTTTTCCAGCTCTCTTGGTATTCGCATGCACGTGTACACTCGTTCCCTCCTTTCTGTGTACTTCGCTTCATTATGTTCCAGGAAGTAACCCCTTGTAAGCTCTGCATTGATGAACCTCAATAGTGAAAGATCTGCAATAGAAGAGGGGAAATTTGTTTTAAAGCAAGTTGTACTTCAATAATAACAACTTTATTTTTTTAGGCTAAAAATATTTGTTTTCCAAGTTCAAAACATGTATTCCAAGAGTAGATGGGTTTAAATTAAGGCGGTTTAAATCAACATATTACCTATCACCACATAGTATCTTTTCAATGTTGTTGCTTTCCACTTCACATCTGCTCCTTTTTTTCTCACAATTGAGCCCAAAGGCCCAGACAAAGAGTAAGCCAGCAATCAAAATGTTTGCTCATTGCAGCCCATGCGGTTAGAGGCAACCAGGGACGAAGATTTTACAGAACTGATCAGCTGTCAGCTATGGTTTGGTGGTCAACTGATGTAATGACAGACTATGGTTTGCCCAAATCAGGAAGTCAGAGAGGAAATTAGGACATGTGAAGAGATGCAAGAGGGAAAGGGGAGAACACCAGCATGCTGATGGCCAAACTTTGGTTCAGAATTACAGTCCAGTCCATACATAATACCAAACCATGGTTGTTCTCAATTTGTTATTCAATTTTAAGACGTGATTAAATGTAGCTTTAAAATTCTTGTATTTAGATTTAACTTTAATTTCCATCCACCCACTTCAAACATCTACCCATGTTATGAGCAACTTTAAAAGTGATTTTAGCTTTATTTTTTTATACAGATAGAATCAGAGAATAATTTTTTTTTTTAGAAATGGAAGGGACCCCAAGGTCCAAAACCCTGCAATGCAAGACTAGACGACGCATCCTGCAATCTCTTTTGGAAATGGGAGATCTAGTGTTTACACAGAGCTCTTTAAACAAGAACGGCATCCACATTTAATTCAGCAGATAAAAATTACCCATTTATGTTTTTCTTGAAGAAAATACCCCAAAGCCTCACATGAACTCCAGAACAAATTTAGAGTTCCAAATCCATCTACTCATTCCACATAAAATAATGGCCCAAGTTAATGTGTAGCTGAAATGCAGACTTTGCAATTCATATTACACTCACTACACCTTACCACCCTATAGAGAGGAGCATAATAAAGGAGTGGCGGTTTTAACGTTCTGCAAAACGCAACTCCCAGTTCAAAAGTTTATATATATAAATATGTGTGTGTGTGTGTGTACACACACACACACAATAGATCAGCTCAGATTTGTTTATTTCTATCTACTAATCAGACTCATCAAAAACAAATCTTTAACAGTACAAAAGGAGCCAATTAAAAGCTATAAAAATCTGTTCTTGCTTAGATACCAGAATTTGTCTTCTGATCCACTTATGTGATTTTGAGGAATGGGTTTACTGTACCCCTGAGATACTATTAGAAAAACTACAGTGTATCATGTCATTATCTCTACAGAAAGAGGTCTCGTGAATAGAAAGTGGTAAGGATGACATAGGCCAACTGAGGGCAGGGCTTGTGTCACCCTCCCAAACCCTGGAGATGACAATGCAGTCATTCCATACCTCCTTCCATTGACTTTGCCCCAGTCTTACATGTCCCTGCTATGTCAGCTTGACCTTACTATTGATTGTTGTCTGCTCCAAAGGCACCCCTAAGACACACCAGAGCTCACCTGGGCTGTACCTCTGCCTTTCTGTCACATGTCTTTTGGCTCCTGTACCTTATCCACTTCATGCCAATGACTTGGGCTTCCCTCCTGTGACCACTCACATCTGAAATGATGGGCAAGAGCTGCCTATCACCTAACAGTCAATGTTAGCATCGAAAGCAGCTCATCTATTTCAAAGTTTGCACGGTTTTACTAGAATTTGTAAAGCTTCAGAGACCACCTCTCTGACATTGTCACTATGCCAATTTTGATAAACTCACACAGAAATTCAGGGCAATCGCCACACAAAGTGAAAACTGCTACAGCTACATTCATGTTTATTGCCCCAATAAAGGCATTCATGCTTATTGCCCCAAGGCTGCAGAATGATATCTCCCCTAAGGTGCATTATTTGCCCACTCTGTTTCCCAGAAGAAGGTAAAGCACATCTATTTCAGCTTGCCTTTTGCTTGACTGGTTATTCTTTTGGGGGTTTTGGACTGTTTGGGGGTTTTGGACTGCAGATTTTGTATTCTGCTGAACCCTGGAAAAGTGGCTAGTAATTGTGCTTAATAAATATAATATAACCACTGGAATCTTGAACTCTTTGCTTCAAGAAGACACAGGGGAAAGTTGCACCAGTGCACCCCATTTTTATGTTTATTAAAAATATAAACTACCAAATGGTAATTGCACTAACACTTTATCCTCTTTGGTGGAAAAATATATGAAAAGTTCTCAAGATGACGGGCTCAAATCTAATTAAACTGTATCTACCTGATCCCAGAGAGCTCAGCAACTGTTGGCTCAATCCATTATAGACTATTTATTACTCCCTAGCTCAATTTCTGCGGCATGAGCCAAGAGCTATGCTCAGGAAACACAGATCCTGCCATGTCATCTGCCTAGTAAACAAAATCGCCGCTGTTCTGAACCTAATTTTTTAAAACAAGATTTAAAGAACAGAACTAACCTTTACAACCAAAAGCCACTGAAGTTCAACTGTGAAATCATTAGGTCAAGCACAAGTCAGGTAACCACAAACATATAAAAAATATTGGAGTGGGGAATCACCTTCTCTACTGTTAACTCTACAATGGGAATGAAACTCTTATTTGCAGAGAATGAACCTACTATCTGACAAGTAAGGAACTTAAATGCATATCCAAAAACTCTGAATACAGTATAAAGGTTCCAATTTTGGTTAAGTAACTTGTGTATTCTGGAACGTTCACAAAGTACAGCCAGCTTCAAATATTTGCACATGTATATGAACTGCAGCTTTTCCAAACAAAAGAAACAGGTATGATGCAATAAAAAAGGTTTGGCTGCACAAGGGCATTTGTAACAGTCGTTGCATAAAGACAATAAACTGAACCATAACTTGGTGGATTGTAAGTAAAATGAGTGTTTTACCAAGAATGCTTTTTATTTCAATCAGCTCCGGTGATTGGCAAGGTGGATTGCTTCTTGAAATGGTAAAAGGATATTTTGATATATATCTTGGCAAGGGAAAAAAACAAGAATAAAATATAAGATACTGATAGAGCCCCCCTGCCAGATCTGAGACTTTATTTTGAGGCATCCTGCCTATGTTGGTTAAAGGAGTGGTTGGCATTAAAGAATTCACATATTTTAGACTTAGAAGGGCATGACATTAAGTTTGGTTGGCATGCATATCTGTGGTATGAAAAGTTGAAAATACATGGAGGTTTCACAAATCATATTATTGGAGGAGGGGATGATTGTAAGTATAAAAATTTGTTGGAATGGTAAACACCACTTTGGCTCTCGCCTTTAGAAGCCATAGAGGTGTATAGGAAGGAAAACTGGGCAACTTAAAGAAGCTTAATAACAGAGGAGGGTGGCAAGTTTAAGTTTAAAAAGTTTGAAGAATTACCAGGAATGTTAACAACTTGGTTACAATATCACCATTCAAATGAAGTGTTTAAAATGGATTAAAAGCTGGGTTTTGTGACTCAAAACCTCTCAGTTAGAGAGACACCTGCTAAATAGTAGTATTAAAGTGATGTCAAAAATCCTTTGTTTTCCATTCTAATAGCATCTTCTACAAGTGAAATCTTAAGTGATACATTGGGACATCGACATAGGACATAATATAGAAATGTAGGCGTGGAAGTGATTATGGAATGTAGATTTAAAATTTACTGCATGTTATGGGCTAAAGGAAATTTATTTGAAAATGATTTATAGATGGTTTAGCTTGGAAATGTAGTAAAAGTATTATAAATATAAGCAACCGCAGAAAGAGGGAAAGTGGAGATTGAAATAAGATACTGGAATTTGATTGTTGAAAATGTTTTCTTTTCTTTCATTTGTTTGCTGTAAAATGGAAAATTATAAATAAACTTTTTTTAAAAAAACATCGTGGTTTATCGCCAAACCACAATGTTTGGCTGGTGATAAATCACAATGCTGAAAATCCAACATCGCCCACCCTACTGTGGGGGAGGTCTCTACTAAAAAAAAGAAAAAAGGTGGTTGCTCTTTTCTATTAATTAGTGATTTCCCTTTAAATCTATTTGGAAGCTGCGGCTCATGCAGAACATCATGGCACTGTTGACAGCTAACAAGGAGAAGCATGCACATGTTTGACTAGTCTTCAGCCACTGCCCTGGTCACCAGTCAGTTTCTGGGTCAAATTCAACATGTTGCTTTAAACTTTAAAGACCTGGGTGGTGTGAAGGTGTCAGATAGCACCTCTATGTTAGCCTGTCAAGAAGAAGGTCCTGCTCAAGTTATCATCATTAAGGGAACTTAAGACATCAACAGGGTCAAGCCCTTCTTAGGAGTAGCCTTAAAAATTCAAAACAAGCAAACACGAGAAGTTGTCATTTGATATTGGTCATTCACAAAGCTGTGCAAGGCCCATCTACCTAAATACAACTCTGGCAAATAAAAGCTGGTCTAATTTTTTTTGCCTTGTGCACATTTAGAAGTCAAATGACTTAACTATATTTTCAAATAACTCTGCAACTAAGATGACTATAGCACTATTCTATCAAGGTTGTCCATGATTTTTGTCTTTTGCTACTGCTGAAGAAATTAATAAATAATACATTTTTTAAAAAAAGAAGTGTGCTTAAAGATATTTTTTAAATATATTAACGAATCTAAGAAAAGATCTGTAGGATCAGACCAAAGCCCACAGTAGCAAGCCAAATGCTCCTGGGAAGCTGGACATAAGGACAAAATGTTGTTTCCCCCCAGCAATTGGTATTTAGAGACCTCCAGTCCTTGAAGTAGGATATAGCCATCATAACTAGTAGCCTCAACCTCCATGAATTTCTCTATTTCCCCTGGCTATCACTACATCTTCTGGTAGCAAATTCCACAGTTTAACTCTGCACCATGTGAAGACGTATTTCCTTTTGTCTGTCTGAATCTCAAAAAAAATCAGTTTCACGGGATGGCACTAGGTTCTAGTATTAAGACAGTAAGAAAAACATAACTAGTCACTTATTACATACCACTCATAATTTTATAAACCTCTATCTCTAACTAGGATTTAGTGCAGGGTCACCTCACCACTCTCCAGTTCCATGATAAATTGTTCTAGGCTTGGAAGTGTCATTTATGCTATCTAGAAATTTATTTATCTTGACTGGAACATGCATTTACTCAGTATATATGAAGGAGACTAAAGCCACAGATTACTATCATGCTTTCCCTTTCGGAAGCCAATATCGACCGGAAAATTTTGGTAAAGGTAAAGGAACCCCTGACCATTAGGTCCAGTTGCGGAGGACGCTGGGGTTGCGGCACTCATCTCGCTTTTTTGGCCGAGGGAGCCAGCGTACAGCTTCCGGGTCATGTGGCCAGCATGAGTAAGCCGCTTCTGGCGAACCAGAGCAGCGCACAGAAATGCCGTTTACCTTCCCGCCAGAGCGGTACCTATTTATCTACTTGCACTTTGACGTGGCTTGCACTTTGACGTGACTAGGTTGGCAGGAGCAGGGACCGAGCAACGGGAGCTCACCCCGTCGCAGGGGTTCGAACCACCAACCTTCTGATAGGCAAGTCCTAGGTTCTGTGGGGGCAATAATTTGTTTCCAGTACTAAATTACTTTTTGGACCCCATATTGCCACTCACAGCAATTCTGTATAGGAGTCGGTCCTATCTGAAATATCGCCTCCAGTATGCTTTTCCTATACAGTTTGTATGCAAAGATCACAATTATGTTCACTACAGGCAAACCCCCCCCCCCATTTATGTGGGGGTTACATTCCGAGGCACTGTCCATGCTAGTGAAATCACGTATATTTGAAACACCATTGGAAAAACCTGCAAACACCCCATTCCGCCCCTTCCCTGTCACGTCTGGATTTGGCGTGAAGCACATATGCATAGTTGCACACATACTGAACACACATAAATGGGAGGTTGGTTCCTTCACAGGCAGAGACATAGGGAAAGTGTTCTAATGGCAATTTCTCTCTAGCTCCCTGTCATTTCCCCCCTATCATGTACACATTAGTTGTTCCAATACTTCTGGTACTCTAATGATTGTGATCCCATTTTCCTGGGACTGTTTTCCAACTGGACAAGGACAACAACAGCTGTGATGGGGATAAATGGCCAGTTTATGCCACATGTATTTTTAGTTGCCAGCATCATCTTTTTAGACACCCAGGAAAACAGGTGTCTGGGGGTTTTCCAGCCCTGTTCACAGCCATTTTAATGGGAAGTGCATTAAAGTGGTAACGCCTTTGGACTTACTGATTTTGTGACCACAGGCAGTCAGAATATGTGTATTAAGGTATGTTAAAAAGCATTAATAAAGTTACTTTTCCTATCAGAACTCAGCACCAAATTTCTACAGCTTAAGAGCATCACAGGGCCTATCCAAATGTTGTCATTTTAAGAATACACCCAAGATTTAAGTGAGTACTTAAAAATGTTACAGGTTAACATTGTAAACAGATGTTTCGTAGAATCATAGAATTGTAGACCATGAATTGTAGACCACAAGGGTCATGTACTCCAACCCCCTGCAATTCAGGAATCTTTTGCCCAATGTGGGGCTTGCTCAAACCCATAATTCTGAGATTAAGAATCTCATGCTCTACTGACTGAGCTATCCAAGCAGTTTGAAAATACACATAGTATATAGGTACCCTTATCAGAGAGCAGGGACGGCTGCAACTTCCTTTTGAGGGTACACCTGGTGGCAAACCCAGACCTGCTGCTGTGTAATGTGTAAAGCAAGCAATTTCTTCTTCCAAAGCCAAGAACTGAACTTCCCTTATTTTATTAATTTGAATTAAACATTCTCCTTACTGAAAGTCTGTTATCATTTCCAAACTTTTAGACTGCCCAAAATATATTTTGTTGCAAAGCAGCAATCTGATAGCAATGAAAGAAAGATCATCAGTAACAGAGCATTCTAAACAAGGAAGCCTTATATACTGGATAGCTCAGTTGGTTAGAGTGTGGTCCTGACAGTGCAGGTTCAATCCCAGTAATTACAGATTGCAGGTTCAATCCCAGTAAGGGACGGGTGCATATCCCTGCATTGCAAGGTGCTGGACTAGGCCAGAGCTTTCCAAACTTTCCATGTTGGTAACGTGCTTTTTAGACATGCATCATTTCATGACACAGCAATTCAATTTTACTAGCAAACCAGAGGTTAAACTAACCCCTTTCCAGCCCCAGGAGGAGCGTGGGGCGTGTTTACATGGCACACCTACACACTGCAGCTGACACACAAATGTGTTGCAACACACAGTTTGGAAAACTCTGGACTAGATAACCCTCAGGGTCCCATCCAACTCTATGATTCTATGAGACCATAGAATCATAACAAATATAACCTCTTAATACCATTTCTTTGAATTGCAATAAAGCTGCAGTCCTAAACTCAGTTATCTGGAAGTAAGCCCCTGTGAATTAAACAGGACTGAATTCTGAGTGGAATTTTTAGGACTGAACTATAAGACTGTAATTCTCTGTAAAATTAACAGGTGTAAAACGCAAAGAACACAGTGGGACTTACTGTATTTTTTCATGTATAAGATGTCCCCATGTATAAGACGCCCTCCAAATTAAGAAAACATCCTTCAGCACTAACAGTGTATAAGATGAGCCCCAATTTCAAACCAATTTTTTTGGTAAAAAAAACCTAGTCTTATACACAGGAAAACATGGTACTTCCAAAGAAATATACTGATGATTTAACAGTGGATCACTAGCCTGCAAGGGTTATATGAGAATTATCTGAGATATTAATGTGTTTAAAAGTATAATTCACAGAATTGCAGAATGGTTTCTGTATTTTATTCAAAGCTGTGTAAAGAAGTGTTTAGCATATCCTGAAAAGCAGTCTTATTATATTTGTATCCCAACCTTCCTATAAGAACTCAGGGTAGCATACATGGACACTAAACAACATTAAATCTTGAATATGAGAATTTACAATATAGATCAAGCTATAATTATTTGCTTTCCCAACCCCTTGGTGCCATAACTACACTCACAACCATGATCCTCCTATTTTCTATCTTTGACTAGAAGTGGCACATCACTCAATACAGGCTTCAATGAGCCAATGTGTCTGGCTGTTAGCCAGCAAGCTGGTGTTTTGATAGCCTACCCAGGGATGGCTGTGGGCAGTATTTCAGGGGGTTGGACTAGATGACCCTCAGGTTCCCTTCTAACTCTACAATTCTGTGATTCTATGTTCACTTTCACCACGCCCCCTCAATTTAATAGAACACTTTCCAATTTTATGAAATCACACTTTGTCAGTTCAGACAGCAAACTGGTATGATCAAACCAGTAAGCATCCTACTTTTATTAAATGAAGTGCTCAAGGGGAGGAAGTGGCAAACTAAGCGTGCCACTAAGCAAAGTAGTAAAAGATAGAAGGATGTAAAGCACATTTGTTAATTTTTTCAGTTACAATTTGCTTTGCTGACCACTAGGTTCTTATTAACAGGCTTCCAAGATTATCTTCAACAAAGCTAATAAAAACCATTTTGCCATCAGAAACATCTTGCATATTTATTTTAATGACGTTTGATACCATTAATCATTCGCCTGAACCAGTTTTGTGCAATGGGCACTGTTGACATTGTTTTTCCAGTCCTATCCCTGGGGTCAGTTTCAAATGACAGAATTGGATTATTATTCTCAACCCTGTGTAAGCAGTGTTAGAAACTGGGATTGAAAAGCTATTCGCCACATGGTTCCTGGTTCCTTGGCACAAAAACAGAATGGCTAGTCAGCTCCCCCCCCCCCCCAATGCAGCAGCACTTTCTATTTATTTATTTTTCATGAATACACAATTCACATTAGTGACACATTGTTAATAGCAATTGGACACCACAAATATAAATGGGGCTCAGCCCCTGCAGTTTTGGCCAAAACAATAGTCGTTTGAAAAAATTATATTTACGAATACCAGCATGTATATAATTTTTTAATGTGTATGTGTTATGTAAAGTATTGTGCTAGATTCGTGATGGGGGTGGGACACCTCAATGTTCAGAGAGCCCCCTGTGCAATGTCAGGACATCACACAGCATTGCGTGTGGGTGCTCTCAATCCTCTGACTGCGTGTGGGTGCCTCTGATGTAAAGCCATTGGAGCTGTCATTAGGAGATTTGGGGAGAAGTGTAATCAGTACATTAATGCAGTCAACTCTATTTCTCTGTAATATTTTGACTCAGAAGAGGCCACATTAGCCGTGAACCAGTGCCTGGACTCTGTGATGGGCTGGAAGAAGGCCAACAAACTGACACTAAATTCCAACAAGACAGAAGCACTGTGGTTGGGTAGGTCACAAGTCCAGAAAATTGGTCATTTGTTTGCTGGGGGTTGTACTTCCCATGAAGGAGCACATTCCTAGTCTGGGGGTTGGAGCCATCTCTGATGACTTCATGATCTATGGGTTTCTTTACCAGCTCTTTCCATTTCTAGGCCAGGATAGCCTGAGAACTGCCACCCAGGTACTGGTCCTCCAGAATCATCAAATTGTAGAGTTGGAAGGGATCTGGAGGATCATGTAGTCCAACCTTGTGCAATGCAGTATTATATAGCTGTCCCACATGGGGATCAAACCTGTGACCTTGGTGTTATCAGCATCATGTTCTAACCAACTGAACTATCCAGTGGTCACCAATGGATTACTATCATGCATTGTACGTGGGACTGCCCTTGAGGTTGACCTGGAAAAGCTGCAGCTAGTGTAGAATGAGGCAGCTCAACTGCTCAGAGGGGCAGAATTCTGCTGTTGAAAGAAGAAGAAGAAGAAGAAGAAGAAGAAGAAGAAGAGGAGGAGGAGGAGGAGTTTGGATTTGATATCCCGCTTTATCACTACCCGAAGGAGTCTCAAAGCGGCTAACATTCTCCTTTCCCTTCCTCCCCCACAACAAACACTCTGTGAGGTGAGTGGGGCTGAAAGACTTCAGAGAAGTGTGACTGGCCCAAGGTCACCCAGCAGCTGCATGTGGAGGAGTGGAGACGCAAACCTGGTTCACCACTCTTAACCACTACACCACACTGACCAATTACAGTGGCTGCTAATTAGCTACTGGGCCAAGTTCAAGATACACAAAGCCCCATAAAGATTGGGGCCAGGGTTCCGAAAAGATAATCAAATCCTTTACATGCCCAACCAATCATTGCACACTGCAGGAGAAGGCATCCTGTTCACAACATCTTACCAGGAGAGCTATTCTACAGCATGTTGAAATTAAGCCTTTATTATGACAGCAGCTACCTTTCAGAACTCCTTCCTGTTATGCCTGAGACAGGTGACATCTCTGTGATCTCTCTGATGTCTGTTGAAGACTTTCCTCTTTCAGTAAGCCCTTTAAGTGGAGATTCCACCTCCCCACTCCACCCTGTCCCAGTTAGTACCTGTACTGAATGGAAATGGTCTTTAGATATGTAAATGTTTTTATATATGTAAATGTCTTATACATTTGTTGTATTGTGAAAGTCCTTTGAGATGCTTTATAGTGATTCACAGATGAAATAAATAATGTAAGAGCTCCCTGTTATTATAAATCTTAAATCAATGTTCATCGTAATGATAGACCTTAAAAGGTGACATGTCATGCTAGATTACAGTTGAGTAACATTAACAAGCCAGGACAAACATTGAGTTCACACTCTCCACCCTTCTCTCCTTCTCCTGTATAGCCAGGGATAAGAGTTGGTATGTTTAAATCATGGTATGCAGTTTCTTTCGTACCCAGTGTTTGAAACTCCCATTATTTCAGGAGAATTTTGAGAGAGAGAATTTCATTAGTACAAGCAGTTTCTGAGCTCTGGCAGCTTAACACCCCTACCCACCCTGCTTATACAACAGGTAAAGTTATCAGTGTCCCTGTATTTAACCTGTGCAAAGAAGACATTGCAGCTGTTGATGCATATTGATTGGTGCTTTCGGCTAATGTGGGGGAAATATTATGATGTAACATAATGATGGGTTATGTGGTGCTATTGACAGGGACACTGTAAGAATAGGTACTGGTCTTGCTACTTTAATTTTTGTTTCTGCAGCTACTTTTGTGCTGCTGACATAGATGCAATCCTTCAGAAAAATTTCCAGTAGTAATATGGCCATCTTTTACAGACCACAGGATATCCCACTAAGCACTTTTTTCTATTTTATAATAATAATAATTTTATTATTGGTACCCCACCCCTCCAACCAGGCCATCCCAAGTCAAGCCAATTTGCCAGTGAGGTTACACATTAGTTTCATCCACATGAAGAGCTGCAGACTTCTGTGAGATAATGCCCTAGTCCAGAATGTTATAGAATCTGTGAGTGTCATGAAGAGGAAAACCCATTGCAGCTTTGAGCAAAAAACTGAACTTAATTTTTACATAATCTAATCAGCTCCAATTCCAATAAAGAAATGTATGAGGTTTGCATGTGTTACAAAATTAGTTTCCTATCTGTCCATATTTCATGGGCACCAGAGGTGCTATTATATATATAGAACAGATGCCTGCAATTTTAACACTATTTGTTTCCTCACGTAGCAAAGTATTTCTAGCACCTCCTCATTTTTTCCTTTTTCGAACACAGTTTTTTGGGGAATGATATGATAAAATGATGCCTGTTTCCATTTGAACAATACTTATAATTCTGGAATAAAGCATACTATCTATTTGACATCTAGCAGCTTTGTTGTATAATTGTTCTATCACCTACTGCTGATAGTAATTATTCAGACAGCCCAAATAGTACTTCTGCTCTTGAGTTCATTTTCCTGACAATTAACCCTAATTTAAATCTGAAATATAGACTTTTAAAATCTCTAAATCGTGTCTCCTGAACCAGAAATGGAGAATGTCAGTGTACCCAACGACTTCTAAGGTGTACTCTAGTAGTAAATATGACTTCTGACACAATTTAAAATTAAACAGGACAAACCTCAGTTTTAAACTCTGCACTCAAGTCTCTGTGCATTGACACTTTCCATCGTATAAGTCAAGACACTAGAATTGTGAGTTGACAAAACCCACCTATACTGTCACATCCAATGCTATTATCTCCACTCCGGAGCGGAAAAAACAATTTTACACAGATGAGTAGTTATATATGCTCAAGCAATAACCTCTTTCCACACCTAGATACTGCATCAATACATTTTGATGAGCTGCAGAATCTCTAAGCGTTTTTTTCCCAAACCTCAGTGCCTAAAATTAGATTCCCAAAAATAACTTACTGCCTTTGTCGACATGCCTAATAAACTTCAGCGACTAACTATGTATCAGAACTGGTGCGCACCAAGAGCCTGACTTAGCAAGAGAAATGTGGAGTAGTACACAAGCTTCACCTTAGGTGCTTGTAAAACTAAATTCCTCCAAACTTTTGACAGCACCGAATCTCAAACTTGGAAAAGGCAAGAACAGCAGAGCCAATCAGAGAGCAGTTGGCAAGGCTGTCATGAGAGAGAGAGAGAGAGAGAGAGAGAGAGAGAGAGAGAAAGAGAGAGAGAGAGAGAGAGAGAGAGAAATCCTCTTAAGTACTTGACTTCAGAGGAACTCTTGTACTGTCTTCCAGAGTAGAACTGCCGGATTCACTTCTTGGTGCACAAAACACGCACGCCGCAGGAATGCTATTTCTACTTCTACAACCTCTTTGCCACCTTTTGATTTAAAAGAGCAGCAACACTTGGCTGAGAGAGGACAACTTTCAGCTTTGATTTCTGCTCGCTCACTCACTTCCTCCTGCCCCCCTGCTCCAAACGCTGTCTGCCAAAAGTCACTCGCCACCCAAATCTCTCCATGCTCCTGAATGCACTCAGCCCTTCTTTTCTACGGAGGGAAAAAATTACACCACTGGGGCTTATGCTTTAATAATAATAATAATTTATTATTTGCACCCCACCCATCTGGCTGGGTTTCCCCGGCCACTCTGGGCAGCTTGCAACAAAACACTAAAATACAATAACCTATTAAACATGAAAAGCTTCCCTAAACAGGGCTGCCTCCAGATGTCTTCTAAAAGTTTGGTAGTTATTTTTCTCTTTGACATCTGGTGGGAGGGCCGCCTGGGAGGTCTTGCCCTTGCACCCTGCGCAAGACCCACCTCGCCACCTATGAACAACCACGAAACACCCCCGACTAAGTGCAAGGTGCATTTATTTTCCTCGGAGAGAAACTGGCGCCGTAACCACAGCAGCCCCTTTTCGCTCCCACCTCTTGGGAAAATCTAAATTTGACTCCTGCCGCCCCCAAACCACCGAGAAGCGGCATGAGCTCGAGTTCGCGTGAGAAGAAGAAACACTCTGCACGTGCCCAGAGGCACTGCGCTTTTCTTTCTGAGCCCGCCGCGATGCACTCTGTACATGCTCGCGGGCGCGCCTGCCTGTCCTTCCAGCCCCCCCCCCTCCCCGCTCGCCCCCGCCTCACCTGAGGCCCCGCCGCGCTTCTGCTGCCTGCGGTGGTCGCTCTCGTAGAAGCCGAGCGTCTCGGCGGCGCGCTGCTGCTGCTGCTGCTGCCCGGGGCCGGGCGACGGCGGGCTGGAGGCGGGCGGCGCGGACCGAGCCGGGGACGGCTGAGGGGAGCGGCACTCGCCGCCCGTGAAGCTGCTCCGCCGCTGCTGCCCGGAGCCCGGCTGGAGCAGGGAGAGCTCCGGGGGGCCACCGCCGCCCCCCCGCCGCCCGCCTTCCCCGCTCCCGGCGGAGGCGGCATCGGCGACGCCCGCCATCTTCACGCGAGCGGCAGCCACAAACTCCGCTCCGCGCGGCGGAGGCGGCGGCTGCTGCTGCTGCTGCTGAGGGAAGCCTCCGCTGGCCCGCCGGAGCACGTCATCGCCGCGCGACAAGGAGCGCACCAGACGGGCCCACCTCTCCAGCGCGCGCGAGCGGCGAGCGGTCCTGGCGGCCATCTTGACGGAGGCAGGAGGGGCGTTGCCATAGCAACCGCCCCCGCGCGGCCTGCTGCTCCTTCTCCTCCAAACTCTCGCCCAGCCCGAAGCCTCACAGCGACGACGCGGAGGGCGGGCAGGCGGGAGCGAAAGGGAGCGGGCCCAGCCTCCTCTGGCAGAGTTTCAGCCCCAATAACAACACACACACAGTGGAAACAAAAATAAAAATAAAATAAAACAATCCCCCGACGTGCTCGTATTATATCGTTCGCCAGCCCGTGCGGAACGAAATAAAGCGCCTTTAAACTCGTGCAATTGGAGGCACCGTTTGCTGAGAGCCCCAAAGCCCCGAGGACTTTATTCCCTAAACGGAAAATAAGCTGGGAAAGTTTCTTGTTCCCCACCCGCTGCTCCTGCGCTTCTCCGGTGGGGCTGCTGCCTGGGCGCTTCCCTCTTTGAACCGCGCTTAGGATGGGGCTGCGCGCAAACGAAGCTCAGGTTTCCCATCTGGGATGCGCAGCTCGGGGCGCCCCCTGCGAATCCCACCTGAGCAGCTGCAGAGGACAAAACTGTAAAAGTTTGCTTCGTTTTGTTTATGAGAGCATTGAAGGAAGCAGGAATGTAGGGACTTGCATTTGAAGTTTTATTTTTTTTTTATTTTTTCCACCCTCGCGTTTCTGATAGCGCACAACTGCCTGCTCCAAGAATAAACACTCCTTGCTGTCAGCAAGTAAAGCTTAAAACTACAATCCTATAAAGGGCCCTATTAATACACTGGGATTTGTTTCCAAGTAAACAAGCAGAAGCTAGGAATGTAATTTTCTTCTAGATTTCTGGAAAGGAGAGGTGAAAAACCATTCTCATGCGTCTTTAGCAATGGGTGTAGCCAGGAACCTTAGTTTGCTGTATATTTCTATTGATTTGTCTATGTCTTTAGATCAGTGCTTTCGTTTAAACTTATTCTCTATTAAGCCTCTCTCCTTTTTCTTTTTCTTTTTCTACTCATAGGGGCCTCCTCTTTTTCATCTCTGCACCACCATGGACCAAACATTAACTCCTCATCTCTATTTCTCTCTGCACTTCCATTTCTTAAGCTATGCCCTCTTTTTGAGACAGGTTTCCCTGCACTCCTCCTGAGCAGAAGCTGTGCAGGATCAGACCAAAGGTGGCAGACACACCATTTCTTCCAAAGCATTGTGAGAACTGTTGTTTCCCACTCGGAGATCTACAATTCCCACCACCCCATAACAAGCTACATTTCCTGGGAATCTCCAGGGGCAGGGGTGGGAATAATTTGCTTTAAAAGTAGGGTGGTTGGTAGCCAAATGTCTCTGCAATAATTCTCTCTCTGGTGATGGCCCCGGTGTGCAGTGGCATAATACTGGCTTGGATTACAATACTTTTTTATATAGATCTGACAGCTAACGTGGTAGATTCTACTAAGCTGCTTAATAGATCCATCATTCATGGATTTGTCCACCCCGCTTTGTAAACTAACTAGAGATGGGCAACAAATTCAATTTATTTTGCATTTAAAGGTGAATCTAATAAATTTGCACTTTCCATAACAGTATGCGAACTGAAACACAGCCAAACTTGGAAAGTTGCACTTATTTGAATTTTGCGGTGCAGGTTTCTAACCAATGCTTGCAAAAATACATACATTAGGGGATTGTGTGCATAAAAAGAAATGTATTTGTGAAAATAACAGATAAAGTGCATTATATTAGGGATATCTGCTTGCATGAATGTGTGCATTGTTCAAAACTGCGTTAAACTGTGTTTTATGAGGATCGTTTTTTAAAGTGCACATGGCTGCAGAAATGTGGAAAACTGAATTTAAGACTGGGAACATAAGAAACGGAGAGAACCAAAAGTGACAGTTCTAGCAGTGACCATCTCCACATCATGTGACAGTAAAGTCCTTTCATTAATTATGTGTTGTGTGCAAAGTAGTACTTCCTTTTGTCTGTCCTAAATCCTGATTATACTGCCAATCAGGTGCAGCGTGGGACTGTGATTTCTAGTATTCTCTCTATCCACTTTCCCCACACCCATGGATCGTTTTATAAACTTCTGTACGTCATCTTCATTATCATCATACCCCTCACAACCCCAGTCACCTTTTTATCCTAAATAAAATGCTTTTGCCTTTTGTTATACACCAAGGGTGCTCCCAAACCCTTCTTATTCTGCTTGCAGCTTTTCAGCAGCTTTTCTAATGCTGCCATATCCTTTTTGAGCTTTAACAGCTAAAACCTACACCATCTGGCTGTATCACAATATTTGCAGTTTTAGCTGCAGTCCTTTCCCTAATAATTTCCAACATGAAATTTGCCTTATTCACTGCTCCAGTATAGTAAGCCAATGCTTTCAGTAAATTATGCAACATCTACTTTAATTTCCATAGCCCAATCAGGCCCCATCTGTGAATGTGAAAACACTTTTCCATGAATCTCATTATGTCATCTTGTTATCCATTCACCCAGTTTGGGGAGTTCCTTTTGGAGCTCTTCAGCCTGACTGGAGTCTTCTGCACACTTTGTTCACCTTGATTCCAGAGAAGGAATGAACAAATCCTTTGCCATCTCTTTCTATCTGCATTTTCTCTTTTCTCTACACAACAGGTCACAGTTACCCACTATTTTTCTTTCTGCCATTCTCTTTACAGTGTTCTATTTGCTCCACCACCACAACTCACTTTATTTATCCTCCTATAGAAACTCACACTAAGGGAGTCAGATTTGTGGGAGGGGAGCTTGTGTAATACAGTTGGTTGCAACAAGCTGGATAAATTGGCACCACCTTTATAGCATGCCTCTGACTACGGAGAGGAGGAGCAATAGAGAACATACTGTTTGTTGTTGTTGTTTTATTATTATTAATTATTACTACTACCACCACTATTACTATTTGCTTTTTAAAAGCATTCTTACCCCAGTTTTCAGTCAAAAAAGATTCCCATAGTGCCTTACAGAATGATGAAAAAAAAAAGACAGTCTTTTCTCCCAGGTTTACAATCTATAAGAGGGAAAAGGCACATGTTTTAAAATTAAAAGTTATTTATAAAGCATCAGAAGTGTGCAAGGTGTTTTGTACAAGATGACAGGTTCATGTACAGAAAAGTTTCCAAGTTGCAATTTAACTCCCTTCCGTATATTCCCCAGTCATCTTGATAGTGCTTCTTTACAACACTGATAGTATATATAACAATGAATTTCTTATTTAGACCATTCTTACAATAGGCTTTTTTGGGACACGGGTGGCGCTGTGGGTTAAACCACAGAGCCTAGGACTTGCCGATCAGAAGGTCGGTGGTTCGAATCCCCACGACGGGGTGAGCTCCCATTGCTTAGCAGTTTGAAAGCACGTCAAAGTGCAAGTAGATAAATAGGTACCGCTCCGGCGGGAAGGTAAACGGCATTTCCGTGCGCTGCTCTGGTTCGCCAGAAGCGGCTTAGTCATGCTGGCCACATGACCCGGAAGCTGTACGCTGGCTCCCTCGGCCAGTAAAGCGAGATGAGCGCCGCAACCCCAGAGTCGGCCACGACTGGACCTAATGGTCAGTGGTCTCTTTACCTTTTTACTATAGGCTTTGCTGACTAGAAACGTTCAAGTGCAGCCACCATCTTTTCCTTCAGGGCTTTGTTACATTGCCTCCATATTAGGTTGCGTCAAGGATAGCTAACATTGTGTCCTTCAGAAGTGTTTGGCATCCAACTTAAGAGCACTGTCTCCAATTTAGTAGCAACTCCCACCATTTATTTCCATAGAAGAATATTGCTGAAACATTGCAGCAAGTGGATCACGGAAAATGCACGTGCAAAGCAGAGAGATTTAGGGGTGATTTTGCAATGTGTTTGGGGACATGCGACATTCTTGTGAAACTGAAGAGATGGCTATCTCTCTAGGCTTTTGCACAGGTTGATCAAGAACAGAGATTGCTTAATGGGCGCTGTTGGTCAAGTAACGTTCCTGGAACAACATGGCACGCCAGTCGCACGCCTCCTGTTACGGTGACAGTTGAGACCTGCTTGCAAGTTGGGAAAAGTCAAAGCTCAGGTTGCAGAGAGAGCTTCCTGGCTGTCTAAGACAAGTCAGTTCAACATGCAGCCCTCAGGGCCTTTTTTGGCAACCCTCAGCAGCATTTGACGCCCTCACACTGCCTTCCCAAAGCCAGGAAAACAAGGAGCTGGGCTTCGGGAAGGAGGTGTGAGGGCTCTGACAGGATCCTGGAATCCTCCAACCTCTTCCCAAAGCCTAGTTAGCACTTCCCCAGCTTTGGGGAGAAGGACCCTGCCCGAGCCCTGTGCCTCCACCCCAAAGCCCAGCACCTCACTTATTTGGCTTTGGGAAGGAAGCATGGGGGGCAGGGTGTGTGTGTCAAATTTTGGCCTGCTTCCGTCTTCACCCCCACCCAACAAGGCAATGTGAAACCTGCGGCTTCTGTGTTGAAGTACTCTTGCAGCCCACTTGGTATGAAACGTTGGGCTGCCCTGGTCTAGAGCAAGATGGGGAAACCACAAGGCTGTGGTGCTACTGTGTGGGAGGGAGCAGGTCTACACCCCCACAACCCCATTTTAAATAAATCAAGACCTTCCTACAGAAGTGGGAGCATTTTTCAGCACTGCATTACTCCATGGGCAACTTGCTGAGGACCATAAGGCCACCAGTGTGCAGGTCTGGAGTAAAAAATGGGCAGAGCAATTGATACGGGTTTCACCTTTGCACAAAAGGCTAAATTCTAACCACACGAATGTCAAGTGGTTTCTATATGGATATACATATATACATGCATCTCTCCCTCCCTCATCCAAACAAGCAAGACAATGTATAGCTAGGTGTTCAAGAAGGCATTCCAGAAATACAAAAGCACTTGAGGAACACATGGAGCACAGTCAGTGAGACCAGACAGAGAGGCCATGAGGGCTTAATGTGCATCGCCTTCGCAGGTAAACATCCTTCAGATGAGTGGAGAACATGAAACACTGATGTCCATGGTGGAATCTTGTTTCCTTGGACACAACTGTTAGTTTGCTTGAGCTAAGGTAACGAAATTAGCAGCGCTCCTAGTAGAAATTTGACCCTTACCCCCAGCCCCTAAAAGAAGAAAGTAAGTCTGCACAACATTGGACCATCATCCACAAATACACAACTGCAAGCAATCCATTTAGCATCCCATTTAGCATACAGGACCTCCTCTCCTGGTATGTCCCACAGAGGACCTTACGGTCTTCAAACAAAAACATATTGGAGGTCCCAGGCCACAGAGAGGTTAGGCTGGCTTCAACCAGAGCCGTGGCCCCGATCTGGTGAAACGCTCTGTCACAAGAAACTAGGGCCCTGCGGGACTTGACATCTTTCTGCAGGGCCTGCAAGACAGAGCTGTTCCACCAGGCCTTTGGCCAAGGCACAGTCTGACCCCCTCCTTTGGAGATCCTCGTAGAACTCTGGCCAAGTGGTTGCCATTAATTTGATTTTGAATTGATTTTAGAATATTGATTTTAGAATGCTGTGTTACTTTTATTGTTGTTAGCCGCTCTGAGCCCAGCTTCGGCTGGGGAGGGCGGGATATAAATATTATTAATTATTATTATTATTATTATTATTATTATTATTATTATTATTATTATTATTTATTATTATGTAGCTTGGTGTTAAGTGGAAGAGCATCCTGGAAAATAGTGGGTGGGTTTTAATTTAGAATGGGGAAGTAGGTTGAGTGTTGTAAAGAGACTTTGGAACTTGATGTGTGGCAACTCTACAAACTCACCAGTACACCCATATTCTAGAGTTTCATTTACTCAGGTTTAAAGAACTCAATTTCAGTTGATTCAGCATCTTATCCAGAAACAGCCATTGCGGCTGCATCTCCTGAATGGGAAATCAATTCTGTGGAGATCACATATGGTATGCGCTCTTTGCCTGAGAATAAAATGAAAGCAATGAAGCATAAAATGTTCCCATGTGGGTGTATAAATTTGTAGGAAAAACACTGTCACCAATACAATGGATGGTATTTAGTAGTACCTATCTTAATTGCAGTTTGCCACAATCCATTCTAGACCCCAGGTTTTATGCCTATATATTCCATTTACACTTATGCTCTGGGATAGCTCAGTCAGTAGAGCATGAGCTCAGAATCATGGATTCAAGCCCCATGTTGGGGAAAAGATTCATGACTCGCAGGGGGTTCAGTAAGATGACCTCATGCTCCCTTTTAATTCTATGATTCTATTCTGTGAAAAGCAGCCGCAGCTTTTACAATCAACAAATACCAGAGCCATTTCTAACACTTTTGAAAGTAACTTAGAGGAAAGTATTTGCTTCGCAGCGATGAATAAGCAGATGTTTTGAAATGATTACAGTGGCGACGTAAGCAAGCTAACGTTGAGTAAGACGTGTGCATAATTATATATGAATTGCATTTTTCATGTCGCATCTCTGGCCAGAAGAAGGAAGTGTAGAAGCCAGTTTGAAAAGTCTGTTGACTTTTAAAAAACCAGCAAAGGGCAACCCCCGTGTATGGCTAAGAAGGGTGAAAACAAAACGAAAAATGAGTCACTTTGGGAACTGCTTCCAATAAAACGTAAAGGTAAAGGTAAAGGGACCCCTGACCATTAGGTCCAGCCGTGACCGACTCTGGGGTTGCGGTGCTCATCTCGCTTTATTGGCCGAGGGAGCCGGCGTACAGCTTCTGGGTCATGTGGCCAGCATGACTAAGCCACTTGTGGCAAACCACAGCAGCGCACGGAAACGCCATTTACCTTCCCGCCGGACAGGTACCTATTTATCTACTTGCACTTTGACGTGCTTTCAAACTGCTAGGTTGGCAGGAGCAGGGACCGAGCAACGGGAGCTCACCCCGTCGCGGGGATTCGAACTGCCGACCTTCTGATCGGCAAGTCCTAGGCTCTGTGGTTTAACCCACAGCGCCACCCGCATCCCACTCCAAAAAAAGATGCACATTCAAAAAAAGATGGGGGTCCAATGCCAGGAAAGTCATTCTGTACTCGTCTGCCAAGGCACCCAGAGGAGCCTGTGTCTGATCTGGTCTCATCATTTCCAGGCCCAAATTCAAGGTGCACACTTTGCCACCTTCCCTACAGACCATCGCTGGTGCTAAGGTCAGCAGAGGCCCTCTGGGTAGCTTCAGCACCCTCAGAGGACTTTTATTGCGATTGTTATTTGTTTTGGACTCCCCCCTAGAACCCTAAGGTGTTATCTGAACCTCGACTCATCCCCCTTTCTGCCTCTCCTTCCTCTTCATCTGTAATGTACTGAGTTGAATAGGATCCAAAATGCAGCAGTCTGATTGGTCCTAGAACAATAGGATTCAGAATGCAGCAGTCTGATTGGTCTGCAGGAACCACCCAATCCAGCTCCAGATGGAAGTGAAACCACAACCTGATTGGCCTACAGGAGAATTCCAGAATTAGCCAATCACATGCAGCCCATTGTGTAAATAATGTATATAAAGCAGATACTGTGGGGAAACTTTCATTCCCTCCTCACCACTATGAGCTGAATAAAGAGCATGAAATCTACTCTCGACTCTGAGTATATTTCATCATCCTATTGCCTTATTATAATAATAATTTATTATTTATACCCCGCCCATCTGGCTGGGCCTCCCCAGCCACTCTGGGCAGCTTCCATAAAAACCAAAAATACAATAAAATATCACACGTTAAAAACTTCCCTGAACAGGGCTGCCTTAAGATGTCTTCTGAATGTCAGGTAGTTGTTTATCGCTTTGACATCTGCTGGAAGGGCATTCCACAGGGTGGGCGCCACTACCGAGAAGGCCCTCTGCCTGGTTCCCTGTAGCTTTGCTTCTCGCAATGAGGGAACCGCCAGAAGGCCCTCGGCGTTGGACCTCAGCGTCCGGGCAGAATGATGGGGGTGGAGACGCTCCTTCAGGTATACTGGACCGAGGCCGTTTAGGGCTTTAAAGGTCAGCACCAACACTTTGAATTGTGCTCGGAAACGTACTGGGAGCCAATGTAGGTCTTTCAAGACCGGTGTTATATGGTCTCGGCGGCCGCTCCCAGTCACCAGTCTAGCTGCCGCATTCTGGATTAGTTGTAGTTTCCGAGTCACCTTCAAAGGTAGCCCCACGTAGAGTGCATTGCAGTAGTCCAAGCGGGAGATAACCAGAGCATGCACCACTCTGGCGAGACAGTCCGCAGGCAGATAGGGTCTCAGCCTACGTACCAGATGGAGCTGGTAAACAGCTGCCCTGGACACAGATTTGACCTGTGCCTCCATGGACAGCTGTGAGTCCAAAAGGACTCCCAGGCTGCGCACCTGGTCCTTCAGGGGCACAGTTACCCCATTCAGGACCAGGGAATCCTCCACACCTGCCCGCCTCCTGTCCCCCAGAAACAGTACTTCTGTCTTGTCAGGATTCAACCTCAATCTGTTAGCCGCCATCCATCCTCCAACCGCCTCCAGACACTCACACAGGACCTTCACTGCCCTCACTGGTTCTGATTGAAAAGAGAGGTAGAGCTGGGTATCATCTGCATACTGATGAACACCCAGCCCAAACCTCCTGATGATCTCTCCCAGCGGCTGCATGTAGATGTTGAAAAGCATGGGGGAGAGGACAGAACCCTGAGGCACCCCACAAGTGAGAGCCCAGGGGTCTGAACACTCATCCCCCCCCCACCACTTTCTGAACACGGCCCAGGAGGAAGGAGCGGAACTACTGTAGGACAGTGCCCCCAGCTCCCAGCCCCTCAAGACGGTCCAGAAGGATGTTATGGTCGATGGTATCAAACGCCGCTGAGAGATCCAGCAGAACTAGGAAACAGCTCTCACCTTTGTCCCTAGCCCGCCGGAGATCATCAACCAGTGCGACCAAGGCAGTTTCAGTCCCATGATGAGGCCTGAATCCCGACTGGAAGGGATCCAAATGGTCCGCTTCTTCCAGGCGTGCCTGGAGTTGTTCGGCAACCGCTCGCTCTATCACCTTGCCCAAGAATGGAAGATTTGAGACTGGGCGATAGTTGGCCATTTTGGCCGCATCTAAAGATGATTTTTTAAGAAGCGGTTTAATAACCGCCTCTTTCAGTGGGTCTGGGAAGGCTCCCTCACGGAGGGAAGCATTCACCACCCCACGAAGCCCATCGCCCAGTCCTTCCCGGCTAGCTTTTATAAGCCAGGATGGGCAAGGATCCAGGAGACAGGTGGTTGGTTTCACTCGTCCAAGCAGCCTGTCCACATCCTCGGAGGTAACAGATTGGAATTGATCCCACTCAACTTGACTAGACAGAACTCTAGCACTCTCCCGCCCCGGCCCTGCTCCCACGGTGGAGTCTACTTCTTCCCGAATCTGAGCGATTTTATCTGCAAAAAACTTTGCAAAATCATTGCAGGAGAATATGTGGCCCGTACTGGGCCCCAATGTTACAGGTGGTTCCGCTAAATTGTGAACCACCTGAAAAAGTCTCCTGCTGCTGTTTTCTGCAGATGCAATAGAGGTGGTGAAGAAAGTCTTCTTCGCCGTCGCTATCGCCACTTGGTAGGCTCGACGTTGAGCTCTAACCTGTGTCCGGTCAGATTCAGAATGAGTTATCCGCCACCGGCGCTCTAGCCGTCTCAACGATTGTTTCATTGCCCTCAGATCCGTGGAAAACCACGGCCCTGTCCGGGCTCCATGCAATCGGAGAGGGCGCTTCGGAGCCAAACAGTCAATAGCCCTGGTTAACTCCGCATTCCAGCGGGCCACCAGGGAATCAGCTGAAAGGCCATCAACATGGGATAAAGCATCCCCTACCACTCTCTGGAAACCATTTGGATCCATTAAGTGGCGGGGGCGGACCATCCGAATTGGTCCCACCTCCCTGCAGAGGGGATGGGTCGCAGAGAAGTCCAGTTGCACCAGGAAGTGATCTGACCATGGCACTTCTTTTGTTTCACTTTTACTTAGTGTCAGATCACCAACATCCATAGAGGTAAACACCAGGTCCAAGGCATGTCCGCGGCTATGGGTTGGGCCAGACTTATTCAGGGACAGCCCCATGGAGGCCATGCTTTCCACGAAGTCCCGAGCTGCCCCTTGTAAGGTCGTGTCGGCATGGATGTTAAAATCCCCTAGGACGACCAAGCTAGGTGTCTCCAGGAGAACATCCGCCACGACCTGAAGCAGCTCGGGCAGGGAATCCTTGGTGCAGCGGGGAGGTCGGTACACCAAAAGGAATCCTGTACTGCCCCTATTGCCCAACTTCCAGAACATGCACTCAGAAAACTGGGTCTTCCCAATAGGACGCCTGGTGCAAACTAATGACTTCCTAAAAATTACTGCAACCCCCCCTCCCCGCCCACATGACCTGGGTTGCTGTGCGTAAGAGAAACCTGGTGGACAAGCAGCGGCAAGGACAGGCCCATCTGCTTCATCCAACCAAGTCTCTGTTACACATGCCAGGTCAAGTCCTCCATCCATGATCAAGTCATGGATGGCAGTGGTCTTATGAATCATTGACCTGGCATTGCACAGCAGCACCTTCAGGTCATGTGGGTATCCCTTGCTGATTCTAGTATCCATCCGGTCAGGACCAGACCCGGAGGCAGGAATAGTCCTCAGACAACGACTAAACCTGCCTCCTCTGTAATGACATGGTCTGGTCTTAGCGTAACTCCTCCTCCTACCCGTGATCACTGAGATCGGTTGTCCCAGTGCATTCCCCCCTGTGGAACATGCCCCAGCCATTTTGTGGGCTGGGGCCCACTCCCTGGCAGCCCTGACCCCTCCCCCTAAGAACAAAATAACAACTTATACAAACAAACAAAACCAATAAAACAATACTAACAAAAAAATGCAAAAATTACAAAAACATCAAAATAAAATAAAAATAAAAATAATTCCCCAAACCCAACCAAACATCCATCCCACCCCCACCCCCCACATAGAGAAAATCCAAAAGAAAAATTTTAAAAACATTTTAAAAACACTCTGTGCCCCTCCTGCAGTAACACTGTCCTAGTGAGGCCTGTCAGGCCCCGCCCTGGGCCAGATGGTAAGTGGCAAGAGCAGGGCCCTCAAGCACTCACTCAGGGGAGTCCTCCTGGGCAGCAGGCAGCAAGCACCACGCAGTCCTTGTGAGGCTTTAGACCCCGCCCCAGGCCAGATGGTAAGTGGCAGGAAGGAACAGGGCCCTCAAGCACTCACTCAGGGGAGTCCTCCTGGGCAGCAGGCAGCAAGCAGCACGCAGTCCTTGTGAGGCTTCAGACCCCACCCCAGGCCAGATGGTAAGTGGCAGGAAGGAGCAGGGCCCTCAAGCACTCACTCAGGGGAGTCCTCCTGGGCAGCAGGCAGCAAGCAGCACGCAGTCCTTGTGAGGCTTCAGACCCCACCCCAGGCCAGATGGTAAGTGGCAGGAAGGAGCAGGGCCCTCAAGCACTCACTCAGGGGAGTCCTCCTGGGCAGCAGGCAGCAAGCAGCACGCAGTCCTTGTGAGGCTTCAGACCCCGCCCCAGGCCAGATGGTAAGTGGCAGGAAGGAACAGGGCCCTCAAGCACTCACTCAGGGGAGTCCTCCTGGGCAGCAGGCAGCAAGCAGCACGCAGTCCTTGTGAGGCTTCAGACCCCGCCCCAGGCCAGATGGTAAGTGGCAGGAAGGAGCAGGGCCCTCAAGCACTCACTCAGGGGAGTCCTCCTGGGCAGCAGGCAGCAAGCAGCACGCAGTCCTTGTGAGGCTTCAGACCCCGCCCCAGGCCAGATGGTAAGTTGCAAGAGCAGGGCCCTCAAGCACTCACTCAGGGGAGTCCTCCTGGGCAGCAGGCAGCAAGCAGCACGCAGTCCTTGTGAGGCTTCAGACCCCGCCCCAGGCCAGATGGTAAGTGGCAGGAAGGAGCAGGGCCCTCAAGCACTCACTCAGGGGAGTCCTCCTGGGCAGCAGGCAGCAAGCAGCACGCAGTCCTTGTGAGGCTTCAGACCCCGCCCCAGGCCAGATGGTAAGTGGCAGGAAGGAGCAGGGCCCTCAAGCACTCACTCAGGGGAGTCCTCCTGGGCAGCAGGCAGCAAGCAGCACGCAGTCCTTGTGAGGCTTCAGACCCCACCCCAGGCCAGATGGTAAGTGGCAGGAAGGAGCAGGGCCCTCAAGCACTCACTCAGGGGAGTCCTCCTGGGCAGCAGACAGCAAGCAGCACGCAGTCCTTATGAGGCTTCAGACCCCGCCCCAGGCCAGATGGTAAGTTGCAAGAGCAGGGCCCTCAAGCACTCACTCAGGGGAGTCCTCCTGGGCAGCAGGCAGCAAGCAGCACGCAGTCATTGTGAGGCTTCAGACCCCGCCCCAGGCCAGATGGTAAGTGGCAGGAAGGAGCAGGGCCCTCAAGCACTCACTCAGGGGAGTCCTCCTGGGCAGCAGGCAGCAAGCAGCACGCAGTCCTTGTGAGGCTTCAGACCCCGCCCCAGGCCAGATGGTAAGTTGCAAGAGCAGGGCCCTCAAGCACTCACTCAGGGGAGTCCTCCTGGGCAGCAGGCAGCAAGCAGCACGCAGTCCTTGTGAGGCTTCAGACCCCGCCCCAGGCCAGATGGTAAGTGGCAGGAAGGAGCAGGGCCCTCAAGCACTCACTCAGGGGAGTCCTCCTGGGCAGCAGACAGCAAGCAGCACGCAGTCCTTGTGAGGCTTCAGACCCCGCCCCAGGCCAGATGGTAAGTGGCAGGAAGGAGCAGGGCCCTCAAGCACTCACTCAGGGGAGTCCTCCTGGGCAGCAGGCAGCAAGCAGCACGCAGTCCTTGTGAGGCTTCAGACCCCACCCCAGGCCAGATGGTAAGTGGCAGGAAGGAGCAGGGCCCTCAAGCACTCACTCAGGGGAGTCCTCCTGGGCAGCAGGCAGCAAGCAGCACTCACTCAGGGGAGTCCTCCTGGGCAGCAGGCAGCAAGCAGCACGCAGTCCTTGTGAGGCTTCAGACCCCACCCCAGGCCAGATGGTAAGTGGCAGGAAGGAGCAGGGCCCTCAAGCACTCACTCAGGGGAGTCCTCCTGGGCAGCAGGCAGCAAGCACCACGCAGTCCTTGTGAGGCTTCAGACCCCACCCCAGGCCAGATGGTAAGTGGCAGGAAGGAGCAGGGCCCTCAAGCACTCACTCAGGGGAGTCCTCCTGGGCAGCAGGCAGCAAGCAGCACGCAGTCCTTGTGAGGCTTCAGACCCCACCCCAGGCCAGATGGTAAGTGGCAGGAAGGAGCAGGGCCCTCAAGCACTCACTCAGGGGAGTCCTCCTGGGCAGCAGACAGCAAGCAGCACGCAGTCCTTATGAGGCTTCAGACCCCGCCCCAGGCCAGATGGTAAGTTGCAAGAGCAGGGCCCTCAAGCACTCACTCAGGGGAGTCCTCCTGGGCAGCAGGCAGCAAGCAGCACGCAGTCCTTATGAGGCTTCAGACCCCGCCCCAGGCCAGATGGTAAGTGGCAGGAAGGAGCAGGGCCCTCAAGCACTCACTCAGGGGAGTCCTCCTGGGCAGCAGGCAGCAAGCAGCACGCAGTCCTTGTGAGGCTTCAGACCCCGCCCCAGGCCAGATGGTAAGTGGCAGGAAGGAGCAGGGCCCTCAAGCACTCACTCAGGGGAGTCCTCCTGTTGGTGCAAAGAGAGACAGAAAGGGGAGAATTCTTGGATGCCAAGAACCAAGTTTGGAGCTTTTTAACTCAAACGCATTTTGACCTGCATGAGAGAACCCCAGCAAAGATTTAAAATCACAAAACATGCAGCAAAGCATGGTACTATAGGCTAGTAGACCTTTAAAGCGTGTCCCTTCAAGTGAATTCCAAAATGTTATATAAATAATAAATAATAATAATAATAATAATAATAATAATAATAATAATAATAATTTATTTATACCCCGCCCATCTGGCTGAGTTTCCTCAGCCACTCTGGGCAGCTCCCAACAGAATATTAAAAACATGATAAAACATCAAAAATTAAAAACTTCCCTAAACAGGGCTGCCTTCAGATGTCTTTTAAAGATAGGATAGCTGTTTATTTCCTTCACATCTGAAGGGAGGGTGTTCCCTTAAAAGTTCCCTTAAATGTTTCTTTCCAAAGTTCCCTTAAAAGTTTCTTTCAAAAGTTTCCATCTTCCCCCGGCATAGAAAAAGACCACACGTTTGGTAAGTTAAAAACTGGTTTACTTACAAACTCTTCAAAGATCAGATTCATGAGCTTTTCCATACATCAGCCAGAAAAATTGCACAGGCAGTAAAACTTAGCTGAATTACAAAGTTGTGCAAGTTCCTGAATTATTGGTGAAGGAACTCAAAAATGGCTACTGAGAACCATGTAGCTGAGTTCAAACCCTTTTCATGCTGAGCTTTATAGGTAGACTGGGGCGGGGATAATAATAGGTTTGATTACCTATTTCACCCCAAGGTAAAGGAAGTGACATAGCTAAGCCTGGCAGGACAGCTTACTCTATAGTATTAACCCCTTCATGCATTAGACTTCAGCATGTTGGTTATGTGAGGCTGGTTATCCCATACCTTGTGCATTCATTATAACTGCAAATTAGATATGATGTGGAAAATTCATTGTCATAGTTCCTATTATTATTATCATTGAATAAGGCTTTGGGGTTTTTTTTCACCCATTCCCCATGTTTTTTCCCTTCACTTTAAATCCTGCTCTGAAGCAAGTGCTTCAGAATAAAAGTAAGATTGGGAAAATAGCCCTCCTTCGCTCCAAATCATCCCTTCTTTTGCTTTACTTTGTTTTTAAGAAAAAAGGGGCGCGAGATCTCCCTCCCTCTTCCCCTTCATGTCTTGTTTGTCCCTTTTCTCTAACAGGGATCTCAGAACAAATACGACACGCTGTTCCTTTCTTTTTAAAGTGAAACAAGATGGATGGAGTTATCTGGAAACACACCAAGCCCAGTATTTCCTAATAAAAGAGCAGAGAGAAACAGTTGGTTAATTTAATAAAAGAGCTCCAATTAGTATTCACTGAAAAACTTTGTAAATGGACGAACTACTTATTGCACTTTGTCTATAATCCATAGAGTTCTATGCCAGGGCACAGCAGGGGTTCATGAGAAATAAATTAATTGAATTAAAGTCTCCCGTGAACCCAAAGTACTCACTTAACACAGGAAACATCTGTTGAAGTGGACTGTACTCTACAGAAGCTTATGCCGTAATAAAAGAGTGAGTCTTTGAGGTGCCACAAGACTCTTAGAGGTTTTGTTGCAGGTGAGTAACACAGCTGCCCTTCTGGAAAATGGAAACAAATTGCTTTGGCCTTGCCCTTTGCAACAAGCTTCTAAAGAGAACGGATCCTTTGTCCCCGACTCACAGATGCAGCAGAATTACTTGTGTTCAGCAAAGACTGCATATTACATCTCTGCAGAAGTTATTGTTTTGCCAGTTCCATTCACATACAGTGGTACCTCGGGTAAAGTACTTAATTCGTTCTGGAGGTCCGTTCTTAACCTGAAACTGTTCTTAACCTGAAGCACCACTTTAGCTAATGGGGCCTCCCGTTGCCGCTGTGCCGCTCCCGCACGATTTCTGTTCTCATCCTGAAGCAAAGTTCTTAACATGAAGCACTATTTCTGGGTTAGCGGAAGCTGTAATCTGAAGCATCTGTAACCTGAAGCGTTTGTAACCCGAGGTACCACTGTATATTGTAATGGGGCAAGGATCCCCTAAAATCCCCGGGTGCCAGGTCCCCCCCCCCAGTTTCTGAAATTAGTAAATGTGGGGTTTGGACTGTACAGTGGTACCTTGGGTTACATACACTTCAGGTTACATACATTTCAGGTTACAGACTCTGCTAATCCAGTAATAGTACCTCTGGTTAAGAACTTTGCTTCAGGATGAGAACAGAAATCGCGCTCCGGCGGCGCGGCGGCAGCAGGAGGCCCCATTAGCTAAAGTGGTGCTTCAGGTTAAGAACAGTTTCAGGTTAAGAACGGACCTCCGGAACGAATTAAGTACTTAACCCGAGGTACCACTGTATAAGGGAGTCATTGGAGCACCCCACAATTGCCTAATCTTGTCTCCCAAGGGGGTCACAAGCAAGAGTCTTCAGCCGGGAGATAGAAGCAAAACAGCGGCTTGTGGGTCTGATCTTTATTGTTGCAACAAGACTTCCCACTGCCACAAAGAACGAAGCAGCCAGAAGCCCTGAACAATGGTTACAACAGTATTTTAAAGTTTCCCAAAGTTTAATACATTTTCAGAGGCATCATCAAGACATCATAGAGACGTCACAGAAAAGATGTGGTCTCAGGTAGAACCTGAGATCCAGGCATGCCACTGTCACTCAAATACAGTCATACCTCTGGTTGAAGTAGCTTCAGAATAAGTATTTTCGGGCTGCGCTCCGCGGCGACCTGGAAGTAACGGAGCGCGCTACTTCCGGGTTTCGCCGCTTGCGCATGTGCAGACGGTCAAAATGACGTCATGCACAGAAGCGGTGAATCGCGACCCGCACACACGCAGATGTGCGGATGCAGGTTGCATTCGCTTCAGGATGCGAACGGGGCACCGGAATGGATCCCGTTCACATCCAGAGGTACCACTGTATAGTCTTTCACACATACTCCATCACAGAAACATTTGCAGTTCCCTGGTCCCTGAATCAAGTCAAATACAGTCGTATCTTGGATCCCAAACGCCCTGGAACTCGGACGTTTTGGCTCCCAAACACCGCAAACCCGGAAGTGATTGTTTCAGTTTGCGAACATTCTTTTGGAACCCAAACGTCCGGCAGTGCTTCCGTGGCTTCTGATTGGCTGCAGGAGCTTCCAATCAGAAGCCGCAATTTGGTTTTCGAACGTTTTGGAAGTCGGACTTCCGGAACAGATTCTGTTTGACTTCCAAGGTACGTCTGTACACCTCTTTGTCTTGTCCAGGCTTCATCCCACCATGGGATGGGTAGGCATTGTGATTGAGATGGCTATCTGTCTGACACTCTTGGGGCAGGATATCACCGGTCACGACTCCTTGCGAAGTCCCTGTGGATGTGACTGTACAACTTGGGGATTTTGGTGGGTTCACTCACCCCTCCCCTTACGCCTCACTTCCCTGGGTCCTAAATGCCATTGGAACTGAGAAGACTGATACAAGGATGTGATTTCTTATGAATTTCCTTAGGAGCTTGGCTTAGTTTAGAGGTCCCGGGCCCTAAGGAAGCCAGACTATCCTCCACCAGGGCCAGGGCCTTCTCAGTGATGGCTCCGACCTGGTGGAATGCTCTGTCCCATGAGACTAGAGCCCTTCAGGATTTCACCTCCTTCCTTTTGCAGATGACTTAGTTTTGACACTGCAGGAGCCAGAATCTAGTACGAAAAGAGTATTACAACTGATACATGATTTTGGTCAGGGGCGGGATTTAAGCTAAATAAACAAAAAACGAAGGTGTTAGGGAAAAATATGACAGACACAGAGTCAGAACGGTTTCAGAGAGAAACAGAATTATTATTGGTGAAAAAGGTAAAGTACCTAGGGGTCAACATAACAGCCAAAAATCTGAGTCTATTTAAGGATAATTATGAAAAATGTTGGTCTGAAATCAAGAGAGACTTGGATAGTTGGGCAAAACTGAAACTTTCTTTGTTAGGCCGAATTGCTGCCATTAAGATGAATGTGCTGCCAAAGATGTTTTTGTTTCAAACATTACAAATTGTGGACAAAACGGAGTGTTTTCGGAGGTGGCAGAGAGATATTTCCAAATTTGTCTGGCAGGGCAAAAAGCCCAGAATCAAGTTTAAGATATTAACAGATGCAAAGGAAAGAGGGGGCTTTGCCCTGCCAGACCTAAGGTTGTACTATGAAGCCGCAGCTTTCTGCTGGCTAAAAGATTGGCTACTTCTCGAAGACACCGATGTGTTAGATCTGGAAGGTTATAACAATGCTTTTGGCTGGCATGCATATCTGTGGTATGATAAAGTTAAGATTAATAAGGCCTTTAAGAACCATATTGTCAGAAAAGCAGTGTTTAATGTCTGGACAAAATATAAAGACTTACTGGAAAACAAAACTCCAAGGTGGCTCTCACCTTTGGAAGCTAAGGCTTGGAAAAGACCCAATATGGAAGCCTATTGGCCAAAATATTGGGAACTGTTAGAAAAAGATGGAGATAATTGGAAATTGCAGAGTATGGAGAAAATGAAGGACAAAGTGCGAGACTGGTTACACTACGCTCAGATTAAAGAAATTTTTAAAAGTGACAAAAAGTTAGGATTCCAGGTGGAGAAATCGAAGTTGGAAACAGAATTGTTAGAACCTAAGACTAAGGTACTTTCAAGAATGTATAACTTGCTGTTGAAATGGAACACACAAGACGAAATGGTTAAGTCGGCTATGATAAAATGGGCTCAGGATATTGGGCATAACATTATGTTTGAGGACTGGGAAAGGTTGTGGACCACTGGGCTGAACTTTACTGCATGTAATGCTTTGAAAGAAAATGTAATGAAAATGATATACAGATGGTACATGACCCCGGTTAAACTTGCCAAAATATACCATTCGTCTGATAACAAATGTTGGAAATGTAAAGAAAATGAAGGAACATTCTTCCACCTCTGGTGGACTTGCCCTAAAGTGAAGGCCTTCTGGGAAATGATATATAATGAGTTGAAAAAGGTATTTAAGTATACCTTTACCAAGAAACCAGAGGCCTTTCTCCTGGGCATTGTCGACCAGAAGGTGTTAAAGAAAGATAGAACATTTTTCATGTATGCAACAGCAGCAGCAAGGATACTACTCGCTAAGAATTGGAAAACCCAAGATCTACCCACACTGGAAGAATGGCAGATGGACTATATGCAACTGGCGGAGATGACTGGCAGAATCCGAGACCTGGGAGAAGAAAGGATTGAAGAAGATTGGAAGAAGTTCAAGACTTATTTACAGAAATATTGTGATTTAGTGGAATGTTAAGAAGGATGCTTGGTTATAAATAATTGGCCATCATTAAAATAGTTTAGAATTTGATGATAAGAGAGATTAAGAGAAACAAATTTGTAGGAGAATTATTTTATTGTATTTAAATAAGCGATTACAAATTTGGAAATAAGATGATAATTTGCTTGACAAAAATTTATTAATGATGCAAGTGGAAGCGGGAGACGTGAGGAAGTTCAAGGATGTTATGAAATTTTGTTAAAACAAAATAACATTGTTTATTATTATTGTATCTTTTTTATTTTTCTAAAACTCCAATAAATATCTTTAAAAAAAAAAAAAAAAGGATTTCACCTCCTTCCGTCAGGCCTGTAAGACAGAGCTATTCCACCTGGCCTTTAATTTGAATTCAGCCTGATCTTTTATTTCCCTTGTCTTCTCTTTCCTCCCCCTCCCCTTTTATGAAGATCACCCGCTCTGAGACCCCACAGCTAATTCACCCCTGGCCTCCTCGCTGGCCCAGGTAGGACCAATTCAGCCAGCTAGCCCGGGGGATTTTCTAATGCTTATTTCCCTTAAATTGATTTCTGAATTTTGAATTTTATTGTTATTCATGTTTTCATACTGTATTTTATGCTGATTTTACAATTAAGTGTTTTAAATTTGTTGTTAGCTGCCCTGAGCCCGGTTTTTGAACTAGGATGGGCGGGGTATCAATACAATTATTATTATTATTATTATTATTATTATTATTATTATTATTAAGCTGCTATCCAGGAACAAAGACCAGAGATGATGGCAGCATCAATACCCTGGCAAAAGGTGAGAGATTCAGCATCATGCAAGGAGGGGGTGGGGTAACTTGTGTTAGTTAGCAAAAGACAGTTGAAGAATTGAGAGGGGAAGGTTGCCAGGGTCACAGGGGTGTGTGATGTCACCACAGGAAGAAAAGTGTCCTTTTAAAAACTGAGGTTTGGGGGAAGGAGAAAGGAAGGGCAGAACGCCATGTGACGCTGGCTGGAGGAAGTTGCACTGAGAGACTTGGGACCACAGCTGCCCACTGCTTTGGACCCAAGCTGGCTGAAGCTTTGAGAGGAATGACGAGAGACACTCTTGGAGGTGTAATACTGCACTCCCTCCATCAAAGCTCAGGTGTCAATCTGTGTAAAATTGAAATTGAAATACTTTATTGTCACTTGTACAACTTGTATACAGTGAGATTACACGAGCACCCCCCACTCAGCTCTCTTAGTCTTAATTCCCCCCGTTTACTGACGCACACCCACCAAACCCGAAAGTCAGTTGCCCTGTTGTTATCTTTTCATTCAGCAGCCTAACAGCCCATGGATAGAAGCTGTTCTTTACCCTGTTGGTGTGACTAATCATGCTTCTGTATCTTTTGGCTGAGGGCAGGAGATCAAGAAAGTGCCAGCCATCCCTGAGAATTTCCCTCACTCTCCTGAGGCAACAGTCTTCCGCTATTTCATCCAGCAGATTCACGGGACAGCCCATAATATCTTGTGCTGCATTCACCACCCTCTGTAGGCACTTCCTATCAGATTATGTCAAACCAGCGTACCACACCGTGATGAAGTATGAAAGGACACTTTCTATTGTTGACCCATAGAAGGAGATCATCAAAGGTTGATTGACATCGTTCTTCCGCAATACTCTGAAACCATGTTTCTTATTCTTGTCTCTGCTGTGCCTCATTCCCAAGCAACATAAACCCTGGTTAAAGTGCCAAGACCCCTTGAATCTCTTGCCACCACTCAGCAGAGATTAGTGTGTGTCTGTGTGTGTGTGTGTAACACTATAAAGTCAGGGAAGGGGTCCACTATTAATAACAAAGGCATGTACAGCTCAACATCCCCTCTGCCACATTGCCTCCATGTTCTTACTCAAGCACTTTTGTCTCAGCTTAAGTCCGACACCAAAAGTAGATCGAGTTGGGAAGAAAGGCAGAAGAATGAGCGGTGGTAAGTTTGGGAAGGTCCCATTTCCCTTCGCGTTTTGGTGTAAAAATTAAGGGGCAGTCTCACAAATAACAAACATGGCAGCCTCACTTTGGCCCTACACTGTCACACACTGATATTGTTAAGTTGTGGGTGAACATATCAGACTACACAGCGATTCTTCAAACAGCTCTTGTTTATTCACAGGCCAGAACAGAACTGAACTGAAGGGTTCAGCCAGCCTGCTTATATAGAGCTCCACTAGAACGCAACAGTAACCACTTTCTATAACTATCCAATCACTGAACGTCACTTTCAATCCCTTATTTGCATATGTGGACTTGAGTGAAAACTATCTACAGTAACCCCCTGCTGGCCCAGGGTGAGAACTTCGGTACATAAAAGATATAGTGTAAAGCAGGGGTCAGCAACCTAAGGCCCATGGGCCACAAGCGGCCCATGGGGGTCATTTAACCGGCCCCCGAATCGAGCCGCCCGCTCGGCGAGTCCCCGCGTGCTGTGCTAAACCGACGTAGCACGGCACGGGGACTCACTTCTGCAGCACCAGAAATCACGTTTGCACAGACGCAGATGCTGGAAATTGCGCGATTCGGTGCATGGTGGGATCTCCGCTGGAGTAAACCAACCCAGGTGAGGTAAAATTTGCCAACCCCTGGTGTAAAGGGTCTTTGTGGTTCTCATCAGTAACCAGGCCACAGTTCAAATAGTGCTTCCTCTTCCATAGAGAATTTGCCACCCTACCTGGTTCCATTGTGAGTTAAGGGTAACATTCCCGTCACTTTAATAGTTTTGCAGAAACACAAATTTTGGCGAGGACAGCTTGTGATATCATACCTGAAGTTTAAAAAAGTAGCCATGGAAAAAAACCCTGCAGCTATTGGAAGTACAATGATCTTTATTGCATTTGCTAAACCTGTGTGCTCCTGTGTCACAAGACCGCGAGATAACAATGTTTTCTTTGCTCTCTTTCCTTGCCAGGTTGGTTGCAAAAACAGACCTTAGGCTAATTTCCACAAAGCTGCTTTCACAAGCACTGCGCATGATTTCTTTACATAATTTTAAAGGGTATAGCAATTTATTAATTAAAATGCAATCAGATTGATATTGCAGTCCTTGATTTGGTAGAAAGGTGGGGTGCTAAAATTTAAATAAATATATAATGAACATCAAATCCGATTTTAAAAGCACAAATTAAAAAAATGTACGGTAAGGAGCGGATCCTGTTCCATTTGTTGTTTTGGCCGTGGATGTGAAGGCCATAGTCATAATTAGAAAGCATGTTGCTGAACTACAAGTCCCTTCAGCCCTGGAAAGCAGGGCCAGGGATGATGGGAACTGTCGTTCGGTGGCATCCGGAAGGCCAAAGATTCCCCATATCTGATGCAGAAAGTGACTGAACTATTCTCCCTCCCACATAATTCTTTCCAGAAAAATTAAACACAATTCATTGACAGTGGGGTTACTCTTTTTAGAACTTTATAAACTTTTTCACATACAGTGGTGCCCCGCAAGACGAATGCCTCGCAAGACGGAAAACTCGCTAGACAAAAGAGTTTTCCGTTTTGGAGGTGCTTTGCAAAACGAATTTCCTATGGGCTTGCTTCGCAAGACGAAAATGTCTTGCGAGTTCCTGTGGGGTTTTTTCCCTCCCCCCCTTTTTCTAAGCCGCTTATCCGCTTATCCGCTAAGCCGCTAAAAGCCGCTAATAGCGCTAATCCGATAATCCGTCAATGGGCTTGCTTCGCAAGACGAAAAAACCGCTAGACGAAGAGACTCGCAGAACGGATTCTTTTCGTCTTGCGAGCACCAAACAGAATACATGGACTCATATGGAATATTGGTTGGCATCCGTCAGTCTGGGGAAACAGCGGAGGAGTGTGCCTTTGGGGTTGAAATCAAACCGTTGGAGAGTTGCAGCGCCTGCTGTGGCTGTAGCGACCGATATGGGAGAGACATGTTTTGTTGCAGCTGGGGCAGATTAAGGTGTTTGGTTGTGCTGCTGCAGATGCACCATGGCATTTCTTCTCTCTGTACTCATCCCAGAGGTCATTCCTTCCTTTGCTCACTGCTATGGCTGCGCTGTGGGTTAAACCACAGAACCCAGGGGTTACCAATCAGAAGGTTAGCGGTTCGAATCCCTGCGACGGGGTGAGCTCCTGTTGCTCTGTCCCTGCTTCTGCCAACCTAGCAGTTCAAAAGGACGTCAAAGTGCATGGAGATAAATTGGTACCGCTCTGGCGGGAAGGTAAACGGCGTTTCCGTGCGCTGCTCTGGTTTGCCAGAAGCGGCTCAGTCATGCTGGCCCCATGACCCGGAAGCTGTACGCTGGCTCCCTCAGCCAATAAAGTGAGATGAGCACCGCAACCACAGAGTCGTCCGTGACTGGACCTAATGGTCAGGGGTCCCTTTACCATTTACCTTTATGGTTGCCCAACCTGACTGATTTGTCTCCAGGTGCTGCAGTTGCCTTCAAGGGATTCCCACACAGTGGGGTTGATGTTGTCAGCCTTCATGCCTCATTTGCTGATGTCTTTGTAACGCAGAGTCGGTGTGTCAGCCAGTGACAGACTTTGGGCTCTCAGATTTCAGTGGCGCCCTGTTTGATGCTAACATTTGGTGCCCCCCCCCACGCTTCTCATGCTCTGCATTATTGCTGTGGCACCCCCTGAAGTACGGTGCCCAACACATGCTACCCTAAAAACCGCTTCTGTGCCAACAGGCTGGGTGCCTGAAGCCAGTTCCCCACAGAGCACATCCTTGGGAATACGTAAACACTAAGCCAAACCATGGCTAAGCAAAATATCGGAGGGGTAAAGCAGGAATACAGTGGTACCTCAGGTTAAGAACTTAATTCGTTCTGGAGGTCCATTCTTAACCTGAAACTGTTCTTAACCTGAAGCACCACTTTAGCTAATGAGGCCTCCCGCTGCTGCCACGTCGCCAGAGCACGATTTCTGTTCTCATCCTGAAGCAAAGTTCTTAACCTGAGGTACTCTTTCTGGGTTAGCGGAGTCTGTAACCTGAAGCGTCTGTAATCTGAAGCATATGTAACCTGAGGTAACCACTTTACATGTTTCTCAAACTCCACAAAAATGTTTTGTTTTGTTTGCTGTGAACTTCTGAGGAAGGGATTTCAGAAGGCAGAGTTAGATAAAAAAAAAATTATTTTACGAAATAAAGAATAAATCAAGACCCCTGACCATTAGGTCCAGTCGTGGCCGACTCTGGGGTTGCGGCACTCATCTCGCTTTACTGGCCGAGGGAGCCGGCGTACAGCTTCCAGGTCATGTGGCCAGCATGACTAAGCTGCTTCTGGCAAAACCAGAGCAGCGCACGGAAACGCCGTTTACCTTCCTGCCAGAGCGGTACCTATTTATCTACTTGCACTTTGACGTGCTTTCGAACTGCTAGGTTGGCAGGAATCATTTTGATATTTTGATTTATTCTTTAACAACAAAACATTTTATCTCTTCACTTTAGATTTGTACTTTAATATGGCCGGTTTTATTCTGCCAATTTTATTCTGTACATTAGCAGAAATCTAGGGACATTTCTGCTGATGAGTTTTTATGTAGTAGAATGTATCTGCAGCTGTCCTGTCCGCTGGCAGGCCACGCAAGAAGCACTTAGGCTGAGTGTTTGGTATTTGTAAGCACTAACTCTTGTTGCCCTACCTTTGTGTCAAATACGATGGCAAGGCCTTGAAAGCTTCCCAGTTCCATTTTCAAATTGCCAAACCTTGTCACAATGGTTGTTTCCATCATCTAAAATCAATTACGCAACCCCCAAATCAGATTAAAAATAAGGAAAATATACAAAGAGCATTCAATTCAGCGAGAAGGTGATCTGTATTGGCTTCTCATTGAGCCTGGGTACCACAACAAGTATATTTAAGGAAATGGTATTTATTTAATGAGAATGGACAAAAGCTTGGACACAGCCACAGAACCTGGGGCTCAGTTGTGATAGAAAGGACTTGGGGCTCAGCCCCAGCGATGGAGTTTAGCTAAAAACTTAGCTGAAAGCAGCAACACCAAGAGTTTTGAAAGCGGGTGCTGTAGTTGGTTCTTACAATGACAGGGCTATGCTTGGCTGGGCATTGAATCATCTGTGGGCATAAAACCCCCAAAATGAGCAAATAAAGTATAGGTAATATTAGAAGCAGAGAGAGCCAGGAAGGACAAAATGAAGCGAAAGTGAACAGTGGCATAGCATGGGTTGTCAGCACCCGGGGCAAGGCAAGTAATTTGCGCCCCCTAACCCGTGGATTTGCGCCCCCTAACCCGTGGATTTGCACCCCCTAACCCGTGGATTTGCACCCCCTAACCCGTGGATTTGCACCCCCTAACCCGTGGATTTGCGCCCCCTAACCCGTGGATTTGCGCCCCCTAACCCGTGGATTTGCGCCCCCTAACCCGTGGATTTGCACCCCCTAACCCGTGGATTTGCGCCCCCTATCTGCAAACCCCTTTCTCTTACTTAGCCACATCTGGGCATCCCCTAGAACAGGCACCCCCAACCTTCGGCCCTCCAGATGTTTTGGACTACAATTCCCATCATCCCTGACTACTGGTCCTGTTAGCTAGGGATCGTGGGAGTTGTAGGCCAAAACAGCTGGAGGGCCACAGGTTGGGGATGCCTGCCCTAGAGTCTTTTTTTAAAAAAATCATGGCGAAGAAGGGCAATCACAAAAGGTAGAAGTTCTGTCCCACTGCCACCCTGCAATGACAGGTCATATGCCAAATGACAGGTCATATTAAGGTAACCAAAGTTCCCCCCCAATGAATCCGGGGACACTTTTCAACTTCCTACTACAGTGGTACCTCGTGTTACGTACCGTCCCCCTTACGAATGTTGCGGGTTACGTGCTCCGCTAACCCAGTAGTAGATGCCCCTTGTTGAGACCTTTGCGCCGGGATGCGAGTGGAAGTTGCACTCTGGCGGCACGGCAGCAGCGGGAGGCGCCATTAGAGAAAGTGCGCCTCATGTTACGAGCCGTTTCCTGTTACGAACGAACCTCCGAAACGCATGAAGTACGTAACACGAGGTACCACTGTAAACAGATGGATTGAACTGATGAATGAAGAAGTGAAAGAAACTATGGTCAAATGGGCGCAAGATGTCAGACACACGATATACTTAGAGCAATGGGAGAAATTCTGGCGAGAAGATATATGATTTATCGCCTCCTATACGATCAAAGAAAATTTCTTTAAAATGTTCTACAGGTGGTATTGAACACCAGTGAAGCTGGCCAAGATCTACAAACTGAAACCCAACCTCTGTTGGAAATTTGGTAAAGAAGCAGGAACAACAATACACATATGGTGTGGTTGTGAAGAGATTAAATTTTGGGGGGGGGGGGAATAATACATGAGGAATTAAAGAAAATGTTGAAAATCCCAATTGTTAAAAAACCAGAGGCATTTCTCCCAGGCTTGATAGAGAAAGATATGCCACAAGTGAAAGAAAGAATCTCTCTACAATGGTACCCCGGTTTACATACGCTTCAGGTTACAGACTCCGCTAACCTAGAAATAGTGCTTCAGGTTAAGAACTTTGCTTCAGGATGAGAATAGAAATCATGCTCTGGCGGCGTGGCAGCAGTGGGAGGCCCCATTAGCTAAAGTGGTGCTTCAGGTTAAGAATGGACCTCCGGAATGAATTAAATACTTAACCCGAGGTACTACTGTATATGCAACTACAGAAGCCAGAGTAGTGATTGCTTCTAAACGGAAATCTCAAATCTTGCCCTCAAAAGAGAAGTGGATATGCAAATTAAATGAATATTTAGAACTGGCAAAGCTAACATCAATTATAAGATATCAGTCAAATCAAAAATTAAAAAAGCAATGGAAATGTTTTGAAGATTATATGTTAAAGTATTGTTCAAAGAAAGATATGCTAATATGCTTAGAATAGAAATGTAAACCAGGCGGGACAGCCTGTTTTTTCACATGAAATCACAGTGGCTATTTTGGGTGCCGTGTTCTCACACCACCGTCTCACCCTGAAAAAAGTGGGTTTTTCCTGGGCCACATTTTTGGGCACCATGCAAGATCGTGCCTCCAAAAGTGCTTTTTTTCAGAGCGGTCTTTTGTGGTAATCTGTTCTTCCCATCCTTTCAAATACTTTGCTTATAGGTTCTGGGTACACTTCAAAGCGCAGCCCTTATGGGCTCCCAGCCACATACCTTATTAATCTACTGGATTTCAGTCCTGAGTCCCTTAAGGACCTGGCAGCGCCCCTGCTTAGAGTGATCAAGTCACTTAATAACCACACTGTTTTAAGTCAGGCACACGATTTTCCTTGTAGGGTCTAGCTCAGGAGAAAGCAGTTCTGTGAGTTTTCAGGAGAAGGCAGATTACTGCTATACAGAGTACTGACTGGTCACCCTGTGTCACATCATGAAGGAATTCTCTATCCAAAGCAGTTTTTGAGTTTAAAATACCATTGTGGTTGTTGTTGTTTTTTAATACAGTGCCAAACAAGTGTTGACCAGATGAACTTACAGGGTGCTAAGGAAAAACTTGTTGAGTAGCACAAGAAGGGTCAGAGAGGAAGAGGAAGCCAGCTTTGGATAAAGAGGCAGGTATGTTTCTAAAAAGCAAAGTGGGGTGGATAGGTGTGGAACAGAGCTTATTGTACAGAAGGGGGGTGGGTTGCGTGTCGAGGTCCCCAGGGCCACCCCAATAACTCACACATCACACAGAATTTTTGTTTAAGGTTTTTGGCATAATTTTGGCCACAACTTTATTAAAATACAAACATGTGAGTAGTTGCTTAGGCATTGGTTGCGACTAGCTGCCCCCACCGTGGGGGACAGTCTGACATTCCGCACGCCTGTGAAAGTCAGAAAAGGGGAATACACTTGGGGCTAGCGACGGAGCAGGGAACCTGCCCTCAGCCCACCCCAAATGCAGCCAGGAGCTCTTGCAGTGGTCCAGTGACCGCAACCTTACAAGTTGTGATGATTTGCTATGCAGTAGGCAAAAACCAACTGGCCCAGCCAATCTGCCAGATGGACAAAATTCCTACCGGGCCCTTGCCCCAAGAGCAGACGACCACATGACAGGCATAGCAAGGTCAAGCGAACAACCCTAATTCTAGGGAGGGGGGGACGGTCAATCTGATGCACGGGTGAAAAGAGGAAGCCCTAGCTTTGTGCAAGGAGTTTTAGCATTTCTGGCTGTCAATCAACAAATGGCAACATTAACTTCTTCCCAAGGACAAGGAAAGCCCAATCGCATCAGTGGCCAACGGTCAATTAGCCTGCCCCACAACTTTGGAGTGTCCTGGTGGCCCCCACCGCAACACGTGCTCTCCATGAAGGAGAACACGCTAAATCACTCTGCATCCTTTATATTATTATTTACTAGATCTCAACCCAACTGTTCCCTTTTAGAAGCCTTCAACGTTGCTCACAACAATACAAACAATAAGAGAGAAGTTTTTTCTCCCTCTTTCATGAGAGCCAGGGAAAACGAATGTTGAAAGATTCAGGACAAAGGGAAGCACTTCTTCAAGACAGCACATTGTTTAAATTATGGAATTCGCACCAGAAGTTGTAGTGATGATGGACACCAACTTGTGGGCTCTGCCCTCTGCTGGCATGAAGTCCCCAGAAGACTACCCCACAGAGAGAATCCAGTCTTTGGCAGAATCATAGAATCGATGAGTTGGAAGGGACCACGAGAGGTGTCTAGCTCAAATCCTTGCAATGCAGGAATCTTCTTTCCAACATGGGGCTCCAAGCCATGGCTCTGAGATTCCCTCCCCCCACACACCAAACTTGGTATAAACCAACACAAAATGTGTAGATTTCATACCTTAAGATATCTTTCTCTGAATCTTACTAACTTTGTGCCTTTTCTGTGAGAAATGGATCGCCAGACCTCATACCACCCAAAACTACCAAGGCAAACTGCTGTGAGGAATGGTGGAGACCATCCTATGAAGAACTGATTGAAAGACCACCATGAAAGAAATGGTGCAACAGAGTATCAGGAGATATTGTTCAAGTTGAGGTATAAAAAAAAATCTGTCAGAATCTCAAGAAGTATTGGAAACAGTAGACTACTCATTTAAAAGAGTAGTTTTAAATCATGTTCTTCTGGCACAACCTTTTCTCCTATTTGTGCTACAATTTCTTATACCAAGGCCAATTGGCCAGGGGTCTTTCTTGGCCAGGAAGAATGGGATAAATTGAATCTCTAAATTGAAGCAATGAGTAATAATCTGCAGATGGGGTGATCACATCATCTATTTCTATGCTGATGTCGTACCAGTGGTTTTTGAGCTGTGCTCTGTTGAACCTTGGGGCTCCTTGAGAGCTTCTGAGCGCCTCTATAGTGAGAAGATCAGGAACGGGAGACAAGCTTCATGAAAACAGCTCGGCCACCAAGCTTGCTATTTTGGGGCACATTTTGTTCATGCGGGCCAATGCCAAGGTTAATCCCCTGTGAGCTCAACAGGTCTCATGTGAATGGAGTGTGCTCATTCCTGAGTCCTCCGAGGGCTTAGTAGTATATATGGGGAATTCCTCAGCAGAGGAGCCCATATGGAAAAGGTGGGAAGAAATGTGAAAAACGCTTGTTTACACTGAGCACTTTTGGTGCAATATTGTTTTTTCCATGGCTGCTGTTCACATAAGAGCATTGAGAAACATTAAACACTTGCCATAACTAGGACTCATTCGGAGAACAAGGAAGAGGACACCATCAAGTGTTCACAGGCTGATCTGAGTCCGGTCCTAGGTCAAGGGTATGGAGGCTGTCTGTCAAGGGCAAAGCAGGGTCCAAGGCAAGGAGCCGGGCGTGGTCAGGAACTCTGGAAGAGCAGGACAGGGTGCTGGCAGGAACAGGTTACCAACGATGTTGCTCCCGCAACCTGGGACTGGGCTGACTGGCCTTTATCTCCTCTGAGGCATAGGGCGGTCCCAGCCCACAGGTGACTCGCCTCTCCTGGCCTTAAGGTGAGCACTCCTCCTGTGAGAACTTAGTTCCCTCCGCCTCTCTGCCCTGAGCCTCTGCAGCTCCGGAGAGGCTGGAGGGTTACTGGACCCAGAAGCAACTTCACCTTCCCCTGACAGGGCTGGGAGAGGAGCACCTGCAGGCAATGGGTCCTCGATCACCTCCGGAGCCAGAGCAGATTTAGCTGGTGTCTGCTCCTGAGGATCTGGCACAGGTGAGGGCCCTTCAGGTTCAAGCCCCTGCCCCAGCTCAGCCAGCTTTGGAGGCGGGGACTCCTATGCAGTCTGGGATTCCTCAGGTTCAGCCTCTGAATTGGATTCCCAGGCCATGCCACTGAAGGACACAAGACGCTACCTTATATTGCACCAGAACATTAGCTCTCTCGAGTCCTGTATTGACCATTCTGAGTGGCACCTCTTCCTTTTTCACCTGTCTAAAACAAAGCAAACAAAAACTGAAGTGCAGGTGGTTTCCCATGAGGGAAGACACAGTGAAAACAGCAAGAACCTTTATTGAACTACATAAGTGGGAAACAGGAGCAAAGCAACTGTTTATATACATTCCCGAAGCCTGGGCCACTCCCATGCCCAACGTGATTGGCTGTCTAAACTTCCAAGCTGCGAATCACGACTCAATAGTTCAAGGGCCAATGGCAGAGGCCCAAATCCTAAAATGTTCTGTGATTGGACATCATATATTGAATCAGAACACAGGAGCTCAGAATCCTTAGTCCAGACTCAAGCTCAGGCAAACACAGGTCACTGAATACATAACAAAAAAACCCTGTGATTAAACCGTTATACTGCCTGAGACTGCAAAAAACCGTTTCAGAGCAACAGAGCGAGAAAAGTAATGTGAGGAAGCTAGCCTTCTCCTCAACATGCTAGCCTTCAGGCTGTGAAGGGTTTAAAAACAGAAATGGGGGGCTGGGGATGGGTAAGGGATATCTAGTTCTACCTAAGTCCTGGAAGAAAAGCTGTGAGCCCAAAGAAATAATAATAATAATAATAATAATAATAATAATAATAATAATAATAATAATTTATACCCCGCCCATCTGGCTAGGTTTCCCCAGCCACTCCGGGCGGCTTCCAACAAAGCATTAAAATACAGTGGTGTGTTAAACATTAAAAGCTTCCCTAAACAGGGCTGCCTTCAGATGTCTTCTAAAAGTCTGGTAGTTGTTCTTCTCTTTGACATCTGGTGGGAGGGCATTCCACAGGGCGGGTGCCACTACTGAGAAGACCCTCTGCCTGGTTCTCTGTAACTTGGCTTCTCGCAGTGAGGGAACCGCCAGAAGGCCCTTGGCGCTGGACCTCAGTGTCCGGGCAGAACACCGAGGGGGAGACGCTCCTTCAGGTTTACTGGACAGAGGCCATTTAGGGCTTTCGAGGTCAGCTCCAACAATTTGAATTGTGCTCGGAAACGTACTGGAAGCCAATGCAGGTCTTTCAAGACCGGTGTTATGTGGTCTCGGCAGCCGCTCCCAGTCACCAGTCTAGCTGCCGCATTCTGGATTAACTGTAGTTCCGAGTCACCTTCAAAGGTAGCCCCACGTAGAGCGCATTGCAGTAGTCCAAACGGGAGACAACTAGAGCATGCACCACTCTGGCGAGACAGTCCTCAAAGTACTCAAATAGTCCCAGTACTCAAAGAGTCCCAGAAACTTCTGTAGGAAGTTTTGTTTGCAGGCTTTCCTGCTGGAGACTTGTAGTTCTCTTTGCTGTTTCCAAATGGCTGCTTCAAGCTTGACCAGTAATTGTTGTGCTTTCAAAGCAGAGATGCCTTCCTCCCATCTCTCCTTGGCATGGCTGTGGTGCACCTTCTCCCACCTCCCGTTCTGCATTCCACCACCCTCCAGCCTCAATGGCTTTACTTTAGCCTTGTCTTTACTTTAGTGAATTACTTTAGCCTTGTCTAGCTCCCCATGTCCCCTTCTTGGTCCTCGTCTCCACCCCCATCATCCAGCCCGGACACTGAGGTCCAGCACTGAGGGCCTTCTGGCGGTTCCCTCGCTGTGAGAAGTGAGGTTACAGGGAACGAGGCAGAGGGCCTTCTCGGTAGTGGCGCCTGCCCTGTGGAACGCTCTCCCAGCAGATGTCAGGGCAATAAACAACTATTTTACTTTTAAAAGACAACTGAAGGCATCCCTGTTTAGGGAAGTTTTTAATGTCTGATGCTGTATTGTTTTTAATATTCAGTTGGAAGCCGCCCAGAGTGGCTGGGGAAACCCAGCCAGATGGGCGGGGTATAAATAATAAATTATTATTATTATTACTTCTATTGGAATCTAATATATGTGGTACAATTACTGCCTGGCCAACTATTCATGTAGGCCTTAAAGTGGTCAGTTATTGTGTTACAGATAAGCAAGGCAGACTCTCAAGTAACTCTTCTGTTCACGTTTCCTAGGCTACACCAAAAAGAGGAACTTGTGCATATCTCTCTCTTCCAGTGCTACATTTGTTTATTTCATACAATTCATATACTGCTTAATACTAAAGAAAAAAACCCTCAGAGTGGTTTACAAAAAGAATAATACAATAAAATTAGCAGTAAAAACAGTTAAGAACAACTACTAAAATAATTCAAAAAAGAAAATAAATTAAGTGACGAACCAAAAACAAATTAAAACACAACTCAACATATCTGGGTAGGATTGTCTGAACAAGAATGTTTTTAGCAGGTGCTGAAAAAAGTAGTGAAGACATCTGCCTGATGTCAATAGGTGTATGTGCGGCCAAATTAAAAGTTTGATATCTTACAAAGCCAGAATAAATATTATGTGTTCCCTGTAACAGTGCCAGTTCCACAGATCAAAGTGGTTGAGTGGGCATATATGGGTTAAGGTGATCTCGCAGGTAAATTGGTCCCCAGTTGATCAGGGCTTTATACATGTTGTGTTGGGGCAACAAGAAAACACATTACAGTACATAGAAAGAAGCAGGCCTCTGAAACACAGCACTCCTTTATTACTACACAACAGCAAGAAGAATAAACACACTCTGGAGCTCTGCAGCATGCAAACTACAGGAGATCAAGAGTTCCAAAAAGAATACACTAATAGCAGCACCTAGAACCTGGCCTGGTAGCAAGTCAGGAATCAGTTCAGATCTCAGAGCACAGACGTTATATGTGGGCAAATTTTCATTCTCCTTAGCAATCATGTTGCAGCTTTTTGCACTATCTACAGTTTCTGAATTAAGTGCAAGGGACCAATCATACAAATCAGGCACTTCTAGCCACCGAGGCTACCTGGGCCTCCAGACAAAGAGACAGACTCCTTCAGCTGGAGTGCAACTCCATCCAAGGTAGGCAATTGAGCAGTTTCTAAGACATGGGAGCTTGCTAAGATTGAAGTTCAGCTTCCTTTTCCTCATCCATCTCACCACTCCATCCAAGCACAGCTTTTCCTGATTCTGATGTTATGGATAACTCCTAATGGCTGCTCTCAGCAGCTTCGCATAGATATTAAATAGAACTGGGGACAAGATGGTGCCCTGCGGCACCTCATAAGGTAGCTGCCAGGGGACCAAAAGGCACTCTCCCAATGCTACTCTCAGTCCCAAAGGTAAGGGTGGAACCACTGTAATGCAGCACACACACACCACATTTCCATTTCCCATAGCTGGTCCAGGAAGATACCATGGTCAATGGTATCAAAAGCCAACGAGAGATCAAGAATTGGAGGCCATGTCACACTCCCCTTGTCCTGCTCAAGGCAACCATCAGATGTCAAAGAAATAAACAACTGTCTGATTTTTAGAAGACACCTGATGGCAGCCCTGTTTAGGGAAGTTTTTAATATTTGATGAATTATTGTATTTTTATCTTTTGCTGGAAGGCACCCAGAGTGTATGTATAAACAAACAAACAAACAAACAAACAAACAAACAAACAAACAAACAATAATTATTACTGCTACTACTACCATGAGTGGCTCAGTCTCATGGCCAGGCCTGAACCAAGTTGGAATGGTTCTAAATAATCTTGCAGCACAGCTAGCTTCTTCTGGAAACTAGGAGAGTAGACCTCCTAAACTCAGGTCCTGCAGGTTAGTTTTTATGTCTGCCCAAACTGGGTGAGTGCAGTTCAACATATCTTTCTGTACACATCCTACGTCAGGGGTAGGAACGCAGGTGGCGCTGTGGTCTAAACCACTGAGCCTCTTGGGCTTGCCGATCAGAAGGTTGGCGGTTCGAATCTGTGTGATGGGGTGAGCTCCTGCCAACCTAGCAGTTTGAAAGCACACTAGTGCAAGTAGATAAATACCGGGAAGGTAAACGGCGTTTCCGTGCACTCTGTTGCGCCAGAAGCGGTCTAGTCCTGCTGGCCACGTGACCCGGAAAGCTGTCTGTGGACAAACGCTGGCTCCCTTGAGCTGAAAGCAAGATGAGCACCGCAACCCCATAGTTGCTTTTGACTGGACTTAACTGTCCAGGGGTCCTTTACCTTTTTACCTACCTCAGGGGTACAACACAGTGGTGAGGCTGCACAGCAAGGTACTGGGGCCCCCTATTTTGGCTCCAGTTCAGAGCCGTGATATGCTATGGGGTCACCATGGATGATTCCCTGCAATGATATGGCCACCTATCCTCTTCAGAAAAAGGCAGTGGTGCGGCAGATACATCTCAAGCCTAAAAGTGAAGTTTCATTGAAATGACTAGATGATTGGCAGGGCTCCCTGTGAGCCAGGGATAGCAATTCATTTTAATTTGTGTAAATTACCTGGATGCATAATATCCAATTACGCTAAAAGCAACAAGTCAGCTGATATGGTGAATTAATTAGCTAGATGAGGAAATGGTATTAAAGAGAGCAAATGACTGGATTCGTCGTCTGCCAATCTGCGATTTATTGAATGCTGAGTAGTGCCGGACATTGGGGGAAAAGATACATTGTTTTTAGCAAGCAGCCATCTCAGCAAGTCGAACAGGACACCACTGCTCACAAGATGGGCCAGACGTGATCACAGGCTCAACAGGAACTATTGGCTTCGTTGTTAAAACACAGGGAACAAGGAAAGCTGGCTTCTCTTCCTGGAGGGAGAACTTCACATTAATCTCTTTTTGTGCTTCAGTTTCTGTGTCTGTACAATGGGTACAACCGCTAACCACCCCCTTTCCACTTAAGGATTGCAGGGCTGACTTTGTTAAGACCTGTAAAGAACAGGGAAACTCTCAAATGAAAAGTGCTGCAACATTTTGTAAAATACAAATATATTAAATGTATTGTACACAAAATATCACAATGTAACACGTACTAGTACTCCAGTTGGTATGAACGTAAACAGTGTGTGTGTGTGTGTGTGTGTAGTGTACAGTCCTACAAATCACTATTCAATGCCTCCATTGAATTTTGTTGTTGTTCAGTCTTTTAGTCGTGTCCAACTCTTCGTGACCCCATGGACCAGAGCACGTAAGGCACTCCTGTCTTCCACTGCCTCCCGCAGTTTGGTCAAACTCATGTTGGTAGCTTCGAGAACACTATCCAACCATCTCATCCTCTGTCGTCCCCTTCTCCTTGAGCCCTCCATCTTTCCCAGCATCAGGGTCTTTTCCAGGGAGTCTTCTCTTCTCATGAGGTGGCCAAAGTATTGGAGCCTCAGCTTCAGGATCTGTCCTTCCAGTGAGCACTCAGGGCTGATTTCCTTCAGAATGGAGAAGTTTGATCTTCTCGCAGTCCATGGGACTCTCAAGAGTCTCCTCCAGCACCATAATTCAAAAGTCCTACAAATCAGTATTCAATGTCTCCATTGAATAGTATAAGTCTATTGTACTGAAGTCCAGAGTGTTGGTTCTCTGTGTTCTAGTTGAAAAACGTGTACATGGAGGATTCTGACGACGAGACACATGGGTAAAATCTCGGTTTCGTCAGGTCGGTCCCAGTACATTGCTAAATGATACATGCCATGCTGTTGATGACTAATATAATACAATACAATCTGCAAAAAGCCACATATTCAAGTATTACACTTACATATACAATCAAACCTTGGTTCCCGGATGGCTTACTTGCCAAACAAATCGGTTCTCAAACACTGCAAACCCAAAAGTAAGTGTTCTGGTCTGAGAACGCTTTTTCGGAAGCTGAACGTCTGGCACGGCTTCCACTTGAGTGCAGGAAGCTCCTGCAGCCAATCGGAAGCCTCGCCTTGGTTTTCGAATGGTTTTGGGACTCGAATGGACTCCCGGAACGGATTAAGTTTGAGAACCAAGGTTCCACTGTATAGGCAACTAAATGCTCAACCATTAGGTCAACTCCTGCCTTGTGAGGGTGCTCAGCTCCTGGTAAAATGCTGACTCAGATACTAATTATGTGCTACAAGGGTGACATCTCTCCCTCAGGATTGTGGGCGCCCGCCGCCGCAATGTGGATGTGGCATTTGCCCTCCTATGTGTGTGACATCATACTGGGTTCATAGGGAAAGGGTTAACTAATTGTAAAATGACTAACCAATGGGAACCCAGGGGGCAGATGTATAAGGTTTAAGCACAGAGGTTTTTTAGTGAGTTAGAGTTGTTGAGAAGACAGTCTGGAGTTAGAAGAGACAGAGAAGATAAGTCTGTGGGTTGGGCTGGTCTGGTGTGAGAGAGTGAGAGAATTTGTTAAGAGGAGTCAGTCAAACAGTTGAGATAATCAGTCAGACAGTATTAGGAAGGTATAGGCCGGTAAAGAAACTAAAGTTAAGATACTGACAGGAATATTATCTGAGAAACCTGTTAAGTTGTGGGTGAACATATCAGACGACACAGTGATTCTTCAGACAGCTCTTGTTTATTCACAGACCAGAACAGAACTGAACTGAAGGGTTCAGCCAACCTGCTTATATAGAGCTCAACTACAACGCAACAGTAACAACTTTCTGTAACTATCCAATCACTGAACGTCACTTTCAATTCCTTATTTGCATATGTGGATCTGAGTGAAAACTATCTACTGTATCCCCCTGCTGGCCCAGGGTGAGAACTTCAATACATAACTGTCAGGGGCTCAGGAGCAGAGGCACAGGAGAGGGAGGAAATGGAGAGCGAGGGGGAGGAATCCGAAGGGAGCGTAAGCGATGACAGTGGTCCGAGGTCCCTGAGTCTTTCCAGCGAATCGGAAGATTCACAGAAGGGGGCGCCCATGGTCAGAGCAAGGGGGGTGCCTAGGGGGACACCCCAGGAAGAAGGGGCCAGAGGGGACTCAGAGAGCAGCAGTTGGAAATCAGGACCAGCTTCCCCACCAGAGCGCAGTGGGGGGGGAGGAGTCCCAGGTATCGGGATCAGGCTGCTCACCACCAGCAGAAGGAGATGAGTCAGGATTGACCACGCCTCCATCGGAGAGCGCGAAAATGTTCAAGAGGAAAGTTGGAGGCTGGGCGCGCGCGCCAAGTTCAAATGTACAGGCGAGCGGCACAGCAGGTAGCCCGGATAGGGAGCCAGGTCCTAAAGCCCGCCGAAAGGAGGGACAAGAGTCAGGGGGGTCAGCGTCAGAAGAGTCCAGAAAGGAGGAGACCCCGGGGGGCAGAAGGACCCAGAGGAGGAAAGAGCAACGGAAGAGGTGGAGTAAGGCTAGAGTCTTAAACTGGTGTACAGGGGGCGGAGACTCAGACGGAGCTTCGCCGATCTAGGTTCTAAGACGTAGAGCTGCACGCTGCGGCTTGGAAATGGAAACTGAACTTCAATAAAGACTTTTGTACATTATTACTGACTAGCGTTGGTCCTCTGTGAGCTGGGACTAGAGGCAGCTCTGACAATAACAAAAGCATAAACTTGTTAATGTTTGTAAAACAAACTTGGGGGTTTTTTTTGGTTCACTTTTAACAACTGACTGGACTCAGTGTTTTACCAGAGAGTAACTGGTTGGTGGCAGCGGGGAAGCAAGCACAGTGGTGGCACAGGGATCAATAGACCGTTAAACATCTGGGGACCCTGTGTGATCGCCACAGCGGACATGCGATGTTACACGCACACACCTGCAGTCAGGTTTTTGTTGTGGCAGCTCCTCTTCCTCCTCCTCTCCACAGCCAGAGAGGCACCCTTTTCTGCGGGGAGGGGCACGGACCCTTTGCCTCCATATCCGAGGTGCTCCTTTGCGGAAAAGTGTGCTTCACTTGCTGCCTAAGGAGGGTAGCGCTGAACTGCTCTCTCTTAGATCAACGCTCCTGCTGCCTGCTGCCTTTTCTCATTGACTTTGTGGGTACCCAACCCCCACAATTATATACAGTCGTACCTTGGAAGTCAAACAGGATTTGTTCCAGAAGTCTGTTCGACTTCCAAAACATTCGGGTAAAACAAAGTGCGGCTTCCGATTGACTGAGGAAGCTCTTGCAGCCAATTGGAAGCTGCGTAATCCGCGTTGGACGTTTGGGTTCCAAAGAACGTTCACAAATCAGAACAGTTGCTTCCGGGTTTGCGGGAGCCAAAACGTTTGGCTTGCAAGGCGTTCAGGATCCAAGATATGACTGTACTCTTATTTTCCATATACAGAATTGTGTTTTATGAGGTTTTTCTCTCTGTATTCCCTTGTTTGTAAAATGGCAGCTTTCTACAATATGTTGACTAGCCTTCTTGAACACTAGAAAAGAGCACCGCAGTATACATTATGTCTTCCTTTAAAACTATCCGACACACTTAAAGAGGATGCGGGTGGTGCTGTGAGTTAAACCATAAACCCTAGGACTTGCCGATCAGAAGGTCGGCGTTTCGAATCCCCATGACGGGGTGAGCTCCCGTTGCTCGGTCCCAGCTCCTGCCAACCTAGCAGTTCGAAAGCACATCAAGTGCAAGTAAATAAATAGGTACCACTCTGGCGGGAAGGTAAACGGCGTTTCCGTGTGCTGCTCTGGTTCGCCAGAAGTGGCTTAGTCCTGCTGGCCACATGACCCGGAAGCTGTACGCTGACTCCCTCAGCCAGTAAAGTGAGATGAGCGCTGCAACCCCAGAGTCGGTCATGACTGGACCTAATGGTCAGGGGTTCTTTTACCTTTACCTTTCTACACACTTAAAAAAAAAAAGCAAAACTTTCTTTTCCCAGATGGAGGAAAACAGGACTACCATTATCTTATAGAGCCACATGCCGTTTTAGATACAAGTAATGAAAAATGGAGGATCAATGCCCTGGGAATATATATTATCTATATTAGACACCCTGTAATAAATCTTTGGAGCAAAGCTATTTTATGCTTGATTTGCTCTGAACGTGTCGTTCCCATTTAGCATCAGCTCTTCAAAGCAGATGCCAAAATGGGGGCACTGGCTGGAACAGGAGCTGTATTGAAAGAGTCCTTGCTTCCTCAACTACAGCTTCACGCATGAGTCTGCTGATCAAGCAGTATATTGAGTCTTGTATAAATGGAAGAACTCTACTTCAGGAGATGGCGACTGGCACAGGGTCCCATTCAAAGAAGCAATCCATTAAAAGCCAGGGCTGTCAAAACTTTCGATCTTCACTTCTTGATGATGGGGCCACTGCAAGAGGCATGAAGCTGCAGCAGATGGAGCGATTGTACTTGACCCACCATGGCTGCCCTTAAGCTTGTGTGCCACTTGAGAGGCAAAAACATAAATTCATGCTAAAGGACTGTTACAAGCAAGATAAAACATGGTAGCTCTGCGTCTAAAGAAAGTGCATAGATTTTAGTCCGTAACCAATGCACTGAGGGCACTTGGCCAATAAGAAGTCGTTGTTCTGAAAGAAAAGGAGTGGAGACAAATAAAGTGGAGACGAGTGGAGGGAAAAATGTAGAAGAAATAAGCAACCAGGGGAGTGGTTTTACAGGACTCAGATCAATGTTTCCAGGTCACAACATTATGATGGAAGATTGGGAAAAATTATGGAACACTGATTTAAAATTTACAGATTGTTCCCTACTGAAGGAGAATTACATGAAGATTATGTGCACGACACCAGTGCAGTTAGGGAAAATGTACAAAACTAGTTCAAATATATGTTGGAAGTGTACAGAAAAGGAAGGGACATTTTATCATATGTGGTGGGATTGTAATGTAATTAAATATTTTGGGAAATGATATACAATGAATTGAAGAAAATGTTCCATTTAACATTTGTTAAAAAACCTGTAGCATTTTTGTTAGGGATTGTAGGGAAAGATCTGCCCAAAAAGCTGAAAAACATCTTCATGTATGCGACAACGGCTGCGAGAGTTGTAATAGCACAAGGATGGAAGACTGAAGAAACCCCAACTAAAGAATCATAGCAAGAAAAATTGATGGACTATGCAGAAGTGGCAAAATTGACATATAAGCTACGGGACAAGGATAACTGTGACTTTAAAGATGAATGGGAACCCTTTACAAAGTATCTGAAGACGCAACAAAGCAAACTGGACTCCTTGGCTGGTTTTGAATAAACATTCACAAACTTTTTATTGCTGATAATCAGCTAAATAGTTTGAGGATCTATACAACTGTGTAACATGCAGAAAACAGCTTTCTTAGAGAAATCAAAGACTGGAACTGAGGGAAGCCTGGGGTGGGTGGGATTTGTGTGGGAGGGTGAAGAATGGGGAGGAATAAGGATCATATGTTTCTGGATAATATGTTTTGTTTTAATTTTGAATTTAAAAAAAGTTTTTTTAAAAATGATCAATGTTTCCATTTCCCCCAGGAAAACCTGCTTTTTACCGCTGAATCAGAACAAGTGGCAATTAGGTTTTCTGAGAATTGCCATTCTGGTTCAGCAGTGAAAAGTGTGTTTTGCAGGGGAAAGCTATGGGGCAAATGTAAAACCACTCGGCCCTGTGCTTTCTAGGATGGAGAAGCCTTAAGTGCCACCCACTATCATTTCACAGTGGGGACTGAGCCCCCTGGAAGCAGGTGGGCAAGTGGGTGGCAGGGCCCTTCCTTGGGCTTAGTCCTTGCTCTCCCAGCCTTTCCTTCTGGGCCCCATCTTCTAGGGCAATGGTTTTCAAAAGGTGTGGTGCGCCACACTGGCGTGCCAGGAGAGGATGGCAATTGTGGCAGGGAGATTCAAGGACAAACAAAGGAACATGTAAACATTTCAGTATGGTGTATTAAAATATCTATATATCTATCTCTCTATCTATCTCTATCATCTATCTATCTATCATCTATCTATCTATCATCTATCTATCTATCTATCTATCTATCTATCTATCTATCTATCTATCATCTATCTATCTATCTATCTATCAATCATCTATCTATCTATCTATCTATCTATCTATCTATCTATCTATCATCTATCTATCATCTATCTATCTAATCATCTATCATCTATATCTATATCTATCTATCATCTATCTATCTATCTATCTATCTATCTATCTATCTATCTATATCTATCTATCTATCTATCTATCTATCTATCTATCCATCCATCTATCTATCTATTGAGATAGATACCATAGATAGATGATAGATGATATCTATCTATCATCTATCATCTATCTATCATCTATCTATCATCTATCATCTATCATCTATCATCTATCATCTATCTATCTATCTATCTATCTATCTATCTATCTATCTATCATGTATCTATCATCTATCTATCTATCATCTATCTATCTATCATCTATATCTATCTATCATCTATCTATCATCTATCTATCATCTACAGTATCTACGATATTTACCTATCTCCATAGATAGATAGATAGACAGATAGACAGATAAATAAATAAATAAATAAATAAATGATATCTATCTATCTATCATCTATCTATATCTAATCACCTATCTATCATCTATCTATCTATCTATCTATCTATCTATCTATCATCTAATCTATCATCTATCTATCTATCTATCTATCTATCTATCTATCTATCATCTATCTATCTATCATCTATCTATCTATCTATCTATCTATCTATCTATCTATCATCTATCTATCTATCTATCTATCTATCTATCTATCTATCTATCTATCATCTATCTATCTATCTATCTATCTATCTATCTATCTATCTATCATCTATCTATCTATCATCTATCTATCATCTATCTATCTATCTATCTATCTATCTATCTATCTATCTATCTATCTATCTATCTCTATCTATCTATCATCTATCTATCTATCTATCTATCTATCTATCTATCTATCTATCTATCATCTATCTATCATCTATCTATCTATCTATCTATCTATCTATCTATCTATCTATCTATCTATCTATCTCTATCATCTATCTATCTATCTATCTATCTATCTATCTATCTATCTATCATCTATCTATCTATCTATCTTTGTATCTATCTATCTATCTATCTATCATCTATCATCTATCTATCTATCATCTATCATCTATCTATCATCTATCTATCTATCTATCTATCTATCTATCTATCTATCTATCATCTATCTATCTATCTATCATGTATCTATCATCTATCTATCTATCATCTATCTATCTATCATCTATATCTATCATCTATCTATCATCTATCTATCATCTACAGTATCTACGACATTTACCTATCTCCATAGATAGATAGATAGACAGATAGACAGATAAATAAATAAATAAATAAATGATATCTATCTATCTATCATCTATCTATATCTAATCACCTATCTATCATCTATCTATCTATCTATCTATCTATCTATCATCTATCTATCTATCTATCTATCTATCATCTATCTATCATCTAATCTATCATCTATCTATCTATCTATCTATCTATCTATCTATCTATCTATCATCTATCTATCTATCTATCTATCTAATCTATCTATCTATCTATCTATCTATCATCTATCTATCTATCTATCATCTATCTATCTATCTATCTATCTATCTATCTATCTATCATCTATCTATCTATCTATCTATCTATCTATCTATCTATCTATCTATCTATATCTATCATCTATCTATCTATCTATCTATCTATCTATCTATCTATCTATCTATCATCTATCTATCATCTATCTATCTATCTATCTATCTATCTATCTATCTATCTATCATCTATCTATCTATCATCTATCTATCTATCTATCTATCTATCTATCTATCTATCTATCTATCTATCTCTATCATCTATCTATCTATCTATCTATCTATCTATCTATCTATCTATCATCTATCTATCTATCTATCTATCTATCTATCTATCTATCTATCATCTATCTATCTATCTATTTATCTATCTATCATCTATCTATCTATCTATCTATCATCTATCTATCTATCTATCTATCTATCTATCTATCTATCATCTATCTATCTATCTATCTATCTATCATCTATCTATCTATCTATATCTATCTATATCTATCTATCATCTATCTATCTATCTATCTATCTATCTATCTATCATCTATCTATCATCTATCTATCTATCATCTATCTATCATCTTCTATCTATCTATCTATCTATCTATCTATCTATCTATCTATCTATCTATCTATCATCTATCTATCTATATCTATCATCTATCTATCATCTATCTATCTATCTATCTATCTAATCTATCTATATCTATCTATCATCTATCTATCTATCTATCTATCTATCTATCTATCTATCATCTATCTATCTATCATCTATCTATCATCTTCTATCTATCTATCTATCATCTATCTATCTATCTATCTATCTATCTATCTATCTATCTATCTATCTATCTATCATCTATCTATCTATCTATCATCTATCTATCTATCTATCTATCTATCTATCTATCTATCTATCTATCATCTATCTATCATCTCTCTCTCTCTCTCTCTCTATCATCTATCTATCTATTTTTTTAAAAATTATTCATTTTTCAAACACATAATAAAAAACAAACACCACACAAAACAAAAACATACACAACATTAAACATATACCGACTTCCCCATACCTCCCTTTCGCTGCATCCTTATTCCACAATTCTTTAGCAACTCTTTAGTCAATTTATCTATTAGTTCCCTTTCATTAAATTTCCTTAAACTTATTAGTTACAGCTGTAATTCTCTACTTCTTACCCCTTGACATCTTAACACTCCTCAATTTTACAACAGTTTTTAAGATATGTTTTAAATTTCTTCCAGTCCTCTTCCACTGTCTCTTTCCCCTGGTCTCGGATTCTGCCGGTCATCTCTGCTAGTCCCATGAAGTCTGTCACCTTTATCTGCCATTCTTCCAGAGTAGGTAGTTCTTGCATCTTCCAATACTTTGCCAGAAGAATTCTTGCTGCTGTAGTAGCATACATGAAAAAAGTCCTATCCTTCTTTGGCACCAGTTGGCCAACCATGCCCAGGAGAAAAGCCTCAGGTTTCTTAGGAAAAGTCCACTTAAGGACCTTCTTAATTTCATTATAGATCATCTCCCAAAAGGCTTTAATCTTTGGGCAGGTCCACCAAAGGTGGTAAAAGGTACCTTCAGTCTCATTACATTTCCAGCATTTGTTATTGGGCAAATGGTAAATTTTTGCAAGCTTGACTGGGGTCATGTACCACCTGTAAATCATTTTCATTATGTTTTCTTTTAAGGCATTACATGCCGTAAATTTAACACCAGTGGTCCATAACTGTTCCCAGTCAGCAAACATAATGTCATGACCGATATCCTGTGCCCATTTAATCATAGCTGATTTCACCGTTTCATCCTGTGTATTCCATTTCAACAGCAAGTTATACATTCTAGACAAATTCTTAGTATTGGGTTCTAACAATTCTGTTTCTAACTTTGACCTCTCCTTCTGAAATCCTATTTTCCTGTCCTGCTTAAATGTCTCATTTATCTGATGGTATATCATCTATCTATCTATCTATCTATCTATCTATCTATCTATCTATCATCTATCTATCTATCTATCTATCTATCTATCTATCTATCTATCTATCATCTATCTATCATCTATCTATCTATCTATGGATATGATAGATATAGATATAGATATATATATAGATATAGATGATATAGATATAGATATAGATGATATAGATGCAGGTTTTGGTGTCCTCGGGTGTCTTCCCGTGTAAAAGTTGGGGTGTCTAGGCGACGTTTCGACGAGGTCTCACTCGTCATCTTCAGGCTGGTGCTTTCGGCTTCTTGTTACTGGAACAGAGCAGGATCTCAGTGTTTGAGTTCCTATAAATACTGTTGAGGGGGTGTGGTGTATAGCCTCCAATGTTCTGGGCAGAGAGGAAGTTCCCAGGCTAGTGTGCCTTTTCTTCTTTTGTTCCTTAATTACTTGAGGGATATCTTGAGTGATTTCTTGAGTGATATCCTGAGTACCACTTAGGTGGGTCATTAGGTGTGGATTAGTTGCTAAAGTCTTTGTGTCTTGACCTCTTGAACTTTGTGAAGAGTTTTTCTGAGAAGATGGCTGTACTGCACTTAGTTGTGCTCTGGCTTGGCTTCGTGTATAGGGGCGAGCTGTGGTTTTGTGGCCTGTGTCAGCCAGATCTGTGTAGGGATTGCAGGGGGGTGCAGCATCCGGAGGTGCCACCATGATGATATAGATATAGATATAGATATACAACCAGAAACAGTATTGATGCCTCTCTTCAAAAGCAGTGGTTATTCTTCTACAGTTCTCCATGACATATTGTTGTGAACAGGGATTTTCAACTCTGACAAATATGAGAGCTCAGAAAAGAGAAAGGCTTCTTTCTGTTGATGAGGAGACGAGACTTTGTCTCAAATTAGACCTAATATGAGACTGCCCAGCAAAAGCAAGCTCACACCTCTCATTGACTTTGCATACATACTTAAAGAACATGTGTAAGAGGCTCTTTTATAAATTATATTTCGGGATGATTCATGTTCTTATGCAGCTGCAGTGTTTTATACTTTCTGGACGTCCCACGATCATATTTTAAAGCAGTTGTGCTCTGTGTTATAGAACAAGCACTGCTTGGAATTGTTTCTTTTTTGTTTTCCAATGTATTTCCTACCAATAAAAAAAACACTGCCGTGTGGCATGAGCAAACTTTTATTCTGAAAGTGTGGCCCAGCGAAAAACCTTTGAGAAAAGTGAAATAACACCAACGATAACAGAATGGTAGACACTTATGATAGAATATTTCCAAATAGCAAAGTTGACAGGAAAAGTCAGGGGAGTTTTAAATCAGAAAACATATGGAGAATGGAAAATATTTAAGTAATATATAAGATTATGTTGTAAAAAATAATACCATCTTAGCGGAACTTGAATGATACTTGTGAACAAAAATGAATGAAACAAATACTTTAGTGGAATGTATGAAAAAGAAAATAAAGTAAAGCTGCGCGATAAAACCATGACAATAGAAACTTTAAAATGAGAATGATTGGAAGTTTTACGCAGAATTTTTTATTTGATGGATATGATTTTGTACAAAGTTTTGAATCTTTTTCTTCCCCCCTTTTCTTTATTGTCTTTTTTCCCCAAAAGATTTTTATTAAGGTTTCAACAGATTTTATCATAACAAACAAAAACAAGACAACACAATAACAAACAATAAACAATATAAAACACAAAAATCAAACAAAAATATATAAGTTCAACTCTTAGTTTCATGTAACTTACTTTCCCAACTTCCTCACACCTCCCTTTTCTGTATTCCAATTTCCAATTTAGTCTCAGCAAATTCTTCCTCTATTTTGACTGATTTTAATATTGCTTAATTTCTTTTAAATTAACCATTACCGCTGCTATCCACTTATCTTCTAATCCCCCATCATTGATTAATTTTGCTGTATTTCTTTACTTGTTACTTATAAAACATCTTTGCACATTCCTTTCAACTTTGTCACTAATGCCGCATTATCTCTATATCCTGCATCACTTTAACATTCAAATAATTTACAATGTTTTTGCAGATAATCTTTAAATTTCTTCCACTCTTCTTCTGTTTGTTCTTCTCCCATGTCTCGGATTCTGCCAGTCATTTCTGCCAGTTCCATGTAGTCTATCAGTTGCATCTGCCATTCTTCCAAGGTGGGCAAATCTTGTGTCTTCCAATACTTTGCAATAAGTATTCTTGCTGCTGTTGTTGCATACATAAAAAAGGTTCTATCCTTCTTTAACACCTTCTGGCCAACAACGCCCAAGAGAAAGGCCTCTGGTTTCTTAAGAAAGGTATACTTAAATACCTTTTTCAGTTCATTATATATCATTTCCCAGAAAGCCTTAACCTTTGGGCACGTCCACCAGAGGTGAAAGAATGTTCCCTCAGTTTCATTACATTTCCAACACTTATTGTCAGGCAAATGATATATCTTTGCAAGCTTGACTGGTGTCATGTACCACCTATAAATCATTTTCATAATATTTTCTTTCAAGGCATTACATGCCGTGAATTTCATACCAGTGGTCCATAACCGTTCCCAGTCAGCAAACATAATGTTATGACCAATGTCTTGTGCCCATTTACTCATAGCTGATTTGACCGTTTCATCCTGAGTATTCCATTTTAACAGCAAGTTGTACATTCTTGACAATACCTTAGTTTTAGGTTCTAACAATTCCGTTTCTAATTTCGATTTTTCCACCTGGAAACCTATTTTTTTATCCATATTAAAGACCTCTCTGATTTGGTAATAGTGTAGCCAATCTTGCACTTTATCTTTTAGTTTCTCGAAACTCTGCAATCTCCATGTGTCTCCATCTTTATTGTCTTTTTTTAAAATAATTCTTACTTTTATGTCTTGATGTTCTCTTTTTTTGTATGTAACTTTTCTGTACTTACCGTACCTTTGTTGTATTTTAAACCAATAAAGATTTACCATTGGGGGGGGGGGAGGAAAAAAAGAGAACTTCTGTTCTGGTGGGCCATTGTGACACATGAGCAAAAGCAGTTTGCTTCTCCTCCTCGGTGCAGCGCTGGGTTCACCTGCTTTACCTGATAGTGGTAGCAGCCGCAGCAAATGAAGGTGATTCTTTCAAGGGAGGGAAAGGAGTAAGTTTCTTTTTTTAAAAAAATAATTTTTATTCATTTTTTCAAACACATAATAAAAAACAAACACAGCACAAAACAAAAACATACAAAACATTAAACATATATAATTTCATAACCTTAAATTCATACACCTTCTTTCCTCCCACTTCCCCATACCTCCCTTTCGCTGCATCCTTATTCTACAATTCTTTAGCAACCCTTTAGTCAATTTGTCTATTAGTTCCCTTTCATTAAATTTCCTTAAACTTATTAGTTACAGCTGTAATTCTCTACTTCTTACCCCTTGACATCTTAACACTCCTCAATTTTACAACAGTTTTTGAGATATGTTTTGAATTTCTTCCAGTCCTCTTCCACTGTCTCTTTCCCCTGGTCTCGGATTCTGCCGGTCATCTCTTCCAGTCCCATGAAGTCTGTCACCTTTGTCTGCCATTCTTCCAGAGTAGGTAGTTCTTGCATCTTCCAATACTTTGCCAGAAGAATTCTTGCTGCTGTGGTAGCGTACATAAAAAAAGTCCTATCCTTCTTTGGCACCAGTTGGCCAACCATGCCCAGAAGAAAAGCCTCAGGTTTCTTAGGAAAAGTCCACTTAAGGACCTTCTTAATTTCATTATAGATCATCTCCCAAAAGGCTTTAATCTTTGGGCAGGTCCACCAAAGGTGGTAAAAGGTACCTTCAGTCTCATTACATTTCCAGCCTTTAATATTGGGGGAAAGGAGTAAGTTTCAGGCCAGCCAGCCAGCATGCCTGCCAGTGCAACAAGGATGAGGCGGACCAGCTGTGAGTGGCAGTGGACCAGGGCAGAGAGGGTCCTCCTGCAGGATTTTGTGAACACCTCAAGGAAGATCCTTGTAATTACCCAGTACAGTGGTACCTTGGGTTACATACGCTTCAGGTTACAGACTCCGCTAACCCAGAAATAGTATCTCAGGTTAAGAACTTAGAACTTAGATGAGAACAGAAATCGTGCTCCAGCAGCACGGCAGCAGCAGGAGGCCCCATTAGCTAAAGTGGTGCTTCAAGTTAAGAACAGTTTCAGGTTAAGAACGGACCTCCAGAACGAATTAAGTTCTTAACCTGAGGTACCACTGTACTGTTATGAGAATTATAAGGTCTAAGATATAAAATAAATGTACCAAGCAAACACAAACATAAATAAATATATAAACCATATGTCTGAAACAGTGCAGGAAAAAAAGTCCTGAAACCATTTTGTCTCTCCCAAAATGACTTCAAATGTTTCTCTGCAAGGAGAAATGGGGAAAACCTCCCCGTTGTCTCTTTGCTCACAAATCCTGCCTTAAGGGCACATTTAAGATATGAATAGGGTGAGCCTGTGACCTGGACTCAGGAATTAAGTATTTATCATCACAAAAGGATGGACAGGCTGTCCAGGTAAACCCATTAACAGGTTTCCTGCCAGACAAGATTCAGCTGTAGACTGCCCCTTCTGTGATGTATGTATGATGTTTTGGGGGTTGGTCTTGGGCTACAGGACCTATATAAGGGCTTGCGCACCATTGTTCTGGGTTCCCCCTCCCTCCTGCGTGTGGTGAGTGGGGACCCTGTTGCAACAGTTGAATAAAGATCAGGCTTACTAGCTGCTTTGCTTCTCAATATTCTCTAGTTGGCCTCTGTTATTTTCTACCGATAGAGAACCTACATAAGGACTCTGTATGGGTTCTTGGGTATCCCATAAGGGAAAAGGACCAGGTTTTTCCCCCTTATAACAATACGTAGCCTAGGTTCCACTCCTCCTCCATATACTGAGAGCCAATGCAGTAAGAGCAAATTTTACGATTACCAGATCTTGGTCCTCTTTCTTCTGTTACAGCGATATGGTGGTATTTTATGGTCCCATGATGTAACATTTGGCAGAAGCTGAAACAAGTGCCCCTTATTAACATTCAGCTTCTTAAGCGAGCATGACTTGCCCTTCTTGAGTTAGAGTTCACTCTGTCCTATAGTGCTATTCTCCAATCAAGCCTGTCAGAAATGATTTATCTATGTTACTTACACTTCTTTTTAAATTTGGAAAGAATTATAGTCACAGGGCCGGAACAGATACAAAGGTCAATT